>NC_138028.1:53106552-53720759 GCF_964106645.2 Podarcis pityusensis | reverse complement strand
GCTTTTATATTTTTCTGCTATTGGTGTCTGGAAATAAAAGTAAAAGCCCACCTGTTCTTGCAGAGGAGCAGGCTTTTCCAAACTCAGGGTAACCAAGATGGTGTCTTCCAGATGTTACTTGACTTGTAACTCCCATCATCCCTGGCCCGTAGCTATGCTGGCTGGGGCTATGGGGAGTCCAGCAATATCTGGAGAGCACTTTGGTTACTTACCTCTGCTCTAAGAAAAATAGAAGCTTTGGTTATTAAGGTGGTGTTCAATTTTATCAATTTTGTGACATATTTGCCCTGAGCGCTCTCATTTTATTTTAATTTTTAATTTTACAAACAAATGAGCTAGAGAGTAAGGTAATAGGAATCTTCTTGCTTTGAAATGCTAGGAATTTTTGTTCTGTGCTATTAATGTTGCATGTCTGTAAATTAACTTTATACGAAAAGCCTTCATTAAGTTTTCCATTGCTGTACATATTGGGTTCATTTTTTTTAAGTCTTACTTGTCTCTGCAATATTTTTTCCCCCTATTTTCTTTGAAGACAAAAAAGAGCAAGTGAGGATGCAGCTTCAGACTTGCCAACAAAGAAGGCTCCAGCAGGACCAAAAAGGGATGCCAGGCAGATATACAATCCACCCAGTGGGAAATACAGTAGTAACCTGGGAAATTTTTCTTATGGTAAGCGTTGCAAGAGATTGTGTTATTCTGTGCAGGGGAGAAATAGGATTCTGTTTTGTGTTGTAAGATGAGTTGCCAGGCTCTGTTGCCTTTGGGTGGTGGTGTTCTCTGGTATTCCTGTTCATGAATTTTGTGTGTGCTTTTTCGAGATACAATCTTGGCATGATTTTGATTTACATATCATATTGAACAATGTCTAGACAGGTGTAGCAAGCCTGTGGCCCTCCAGATGCTATTGGACTGCAGCTGTTGTTAGTCGAGCAACATCTGGAAAGCCTCAGGTCTCCTGCCTGTGGTCTTGTACAAGATACTTATTTTTGGTCTCATTGGCATTTACCTGTATAAAATTTCAACCTGTCACATCCAATTCTTGAGTCAGGTTTTATTCACATTGAATAGGAAGGGGGGGTTGTAACATGATAGGAAACTCTTCATTCAGATTTATGGGAAGGTCTTCCATGCCATCACTTAATTCTTTCATGAAATAGCAATCCAAACTTGTATTCACTATGCCAGACACTATGCAGACCCTGCAGCTCTGATATGACAGCAACGGACCTGATCCAGGCTTCTTTGCTTTGCCAGCCTGAGCACTGGTGCACCACAAAGGCTTTTTGATCTGTCCTCCCACCTTCTTTCCTGGCCAGGACTGTAGGAGTGGCAATGGCTGTGTTGGTCAATGAATCTCTGCCACTGTTGGTCAGTAGGGTAGGACTGCAGCCTACTATAATGCTGGAGAAACGAAATAAGAATTGGAGAGATCACTGTAAGCAGCTTCAATTAATGCTCTTTCCACACAACATTTTTTTCTCTTTAAAAGGCATTGTTCAGCTTTCTCATTCAGTTAAGGGCTTAAAAAATGGTATGTTTGATACTCATTCACAAACTTTGGCTTTCATATGCAATCAGTGCTTTCATATACAATCTGTTTACTTAACAAAGACATTGTCTGGATTCAAAAGAGTCTCATAAGTGTATATCGGCAATTAGTGCTTCATCGGAAGTTCCCCAGAGTTTTGTAAGTGGCTTGTCTAGTGTTGCAAACGGCTGCAGGCATAATGAGGAACACTGGAAACTATGACGTGGACACTTCCAGAATAGTCCCCTTTGATTCCAACACTTAATAATATACAGGTAGTCACATGTTCCATAAGTGGTAAAGTTATTTTCTATTCTGTTAAACAAGTTCTGCAAATAAGTCCACAAAGAAATGATTAGCCTACCTGTACCTGTGTAGCATAATTGGGGGGGTGGAGAGAGCCAATTGACTTGCCAATTGCAAAACCTTTCTTGGAATGAGTTATTACCATAGCTAAACTGGCAAGCGCCTATTTTCAAGTTTGTGTTCAGCTTAGACATCTTGCAAGCTGAAGGAAATTGCTGACTATACCTTCCACTATCTCAAGTTTGTATGTTTTAATGTAACTCAGCCTGTGATCTTAAGAGTAAAGGATGGTTAAGAAATAATGATAACAACAGACGTGCAGTATGTGTAAAATATGTATATACAGAGTAATTATACGGATTACTACTACTTTTTCTATGTATCAGAGACTTTGATGTTAAAATAGTTTTACTGGATAAGGAGGGGTAGCACACATGAACATGCTAAATATGTCATACTCAGCCTTGTTTCAGAGTTGGGAGGCACATATGAGCAGGTTTATATTCTGACTTGAAATAAAGTTATCATAGGAAAAGCTATTCAAAGCAGGTTCACACTGTCCTATCCCTTGAGTGGTTGTGTAACTGGGAGAATGACCATGTGGATCAAGCCTTATGTGAACTGGGCAGTATGCGCTGGGAGCTGGTGTGGTTCTTACTGGTCTTGCTTCACACAGTTGGGCTCTGCATCTACTTGATTAGAGAGTATGTTGCAATTCTTACTGTCATGTTTGTTTAAGTGCCACTTGTATTTAAAAGCTAGAATTATAACTAGGGGTAGTTGCTGTTTTCCTTCTTGTCAATCAGAGATCTATATGTTTTAAAACAGACCTTTATTTCTCTTTATTTTCAGAGCAGAGAGGTGGTTTCCGTGGTGGACGAGGGAGAGGATGGGGTGGCCGTGGTAATCGCACTCGTGGAAGAATCTACTAAAATCAATGGTGTTTTCATTGCCATGATCATCTTTCAAGTCTTGACGAATTGCCTGGAGGGCTGCATTGTTTAAAGAACTGTCTTCTGCAAAAGACTGATTTAAATGTTCTTATACCTTTGTATGTATGATCTACTTTTCTAATGGACTGCAGACGCACCCACAGTGAAGCTACAACTGTATTTTTGGATGTTTAGCAGCTGGCAGTTTGAGTTTGTGTCTGGGTTTGTTTTTTAAGCATCTTCAAGACTTATTCAGGAAGAAAGCATGGGTTTTCCTGCTGATGTTACATTCATCTATAAATATGGCTATACAAAGTAGGCTCCTTAGTGTACAATAATTTTCATATGCTAGATAAGAGGTGGAAATGTTATAACTGAAGTTGAAATCAGCGGTAACCCTTCTCCAGACAAAATCGTATTTTTATTTTATTTTTTGCAGTAAGTGGGAAAGAATGATATTGCAGAAAAAGTAGTATAGGCTACCAGTGGTAGCATTGATTGTTGATAGGAATCCTTGATTTTTAAAATGTGCAACATGGATGCAGAAGAATCTGTGCTCTTTATCATAAGTCAGTCCATTTACTTGTTGGGAAGGGTGGGAGGGAGCAGGGAAGACCAGGTGTTAACATGAACACATTTTGCTCTTCTCCATATATTGTAACATAATGTGTGTTTTGCAAATGGCTTTTTAAATGTTCTCTATAAATGTGTGTGTGCATATATATATTTATATATATGCCATAAAATTATAGTGAAAAAGAATAAAACTGCTAGAAATGCTACCCCAAGAATGGCAAATTTGTGATGCTGTAATAACTCTTTCTTGTTAAAGAGCTTGGATCAGTTTAGCCCTTAGAAGAAGCTCTTTTGTTTTTGTGTTTTTTGTTTTTTTAATTAGTTAGATACCTGTGTTTACAAATATTAAGCATGGCATTAGGCACTTGAAATTACTGCTATTCAGTTGCACTTGGGTAAAAAGTTAAAACATCTTGGTAAATCTTACGTAATAATGGAATCATCATAGTGATAAGGATTCTAGATATTTTATTTAAAATAATATGATGTAGCAAACTTGATTCTCACCTCCCCCCAAAAATATTTCCCATTAAAAATGTATGTTGGGTCCTTAGGCATGGGAGGAGGAAGAGTGAGCAGCATAAAATGTCAATATCAGTACCAGATCATAGGAAAATTTATAACACTGCAGGAATGTTTAAGTTACCCAGTGTCAGGCTTTATTTTAAAAAATTGCATATTCATTCTTCGCATCACCCCCCATTCCCCTCTAGAGTTTGATGCCTGTACTGAAAACCAACATTTTGTACAAAGCATATTTCCAGCAAGCCTCATGTATATCAGAGAGAAACAGTTTATAAACTGGACAAATAAATCATTTTAATCATTCTTTGGGCCCCATCTGTGCTATGCATTTAAAGCAGTATCATACCACTTGGAACAGTCATGACTTCCCCTGCCAAATAATCCTGGGCACTGTAATTTGTAAAGCAGGCTGAGAGTTCCCTAAGGAAAGCAACTGATTGTTAAACCACTCTGAGAATTGCAGTCCTGAGGAGAATAGGTGTTTCCTAACAACTCTCAGACCCTTTAACAAACTACAGTTCCCAGGATTCCTTAGGGCAAACCATGACCGTTTAAACCAGTATGGAACTGCAGGTGAAGCCTTGATGTGTACAACCTTGTTTCGTTTTTCTTTCGATGGCCACAAACATGATTCTAATTAAGGAGAAACATCTACATCTATTCAGATTTTTGTTTTAGAAACTGGCCTGGTCAAAGTACAAATAATTGATCAAAATGGATTTTGAAATATTTTTGGTTAATTCAGTATGCTGCATATTTTGGTTACCATGGCAATTTGAGGTCCTTTAATAATGTGAAAGCCTAATTTTTAAGGATGGGCATTCAGTGATTACTACTGTGCCCAAGTATCTTTGGACAGGGAGTGGGGAGGGTCCCCTAGGTAACAAATTGACTAAAAACTATTTCTATTCATAAATGATGTGCAGATTGTCCTTAGAAACAGCTAGCTTTTTCACTTTTTATTGTGGCTGCAGTTACTTCTTTTTGGAGACACCCATTAATCACATTCTCTTTGTAAAATTTCCTTTATGCCTTTGCAATAAATCCATTTTGTAATTTTGTTAGTGACTTCTTGTTGCTTGGTCTTTTTTAAATCCATTTTGTAATTTTGTTAGTGACTTCTTGTTGCTTGGTCTGAAAACACACTGGACTTTTAACAAAATATGTCATCTCTAGGTTTTAGGGATAATCTAAATGTAAACCATTTTTGTGTGTTCTTATAAGTTGGGTGTGATGCAAAAGAGAGTTAAATATAATTAATTCACTTAAAAGAGCTTGGTTGGGTGTTGGTGATTCTCTACTTGGCTCAGTCATCAAGGGATAATGCACTTGCAGCATGGTGCTTTTGCATAGAAAAAGCAATGCTCATCTGAAGAAGGTAAGAGTGCAATAGAGAATTTCCTACAACAGCAACATCCTTTCTCTTCCTCGTCATTCACAGCAAATTTACAGTGCTCTTGGATAGGCAGATTGTGAATAGGATGGCCAGGTGAGGGACGGGGTTCCTGCACTTCGTTGTGAACAGGGATTTCAGCAGGTGTAGCTTTCATGACAAGCCACTCCATCTTCTACACAACTATTAAAGGTGCGGGAAGGTTCTGTCTTCTTTTTTTCTTACTGGCCTCCCTAGTTAGGAATGAACATGCCTGAAGACCATGTTGGTAGACATTATTGGGACGCTGCCTTAAACTGAATTAAGTCATTGGATCTTTTAACTCTCTACTGATTGCCAGCAATCCTCTGAAGCCGTTTGGGTGGTTGCAAGAAGGCTGCATGAGGAGAAGGGAAGCCCCATCTGGAAGATCCGTACCCTTGGTTTTGACACCTGAAGTGTATATTTTTAGGACCCACCTTACATTTTTGAGATGGTACATTGTTTTTAATTGTTTTTAATACTGTGTTTTAATGTAGTCTGCCTCGGATCAGAGGGTGAAGGACATGTAATAATGTCCACTCACACAATCACCCATTCTATGTATTTCTAAGGATATTCTATAATCCATAGCTATATTCCTGGTCCTGCAGTTATGTTTAATCTTTAGCCATTGACAAATGAGTCTTTTCAATGATGCAATGACTTACATAAATCTCTGGATGGTTAGGAATATTCCTAAATTCTGGTTTGAAAATCCCTAAATTCTTGTATCTTTAATTAGTCCTATTTGGTAATGGGGTGTGCCTGTGCAAGTGTTCATCCTGTCAAGTGACAGACCCTGTCATCCCCACTGTATTCAAGCTGTTGAATGCCTTAGATAACTTAATGTGTTGTGCACATGGCACACATTAAACAGCCCCATTTAACTATAGATGCATACTGGAAAGGTGGTCCATTCCTTCTTACTAAAGTCATAATTAAAAATTCAAAAATATAGTACAAAAATACCAGTTTAAAATTGATTGGATGCAGAATGGGGGAGTAACTCACTTCCTACGTTGAGGAAGAACCTTGTTTTTGATTAACAGCTTCTAAGATTAGCAGTAGTATCTAGCATGGCTGAAATGTTTCCCTGCTACTTTTTGAATATTGTCATTTCTAAGGGCATTTATTCTTTGGAATCTGGCCCCTTTGCCCTGTGCAGAATGCAGGTGAGCCCGATTCTGTTCGGTGCTGTAATAGTGGGCACGGGGCCAGGGTAATCTATGTCTGCCACGGGTTTCGGCCCCTGTGTCAGTATATCTCTTATATGGCCTGCTGTTGCTGGGGCGTTTTTTTCAGATGGGGGGCGGGGCAGCCTGAAATGTTCTTCCATCCGGACGGGCAGGTGCAGCAGCCTCCAAACGGGCACATGGTCCCATGTCAGAAGCAGTCCGTCTACTCTGGCCCTCCGTGAAAAAGGGCTTCCTCTCGGGAAAGCGGCCACAGGATTGCAGCCTAAGGCACACGTGCAACCAAAGGACTGCAACGCGGTCAGCCAGCTGGCGGGTGCTCCCTTCGCGGAACAAAAAGAGCGCGCCTCGTATTCACCTTCCGATGACAGCGGCTGCGAGCCTACGATTGGCTGCTGCCTCTGAGCAGCACGTGGGAGGGCGTGGCGGAGGATGCGTAGAGGGCACGGCCTCATCTCTACTCCCGGCGCCCTCCTTTTGTAGGCCACGCCCCCTTTCGCCACATTCTTTCTCCGCCTCCCGCTCTCAGGGGCGCAGCCACGCGAGACGTCCTCATCTGTTTGACCCAACGCTCTCCTCCCCTTCCTCCGGCCTCTCCCGGTCACATAGAGATAGGAGAGGAGGAAATATAGAGTGACACGCGCACGCAGGACTTGTGGTCTTAACAGGGAGCTGGCTTCTCCCACTTCACTTACAAGGCGAGTTGACTGAGGGCAGAAAAAGCTGCTATGCTGCTGCCGAAGAGGATCCATCCGCGCACAGCGGCATCTCGAAACATCTAAGCTTACAAGTTCGGGCTTCGCGCGAGTCTACCCCTTTTCGTACCTCTAAGCTTTCTGAGCGCGCGCACACTTCCTTCTCCAAAATGGCGCTGGAGGCCAATCCGCTTCCGGGTGGCGCGGGTAGGCCGGGCTTGAGGAAGATGGCGGTAGCAGCAGCAGCAGGAGCAGGAGTGTCCGGGCGGGGTGGTCGAGGGCTGGCGTGCGCCTCTCCGGGCTGGGCGCTGCTGGGCCTTTTCCTGCTGCTGGGCTCTGCGGCTCAGCCTGGCGCCGCCACCACCCACTGGGTGGTCACCGAGGATGGCAAGATCCAGCAGCAGGTGAGGGAGGGGCTCCTCTGGCCGCTGTGGGAACCGTCGCCATAGAAACGCTTCCTCCCCCCCCCCTTCCGTCTGCATTCTTCTCCCGGTGCCAAGGAGGGTCCGTCCCCTGTGTAGGGAAGGAGAGAGAGAGAGAGAGGCTCCGCGGGCGCGTTGCCGGTGCCTGAGGTGCAGCCCCTTCCCATCCCTCCCTTCCGCAGGGCACTTTACAGCGCCGCTTCCCTTGCTGGCTCGAGTTTCCTTCCCTCCCTCTCATGTCTCCAGGTGCACATGGCCGCGAGGTTCTTTCTACAGAGGTGCGTGAGCAGATCCTGCAGGATCAGGCCAGTGGCCCAAATAGCCCAGTGTCCTGGGGAAACCAGCAAGCGGGGTTCGAGCACAAAAGCAGCTCTCCTCCTCTTCCCCTCCTGTGGTTTCCAGCAACCTCGTTGCTGCTGTTCTTGAAGCTCTTTCTTTGATCAGCGTTTCTGTGGTGGTGACCTAAGAAGAGCCCAGCAGGGATCCCTTTAGGACAGCAAAGTGCCTCTGAGGAAAGAGTGTGATGTAGGAATAGTGTCAGCAGGCCTTCCTTGTTGCTTTTCTGCCCACACCCCTTCTGGGCGGCCCACGATTTGGTCTTCAGGTGTATACTGCCTCTGCTTATGGACATTTTCATTTAGTTACAGTAAAGGTTGACCTCTGTGAATTTATCTAAGCTATCACTGTGACACATTATGTAGTGGTGAATTCCGTAAGTAACCATGTGTTACATGTAATAGAGAGATAAAGGTACTATTGGCCGCCTGTCACTTTCGTTGGGACCTTCATTCCGGAATAATGAGAGAGGTGAACTGAAGACTCCTCAGTTTCTCCACATGATTTTATTAACAGGTCATGTGTCTTCATAGTCATCTTTCTCTAAAGAGCCCCAAATGTCCTAGCTAGCCATTCCTTGTTTGGAAGTCCAGCTCCCTGATCACTTTAGAAGCTCTTGTCTGTAGTGTTTTAAATATCTCCTAATTCCCAACATTTAGTTTTTCTTCCCCCACCCTACAATGCTGCACCTTCTGTTGACGCTTTCATTTAAGGTTTTCTGTGGCACACAGTCATCTTCCACCTGAAATGCCCTTTTTGAGTCCTACAAAATCTCTTTCAAGTTTCATCTACAAGCATGGCTATCTCACGGCTCACCCTAATTCCATATCATATAGGAATGTTAAATGGCAATGGACCCAGTACAGAGTTTTGTTCAGAACATTTTGAAAATGTTCTGCTTATTCCTACCCTCTTCTGCATGATTTCACAACCAATCACCATTTCACAACCAATCACCATTTCACAACCATGACTACTGTTTACTTAGGAGCCTTGTTGGAAGTCCAAGTATGACTACTGAATCTCCCCTACCTTACATGCTTGTTGACACTCGAAGAATGAAAAGCAAAACATCCTTTGCGGAAGCCATTCTAATTAATTAATGTGTTTAACCATCTAGTTTCAGTATTGCTTTCTACTAGTTTACTTAGGGCAGTAATTAGGATAAGTGGTTCTGTGATTTATCAGAGCCCCTCTGGCTCCCTTTTTAACAGGCTTGATTTCATAGGCAGCCATGTCAGTTTCACCTTTGCCCTCATTCAGTTTGTTCTGTTTCTTTCTTTCTTGATGGAGAGACTTGGGCAGAGGTTGATAAGTACAAAGTTCCATGTCACTCTCTATTTCACACATCACTGCTTTTGAGTGAGTTTTATAAGTGAACCACCGAGCCATCAAACCCTCGCTTTAAGTATTATTTGGGCTATACCTGGGTGAAGCATTGCTCATTTATCGATAGGAAGATTTTCTGTTTTGAATGGCAAGGCAAGGCATCAGTCCACTAGACAGCAATGACTAGGCAAAGTATAAAAAGGTAAAGGGACCCCTGACCATTAGGTCCAGTCGTGACCGATTCTGGGATTGCGGCGCTCATCTCGCTTTATTGGCCGAGGGAGCCGGCGTTTGTCCACAGACAGTTTCCAGGTCATGTGGCCAGCATGACTAAGCCGCTTCTGGCGAACCAGAGCAGCGCACAGAAACGCCGTTTCCCTTCCCGCTGGAGTGGTGCCTATTTATCTACTTGCACTTTGATGTGCTTTCGAACTGCTAGGTTGGCAGGAGCAGGGACTGAGCAACGGGAGCTCACCCCGTCATGGGGATTCGAACCGCCGACCTTCTGATCAGCAAGTCCTAGGCTCTGTGGTTTAACCCACAGCATCACCCGCATCCCACAGGCAAGGTATAGAAGGTGGTAAATCTATTCAGCAGGTACAGTTCACCAGAAATGTAGTTTGGAAAAAGAATATCATGGCAGCTTGATTTTATAAGATGGCAGCTGTTTTATAAGTTAAATTTTTGCCAGCAGCTTGGAGCAGTCCTACCAAATTAAAAGGACTTATCTCATTTGAATTGCTTTTCTGTTATAAGTTGATGGGCTTTCATATAAAAGGTATTCCCTTTTATAGAGTGAATTCAATGGTTACCTACATATAATAACCTGTTTTTATAGGGCTTCCTGGTTTTCATTAGTATTACAAATCACATATTTTGTTGTTACCTAGATTTGTTGGTTCTCTTCTGTGCTTTATAACGTATGTCATATGGTGGTGGGGTGAATCTGTAGGTAAGTTTAACATGGTGAAAGTTTGGCTATGCTTAAACTTCATTGTACATTGCTGAGGTCTGCAACTAAATTTGTTTTCTGATCATAACTCTCTTACTTGTTACAAACTGTTCTTAATCTAGAGCCTCTGCTGATCACTTCCCAGTTTTGCTAGCTTTCTCATTTTCCTGTAATAATTAATATCCATACCATTTACCATATGAGATATTGAAAGTGACTCTAGTACAGTGGTACCTCGGGTTAAGTACTTAATTCGTTCCGGAGGTCCGTACTTAACCTGAAACTGTTCTTAACCTGAAGCACCACTTTAACTAATGGGGCCTCCTACTGCTGCGCTGCCGCCGGAGCACGATTTCTGTTCTCATCCTGCAGCAAAGTTCTTAACCTGAAGCACTATTTCTGGGTTAGCGGAGTCTGTAACCTGAAGCGTATGTAACCTGAAGCGTATGTAACCTGAGGTACCACTGTATTTATTACACTTCTAATCCAATCTCCTTAAAGGGTACAAAGTCTGAGAGTTGGACTTGCTTCCCTGCTATGCAAAGTTGCCTCAGGTTTTGGTTGGTCCTAGTAAACCTATTGCCTAACCATGAATTTTAGATATAAAACAGATGGTAAGCAACAAGTGTTTGTCTGCTACTGGACAGAATTAGTCAGCAGAATGGGGAGGGGGGCAATTTTTGGTGTTCCCTTCCTGCTGCCCCTCCTTGATCTTCTCTGGAGGGGACCCTTCGGAGCAGATTTCTGGGGAGCTTCAGGGGGTGAGGGGACAATTGAAATTGTCTCCCTACCCAATCTTGCTGACAGTTTATCTTCTAACTGATCAAATACCAATTGATGTCATACTGTATTAGCTATTCTGGTGTGGAGATGCCTCTTAATTAAAAATTTAATATTTACTTATTAAAATGTGTATACTGTCTTTTATTTCAAATAAATATTGAGGTGGTTATAAATCAGTAAAACAAACAGCATATAATAAAATATGATAAAATGATATTAATGAAGCAGAAATAAAACATCAGGATCAGCTGCAGTAGCCAGAAATGCCAAGAATCAGTATTAACTCTTGGGCTGGGGTTTTTTGTTGTGGGGGGTTGTTGCTGTTCTTTTTTTGTATCTTTATTTTAGATCTTGCTTTATATGAAAATTGTTCCATTTGGTTCTGTATTTTTAATGTCTTATTTATTGTTTATAACTACTTTTGCTATGTTGTAGATATGTATTTTTTCATGTTGTAAGCCATCTGGCGCATGGTTTAAACTGTGGAAAGGCAGCATACAAATAAAATTATGTATGTGTGTATGTCAGTTGGAAAAACTTTGGGTAAAGAGCTATGTTTTAAATTGTTGGTGAAAGCTTCCAGGAGTTGCTGTGCACCTGATCTCCATAAGGAGATCATTCCACAAGTTAGGGACCACTGGGGAAAGCCCTTATCTGTACATAGACATCTTCAGGCTATGATAAAGTTAACCAGGTGTGTTCAGCAGATCACAGTGCCTGGACTGGGCTGTGGTGTTAAAATCACCTAAAATGAGTAGACAGTCTTTTTTTGAGATCATGGGTAGAAAGGAAGTTGGTGCTGAATGGTGCCAGCAGCAAAGGTGGACTTGGGGCCACATTTCTAACATCTCTTTTTCTCTCCCTCTCCACTCAGCAGGCTGCTGAAGGAGAGACAGATTGTAGCCATAGGACCACATAGGGCCCACTCTTGACTTCAAATATTACTGATTGGTAGATCAGTTTGGTGAATATTGGATTTGGGGAAAAATATCTGAATAATATAATTGTCAAATTATGCTGATTAGATGCTGCAAAATCTTCAGCTGTAACTATTCAAATGTCTTACAATATTCACACCACAGCTGATGTTGTCTATTACGTACAGTGTTTCCAGGGCTTTTTAAAAGAGTTGACAGAATTTCCTCATCTCAGACCTCTGCATTAAGCAAGTTCTGATGTTTTTGCGTAAGCGGCACAGTGATTTTGCAACTTTGTGCTTATTTAAATTGCTCGTTCTCCTTTTGCCCAAGCCATAGTGATCCTTTTTGATTTCCAATGGAACTTGCATATGAGAAAATGTTTATAGGCTTAAATCCTACATTCTCTTAGTTGAAAGTTGGATCCATGGAGATCAAGAGCACACATTTGCACAGATGTAATTAAGATCAGAGATGCTTTCCACCCACAGTCACATAGGGATTGTTTTTCCGTTATGTAATTTTACACAGTTGGGGACTGATGTGAATAATGCAATTACATGGGTGGGGCAGATTGTGTGGGTCTTTCTATCTACTTTCTCTTTTCCCGTAATTCATGGATTCTATAAATGTTGCTGTTTTCACTGAAATGACCTCCTTTACTTGTGTAAGTAAAGAATAGTTGTATAAATTCACAGTCCAGTTCATATTTACTCAGTGTAAGACCCAGTGGGGCTTAATCTCAAGTAAGTGCACTTGGGGTTATAGCCTTAAAGATCTGTCAAATAGTTCCTTTAAAATACTGTTCCACCATGTTCATTTTGGTATTATTAAAGAGGGTATGGGGAATATTTTGCAGTTTTGTGTTGTGATGAAAAAGCTGTATAGTTGTTGAACACTCTGGTCAGAATAGAGATAGGATAGAATAGACAGGATAGACATATTAAACATGTTTGATTATATGAATAGTTAGCAATAAGGTGACCGATAAAAAGGCACAGGGTGCAATGCCTCTCTGCAATTAAACTCTTCTGAATTTCATGGCATGTTATGGCTGCCTATGCTTCTTCATAGATGTGTAGCATAAGCAAACTTGGCACTTAAGGCCCCACCTATGTTTAGTCATCCTGAGATCCTTGACTAATTCAAAACTAACATTTTTAAGCATGCAACTGGCCTTTCAAAAAGCACCTCTGACTATAAACTAATTTACCATAAAAGATTCAGCAAAACAAGTAACAGAATATAAGAATCTAAAAACAAGCAGTGTATCCCAGTAGACTGTATTATATAAACAGATAACTCCCCTCACATTAAAAACCTTTTGGTTAACATAAACTGTTAACGGTAGTCTGACATGAGAACTTACCCACACTGTATCATTTGGTTGTTATTTTGCATGCATTGCCTAAACACTATCTTCCGATTTAGGGTGGGATATTTTATTTTTTATCTTTATGATCTTGTTAATACTCAAAAGAAATCTGCTAAACCATCCAGCAGCTTCAATGGGGTCCCACCCCCCATCTCTTGGCAGCTATCAGAATCCAACCAACATCATCCAAACATCCAATTGAAATGGGTTTAGAATGATCTGTTTCATGCAGGAGTATCTTGAACTGCTTAACAATTGCCTTCCCTGCTCATTTGTGAGGAAAGGGAACCTTATACATATTTGTAATTCTGCAAAACAAGAGGATCTGTGAAGACCGTTGGATGGATAGATGGATAGATGTGTGTGTTTGCGCACCAGTTATACTACTTTATCAGCAACTTTCTGAAAATAGATGTTCTATTTCTGCCCTAAGGTACAAAGGTGGATTCATGCTAAATGGCATTATTCCATGTCCATTGAACCCTGCTGCCTACTATGAAGTAGAATCCTTTCCCTACTTCTATTATTATTTGCAAGGGTCCATTTAGGTGTGCCGTCTGCTTTCAATGAAAATGTGATCATAGCCTAGACTACATGAGATATCCTCCAGGGTAAGAAGAGCCTCCTAGATCAGGCCAGTGGCCCTCATCCAGCATCCTTACAGTGCCCAGTCAGATGCCTATGGGAATGTGCTAGCAGGACCTGAACGCAACAGCACTCTCACTTCCTTCACTTTCTAGCTCTGGACCCCTGCCCACTGGCTGGGCCAGGGAAGTGATTAATATCTCAGCAGCTTTTGATACCATCAACCATGGTATCCTTCTGGGGCGGCTGTCCGAGGTAGGGGTACATGGCACCACTTTGCAGTAGTTCTAGTCTGGGGATTTTGCTTTCGCCCTGTGGAGCCTTCAATGTGGGGTTGCTCAGGGTTCAATTTTATTCCATATACAGTGGTACCTCAGTTTACGAACTTAATCAATTCCGGAAGTCCGTCCTTAAACCGAAACCGTTCTTAAACCGAGGCGCACTTTCCCTAATGAGGCCTCCCGTCGCTGGTGCCCTTCCGCCATTCGGCTTGCGTTCTTAGACCGAGGTAAAGTTCACAAACCAGGACACTACTTCCAGTTTTGCGGAGTTCGTAAACTGAATACAGTGGTACCTCGGGTTAAGAACTTATTCGTTCTGGAGGTCCGTTCTTTTCTTTTTAAAAAACTTTTTTTTTATTCAAAATTAAAACAAAACATATTACCCAGAAACACATCATCCTTATTTTTTCCTCCCTCCCCCCCCACAAAACCCACCCACCCCCACCCCCGGCTTCCCTCAGTTCCAGTCTTTTATTTCTCCAAGAAGGCTGTTTTCTGCATGTTACACAGTTGTATAGATCCTCAAACTATTTAGCTGATTATTATAAATAAAAAGTCTGTTCTTAACCTGAAACTGTTCTTAACCTGAGGTACCACTCTAGCTAATGGGGCCGCACCGCCGCTGCGCAATTTCTGTTCTTATCCTGAAGCAAAGTTCTTAACCCGAGGTACTATTTCTGGGTTAGCAGAGTCTGTAACCTGAAGCGTCTGTAACCCAGGGTACCACTGTAGTTCGTAAACAGGACCGTTCTTAAACCGAGGAACCACTGTACTGTTCAACATCAACATGAAATTGCTGTGTGGGGATATCTGGAGTTCGGAGTACATTGTCAGCAATATGCTGATGACACACAGCTCTGCTTCTCCTTCACATCTGCAGATGTGGCAGTGGGTGTGCTGGACCTTTGTCTTTCCTCAGTAACGGACTGGATGAGAGCCAACAAGCTGAAGTTCAATCCAGATAAGGCTGAGGCACTGTTAGTGGGTGGTTCTCTAGACCAGATGGATGGGAGGTTGCCTGCTCTTGATGGGGTTGCACTGCCTTTGAAGGAGCAAGTATGCAGCTTGGAGGTACTTCTGGAGCCATTGCTGCCAGTTGAGGTTCAGATGGCCTTGGTGGCACAGAGTGCTTTCCATCAGCTTTGGCTGGTGGCCCAGCTTTGCCCCTACCTGGACAGGAATAGCTTAACTTCTGTCGTCTATGCTCTGGTAACCTTTGGTTACATTATAGTAGGCATCCCCAACCTACGGCCCTCCAGATGTTTTGGCCTACAACTCCCATGATCCCTAGCTAACAGGATCAGTGGTCAGGGATTATGGGAATTGTAGTCCAAAACATCTGGAGGGCCGAAGGTTAGGGTTGCCTGCATTATAGCAACATGTTACACATGGAATTGCCTCTGAAGATGATTCAGAAACTTCAGCTGCTGCAGAATTCGGCAGCCAAAATTCTTGCTCACTCAGGGCATGATGATTTATACATATAAGGCTAATCCTGGCCTGATTGCATTGGCTGCCAGTTAGTTTCCAGGCCCAATTCAGTGTGCTGGTTTTGACCCATAAATCCCTAAATGGCTTAGGGTCACAATACCTCAAAGACCACCTCCCCCCATATGGACCAACCAGGACCCTGTTATCATCATCTGACACCCTTCTTCATGTGCCCCCTCCACAAGATGTCTTGTGGAGGATGGCAACACAAGAATCAGCCTTTTTTGCAGTGGCTCCCCATTTCTGGAATGCTCTCTCCAAGGAGGCTGGCCTGGCAAAATCATTACATATATTTGGGGGCTAGGCTAAAACATTACTCCTTAACCAGGCTTTTGGCTGATTAACATTCTGTGTCCTTTTAAATGTGTTTGGGGGGTTGTTTTTGTTTTGTTAAGTATTTTGTGTTCTCATTTTGTATTTTTATGTTGTGAACCACCCTGTGATCTTCAGAAGAAAGTCAATATACAAATTTAATTAATAATAATAAGTGGTGATTTTCCCCTTCATAAATAACCCTCAGAAAATGATGGAGTCAAACTTCTACTTTCCTGTACAGCAGCACTAGCAAACTCAATGTGCGTATCAGGGAAAGCAATTCACTGGCATTTTAGCAATGTGGATCTAACTTATCTTTTATAGCTAGATAACTATATTAACGATTAACCTACTATACTAAGTGTGAGATTTTACTCTTAACAGACCTACGCCCTTACTAAGTATAAAATTTTAATCTTACATTCAGTAGTGCTGAAAGTCTGAGAAATCAGAGAGATATGACGAACTAATTGGGGTGACCCTATCTCCCAACAAATATTGTCAAAATGTAAATGTTCAGACGCTATACAGTTGTTGGCACACACTTTAGATTATAACACAGAGTATGTTTTTAACTACTTAATCCTCATACCAAATTGCCCAACATTATGTAATATGCGTAATTACTGAAGCTAAGCATCGGATCTTGTCAGTACGCGGGTTCCATGAGGAAAGAAAAGTAGGATATAAATATAAGAAAACAAATAAAAACAGCATTATGTTTCAGTGCCCTATATCCTAAGCTTCTGAAAGTTGCCTGTAGCCATTTGGCAATTTATAGTGTTCAGAAATTCCTCAGTGCTGTAGCCTGTTACCAGCAAATGCCTGAATATTCAGCTGTCTAAACATTAAGGATGTTTAATAATGCAGCTATTCTGAACTGTCTTCTAGGTCGACTCGCCAATGAACCTGAAACATCCTCACGATTTAGTAATACTAATGAGACAAGAAACAACTGTTAACTACCTCAAAGAGTTGGAGGTGAGGCTGTTAATGAAATGGTCTTGGAAACCTGCTTTGTAGGTACTGAAAAGTATGAAATGCTAATTTCCTGATAAAAGAAGTGCATTTGGAGAGTGATAAATACTGATGCTGGAAGCTTTAGCATCAATAGTTTTTTCTTCATATTTATTATTTCAGTCTCTATGCATAAAACCTGCAACTTAAATAAAAAAGTGTTGAAGCTTTTTGGCTTTCCTTTACTATTGGAACTGTAAAGCGTGGTCAGGTTCCAGTGAACCATGGAATTCGTTCTCTGAGTCCAAAGGGCTCCAAGCTTTTTCCCCTTGAAGAACAGCCTCTCTCACCTCATGAAAATTTCTTTGAAACTGAGTGGCATTTCAGAAACCATATCTGACATGGTTTTCATTTTGATATTCCAGACACCAAACATCTGAACCAAAGCACAGGCTCATGAAAGCTCATGCTTTACTACAGTAACCCCAGCTTCTAAACATCTCCCATCTAAAAAGAGGGACCAGTCTGAAGCTTGAGCAGTGCCAGAAAAAACACGCTAGTTCTCTGTGTGTTTGTCTTTCTTAAAGAGCATCCCATGTCTGAAGCCAGCTAGCAAGTTTATAATGTAGCTAGGATTGGGGGTTCTGCTGGTTAAAGAAACCAAAGCCATACAGAGAATTCCCAGCCCCTTCAGCAGACATAAAGAAATTTCTTTGCATCCTAGTCAGAGACGTCAATAAGTCACTATGTACAGCTAAGAGCACTCTTGGCCCTGTTTTGTGCAGATGATCCTACGTACATACATATCACTGTATTTTGGACCTTAATCACTGAAAGAATGAGTAGCAACCTTGGTCCTTTATGAAGACTTGTTCACATGGTAGTGATTAATTGTGGCTCTCAATGTTTGAAGTGTCCAATCTTTACACTGGGATGGGGGGAAATTAAAGTCTTAAGTGTTGTATCCTGAAAAGCATGAGCAACAGAGCTGACCTACCTTCCTACTTTCACTGCAACCCCTTGCAACCTTCCCCAAGAAGCCTTTTGAAATGCCTTGGTATGCGGTTCTGTTTCAAACAATGTTTTGTTTTTTGTATCTCTTCTAGAAGCAATTGGTTGCTCAGAAGATCCATATAGAGGAGAATGAAGACAGAGACACAGGACTGGAACAAAGACATAATAAGGAAGATCCGGATTGCATTAAAGCAAAGGTGCCTTTGGGGGACTTGGATCTCTATGATGGCACTTACATCACCTTGGAGAGCAAAGATATCAGGTAGTGAGATGATTAATTGTATGAAATTTTTGCAACAGCTGTAATTTCAGATTGTCGGATTATGATTGTGCCATTGGGAATCAGGTTGAAATAATAAGTGACTGTTAAGGTAATGAGTAGCTCTCCTGAATATTCCCAAAAAGATATTTATAGTCATCTCAACAATATTTGCTTATGTGTCTTTTCTAGGCATTTCTAAACTTTGTTGCATTCATTCTTGGTGAAGTAGGCTTTCTCCACAGCATCATTTCAAATGTACAGGCAACACTCAACTTAGGCAGGGGTAATGTTGTGGGATAGCACATAAAGCCAAAATTGCATATAGTCAAAACCCATTGGGTTCCATGGTTTGTCAAAGTATTTTCCTGGATGTCTACCCCCTTAATTTTTTAATTTTTTTTAATGCCAAGGGCATAAAGCTTTATGTGCACAAGTTAAATGTGTATAAGTTGTGAGTTACCTCGATTTCAGAACTTGATTCCAAACCTTCTTTATTCAGCGTCAGTATGGCAGAATCCAAAAGAGTTCCTTAATTTTGAATATTGTTCATTTAAATTTTTGAGCAAGGATATGCACTTCAGAAAGTACCCACTATAGGATCCTAACTGAATTGTTTTGTGCTTGCTTTGGGGGGGAAAGAGATTAGTACTAGTTTATAGTCTTAAACTGAAGACTCAGCAGATACAATTTTAATGCAAGTTGATCTGATGTAGATAGAAAAATATATAGTGTTAGTTGACTTAAAACAGATAATGTTAATCAGCATTCCTACATGACTTAGTTCCCATTCCTAGTATTTTGTGATATTTTCGACTGCAAACAAATATGCTAATGTTTGTGTTGCTATTTGGTTTTAGCCCTGAGGACTACGTAGACACAAAGTCTCCTTTACCTCCAGACTTAGAAGAGCCAGAATGCACAAAAATTCTAGATCTTCCATATAGCATTCATGCGTTCCAGCACTTACGGGTAAGTAATTAATGATGTAGTCTTTCGTTACTTTACCTCTAATCTGCCTTTCTTCCTGAGATGTCCAAGTAGATTCAGATAGGCAGGACTGCTTTGTCTTACAATCACTTTAAAGTATGTTATCTGTTAATTGAAGTAAATCTGAATAACTTTCTTCTTAAAGCAGCCTAGTAATATTTGTAGCCACATTACTGAACATTTTGGCTAGACTTGGAAATCATTGCAAAGCTTCTAGTGATGATGCTTGCAATTCCCTCTCCAGCTTTCTGGCCTACAATGACTACTGTCTCATATTTCCTCCCCCACATGCATCCTAACTTCAGTTTCTATCACTTAATAGCTTTTTCTTCCCCGCGCCTCATTTTGTTAGAAATGTTCAGATTTTTTTTTCTAAAAGAAAAATATTGGAAAATTTTGCTGGTGCAGAATTTGGATTTTTCTAAATAGGTAGCAAATAACACAGTAGGCTTGGTTATCTTATGCATTGTAACAAACATTGTTATTCTGCTACAGCACTTAAAGCAGCTGAAGTTCTTCAAAATTCCCCACTAACTGCAGCCTAAATTGTATGTGGGTGTTTTAGGATAAAAATAGCTGAAGGTATTGATGGAACAATACTTAAACATGATTTTATATGGAATACTAGAACAATACATTTTCTAAATAACAGATGCAGCAATTTTGTGCGCTTATCTGGAAGTAAGTCCTATTAAATGTTGTGGGGCTTACATCTGAGTAGACTGCTATAGGATTCAGTAAACTAGATATTACCTTTTCAGAAATGATGCTTTATGCGTTGAAATTTTGGGGCAGTATTTGCTAAATTGGGGAGTTGTGGGTAAATTTGACATGAGGAATTACTGGCTACCTTCTACCACCTTATCATAGGTGATTCCTGCTGATTCCTGGGTATTTCTGTAAAGAATGCTGAAATAGGTGGAGCTGTGTATCAAAGCGTTACTTATTTTCTTAAGCAGAAGTTCATATTCAGTATTCACACAGATTAGCTAACTGTTAAGAAATTCTGAATGCACACTCCTACTATGAAAATGTGAAGACATTACTGGACCACAGAAGTTTTTGTAAAATGAAAAAAAGCAGACAACAAAAGACCGAAGTCTGTCCACCTTGATAGTAGAGAATCCCATTTTATTTATCAGTCACTGACTTTTTTCTTTTTCTATCCTCTCTGTCCCCCACCCAGGGTATTCAAGAAAGAGTTAATCTTTCTGCACCCTTGTTACCTAAAGAAGATCCTATATTGACTTACTTATCAAGACGGTTAGGAAGAAGCATAGACGAGATAGGCCACCGCATTTATGAAGGTCTCATGAAGGTAACCACCTTGTGTGTGTCCCCAAAATGAGTGTATGGAAGCTTTGATTCAACATGAATATGCTTTATATTTAGCAGGCACTTAAATCTTCACATGCCTTCTGTCTGCTAGTTAAGGAAAAACATCCCAATGGATGCTTACTTACCCTAAGCGCTCATCTGATTTTTATGCGGCTTTTCTCCCTGTGAACCAAGACAATCTGTAAAGTCTGCAAACTTCTACCAGTGGCCATTTAAATGAGGACCACTATAGTGCCGTGAATCTTAATTTGCATAATTTTTAATTTGGGATTTTATGTGTTCTGTTACATTTTATGTGTGATATGTGTTTAGTCATTTAGTCATGTCCGACTCTTCGTGACCCCA
Source organism: Podarcis pityusensis (assembly GCF_964106645.2). NCBI lineage: Eukaryota > Metazoa > Chordata > Lepidosauria > Squamata > Lacertidae > Podarcis > Podarcis pityusensis. The sequence continues at coordinate 53,699,901 of NC_138028.1, read as the reverse complement.
TGGACCAGAGCTGTTGCCTTTGTCCATGGAGTTTTCTTGGCAGGGATACTGGAGTGGCTTGCCGGTTCCTGCTCCAATGTGTGATATACTCTTTGTATAAATTGCAGTGAGTAGTGGCTGATGCAGATACATTTCTATCTATCTGTAGCAGATATATAGCCAACTCATTTTTGTTTGAATCAGTGGGCAGGAATCAGTTAACAAGTTCCATTAGTGGAAGTTTGTACAATGACTTCCACTAACACAGCAGGACTTCCTCTCCCCCCCCCCGCCCCTGAAATTGGCCTGGGGGGGGGAATCCCTAAGCAGTGCACAAGGGGCAGTTGTTGTGTCTCACAAGCTTCTACTGACAGAACAATTGCCACAGCACCATGTTAAATTCCTTCTAGAGTTTTTATTTCATTAGCCCTCCCAAGTTTTCATATACTGTGAAGACTAGAAGAAAATGGATTGCATGCAGGTCCCAGTTTCTGGATACAATGCATCCCCAGAAAATCGTTCATTAGGCATTCACATAATGAGCTGGCAATTTCCTCTTTTTCCTGTGGGAACATTTCTAATGCAGTCTCTCTCCCCACTTCATCCATGGTTTCTTCCTGAAATGGCTGCAGCCAACCAGCAAAAGGAAAAACTGATTTGTCCAATCTCTTTCCATCCCTCCCCCCTCCCCACATGGCTTCTGCTCGAAAAAGACTGCTACTGACCTGCGGAGCACAAACAAGTAAGGAAGTGGACAGACTCTGGCTGTTCATAGCTGAATCAGCCATTCATGTAGCAAGGTTTAGGCGTAACTCTTTATATTCACATAACTGAATTTGGGGATAACAGGCATTCTGATAGTGCGTGTATGTTCAGAATCCTGTTTCAGCCACCAACAGCTAAAAAGTTTAGTAACTTAAAAAAAAAAAAGTAAACATTTCTTGTGTCTCCTGTTCTTCGCAGAATTCTTCTTCTTGGGTATTATATAATATGGCTTCCTTCTACTGGCGAATAAAGAATGAGCCATACCAAGTAGTGGAGTGTGCCATGCGGGCTCTCCATTTTTCTACAAGGTGAGGCAAATGGATTTTTATTAGCAGCATAATACAGTCTGTTGTATGATTTGAAAATTAAGCTAATCGAGGGTGGCAGTTGCTTCCCCCTTAGGATTGACAGGCCAATGCAGTTAAATGATGGAGTTGTAGATGCATATAGATATCTAGAGATTCTGCCATCTCTTGTTTGACTTACACCAGGCTCTTTGGATGGGTGCTCTTGCTTTGTACTGTTGGCTTATCTGAACCATATCACAGTGAATGCTAAATAGTGTGCATGTGTATGTTGTCCTGCTTATACAAAGATGTGTGGGAATAACTTAGGCTAGCTTTGGCATGTTCCCTGCTCCGTAACCAAAGTTTCTTAGTCATAACGCACTTCAGAATATTATTCTTTATCAGCAAATGATGTTGAAATTATTACTACTATTTATAACTTACCGAACTACAATAGTTAATTCTGGTTTTAGAACCAAATAAGGAAGAAGACTATTTATACATAATTGTGCGTCATCTGATGGAAGTACTGGCTGAATTGCTCTTCATTATAAAAAAAAAACAGCAGCCTTCTCCAAAACCATTGTGCTCAGTCAACCCATGTGCTTTTAGACTACTGACATTCCTAGCAATAGATAAAAGTATAAGACAGCAGGATAGATGTACACGCTTTTGGATATAAAAAGACACTTCATATTAAACCAGTCGCTTAGGAAGCTCTGGGCTATTGTTATGTCTGAATTGCATTTTTGCATAGATTCTGGGTAGTAGCTTCTCAATAGTTCTCACTTTCCTGCATGCAAGTAACCAGAGATCGAACCTGAGGCCAGAGGCTTGCCAGTTGCTTAGAAATGCCTTAGGATATCATCTTAATGACCGCTTTGTTTTTTCCCTCTCTTTCAGGCACAATAAAGATGTTGCACTGATAAACCTGGCAAATGTGCTACACAGGGCGCACTTCTCTGCTGATGCAGCCATTGTGGTCCATGCAGCTCTGGATTACAGTGACGTCTTCACCAGCTATTATACTTTAGGAAACATATATGCAGTAAATAATATCTTATTTTTCAGTTATCTAGAAAGATTATACCACATTGATTAGCTCTCTTACAAATTGAACAGTGAGACTTATGCATCTTCAGGACAAGAATGTTTTGAATTTGGCTATCTTTGAAGATCTTTAAACCGACAGATAACATTTATTTGCATTTTTGCTGCTGTTGTTGTTTTGGAGGGCCTCACTAAAGCAGCCATGATGTATTAAACATGATTCTATTTCCAGAGCAGTCACATGCTGAAACTCGTAATCAATATGAAATTCAGAAGCTACATTAAATGTTCATATTACATTTGAATGCTGCTAACATGTCTTTTTTCCCCTCAATCCCTTTTTTCAGATGCTTGGGGAATACAACCACTCAGTACTATGTTATGATCATGCTTTACAGGCAAAACCAGGGTTTGAACAAGCAATTAAAAGGAAGCATGCTGTCCTATGTCAGCAAAAGCTTGAGCAGAAACTGGAGGCTCAGCACAGGTAGTAAATTTATCCTCAAAATTCATACACAGGCTTGTTCAGATTTACTTTCTTGTTTACTACTTCCTTAAAATAAAATATAAAACTGCATAATTTTAAATCTAAGGAAAATTAAAGCACACACTGCAGCATTGAAAATCAGCTGCATGGTAGCATGCTGTAACTTAACTGTATCGTTTAATAAAACCTAAGAAACAAGTGTACAGGAAAACCAACCTTGAAAGTAAGTACTGACATAAGTGTGTAAGCAAAAGCTATTTTAAGAACTTAAATGTCCTTTTCTTTGGTGTTAAATTTTTCAAGATCACTTCAGCGAACATTAAATGAACTGAAGGAATATCAAAAGCAACATGACCATTACTTAAGGCAGCAAGAGATCTTAGAAAAGCACAAGCTGATTCAGGAAGAACAGATCCTGAGGAACATTATCCATGAAACACAGATGGCGAAAGAGGCACAACTAGGTATCTGTTGTGTAACAAGATGTTCATTGGGAAATGTAAAAGCCGAAATGAAATTTGTATGTTTGTCCAAGGAATTCAGGTTTCAGGTAAAACCAGGGCTTTTGAATAAACCAACTCACTGACTAGAACACTTGCTGACGGCATATTAAAAATGCCAAAAAGTTGCATTTTAGTGTGTTCTGCTCTAACAAACAGACTCTCCTTTTAGCATGCAGCCCCTTGTCTCCACTACAAAAAGCCACTTTTGAAGGTCACAGGACCTTCTGGAGTAACATTCTGTTAAACATGAGAGTCTCTGTTTAACAGAGTTTCTGTTTAATTCTGTTAAATTCTCTGTTTAATTCTGTTAAACATTCTGTTAAACCTGAGAGGAAAACCAGCAACCTTCCTTGTTCAAAAGAAATGTGTCACATGCATGGGCCTCTGAATTCTGCCTGTAAATTCAATGTGCTCCAAAGTACTAAAAATGCATGTTTCTTAAGAGCCCTGTAGTCTGGAGCCAAGGTTAGCAAATGCATTTCTTTCTGGCAAAAACTGAAGTGCTGGCCAAGATAGCCAATATACACAAGCTCTGTGTGGACCAAGATAGTGAGTAATTTATTATCTAAAATGCTCTTCCTCCATGCAGAATCGAGAAACATAATAAAAAAGGGAAATTAAGAATCATTTGTTTTCGGATGCTTAGCTTGGAAGAAATCTGTTAGGTATATCTTCTTGATCCTAAATGCTGTCAACCATAATTTTGTTAGCTTTTAACTTGAATTTTATGTTTATATACTGCAGGAAACCATCAGATTTGTCGCCTGGGCAACCAGCAGCACAGTTTGCATTGCCAGTGGGACCAACCTGTCCGTTATCACCGTGGTGACATGTTTGAAAATGTTGAATATGTTGAGGTTTGTCTGTAGAGCATTGCTCTCCCTGCTTCATGATCTATAGTGAGGGGTACACATCTTCCTGAGGTGTCTAATAGATGAGGATATTCCTTTTATACCTATTTCTATTTACCCTAGCACAAGATTTTAAAACAAAACTGGGGTGCAGGGAGTTCCAATCAATCCAATATGTAGGTTCCCTTTGGAGCCCCATCTTCCATCTTAGAAGGCATAAACTGCCTGGCTCCTAAACACAACAGACATTATGCATTCATTCCAGGTTGCTGATCGCTGTATCTTGTCCTGAGCATCAGACGAAAAAAAGCACCCAGATATTGAAACAAACTTACTTTGTGGCTCCCTGCCTCATCTTTGGATTTTGATCATCAATAACTCCTTCATGGTGTGCTCAGACACTAGATACGTGATGAATGGGTTTCAGGGAAAACAAAACTAGCTTTCACACTGTTCATCAAGAGAAGGAAATTGAAAGTATTGTCTGGCAAAATGTGTTTGTTTGTTTTTTAATGCTTTGAAGAAAGATTGTGCCTACTTTAGAACCTGTAGTTCTGAAGTTTGGGGAGGTGATTTGCCTACTGCTTAAAATTATTAATATCAGGGCTGTTGATTTTCTCAGCATCTTGTGAGGGGGCTTCCCACATTTTCCAACACGCTCAGAATTGCACTGCATGCAACCCAATGTAGGTAGTTTTTTGTAAGGAAGTAGTTTTTTTCTTAAAGAAGTCTCTTTGAGGTGTCAATTTCATGCTCCAAACTTTTCTTATGCATTTTCTGTTTCTAGTTTGGCAGTGATTCTTCCATTTCCAGTATGACATCCATGAATTCTGAACTTCATGCCAACCACAGTGACTTTGGCCATTCCTTGGAGTCTTCCCCTTTGGTCCATTCTGTCTTCTCATTATGGGGCCTGGAATCTGAGGCTTACAGGGTAAGTGGATAGGGTAGCTATGACTTTTCTTTCCTAGGCAAGGCCTCCTAGCCAGTTTCATTGTTTTCTAGTAGTGTTCTGCTAAAGACAAGTACATAACTAACAATATGCATAAAATAAAGCTAATCTATTTTGGGCCTCTTGTTGGCAGTGGTGTCTGTGCACAAGTAGAATGGACTTCCCCTCATCCAATAGGACTTCTCATTCCTCTCCTCCCCCTGCATCCCCGACCCGATTTGCTTCCTCAAGGTGAAGTCCCATTGTGTGAGCAAACGTCCACTCTCAAAACTTTAGCTTCCTCCCAAGGTACCTTCTGGGTCACTCTGGTTTTGTCTCTCCTCCCAACTCTGGTTTTGTCTCTCCATTCACAACTCTGTCTGCCACCAAAACTGCAAAGATGTTATGATAGTAAACCATGGTGAACAGAGTTCAAAACTGCAGGGCAGCCATCTGACTTTTGTCATGGATTTTGCTTGATAAACTGGGAATCACTGCCCAAAGAAAGTGGAAGCATTTAGAAGTTCTGGTTTCTTGCGTTCTGGCGAGTTTTCTCTAGCAAGTAGAAAATCAGAGAGTCATAACTGGCAAACCCACTTTGTGATACCTTAATAAATATTTTCTCTGTGATCAGGAGAAGCAGAATATTTTGTGGCCTAAAAGATCAGAGTGTGTAAAAACCTATCCAGCTATCCCCTCCCCAGGAGAACTACCAACTTATTTCCTGCATCCAGAAAGCAGGGGGCAAAGGTAAGTACTGTTAATAAATTAATTCATATGTCATTTGTATGCAAGTGTAGCCAGAGCAGCTCGCAGCAGCAGCAACATAATAATAGTATAATATAAAAATACAGTTATTGAAACATGTAATATGCCTAGCACTGAAAAACCAACATCAATGAGACTAAAAGATGTTGCATGTGATGTTCAGTTAGAAAACTGGAAAATAGGCTGCAGTCCTTTGCATGCTACCTTTAGAGTAAATCAGAATGAGTTCAGTGGGATTTACTTCAGTGGGATTTTCTTTTTCAGGTTACCTTTAGTGCTATGGCATAGTAAAGAGTGCCAAACCAAAGGTACTATTGTCTGACAGTAATGAACATTTGTTCTGCCTCTCTAGTTTATAAAGCAATTTAATTCTACTATGATTGTTGCCTTTCAATTGGTACTCCTGTAGTCTGAATCATATTCTTATACCTGTGTGGTGTTTGTTTAAATTTCTTAGAATCCATTCAATACTTAGCAGTCCAGGGGATGACGATGCACAAACAGAGGTCTATGAGCCAGATTGTTCTTCCATTTCTGATGCCCATAACAGTGACTCTATGCACTTTTTGATCAAAGAACTAGACAGTCATCTGGATCTGAGGGTAAAGATGCCAGATGATCATGCCAAACAAGTAAGAGATTTTATGATTATATTTGAAGATTGTTAGTATACTTCTGGTCTTCTCTGTCCTATAAATTGTCACTTCCAGACTTGACAACCTCTTGAAAGCAAGAGGTCTTCCCACATAAAATTCAGTTTGGAAATGGCCAAGTCACCACGGAAGGGAAGCCTGTAGCCATTACAACATGTTTGTTTCAATTGACAGTCACCTATCCTCAAAATGTTTGAGGCAACACCCTGCTTTTGCATTACGATCAGATTCTGTGAACTTGGCTTATTCGGTTAGTTGACATGATACAGGTGCAAGGAATCATTAATGCACTCCAAATTAGTGGTGCTTTACATTGTGGTATTGCTGGTGGCTAAGAGTGTGAGCTGTGAATTAGGAAATCCATAACTGGCATCTTACCACTGCTGTGAACTTGCTAGGTGGCCTAAGGCAAGCCAGTTTCTCTCAGTCTTAGCACTGAACCACCCCAGCAATATGGGCAAAATTATTACCTCCTTTCCCTCTGTAAGGGACCAGAAGTAGCTGTTGCTAAATCAAGCCAGCTTAGGTTATATTACTGGACTATTTAGACTAACGGTTTCTGTTTGTTTTCTGTTGGATTTTGACTATGTTGTTTTCTCCAAACTCTCTACCAACAATAAGCCTTCATGCAGATAGCATAAGACTTATCTGGTTTTAGCCAAAGTTCAGGTTGCTTGTTTTCAGTTCTACGATCATCATTGTCTCTACAAGCATAATACATTATTTGTTTAATTTATGAAGTTAACATGAGTTGTTGAATTTTCCAGTTGAATTGCAAGGATTTTTCCAGTCTTTGCAATTTAGCCATAACTATCCAAATAAAAAAGTAGGCTCTCTTGGGTTTTCATTTTGTGATAAAACCTGCTGATCCTTTAGATCATTAAATTTGAATTACCAAACGTAAGTTTTCTGCATTAAAGTCTTACATTCAATAGGTTCAAATGTATGGTTTTAAACACTTCTCTGTCTTGCACAGATATTATACTCTCGTGTCAACAATCAATCAGTTACACAGCAGCAAATAGGATCATTCATCTATCATGCCATTGTAAAGGTAATTCCAATGACCGCAATGTATGCTTTATATTTTCCTCTTAGAGTATATGGATTTTTTTCCAGAATCCCAAAGGGCCCTCATGTACAGAAGCAAGAATCTCTTTAATTTATTCAGAGTGTTCCACTTAAGTCAACTGTAAATCATTCCACTTCTTTATTTTTGTCAGAAATTTTTGTGCATGAAAAGTGCTGATTTGGTCAGATTTTACAGCCTCCATGAGTGATTGACATAGAGTGAAATAAGGACAGACAAAGAATATAATACCACGAGTACCAATGTTGACTAGAAATTGAATTTGTTTCAAGCTATTCTTGTTATGATTGAAAACATACAGGGGCCTTTTGTCAAAAAATATATTGATAGCTGTGAAGCCTTGGATTGACAAATACTGAAGGAGATTTACAGGTCAATATTCCTGCTGTACAGTGAAAATGCTTGTATGGCTATACCTATGATTTCAAGAAATATAGCAATCTAGGAAATTGTAGGAAAGAAATTCTGCTGCAGTGCTGCTGCCTTCCAAAAGAAAATGTACAGTGCCAGCTCTGGTAAATGTTGGAAATGTAATAGTATATTCTGAATTATAGCATTTTAACCATACAGGAATGCTAGAAGGATAGGGTAGGTATCCCAGAGACTATAGAATTGTGTATTTGCTTTATCTATAGAGGCTTCCTAATGGCATATGTTCTATGGACAGCTCACAATATAAAAGAGTAAAATATAACAACAGCAGAATTAAAATAGCAGCATAAAAGTTTTTGAACCCACAGAAAGGAGACATAACTTGTAAGAAAATACATGCATGTAGATACTCATGTTGTAATGTGAATTGTTTGATTCACAGAATACTAACACTCTTGGTCTATTTAATTACATATTGTATTCTAAGCAAGACTCTCAAGTAGCGTTTGTTTCTGTAATATATATATATTTTCAAAATCCCTGCTGATTCACAGTTCTACTTAACTGATGAGTTATTAAACAGATCTTAGACCTTAGACATGGGCCTTAGAAATACAGTAACACCTTCCGCATTATATAGGGCCATAATCTTGCAAAACTGCAGTTATGCAAATCTGTTCTTTTATTGTTAATGCTGCTTTTGATGCAAGCCAGAAATACTGCAGAAAGCACTTGGATAGCTGTGAAATGGGGGCTAAACATGCTCCCTGCCCTTGGAGACTCCAGCCATTGAGAATCAAGTCTGCTCTCACCTGCATCAGCACATCCTATGTTCCTTGTTTCACTAGGGTGTGATAGAATATTGGGAAGTGGTTAGATCAATGTTTTGCTGTGTGCAGCTGATTTGTATATGCATGACCCTCCGGCAGTGATCTCTGCAAACACCTGTAGCTGTAACATCTAGGGCGGCAATGGTAGTCTAACATGGTAAAGCATGGAATGAGATTAATGAGGGTAGCCTTTCTTTTTTGTGGTTAATTTCAGGCAAGGGATCCCTTATGGTTGGTTCTCAATGAGGCTGGCCTTTACTGGCGTGCATTTGGAAATGGCACCTTCGCCTTCACTTGCTTACAAAAGGCCTTTAACTTGACCCCACATGAATTCCAGGATATCCCTTTAGTCAATCTAGCCAACCTTCTAATTCATTATGGTCTTCATCTGGATGCCAGCAAGCTTCTCCGAAAAGCTTTAGCCATCAATGGTTCTGAGGTGAGTCTTCGTTTTCCCCCCCTGTTCTGTTCTGTTTGCTTAAGTAGGATTGAAGCAGAAGTACCGTATTTTTCATCCCATTGGACACTCCGTCCCATAGGACGCACCTAGTTTTTTTGGGGGGGGAAATAAAGGGGAAAAAAATTTCCTTTATTTCCCCCCAAAAACCAGGTCGGGGAAACCAAACCAGGTCGGGGAACAGCGGTATGGCGGCGCTCTGCCTCCCCGCTGTCCCCCGAGCTTGTCCCCCCGCTGTCCCCCAAGCGCGCTTCTCCCCAGCGCCAGCCTCCAAACCAGGTCGAGGAACAGCGGGATGGCGGCACTGCTGACCCCCGCTGACCCCCGAGCTTGTGGGGCTGGCCGATGTCTGCCCGGCATGCGGGGCGCTCTGCTTCAGGGCGCCCGCGCGCCGGACAGCAGGCTGCTATCCGCAACCTAGGGAGCCCTGCGGGAACTCCCGCGGGCTCCCCAGGCTTGCTGATAGCTTCCTGAAGCCTGGAGAGCAAGAGGGGTTGGTGCGCACCGACCCCTCTCGCTCTCCAAGCTTCAGCGAAAGCCTGTATTCGCCCCATAGGACGTACACAGATTTCCCCTTCATTTTTGGAGGGGAAAAAGTGCGTCCTATAGGGCGAAAAATACGGTATTTCTTTCATACCCCATCTCAGTGTCCAGAAGTGAGTTAGTGGAAGTGGTTTGTTACATTTGAATCTTGGGAAGTGGCTTGAATGTATTGATGTAAAAATATAATTACTCAAAGGTGCCCAGCACATGTTTGCTAACTTCACACAAATTAATTCTTTAAACCCTGTCTTCATTTTGTTCAGCTGCTGTTAGTTGACATGGTTGCCCATCGCTCCTAACCAGTCAGAAATATTTATACAAGAGTTTCAGAACACTTCAGTAATGTTCACAAACCATTGAGTGGAAGGAAGCTCACACAAGTGGGGTTTGGTCCCATCCACCCCCCTATGCCCCTTCCAAAGCAAATCTAGAGGATCAGAGGCCCTCTTGAACAATTGGGAGAAGTGGGAATCTTGAATCCACCCCTTACTGTTCGGAGGATCCCCATACCACCTAGAGAAGCTTTTGTAGGAACAATGGGAACTGTTGCAGGGCATGCAAAGGACCCCTTGAATGAGTTTCCTTCTACTTTAGCTACTTAAGAGCCAAACCAATAAATTTATATTGTATCTTATAGGCTTGAATACCGTATTATCAGTCTTAATGTAAAAAGATACTGATATCTTAAAGGGCGGCTTTAAGTACATATGCGCGCAAACACACACATATTTGAAACAGAACTCCCAAGATGTGAGCATGCTTGTTGTAAATTTCCAGTTCCTTTGACAACTGAACTGAAATCTGGGTTTTGCCTATGCCTGTGCTGATGGAAGTTTGCTTTTTGCCTTTTTAGCCTCTGACCTTCTTGAGCTTAGGAAATGCCTGCTTGGCTCTGAAGAACGTCAGTGGGGCATTGCAGGCTTTCAGGCATGCCCTGGATATTGCGACAAAGTGTCTGGAGTGTGAGAGGAGCCTGAAGCTGATCCGCTGTTTGCAGTTCTATCCATTTCTGTACAACATCACCTCTTCTGCCTGCAGTGGTAAGCAGCTGCTGAAAAAGTCCCCAAATTAGTAATTTTATCCCTTCAACACTACCTGCAGAAATTGGACTACTTTTCTTTCTCTCCCTCATTGATAATCTCTTTTTCATCTGCGCTCTCTCTCTCTCTGTCCAATTAAAAAAGGGAACAGTGTTTTTTCCCCAGTTAGATCTAATTGAGAGTAATTTTTGGAAAGCTGTCTTTCCAGAATTCCCTACCTGATTCTCCTTACAAATTGGGTGCAGTGTTTACTAATTAGAGAATGCTAGGATAGTTTCAAGCCATTCAAGAGCATTGCTCTGCTGTAGGGTTGCTGAAATAGTCCCATGTTTACACCTCATCTGTTTTCTTAGCAAATACCAAGAACCAGGGAAACAGGGAGAGAATGGCCCTAAGCATGGAATAACATATAACTTTAAACCCATCTGCACCACTATATAAAAGCAGGCTCCCTGTTCTTCAGAACCTGCTGTAAATATTTGAAGAGATTTAGCTTCCTGTTCAAGTAAAGCTGCGAAAAGATTAAACAAATTCTGTCTTCACCTATAGCTGCTAAATCTCCAGTGCATTTTTGCTCCTTAATAGCACTTAAATTTTATTTGAATATATGATTGGAACTGAACTAGTATAATCCCTATCCAATTATCCATATGAGCTAACACATTAGGATTATTTAAGCCAGTGGTTCCCAACCTTTTTGATATGGCAACCTGTAAGTCCAAATTTACTTAGAATGGTGACCCATTATTTTATTGTCACATGAATTTTATTTACCCATCCTTTTACTGCCACATGAATTTTGGACTTTGGTCTTCAGCAGCTGTCTGTTTTGTGCATTTCAATTGCAAGTCTGCCTACTTTTAAACCATCACTTGAGGCATCGAAGCAAAATTCAACCATACCCCTATTAATGTGGAGTTTAATTTATTGAAATATTTATAGTACTTACTAAATTATTACTGGTTTGTTGTGAGAATGTAAGAACACCAACCATCAAATTGCAGGGTATTGCCTCATAAGCTGTAAAACTTTATTCTAAAAGCATAGTTACACAATCAGTGTTAGATATAATGAACTACGAGCATCTTAAAGTTTTATTTACAATAAGCCCATTTTGACAAGTATCAGTGGGATGGCTTGAGCTTGCATTTTATTACCAAGTAGGTGAATGGAGGCTTTGATGGTTGTCAGACATAGTCTCACATCAGTTAATACACAGGATGCAGGTATTTCTTATTTCAACTAAGCACATTTCAAATCACCCTTGACTCAACTATTTACTCATCCTCTGATTTGTGGGTGTTTACAAGCACCTTGTGGCAAGTTATCACCAGATCTGCTGCAAGCCGCCAGAGAGAGGTTTACTAGCATTACAATGTGAAACTTGACCCTTTCTGGCATTTGGTTACAAGTATCAACACAGCATTATAATATGCCAAAAAAAAACCAAAATGTTACCTGAGGTATTATACCAGTTAAGGATTAAAAGCAATAATCCTTTTGGGTTTAATTATACAACCGATGACACATTTGCACAAGCATCACAACCCACAGGTCGAGAAACGCTGATTTAAGGGATGGAGTTGCATGGCATTCCCCTACTTAAGTATCTTCTCTGTGCCAAAAGTTTATTTTCCCATGTTTCATAAAGAGATACAAGGGATTAGAAACAGGATTGCATATGTGCATCCAGGTTCTTAGCATAAGTGCAGAACCTAGAGTCAGACTTCTCAGAATCTCAACTTTCAGAAAGGAAGTTTTTCGTTTCAGTTGAAGGGAGAAGTTTAAAGCTATGCTTTTGTACAAGGCTTAAACCACTGTGGTGCTGAGCAAGACTTCTTGAAGTCTGAGCCGGTAGTGAGGGGGGTACGCAGAGTTTCCTGTAGTGTACAAGTGCTTTTTTACCTCCTCTCTGGTTAGTGGCTATTAAGACTGTTGACTTCCACTTCATTGTCCTCCCAACGCCCAACCTCCATTCTTCTCTTCTCTTTTTGTCATACCTGACATTGTCAAAACATTTCCAAATTCTTAGGGTGCAAGTAGAACCCAAAGATGCAGGAAATGTTTGTGAGCTTCCGGAACCAAGTGAAGAAACTTTCCTTTACATTCAGTGCTGGTTACAGATTTTCACTACTGACTGTTATTCAACCCTTGGTTATACAAAGTATTAAAAATCATGCATATATGCACTTCTGAGTAGTTTAGGATTGCTAAATTCAAGGCCATCTACTGGGAAAGCGCAGAATCAGAACACTGACTAAAAACTCTGCCTTTGTAACTTGAGATTCTCATGACTGCTAGAATATGCAAATTTTTCATGTTCGTCTATCTTTTGAAGTAAAATCCCAATCTTTTGTTACATTTTCAACAAGTATGGCAACAAAACTATGCACAGAGTATGGGTTTTATTGAAATACAGGTTGTAAGGACTGCATCATTCTGATATGTTAGTTCTTTTGGTTGCATGACTGTTTGTGGGAAGGAAGTAAAAAGCTTTCTTCTCTCTGTTCATAAGAATGATGGTCCCAATGTGGTTGTTCCCAATTTGGCACTAATCTGGGTTTATAAAGATTATATTTCTTCCCTCTGTTCATCACTAGTAATAACTCTCAGAAAAATAAATAAATCAAGATCTACCATTGGGAAAGTGGACAAAACATGGATTCAGTATTGGAAGCTTCCATATTTACATTGTTCTCTCTCTCTTGCTCTTCATGTACTGTGTTCCTTTCTTTTATAGACTACAAAGGTGGGCAACACTTCAGGTCATCTTGTCTATCCCCTGCTAATGTGAGAACATTAGACATTTGAACATGAGAAATGGTGTGGACATTTCTTTTGTTGTTATTTTTAGAATGTGAAATAAACATTCTAATGACTCCAGCTTCTGACACTTGATTTTTTATTTTTTTATTTTATTGCGGGATTGAAAGAAAGGGAAAGTGAAAAGAAGAAACCAGGAATTTGCCAGGATGTCTGATGATCATTGTCCTGTGTTCTCTCTCTCTCCCCCCCCCCCTTAATGGGCTCAAAAAGAAAAGAAAAAACCTCCTTGTAGGAATCAAACCTGTGAAAAATATTTGAGCATATCTGAAGCACAGGGACACCCAGAACATGACTGAGTGCATCTAGCTTCTTATTGTGGATGCCATCCTTCCCATGCCTGGTGCCCCCCAGATGGGCTACAACTCCTGTTGGTCCCAGCCTGCGTGAACATGGGGCAGGGATGATGGTGGATGAAGTTCAAAACATCTGGAGGGCACCAGTTGGGGAATGCCAGTCTACCTTGACTGGCAATAGCTCTCCAGGGATTGAAGCAGGGATCTTTCCCAGTCCTATATAGAAATACCAGGGATTGAAACTGGGATATACAACATGTAATGCATATGCTCCACCACTGATACACAAAAAGTAGATAGTGCAGCATTGGTGTAGTGACGTTTTGTGCCACGTAATCAAATAAATAAAACCTACATGTAGGGTTTGCTTGCATTCCACACGTTACTGGTGCTAACTCCTATTTAATGGAAAGCCATTACTTTGTGGAACACAAGTCCGGTAATCTTGAACGCATCCAGATTAAGGTTCAGTATTAATAAACAACTAAATACCCAGGGTAGTTGAGTATCACCACTATGGTACTTTGTTGCTGCGCCAGTTAGATATGGGATGGGAGTTAATCACATTGATGAATTACCATCTCTCTGAGCAGAACTCTTTAGCATACTACTAATTGAACTGACCATGGGATGGCATGTTGTACAGGCATACCTTGCTTTATTGCTCTTGACAGATGATTGCTTCTTATGAAGATGCGGGTACAGCTGCAAGCAGTCGGGCTGCTTCCAAGGGAAGGAAGCCTTGCCCTGCCCCTAGAATCATAGAATCATAGAGTTGGAAGAGACCACAAGGGCCATCGAGTCCAACCCCCTGCCAAGCAGGAAACACCATCAGAGCACTCCTGACATATGGTTGTCAAGCCTCTGCTTAAAGACCTCCAAAGAAGGAGACTCCACCACACTCCTTGGCAGCAAATTCCACTGTCGAACAGCTCTTACTGTCAGGAAGTTCTTCCTAATGTTTAGGTGGAATCTTCTTTCTTGTAGTTTGGATCCATTGCTCCGTGTCCGCTTCTCTGGAGCAGCAGAAAACAACCTTTCTCCTTCCTCTATGTGACATCCTTTTATATATTTGAACATGGCTATCATATCACCCCTTAACCTCCTCTTCTCCAGGCTAAACATGCCCAGCTCCCTTAGCCGTTCCTCATAAGCCGTTCCTGTCATCCATCTTCTGGCCACGGGAGTAGAACTGGCTAGGACTGGAGCTGGAGCTAGGTTTTTCCCCCCTGCAGCTGTGGGGTGTGTGCACTAACTTGTATATGCACTAAGAAACAAAACAAAAAGTGTGACTTGCTTTATTACGGTGGTCTGGAACCAAACCTGCAATATCTCCAAGGTATGCCTATATACTCACATTACTTTTGGTTTCTTACTATAAAGGTGGAAGAATGAAAGGGCTTCAGTAGCAATAGATCCTACTTCTCCCTTGACATGCTGGTTTAGCAGTGTGATAACGAGTGATTTTTATCTGAGGTAAATAAATAAATTTATTTCTCAAATAACATAAGAATAGCAATTAGGCACAGGCCGTGCTTTGCCCCTTAGACACTACCTGTCCCAGGTACAGAATTACACAACAAAAATTAATGTTCACCAGATCTGCTCCAAATATGTCATAATAAAAATAGTTTTCACCAGGGTTAAAAATCCTGTGTGTGTGTATCAGGCCTAATAATGCAATCATATACATACAGTATTTACTTACAAGTGACTCCATGTTCAGTGGGACTTACTCCCTTGTAAGTGGATTTAGAGTATATCCTAGGTGTCGCAGTGTTTGCCACCTTTTCCTTTTCACTTAAGTGTTTCGCAGAAAGGTTGTTAAAGGGTTATAATGCAATTACATACAAGCTTATTCAAAAATAAGTTCTGTTCCCAGTAAAGCAAGTGTAGGGTTAGAGCCTTAAATTTGCTTGAGTTAGACAATTCTCATGCCCTCCAGGTGTTTTGGACAACAGCCGCCATGGCCAAATAATGGTCAGGGTTTATAGAAGTGTTCTCCAAAACATCTAGAGGACAACAGGTTGGATAAAAGTTTGGTAGGCCAAAATAAATGTTCAAGCACAATAACTGTTTCTGACTTCCAGTCCTTGATGTACCTACTTTCCTTTATCAACATGAGTATCAAGTGCTATTATTTTGGCGATTACCCTGGATGGTCCCAGACGGACTTTCAAAAATTAACTTTGGTGATATGCTCATGCCTCCCTCTTTCATCTGCCATGATGGTGGCTTCCTCTACATTCTTTAGGACAGCTTTCTCCAACTTGGTCACCTCCAGTTGTTTTGGATTAGAGCTCCCATCAGCCCCAGCCAGCAATTGCTAACGGTCAAGAATGGAGGAAGTTGAAGTCCAAAACATCTGGAAGGAACCAGGTTGAAGAAGGTTGGCTTGGACTTTGTGTATATGTGCCCATACATGGTGATTCTCATAATGTAGCATTTTAGTTCTGGTTTTTCTTAGCTTTTTTCTTATTATGAAGCTCCTGTTCATTCCCTATCCTATCTACATTTTCTCATTTCATCTGAATATTTCCACGCTACATACGTGTTTCTTTAAGCAGCATCTATACTGTGCTTTCTGAAAATGCTGTGTTTTCTGATGCCCTCTTGTGGCATAAGGTATCACATTTCCATTTAGCAGAATGTATTTCTTCTATGAGCTTTTTGGAATAAGCTCCTTAGGTAGTTTCCTTTTGGTGTTGTTTTCTCCAGAGCTATACTGGGAGAATTTATACAGTATCAACCAGCTTTTAGAATGGGGCAGACTAGCATCTTACATGGGAGGAAGCTATTTTTAGACTAGTATCTTATCAATTTTACATCACCCACACCACACATGAGGCTTTGAAGAACCTTCAAACATTCTTTTAGAAAAGTAAGATTTCCCAAAGTTCTGGCGAGAAATTGTAATTTATAATCCTGTTTTTTCCAGTTTGAACAAGAAGAACAGAATCATATTATTTGGGTAGATGCTAGTGAGCTACAGTTAGCAACACAATAATGTCTTAAAAAATTAGGTGCTGGCTCCCAAACGCCACAAACCCAGAAGTGAGTGTTCTGGTTTGCAAACATTCTTTGGAACCCGAACATCCGACGGGGCTTCCGAACGGCTGCAGGAGCTTTCTGCAGCCAATTGGAAGCCACACCTTGGTTTCCAAATGTTTTGGAAGTCGAACGGACTTCCAGAACGGATTCTATTCAACTTCCGAGGTACTCTCAGAGTAAGGGTTCTCTCAGAATAGATGTTCTGTTACTCAGAAAAATGTAAGAATCTATACCTTACTAGATATTATTTAAAACTTGTATCAAGTGCAGTACACAGTATAATAACATAAGTATAATAACATCATAAATAGTAAACCATTTCTTTAAGGGAAAATGGTGAAAGGACAAGATAATAGGTAGAAGCCAAGTGGGGGATCCCTAAAAGCATCTTCATCAGAGAGTTTTCAGTTGCTTTCTTAGAGTAAGAAGGTAGGAAAAACACAACTAGCATGTGGAAGCTATCTGCTATCATAGGCATTCTTTTGGAAAACAATCTGATCACCTACCAGCTCAAATTGTGCTTCTGGGATTCCCATGCAGCGGTTGCTATCCAGCCACAGTCAGCCACAAGGGAACTTGCCACGAGCGGGACTCTTGTTAGAAATATATAACGAACCCAAATCTGACAAAACAAAAGTGTCTGTGGTTGCTACATTATGCACATTTAGGAATAAGTTCCAGTGAATTTCGTGAAACTTTGGAGTGTATTTTGCTTTTGTGCATCAAATTTGCTATTAAAGTTTCTCTCTGAGCCACTGTGAAATGTGGCCCTCCTGGCCACGTAGATGAATTTGAAGATACAAGAAGTGCTGCTGAATCACAAAAAAGGCAAGTAGAAAGAAGATCAAATTTACTTTGCTTTCAGCTCATCAGTTTATTTAGCAATACTTTTCAAGATCTGAAGTTTTACACTTCTAGGTGTGACAATCCTAAAATAATGCTGCAGGCCAGATTGATTACATTTATGAAAATGAGAGGCATTAGTGGCAGTCTTCCATCACATGAGACATTCCTAGAGGTGGGTCTGTATTGTTGAACAGGTTGCCCCCTGCCTTAACACCAGGAGATCCATTAATGCAGCTTCCAAGAAGTTGTCTTTTTCTCTCTTAGATGAGTTTTTCTGGTCCTGTGGCCATGGCTCAGGAACATTTTCAGGTGTGCTGCTTGGGTGTTTTAAGAGAAATAGTACTGAGCAGATATTTTACCCTAAAAATAAGGAATGTTAGGTTGGACTCGGGCCAAGTCATGGTTTACAGCCGTTGAAATCAGTGTTAATGTATCTACTATCATTCTGGCTTGCTCTAAACAGCAGTAGATAGATAGAATTGGTTTACATAAATATAGAGCCATAGACCCCCACCTCATTTTATTGCGCTTTGCCTTATTGCGGTTCACAAATATTGCTCTTTATGAGATTGCGGGTGCAGTTGCAAGCAGCCCGGCTCCTTCCAGGGGAAGGAAGCCCCCCCCCCCAATTGCTGCCCCTCTTCTGGCCACAGAAGTAGAGCTGGCTACTGGTTTTCCCGTCCTGCCCCTGCAGCCAGGGGGCCTGGCTTAATAGGCTACTGCAGCATAGGGTAAACATAACTTTAATATACACCGGGAAACAAAAAATATTGTGTTACTTGTTTTATTGCGATAGTCGCTTACTTGCAGTGTTCTGCAATATCTCCAAGGTATGCCTGTATTTAGGAAGATAATGGCTGAAGATGGGAGGTTCTCCATACAAGAAAGGTTGTGGACATAGATAATATTTTATTCTGGAAAGAGAAAAAACAGAAATGCATACGAGAAACTGTAATACAAAAACCAAAGAAGTTTTCCGAGAACGTGCTATCGCCATTCTAACGGTCTGTGCGTTTCACCCTCCCCTGTCTTCTAAAGGACGTCAAGTTATATTTGAGGCACTAATTGAAATTCAGGCCACACCACTGCTTAGCCTGCTGCTCTATATGTAGCATCAGAGTACCCTGAGAGGCATTGCAAATAGCATTTCCTAGTCTTTCTTATCTGCTGACGATGTTGGAGAGTTAAATTTAGAAACCATCTTCCATGTTGGGCCTCGTTCCCAGACAGGGCTGAGAACACGCTGTGGTCTCTATCCACGTCACAGGGAGAAAAATCCTGTTGTAACCATTGACGAGGGAGGACAAGGGTTAGGGTATGGTGGCTTTTACAATAGCTGCCGCCCTGCCCCATTATTCATAGATCAATTGTGCATTTTTAAAGGGGCTATGGGGTTGTCAGCCATCCCACTGAATTCTCTGGGGAGGTGGATTTGTGTACGTGTGTCCCTTTTGTGCCACGTTGTGTTCAAATTTAGCAGACAGACGTTTGCCCTGTTTTTTTTTTTTTCTTTTCATGATTTATTTAGTGATGGTTTATATTTCATAAGGGTAATTTTTAGCACTATCGTTGCTGGGAACAGAGCCCATTATGCAATTGGTCAGACATTGGGTTGTGTGCCTTGCTGCTGCTGTTGCTTTTCTAATGCAAAAAAGAAATGTCACAACTGTAACATTTAAAATTAATTAAGTTATATTGGAGTAATAGATGTTTTGTTACAGTTTGTCTTATATGTTAATAGGATCAACCTGTTTCTACATTTACATACAATGTTGGGGTGAGAACACCCTAGTTAAAAGCAAATGTGCACTGGTTTGTTATATAACTAGTTTATTATCAATATAGATGAGGAAATTTGCTGAAATTTATATTGATAATGAACTACATATTACAGCGTCAACTAAATGAGTTTTGTTCGTATAATAATATATTGGATCAAAGTATGTGGTATCAATCAAACTGCCATTCACTCCATTATTGCACTCACAATAGTGTAGCCAAAGAGCCATGATCAAGTGAATTAGAGAACAATGTTGTCTAAACTGATTGTATGACTCTGCTTCCAGGATTTAGGTTACGGATGTCTTGTTTGGGATTGAATGGGGGAGTGGAAGAAAAGTACACAAGGACTAGAAATACCAACGGGATGGGGAATGGCTAGACTCTGAGCTCCCCTATGGGCAGCTTTAACAGAAGGGCAGGACCACTCAACCGTCAGTCACCAGATGTCATCATGACATCAGGTGATCTATTTTTCCATTGCCGCATGGCATGAATTAGGACCCAAGCCAGGCCTAATTGGAGTCACAAGCTAGAGATCCCCTATTGCAGGAATAGCAGAACAGTAGGGGGACTGGTGCATATTACCACCATGAGAGATGGACCGGGAGCTGTGGAGGGCACTGGGTTCCTACTCCATGGACATTTGACATCCTGATTAGGACTCTTCTTTTTGAGCTTCCATAAAGTTGCAGGAGGATATACTTTGGTTGAAACTTCTTCATAGTCAAAATAGTTTGACACTTATACATGCGAGGGGGAGATCCTTCTCTGGGAGATCTTCAAGTAGACACTAGACAGCAGTTTCTTAAGTTGGTATTGGAAAAAAGGTGAATAAGAGGGTGCATGATAGAGGTATATAAAATTATGCTGGGTATTGAAAAAGTGGATAGAGATAAGTTTATCCCCTCTCTCATAACACTAGAACTGAGGGACATCCAATGTAGTTGAATTCAGGACAGATGAAAAAAGCACTCCTTCCACATACTGTATAGTTATAAACTATGGAATTTGCTTCCACCGGAGGAGGTGGTAGCCATCAACTTGGGTGGTTTTAAAAGAGGATTGGACAAATGTCTGGAGGACGACACTATCAAAGGCTATGTTCTACCACCACTGTCAAGAGGCCATATGCCTCTGAATGCTAGTTTTCTCTAGAATGTGCTTGCCCAAATCCTTCAACCATTTTTCACCAAAGAACATGTCTAGCATCCTTACTGTTTTACTATCTATGTTGCTTTCTCTGTCACTTCTGTGATTACCTTATAATGTTAAATTAAAACGTATTATATAAATTGAAGCCTTGCCATTGTTGAGAGGAAACCACCTACAACTTGGACGTATCAGTTATAGCTAATCAAAATTGCAGTTGCCCTGATTTCAACAATATTATGGTGTACATTGGCTCCTGTTCAGCTGATGATCTTCTAATAGAGAAGTAAGGAACCAAATGCTTCCATGCCCTTCTCAAGTGCTTTTGCTTGCCTAGAATGTGCCCTTGCTTGGCTGGATGGACAATACAGAGTTGGAGACGTGTAGAAACCTCTGACTTTTGTTGGGCTGGATTGTAGACTTCGTGCAGAAGTCAGAGTTGCTCCTATTGGCCCACCCATTTTTGCCTGTGGCCCTGCCCACCCTGCGAGGTGCCTATGAAGGGAGCACAGCTATCAGGCTGCAAAGGGTTCCCCACTTCTGTTCAACTAGAAGTCCTCCAAAGCAGTGCCATTTTCTATTAGTTCCCCCACTTGATGCCGTTAGTTTAGTACACACTGGCAAGTAGTGTCAAGACTTCTAGCATCTGAGATCTTTCCCTGTTAGACGTTAGATCTAAAAGTGGCTCTTTGAGTGCTGCAACTGGTTTTCAATACTGCTTTTTCTGTAAAAGTAAAACTGCTTTACTTCTATAAAGTAAAGTAGGTTCCTCGGCTTTCTTAGTACAGTCATACCTCAGGTTACAGCCGCTTCAGATTGTGTTTTTTCGGGTTATGGACCGCCGAAACCCGGAAGTACCTGGATGGGTTACTTCCAGGTTTCGGTGGTCACGCATGCGCAGAAGCGCTAAATTACACTTGGCACATGCTCAGAAGCACCGAATCACAACCTGCACGTTCGCAGACGCACCGCTGCGGGTTGTGAACATGCATCCCGCACGGATCACGTTCGCAACCCGAGCGTCCACTGTATAGCAGGGCTTCATCTTCTCAAAATGGTGCATGCCATCATCTAGTCCAGGCATGTCCAACAGGTAGACTTTGACCTGAACCCCAAAAAAGGGGGTAGATCACTGCCAGTTTTTAACTCTGTGAGTAGATCGCAGCCTCTTGGGAGTTGGTCACCCCTGATCTAATCTATTTAAAACGAATAATAAAGATGGTGCTAGCTTAACAAGCATATTATTCTAGAATTTCATTCTTTTCCCATTTTGTCCTTCCCTCATCTCTTCTCCACAGTGTTCTTTTTAGTGTGGGTGTGGCTGTATATAAACACATGCATGCACCATAATGCTTTTCCATAGCATCCTCTTATTTATTTTTTTGGAATGCTAAAGTATCCAAGGTTCATTCTGCTGAAGGGCATCTCACAATGTAGTCTGGATCAGATATCACCAAAAAGGCCGCATTTCCATGTTGTGGTCCTGTGCTCACTATCTGATGAATTATACATGAGGCTGCATAAAGCAGATTTAAAAAGATGAAACCAATTAAATTTTAATGGGGGGGGTGAGATGAGTTGGGGGAGGGGAGGGAGGCGCAGTGGTGAGACCAGGGAGAGATGACAAAGACAAATGTAATTGTATAGCAGATGCTTTACAAGTGTGTGAAGTTTAGCTGCTTATGCTACTCTGTCATTAGCCTACATTGTAAAATAATTTTGGTTATCATCTTCATTCTGTTACTGAATAGAATACCACTCACCAGCAGATTAAAGAGGGAGATTCTTACTGAGGCTGCATGTCCTTTAGATCTTACTCTGTTTCATTTTGGCCTGTCCCTAAGTAACAAAAGTCTGGCCTTATTTATGTGAGATCCTGAGCCTTCATACTTTCTCATATTTCACTTGGAGCAATGGATGCCCAAAGCTAAAATTGCATTTTAGCAGCTGAGCATGTTCCCAGTATGACTAGTTCACAAACGTTTTCATTGATCTAGTTGCCCATGCATACTTGTTTTTCTAAAAAACAACACCACCTCATTTCTTAACATTATTAAATATTAAACCATTTGAAGTTCACTTGACTTGTTCCAAAATCGTTAACTGGTTTGGCTGAAACAGGAAACCGGTTTAATCTTGACTCGTGCAAAAGGAGGAGCAAAAGTCTGTGTGGGGATGAAAGTCTCAGTTTTTTATTAGATTTGTGAATTTTATTCAACATTTCCATGGATTATGTGGCTTGAGGAGATATTTATAGTGGTACCTTGGTACTCGAATGGCTTGGCTCCCAAACAAATCAGCTCCTGAACACTGCAAACCTGGAAGTAAGTGTTCCGGTTTGTGAATGTTTTTCAGAAGCCAAACGTCAAATGCGGCTTCCACTTGAGTGCAGGAAGCTCCTACAGCCAATCAGAAGCCACGCCTCGGTTTTCAGATGGTTTGGGAGTTGAAAGGACTCCTGAAACGGATTAAGTTCGAGAACCAAGGTATCACTTTATTTCACAACTCTTACCTATAAACTTACATTGTAAGGCTTTCCTGAGCAGATTTGTATCCGTTAAAGAGAAAGAGAGACAATGCAGTATTTGAACTTAGCCATCAAAATCAACCCAATAGAAACCAAGTGAGAGTCAAATAACAGGATTTTCAAGAATAGGACCCAGCCTTCATACTGCAGCAGAAAGAAAGAGCGAGCAGGAAAATCTTTGTGCTCTCTGTGTAGTCGAACATAATGAATTCTGTGTATGTTCAGAGTCTCACTCAGGAAGCTTTCAAAGCTGGGCTAGAGTTTGGGGTGGGTGTCCTGTCCTCCCTTCCGTGTGTGCACATCAAGGGACATGGTTTTTGTCCCCCACTCAGTTCTGTTTCAACTACGATGTTGTATGACTTAGGGCACTGTCTGTAGGGTTGGTTTCTAAATAAAAATGCATTCCATATTTTTATTCTTGCCGTTGTTCTCCCTCTTCCTTTTGCACTTGTTGATTTTCTATTCCGTAGCCCATCCAAATGCTCCTCTTCCCACCTGAGATTGACAAGGTGAGATACTTTGGAAAGTGTGTCACTTAATGACTGCCATTAATTTCCAAACCATGTATGTGATCATCCTTGTTTGTAGACCATTTGTGTGTATCAGTAATTCAGATGATTATAGCAGCTTCGCCTAAGGGAGTCATGTCTGTGTGTTTCACAGGCCACTGTCACGAGAAGAGCCAAGGCAACAGCCATACCAAGCAGAAGTACCTTGACAAGCCCGATTCTGAGATCATATCCATGGAAGAAAATCTTGTGGCAGTGACTGATGACGATTCCACAGATCTTCTTCACAGTTCCACAACAGAGTCATCCTCTTTGACTTTAGAAAGTAAGTGAATATTGGAATAGTGAACACAGCAAAGGGGAGGTTGAGCCTGTTCTTATTTTTCAGAGCAGTTGTTACTTTGTACCTGTCTTTTTCATTGCAAAGCCCCTCTTTTTCATTTGTTAGCGTTGATAAATGTATGAGAGAAGGAATTTCATTGCATGCATCTTCTTCAGCAGTTTGAAACTTCCCACTTTGATACAACCATTAAGAATACAAGGACCTTAATGTTGAAGTTGGCCATCTCTGCTGTACCTACACCCTTGACCATCTTAGCAGAGCAGGCTACAAATAAATCCCTTGCACGGAAATGCATATGTTTAAATGCACTTGCCATATCTGCTGGTTCATTTGTCCATGGCATACCTGCCTGGACCACAAAATAAGTCACCGCACCTGTTGAGTGCTTAAAAAAATAGTAGAGCACCAAAAGAACACATCCTTGCCTATGGTCCATATCATGTATAAATCAGGCTTCACTGAGCTACATACAATTTGATTGCAGAACGATTAGGGGGAAAGTAAAGACATATTGCTTGATTGCATAGGAGTGTAGTTTAATTCCATTGTTAAAGGACTTTCCCATCTGTCAGACATGCTAATGGTGTCACATTGCTCTGAGAACGCATATGCAGTTTGTGATAGAATGGGATCCCTGATTAGATTAGACGAAGATCCATCCTCACTCAAAACAGAGGTCTGTCTCGTCCTGCACCCTCTTTCTAATAGTAGCCCACCATACCACATGCTTCTGGGAGATCAACAAGTGCCCCAGTCCTCTTGTTAAGCTCTCAGCAATCGCAGTTTAGAGACATACTGCAAGTAAACTCTGGGGACTCCCATTTAGTGATCATGCCTTGGTAGGTACATAGGATGCTTGCCTGATACCCTCTACCCAAATTCACCCTCTTGCCTTAATATGAGGCTTCCTAATAGGAAATCACACTCGCTAATTATTTCTGAGTCAATATCCCAACACAAAAATAGGAAGTAAAAGGGAATTGATTCAGATCAGGGCACAAAAGGTGCAATCCATATCTCAGTCATGTGAACAGAGCCAAGCAACTGCCTGTTCCTCTCCCCAGTTGTGCAAATGAGCAATTTGCACTTTCTGCAGTTGCCAAATCATACTGGGGCAATGCACATTGTCCTTACCATTCTCTGCTCGGTGGAAGGGCAAGTCCACAGAATTTCCTTCTTGTCATGCCAGCAGGAGTTTTTCTGTGAACAATCCCTGTGTGCAATCCCCTCACTTTACGTGACTTAGTGAAATGCTCCAGTTTCTGGGAACTGCTGCTCCCTTCAACTAATGGGAACTTCTTGCAGATTTCATTAAGAGAAGCATGCAGCTGCTTTTGATATATTTTGCCTCTTGAATGATAGCTTCACCGGAGACATTTTTTAGAGGAACTTAATGGAATGCCCTGCATGGTGGCTTGAGAGCTTGAATTATGAGGTGAATACATTTTTAATACCTTTTAGGTTCTGAGCTCTTCAGGTTGGATAGTTCCCCCCACACACCTCAAAATGGGAAAGGGTATTTTCCAGATAACAGAATATTGTCTGATTTTGAAAAATTAGCAATCAAAAAATAATTTTGATTGCCTAAAAATACTCATTCCTGGAAAATACAGTGGAAAGAAATGATGCTTGGGCCAATCAAACATTTTAGATCTGTCCTTACAATGTAAACTTTCCAAGCAGGGTCGCTACCGAGAGCTATTCAAATTATTGCTTTCAAACCAACAAACAATTTAATGAGAGGGCTTTGAAAGATCAGTCCTTTTCAATCCAAAGTGACAAGTTGTAAGAAATAGATCTTTTAGCGTAGCAACACCTATACTTTGGAACCCATCACTTACTGACATCAGGCAGGCTCTTTCACTTTACTCTTTTCAGTACCTGCTAAAACATCTTTCTTTAAGCAAGTCTAGCCAGACACAAAGATGCTGCTGTGTTTTAATCCCTCTTTAGTTTACTATTGGTTTCAATGAACTTTTAAGTGTTTTTAATTACTTAAACTTTTATTAATATTTTTTAATATTTATGATAAACCGCTTAGAGGTTTTATTACCATCAGCCTGCATTTATATCATTAAAAAAAACCTATGTGTTAAATTGATTCCCATAGTCTTGGTTTCAGACAAAAACAGAATATGGGTGGGTTGAGAATATCATAGTGCTGAAAGTTTTAATCAGTTCTTAAGCATTGGATCCTTATGCAAAACAACTCTTCTGTTGAATGGTCTTGCAACAAGGATAGGTTCACACAGTCATGCCTTTCACACCATTATTGTAATTAATATGTAATCTTCCATAATGTCTTGGATATTGTGACTTGACTTTTCAACATATATAGGCTGTAATGTATGGCAAGGAAAGGTTATGGATTAGTTTTAGTCATAAGCAAAAGCAGAAGTGTGATGCTATCCTGTCTGGCCTGTAACCCTAATTATAATACAGCTTTTGATCCGAGTGATTTATTTTGTTGCTCCCCCTTTGCAGGCACCGTCATTGCCGAAAGCAATGGTTCAGAAGAAGTGGAGAGTTTGGGAGATGCTCAGATGTCCGAAGAAATGTTGGCATTGGTTGACGAGTTTGAAAATTCGTGGCCCCTTGAAGCCTTTGAGGGGGCACTGGAAGTGAAAGGCCATCGGATGGACTTGCAAGGGATCCGTGTCCTCAAGAAAGGTTCTCAGGACGGACTTCCCAGCTCTTGTTTTGGAGATTGTGGAGATGATGACGATGACGAAACTGAATGGGTAAGAACTCCCATCAGCAAGATCAAGCTGTGTATTTCTTGTACAGCGTCTCTGGGTTATCTATAGCCTTGCTCAGGCATCCTGATAATCACATAAGATAACATTCACACAAGGTGTGTCCCATGGAACATAGGTTTCTGGGTGGTAATTGATCACGGTGAGGATTTGCCAGACATGGCTCCCTCTTAGCTCATTTCTTCCTTTCATCCTGAGTTCGTGCTTCTTCAAAGTCCATGACAAGGGGGCCAAACCTTCAGAACACATTACTCAAATTCTGTATCGGTTACATTCTCTGCCCGTTGGTTCCTGTAGTTTATATCAAGTGGCTAGAAAAGGCTTAACATAGTCCATTATATAGTCCCTCCCTGTTTGCTCCTCTGAGTCTGTAATGATTATTTTGCTTCAGCATTCCAATAAGTCAATCACAGAGCAAATTGTATTTTGAATATAGCATTCCTTATTAGACATCTTATTGTTGCTTGATGTATATAATATATAGTATATTATTTCCATGTTTCTCAGCTGTACTAATGTGTGTTTTCATTGATGTTTATCAGTTGTAATTGTCAGTTGTTATAAAATGTTATAAACATGACTGCATTAGTTTTCCACTAGTTTCAGTAGGTCTTCTGTGAGTAAAATTTAAGTGATTACTCACCCTATGGTCCTCTTTACCCTCACCATGTTAGTCCTATGACAGGGGAGACGAACCACAGACCCAGTGGCCCTCCAGACTTCTCTATCTCACCCATGAGACTCTCTCCATGCAGTGTTGATTATCTCTTGCAAGCGTGGTCCTCAGTGCTGAATTGTTGCCCAACCTTGTGTTAAGTGAATTATTTTTATATACTTGCGCAATTTGATGAATGAAATGCAATCAGAAGGAGGAGGGTCAGGAGATCCAGGGAAAAGAGAAACTGTCTGGAAATTGTCCTTGAAATCAACTCAGACCACAGAAAGCCAGCTATCTCTTTATTCTCAACAGCACGCCTGATATATTTGGTTGCTAACCCTCATGATGTTTTTTTTCTTTGACAGATAACATTCCAAGTAAAACGTGTAAAGAAACCCAAAACAGAAAACCTAGATCCACAAGAGCCAGCAGGAAAAAATGGAGAGGAGGGAGTAAATGGAGAAAATGATAACCTTTACCAAATGGCATTGGAGATCAGTGGGCCAAAAATACCCTCCCCAGGACCACCAGGTATATATTTTTTTAGGATTTTTTTTTCTTTTTTTTAGAGCTTCAGGTTGTGTTTTATTCATGACTGATTCAGGTGAAGCATAAGAAATGATAGAAATGATTACATAGGTGAGGAGTGGGGAACCTTTTTTAAAAAATAATTTAAGTCTGTTGACCCTTCTGTCCTGAAATGACAGTGTAGCCTTTTGCTGTAGTCAGTGAGATAGTGTTTGATATAACATGATACAATATTTCCCAATAGCCAAAGTCACAGTCATGCAAGCAGAATGAACACGAATAAAAGTGTGACTTAAGATCTGAGGACTCCACAGGTTATATTCATCATACATGAATTAGGGTCAAACAAGTAACAAAACTGTGAGGTTCTATGGGTTAAAATGTGGCATAGGATTTAATTAACCTTTTGTCTAAATTACTTCAGAGTAAAGCTCAGAGTCAAACTTGGGTTTCTGAAAGTATGTATCCTCTTAGAAGAATTGCTATCTTATTCCTTTTACTTACCTTATAATAAGGAGCAGGGGCTGTATTCATGTTGGTGAAGGCATTTAAAGTGCTTCTTGATCTGAGCCACCTAAGCTACCCTCATCTCTTTCATTCTCTCTTTAGTAGCATGATTTTGTTGGAGAAGCATTCATGTTACCATCCTGGGACTAAGAGAAGACCAAGCAACCATGCCAAATGCCATGGCTGAATGCAACTTGGGAGCAAGGCACCACCTGAGCCAAACTTAACAAACATAGCATGGCCAAGAGAGCATAAAAATAGATGGTCCTAAACCCCAGAGTAGGGATGGGATGTACAGAATTATGGCGAAGCAGGGATAGGACTGTTGTTTCCTAAGGGACGTCTGCCAGCTTCTTCCACCTGTGTTGTCTATTTGCTGCCTTTTTTGGTAATACTACTATACTTACCAGGAGAGACTTCCAGGACTCTTGGTCTGATGATCTAAGACTGGGCTGAGTGGCGCCTTGTGTGATGCCAAAATTCAATGCCCAAACCCTGCCTTTTGCCTTCCACTTTACATAATAGTTGTGGCGCCCCCAAGGCTCTGTATCCATGTTCCCCTAAATCCACCTGTTCTGGACAGTAAAAAAAACATTCACACCAAGCCACACCTCTATATAGGGGCACCAACTTGAATAAAATATTGGGGGGGCAAGCCCTGCCCCACATAATCGACCACATGATGCAGTGCACACACACCATTTGAATGGCAATGTCCATCCAATTTGGGAAGGGCGAGCCCCCCAAATACATATTGTATTGGGGGGCCAAAGACCCCTCGCCCCCTAGGAGTTGGCTCCTATGTCTCCATACATGGATCTGAGCAGCAGAGGTCTATTCACAATTTGCTGTTCAAAAAGTTGCAAAGTAGAATATATTCAACCATTGTGTAAAGAAAATGTTGAAGCTTTTCATATTGTGTGTGTGGTTGCGGAATTTCTGGATAGAGATCCCAAAGTTCTTTTAGCTTGGAGTTTACTATGACCTACCTTAGGGCCAGTATTGATAATTATGTTGATACTTGTGTTTTAATTATCCATTTATTTTTACATGTATAAATTATTGACTGAAGTGGGGGATGCAACAGAAAACTGCAGTGTCTAATAAATAGAAAAATGCATCTTGCAATTTTTTTTTCAGACTCAAATATATCCATCATAATCTTCTGTATGTCTCTCACTTCAGATGTTGACCTGTTCGCATGATTAGAACACTCACATGAGCAGTTATTTATAACAGTTAGCCAGCTGCAATATCCCTTATTTTGCTGTTCACTGCATATTTTGGCTGTGTTCAGACTTAATACTAAAAACTTGTTTGCTTCTTTCCAGGGAAAAGGCGAGACTACCGCAGCTTGGGTTGGCCAAGTCCTGATGAGTGCATAAAACTTCGCAGAGTAGAACTTACTACAGTAGCCAGCACATGGCTTGCTGTTTCTGCTAAAAATATCGAGTGAGTGTTTTTTCTTGAAAACAAACTGGGTTAGTGCACAAACCAGTACAGATAATCGGTGGCGCCCTTCACAAGCTGGGTGCCCTCCCTGCGTGCTGACTGGAGCTGATGGGAATTGGAATCCAAAACAGCTAAAGGTCACCAGGCTGGTGAAGGCTGATCACTGTTCTAAAATATTATGGGCTGAACTCTACCTACTCCAGCCACACTGTTATAGGGAGGCTAATCTTGTCATAAAAGGGATGCAGGTGGCTCTGTGGTCTAAACCACTGATCCTCTTGGGCTTGCCGATCAGAAAGTTGGTGATTCGAATCCGCGCAACAGGGTGAGCTCCCTTTGCTCTGTCCCAGCTTCTGCCAACCTAGTAGTTTGAAAGCACACCAGTGCAAGTAGACAAAATAGGTACCGCTGCTACAGGAAAGTAAATTGTGTTTCCGTGTACTCTGGCTTCTGTCACGGTGTCCCGTTGTGCCAGAAGCGGTACCTATTTAATCATGCTGGCTACATGAACCAGAAAGCTGTCTGTGGACAAACACCAGCTCCCTCGGCCTGAAGCAAGATGAGCACCGCAACCCCATAGTCACCTTTGACTGGACTTAACTGTCCAGGGGTCCTTTACCTTTACCTTTTTACATAATCATGTCATCCACAGTATCCCAGGATAATCACCTTTGTCTCTTTTAACGCACAATATGTTACCATCTGTTAACAGTGCCCTCCAGCAGTATCTCCTGCCCTGCAGAACTTAAAAGACAACGGTTCATAAATGATGTGGCGTTAGGAATGAGCAGCGAGGTAGTCAGGTTATTAGATAAATGTTCAAGATGGTGACATTCAAAAGTAAATTCAGTGTTATGACTGTGGGATATAAACACAGGAGCAGTCAATGACAACATTGTTAGAACATGGGGAGGGATGTCAGTCCAGCAAGCAGGTAAACTTCCTGGGGACGGACTTCCTCCGCATGTGACCAGAGGTGGGTGTGGCCTCACCTGTGCAGGTAAATGATAAAAGCACAGGGCAGGCAGCCATCTCTCTCTGCCATTTTCCTTTCGATGAGGAAACATCTAAGGATGCTCTCTTGGCTCCCAGCCAAGAGAGGAGATAAGGACTATCTTGCTACAAGATAGATTCTGAATGTATGTAACCTTTTTAAGCTGTCTGCCTTCTGGGATCATATTGTGAACAGAACGTGAGTAAACTCTTTTATACTTTTATAAAGACTGTGTCGTGTCTTGTATTTTAAGAGGGAACAAAAGGGGAAATTACCAGAGTAATTATTATAGAGGTTCTAGCGAACCTGTGCAAGCATTACCGTTGCGAACTTAAAGGGGAGCCCTAGTATCATTCTGTCAACCATCTTCAAAAGCAGCCCCGCATAGAGCACATTGCCATAGTTCAGGTGGCATGTCACTAAAGCAGCAGTGTATCTTAACTTGAGTATTTTTATATGTACCTCTCAACTTTTAAATCATATTTGGAGCTCTCTTAACCTGAAAGCTGTGTGAGTTGCTGCCAAGTGTGGAATGCCACTTTTAAAATAATAATATTCTCAGGTAGCTGGCTTGAAATTTTTGTTGCTAAAGCCAGGACCTAAGCCCGGTTGATATAATACAATGCTGAGTGAGCAAGAATCATGTCATAACACAATCTGTTAACTCTGGAACTTACTGTCTGGCTTATTAACAGATTTCTTAACGCCTGTGTAGTTTCATTGGCAGTATTATCATTTATACCATCTTACTGTGGGAAAGTGAAACCTAATGCTAAAGGAATGCATTATGAAGGATTTGGAAGCTTGCTGTTACATATCCACATACTAGGATTGGGAAAGCTGCCCGTTGTTTTCTTGCTCCATAAGTAATTTCTGGATTTTGCAAGGAATGGTAGCAACAGATTTGAGTAGCCTGCTTCTCCCTTAAGCATTATTATAAGAGTATTTTGCAATAAAAGCTCTTTGTCTAAAATGAAGATAAAATCTATCCCCCCCTTTTTAAAAGGAAGCTCCTTTTTTCTTTACTATCTTAAGATGAATCTCATTGAGGATTGAGAAGACTTGTGCAAGCATTCAAAGCTGATTAGCTGAACTTGTTTCATTTGGAGGATCGGGGCAATGAAATAGATGCATATATCAATCCATTGTTAAGTGACTGACAGACTACTCAAAGTATAGCTGTACTTGGAGGAGACAGTGGGCTCAGATGTTCCAAGTTTTGACACAATCACGCAAATAATAATTTGAGATGCTGTCCACTTTCTCAGTGCAAATGGTTGTTCCAGAATGCAGAGGCAAGGGGTGGAAGCAAAAGGAACATGCCAGCCCTGGGGTGTGCCTCTTAAGATGTCTGTATTAAGATACAATTAACATCTAGACTAAAGAATGGATTTTTAGTGCTGAGTTTAAACGTTGCTGCATACTTACTTATGTTTTAAATTTTATATATAAGCTATTGGGAGGAGTTCAATTATAAGTCACTGTAGAAACATGTTTTTTTTTTAAAAAAACACCTAAATAAATAACTTGAAACCAGCTGGTAGAGTGCAGACATACAATGTGTTGTGGAGAAGCTATTGCTGCCCTGGAACTGTTGCTCCTTCAACCTCTTTCTCTGAATACTTCATTTATGATGAGATTTGGCCTTCCCTTCATTTCTAGTATTACAGAACACATAGATTTTGCAACCCAGCTGCAGGAACCTGCCGTGGAACCTCTCTGCAATGCCAACCTACCTGCCAGCATGCATACTTTGGATCATCTTCAAGGTGTTGCCAATCGGGCTAGTCTTCATTACATGGGAGAGAGTCAGCTAAAAGAGGTAGGCTAACCTGTGGGCTTCACACACACACTGGTAAGAAGCATCTTTGCACATTGCAGGTAACATTTCCTATTGCTGTCTACCCAGTGCTAGTGGTAGTTTAGCAGCATGTGTGAAACAGATGTTGACAGATGGCAGTGCCAACGCAGGTTTCTTGTGCTTCCAGCTTGCACTTTAGCATTAAAACAGATGTGCAGGACACCTGTGGGGAAAGGATGTGCAGTATGAAAAGTGTGCTCATATTGCCTCTGTTCAACATTTATTCCATGCCAATGGTGTGCTAATGCACAACATTGTGGTTTGAGACAGTGTGCCTGTACAGAATGAACCTTTGTTGAGCTATCCTGCCATGTGACTCAAGTGAATCAGAAGTTCAAATTCCATGAATCTGACTCCCCCAACAACCCAAATAAAATCGGGCAAAAGTTCTCTATTATTATTATTATTATTATTTACTTAAACCCCGCCCATCTGGCCAAGCTTCCCCAGCCACTCTGGGCAGCTCCCAACGAAATATTAAACCACGATAAAACATTAAAAACTTCCCTAAACAGGGCTGCATTCAGATGTCAAAGTCAGATAGTTGCTTATTTCCTTGACATCTGATGGGAGAGTGTTCCACAGGGCGGGCACTACTACTAAGAAGGCCCTCTGTCTGGTTCCCTGTAACCTCACTTCTCACAGGGAGGGAACCGCCAGAAGGCCCTCAGAGCTGGACCTCATTGTCCAGGCTGGACGATGGGAGTGGAGAAGCTCCTTCAGGTATATTGGGTCGAGGCCATCTAGGGCTTTAAAGGTCAGCACCAACACTTTGAATTGTGCTCAGAAACATACTGGGAGCCAATAAAGATCTTTCAGGACTGGTGTTATATGGTCACGGCAGCCACTCCCAGGCACCAGTCTAGCTGCCACATATAGACTATCTAGCAGAAGTACCAGTAACTGAATGGTCTTAGGTCAGGGATAAGAAACATGGTGCTTGTCAGCTGTTGGATTCCAGTTCCCATCAGCTGCAGCCAATGTGGCCAATGGCCAGGAATGATGGGAATTGTAGTCCAGCAAAATCTGGAAGGCACTACACCCTGGTTTAGACACTGACCTGCCTTCTCATCACTTTCAGAATAGAAGTTAGTATTTTCTTCTGGTTCGTGTAGCTGCATTTGCAGGATGCCGGAAAGCTTATACACAGATATAAGAGCACATTACCTGTCAGAAGAGAACAGATTTTATCTTTGAAAGGGAATATGCAGATTTTAAGATGGCATTGATTGTATTACCCTAAGCTGTTGCCTTCTCTTGTTCCTCAGGTGTTGCAGAATCTTGGGAAAGACCATTACCCACCGCAGTCTTTGGAACAAGTTGGGACTCGAATAGCCAAAGTTCTAGAAAAGGTACGTGTGCACAACTAAGAGCTTACAAGTTCATATTGTCATAAATTTACCTGGTTGATAGCCATCTCTGTAACCAGTAGTATTGCCTCAATACCTGCAATACAAATCAGGGCTTCTGCTTCTGCTCCCCGCCCCTTACTGACCCTGCATACACCCCAAAATTGGCTCTGGGGTGGTCGGGAGAAATCCCAGGACAGTACACAGGGTGAGGAGGTATCATTCTGTCTGGCAAGCTGGGACACTTGCACAGACAGAACAATTGTGAGAGTGCTACATTGAATTCCACCGCAAGGCTATATTCTCTCTCTTTGAAATATTCTTATAAAGTGGCTCCCAATACACATTTTTATTTTTATTTTTTATTTTTTAAATAATATTTATTAAAGTTTCAAAAGAAGAAAAATCACATTATTAAGAAAATTAACAATAAAAAGGAAAAATACAAAGTACAAAAAAGAAAAAAGAGTTAAAAACAATTCCATCTTTTCATCACTTCTTTTACGTTTACTTGTTTCCCGGACCTCCTCATACCGCCCTCTTTTGTATTCCAATTCAATTTGTTAATCCAACAATTCCTTTCCCTCCTTTTTAATCCTAATCTTTAATCTTGAGATATTATAACATTAAATTTTTACATATTAAAAACCAATTTTTCCATATTCTCTTGTGCCTGTACAGCTAGAAACCACTTAACTTCAATCCAACATCGTTCTAACATTCATTAATTTTGCAATATTTCTGTAAATAGTCTTTAAATTTC
Source organism: Podarcis pityusensis (assembly GCF_964106645.2). Classification (NCBI taxonomy): domain Eukaryota; kingdom Metazoa; phylum Chordata; class Lepidosauria; order Squamata; family Lacertidae; genus Podarcis; species Podarcis pityusensis. The sequence continues at coordinate 53,665,101 of NC_138028.1, read as the reverse complement.
TTCCAATCTTCTTCCACTGACTCTTCTCCCTGGTCTCGGATTCTGCCAGTCATTTCCGCCAATTCCATGTAGTCCATCACCTTCATCTGCCATTCTTCCAGAGTGGGTAAATCTTATGTCTTCCAATACTTTGCAATAAGTATTCTTGCTGCTGTTGTAGCATACATAAAGAAAGTTCTGTCCTTTTTTAACACCGATTAGCCGACTGTGCCCAGGAGGAAGGCCTCTGGTTTCTTCAAGAAGGTATATTTAAATACCTTTTTTAGTTCATTATAAATCATCTCCCAAAAAGCCTTAATCCTTGGGCACGTCCACCAAAGGTGAAAAAATGTACCTTCAGTTTCTTTGCATTTCCAACATTTATTATCAGGCACATGATAGATTTTTGCAAGCTTGACTGGGGTTATGTACCACCTGTATATCATTTTCATAATATTTTCTCTTAAGGCATTACATGCCGTAAATTTCATACCTGTGGTCCACAACTGTTCCCAGTCAGCAAACATAATATTATGTCCAACGTCTTGTGCCCATTTAATCATAGCAGATTTCACTATTTCATCCTGAGTATTCCATTTCAACAGCAAGTTATACATCTTTGACAAAATCTTAGTTTTGGGTTCTAACAGTTCTGTTTCTAATTTTGATTTTTCCACCTGGAAGCCAATTTTCTTGTCCAAATTGTATGCCTCCATTATCTGATAATAATGAAGCCAGTCTCGCACTTTATTTTTTAATTTTTCAAAACTCTGCAGTTTCAATCTATCTCCATCTTGTTCCAAAATTTCCCAATATTTCGGCCAATTGACCTCCATATTAAGCTTTTTCAGAGCTTTCGCTTCTATCGGTGACAGCCACCTTGGGGTTTTATTTTCCAATAAATCCTTATATCTTATCCAGACATTAAACAATGCTTTCCTAACAATATGGTTTTTAAATGCTTTATGTGCTTTGACCTTATCATACCACAAATATGCATGCCATCCAAATACATTGTTAAAACCTTCTAAATCCAAAATGTCAGTGTTTTTCAAGGAGCAGCCATTCTTTCAACCAGCAAAAAGCTGCTGATTCATAATAAAGTTTAAGGTCTGGCAGGGCAAATCCACCTCTTTCCTTTGCATCTGTTAATATTTTAAATCTCTGGGTTATTTGTGGGGCATAGGAATTCATTCATATTTCCCCCCCCCCCAAAAAAAATATAGTCCAGCCCCGCACAAGGTCTGAGGGACAGTGGCCAGCCCCCTGCTGAAAAAGTTCACTGACCTCTGTCCTAAATGTACCTTTTCAGAGATTATAGTATCTTTATTGGTCCTTTTGAAAAACAGGCATGCTGGCATTCATCCCAGGCTTATTCTCCCCACCACCCTGTCTCTGACCATCTAACTCCTTTGAAACACCTCAAGGGAAACAGAACTCTTAACCAGTAGTTAAAATGGTTACTGAAAATCACCAAAGAGTGGCAGCATTTTTGCACTAAGCAAAATACGAGGTTCTGCTCTTGCAAGAAAGCACGTAGCCGTTGTACCCATTGCAGACATCCATGAGCGCCCTTCAATATAATGCTGTCTGCATAGACAAGATGTGCATTACCAAGTTGTTAAGTGCCTTAATTTTTGAATAAGCTTAGGATGGATGAAGGAAAATAATGAGGTCCTTGTGCAAATGTGAATGATATATGATACTGCCCCCCTCCCACCCCATCTTGTGTTTTTTATGCCACACCAGAATCAAACCTCTTGGGTCCTCTCCAGCATGGCAGCCCTTTACTGGAGGGTAAAAGGTCAAGGGAAAAAAGCAATTGACTGCCTCCGGCAAGCTCTGCATCATACTCCCTATCATATGAAGGTATGTGTTGTATTACCTGTGTGCCTGTCTTTGATTTCCAGCTTTCAGTTTGTGTGTCTAAGTTTATGTGCTTTCACTGTTACTAACGCCTCCAGAACATCTCCCACATGAATAAATAACTGAGTACAGAAGTTTCAAGACAACCTTAAAGTATTTTAGGGCAATCATCTACAGTTGCCTTCCAGTTGCCTTCAAAATAGATATAAAGTGTGGCAGAAACACTTCCGCTCACAATAATAAGATTGGCTTACTGTTTTCACCTCTTGGATGGAGCCTCTTCCCCCACTGGAAAGCTGTTCTGGATAGAGGGCAGTGTGCAGTGCAGTGTGGAGGATTATAGCTGGGGAAACGTCCACCTACCAAAACAAAAAAATGCAAGAGAGCATTTGGATCCAACCTGTGTTTTGTGTGCTTGCAGTAGGCACAACAGAGGCTAGCTAAGTTCTGCTCCCATAATGGAATACAAAACAAGCTGCATGCCTACACATAGATGATCTGGGCTTTTCAGGATATCAGGCTACCAAACTCTTTCTCTCAAAAACAACAACAAAAAGGCACTGCCTTTTGGACAGTTCATAATCTCAGCATGATTTATTTGTTTAGGAAATTCTGTTGGCACACTGTCAGTTAAACAGTTGTCATTTCATTTTGCCATTATACATTAAAATCTGTCTTGGCAATGCAAGAAAAGAAAAGAAAAGCCCCCAAAATAGAAGCTGACCCTAATAAGCAAAGCCGGTTCTTTCAACAGCTGTCATTTCCATGACCTGATTCGGCCTAAAGCAACATACTCCTCTCACTAGATTTGTTCCACTTTTCTTCTCTTTCAGGATGTGCCACTCATAAGCCTAGCAAACATCTTTCACAATGCAAAGCTTTGGAATGATGCCATCATTGTGGCTACAATGGCAGTAGAAATTGCCCCACACTTTGTTGTCAATCATTTCACATTGGCTAATGTCTATGTAGCAATGGTAAGTGAATAATCATTAGATTCAGTTCCCTTTCCTTTCACGGCACCCTGATGCTCCAGTATTACAGATAGGTAGAGTTTAGGAACAAGGAAAGAAACCACAGTTGTGTGTGGAGACAGCAATTAGTCATGTAGCTGGTAGATAGAGAGTTGTCCCTTTTGGTTTTGTTGGCTCTGACAGTTGATATCATCTGGCTAATTCTCAAAACGCTATGTGGGTGTCTCCAGCTTCCCAATTCAGATTGAGTTGCTCTCTGGTTTGGTGCCTGTGGTGCTTGCCTGCCCCAGTCCCTTTGTTCTTTGTCATGCAACTCTTCCTTTTTCTTCCTATAATACAGTTTTAGGCACCCTCATAGCACGTGACCTGTTCCCCCTTGGCATGAAGCCTGGCTAGCATTTGATAGGACACTGTGGGCTGCAGAAGCATCTCAGTTGATGGGGGAGGCAATTAAAGAGCATTGCATCACTGGCAACCTGGAAACAGCACCATGGTCGTAGTCTTCTTCCCATGTCACTCTCTGTTGCCCTGGCAACCACCATATCTCCAGCAGCCACCAGAGGCACTGGCTGGCTTTGTTAAAAAATATAAATAAAAAGCTCCTCCTGTCTGGGATGATCTGCTGGGAGGGTCATTCTTACTCTGAACAAGGATAAGGGGCCTTTACACATATTTGTATGCACACAGTTGTGAATAGATGGGAAAACATCAATCCATTAAGTTTTGCTGGCAGCAAGTTCACATAACGCACAAGCGATGCCTTACCAATATTGATAGAAGTTTTTGTGTGAAGACGGGTCAACATAGGAGCAATTGCAGAAATGGCAGCAATTCTGCATTTTGATAAATGTAAAAAAACAACAACATGATTTTTATTGAGTTTTCCATATTTCATTTCATTTCATTACACATATCACAGCTTCTATTATTTGCTCAGACAGAGCATCAACCTCCTCCCCTCCCTCTTTTTTTTTTTTTTTAGAATGATATTTATCACTTTTTCAACATTTCCAACACAACACTACAAACAAAAAAAGGAAAAGAAAGAAGAGAAAAAACAATACAAATACAATACAAAAATGCTACATAGACTAACAAAGCAAACAAAAACAAACAAAAACAATTTAAAAACACCTCAACCATTTTCAATATCTTATATTTCATTCACTTATTTCCGGCGACCTCCTCACACCTCCCTTTTTATATTCCACTTCTATTATTTGTTTCAGCAATTCCTTTCTATCTTACTCTGTTTTCTGTTCTATAATTATCTTAACACATTCTAACCTTATTTTTTCCTTTAATACTTCCGGGTTGGTGCCTCCAGCAATGGCGGAATTCCTCTGATCGGGACGAATTTGCCCCGTGGGAATTTGGGTCTGTACTGCCACGGCGAAGGCAGAGACCCGTAAAAATCACAGGCGGGAGAAGCCTGTGAACGTGGGATTTGGCGGGCACCTTTTGCGCCTCCCCTACTCGTGGGGAAACCCGGTTTCAGGGATCCGGAGCGATGTGGGGTGAGTGGCGCGGTGCTTCGAATCGTCTGCTTCTTCCACGGAGCGAAGCCGCATAGCTGTTGTCGGAGAGCACTGACTTTTTCCTGTGGACAATTTGACTCTAAAGTAATTACCCATGAGTAGAGCTGAATTGGGAAGAATTGGACTTTTAAACGTTTAATCTGGCATTGAAACGGGGAGGTTCAATACAGGAAGTCCGCCTCCCTCTTTTGTAGATTAACTGAAGCAAGGAGACTGCAAGCTAAAGTCTTGGAAAGCCTTTTGTAAAGTACTAAATTTCCATCGGTAAAGAACTAAATCCCCCCTTTTTGGAGGCAGGAGAACAGGGGGGGAAGTGGTGGACTGAATATGCCTGTAGGAGAGAGTTAAGAGAGTTAAAATACCGCCACTCTGACCCTGGAAACGGGCTGCTAGCAGGATTGATGTTTTTTGGAACGTCCATTGAAAGCGTTTAGAACGTTCATTGACAGGTAGCTAATCAAGAGAATACATTGTTTCTACTGTCTCCGGTTGTTTTTAAAAAAGGAGGAAAGTAACTGAAAATTGAAACTAACTTTGGGTTATTGAAACTGTGTTTAAAAGAGGACATACTGACCGATACAAATACAACCTGTTTTCCCCTAGTGGAAGCTTTTGAAATTGGTTACTTTATAGGAGCTGGGCTAGGGGAATTTCCAGCTGCAAGATAAAAAAGTGTGAGACTTTGGAATTGACCTTGAATCTCTTAAGTGTTATGGCAAACGGAAAGGAAAAAACAGACGGGATGTCGACAGAGGAGGCCTTGGTGGCTGCATTATTGAAAATAAATGATTCGCTGGAACAACTCCACAAGAAAACAGATGCGATAAATGTGAAATTGGATGTTGCAAATATTGAAATTGATTTAATTGTAGAAAGTTCAAATAATTTGGGACAAAAGGTGAATACCAATTCAGAAACCACCCAGGAACTGACACAGGAATCTACTCTGGTACGGCAAACTGCAGATGAAGTCAGGGGAAAAACCCTTGCTGCTGAATCTAAAGTAATACAACTGGAGAGGAGAGTCCCATCCATACAAAGACAACTTGATGAACATAAGCTGACATTCGTTATGATTGAACTTAAAGAAGAACGGATGAATTTGAGGACCAGAGCCCGATCTGAATTGGAAAAGGAAAGCTTGACAGAGTTTCAGGAGGCGACAGGACTAACATTGGTTGAGAAAGAGAGGTATTTGGGGGTTGGTATGACCTCCAAAAATGTGAATCCGCTTAAGGATAACTGTGAAGGATGTTGGATTGAAGAGAAGGGGGACTTGGAAATATGGACAAATCAGAAGTTGTCACTGTTGGGCCGAGTTATTGTGGTGGGGATGAGGGCTGCTGTGTTGCTGGGGATGTTGCTTTTGTTTCAAACATTGCAAGCTTTGGATGGGATGGAGGGTCTCAGGAGGTGGCAGAGGGATGCTCCTAGAGTTGTTTGGCAGGGCAGGAAGCCTCGAGTAAAACTTAAGATATTGTTGGATGCCAAAGAAGGAGGTGGACCTGCCCTGCCAGACCTTTAAACTTTGTTGTGAACCATCTGCTTTTTGCTGGTTGAGAGAATGGTTGCTTTTTGAAAACACTGAAGTGTTGGACAATGGCAGATGAAGTTGATGGACTATATGGAATTGGCAGAAATGACTGGCAAAATCCGAGACCAGGGTGAAGAGTCGGTGGAAGAAGATTGGAAAAAGTTTAAAGACTATTTATAGAAATATTGTAAAATTAAGGAATGTTAGAAAAATGTTGGAATGAAATTACATGGCTTTAGTAGAAATGTCATAAGGAATTAAGTATAAATAGATTAATAGAAAATTAAAGGAAAAGTATGGCATAAATGTAAAGGTGTTATTAATGTCAAAATTCTGGCCTTAATTGTAGGAAGTTGCATTCAAATAAAGCGTAGATTAGGGACAAAATGCAGTGGCGTGTGGGATCAGCCAATGACCAGTCATGCCCTTCTGCCAGTCTAATGTTTGAGTCTGGAGTTTTTGGGTCATCAGGGAGTGCAATAACCTCATGAATGAGTACATTGGCTGTGAGGAGCATCTTGACATGAGAATGCTAGCAGGTTAGAAGTGTTCTCTTCCGGTGTAAGAACAGCAAGGAGTAGCAAAGGGGAAAACAGATCTTAACTGAAGACGCCGTGAAATTCTGTTGCTTTTAGTTTTCCAATATGATGCAACTGGTTGTCCCGTCTTGACATGTAAAAATTCCACGTGATCCATCTCTTCCTGACACAATATACTTCATAAACTGATTTTTACCATTCTTAATTTTTTTCATTTAAAAACTAAGGCTTTTTTTAAAAAACAAAAACTTAAAAATCTGCACCCCTCAGCAAAATGTGACCATATTATTTCCATTTCCTGAAGGTAATGCTAAACTGGAAATAACTTGTGCTAAATCATTGAGGAGCCATAAACTAGTTCCATGACTTCAGGCCAATTTCTGTGTTACCTTGATGACACTGTCACTGGCAAAAGAAACATAAAACCCTGGTCCTCAAGGGAAGCAGTTTGTATGCTGGCTTCTTATGCACTGCCGGTGTAGTTTGAGCCGATGCATACAGTGCATTGCCTTGCACAAATAGCTTCTCATGTGAAACAGTGTGCATACAACTCCCATTTTTCAGTGGCTACCGTAACACAAAAGTAAGATATTGAGTCTTAGGCCCCTTACTTAATGTCTTTACACAAAGGACCCAATTGGATATAACCCTTAATCATATTTTAGCACTACAGAAATTAGCAGAAGCAGGCCGCAGACTTCCTTTCCCCTTCCCCTTTTCAAGCATTGCTGCAAGGAAGAGATTCAAAGCATCTACTTCCAAGTTTATTTTATTTCAGTTATTTTTTAAAAATACCTAGTTTCTTGCAAGCTTACTTTAAACTATGGTTTATTGAAAGGTGCCAGAATTCAGCTGTTGTTTTTGTTCCTGGCTCGATCCAACTAGCAGCAGTGTGAAATTTAGCCTGATGTTCAACACCATAGCCTTGCTATCAATAGCATGGGACCTGTTTGGTAGGTGCTTTGCTGGGGCTTATGGTACTTTGACCACTAATCATTTTGCATCTGGGCCCTACAGGAGGAGTTTGAGAAAGCCATGAGATGGTATGAATCAACATTGAAACTCCAACCTGAGTTTGCACCAGCGAAGAATCGGATCCGTGCCATTCAGTGTCATTTACTCATGAAAAAAGAAAGACGGTCTCCTTAAAGATCACACTCTTCTTCATTTTTCCCTTTTGTTTTTAAAAGACAACTGAATCATTCTTCACTATTATGCTTGTAATGAGGTGTGCTAATATAAATTGGGAAACCAGGATTTTAACTAAGAATTTGGGATTGTTTTTATTGTTCAGAAACGGAAGCATCCTTGGAAGCATTACAGAAAAAAACATTTTTATTAAACATCTGTATAATTAAATATTGAGCCCAGAAACTTTCCACATGCCTGTGACCCAAACATCTTTAGATTTTTTTCCCATAAAACAAATTGGTGCCAGCATAGAATGTAACTTGCTTCTTGTCTAGCATATCTATGAAAATGCAAAGCACATCATTGCACCAGACACACTACGTAGGAAGAAGATTTTTATCCATCAGAAACTCACATGTTACCATTTCTTCCAGTCCATATTACAGCATTACCAGCTCAGAGATTGATTGTGAGATAAGAATGCAGGTGGCTGCAGACCCTTTTTTGTACTGTTTTTAGGGGGAGGAGGAGAAGCGGCAAGCACAACATCTAGTTGTAAAATCATTTTTATTTTGGTTACCTAAAGAAAAGGGAAGTAAGACAAAACATTATTTAAGAGATTTTATATCCATATATATGTGAAACCCACTGCAGCCCTTAGCCTGTCTTTACTAATTTTTTGTTTTACCCAGCTGAGTGCAAGGTGCAAATGTTAAAGGCATTTGTCCACATGCTCTGTGACTCTACAAGTTAGATAAAGTGAGAGCATTTTAGCAAACAAGGCAAACGGTCTGTTTCCAAATCAGTACCCACCTTGATCAGTGAAGGACTTGAAGCTCCATGTCTCATTGTTGAATCAACAAGGGCACATAACTTGGAACAAAAATAAAGAATTATGTTAATGAAGAGAATGCTGGCCTCTCTTTTTATACAGTCAAATGTCTTTTACAACAAATGTGGTGCAATTGCCTTAAGTTGTATTGAATGTACAATAGGGATCAGGTTCAGCTTTGTTACACTGGAGTACAAGTGGTCTTTGGATTGTGTTCTATATGTGACTCTCTGGGCATTTGACTCCACACACTTCCAGCTGCATTGAGTGGGAGAATAGGTTCACACTTGTCCATGTGCTGCAAATTAGAATGCAGCAGTGTCTGAACTTTTAAGACACAGGGAAAGCTTACACCCCTAGAGCAGACTCCCCTCCTCAGACTTTTTCTCCTCAGCAAACAACATATTGCAAAATCTTTCTAAAAGTTTGCATTCTTTACATATGATCAACTAGGAACTAAGAGCAGCCAGCTCCTGCCTACTGTCAACTTGGAGATCAGGCATGCCAGACCCTAGTTACTGCTGAAGGCTTGAAAACGCAAATGACAATGGCTCCCACTGAGCTAGACGTACATGTAGGTCACAATTGATGGTCCAAAACAGAGGCTCACAAGTTCCTTTAAATATGGTAGGCAGGTGCATCACCATACATACCTTGCACATCCAGCCTGCATCTTCAGCTTCAGCAAGATAAGCACACATGGAAATCTGCTCCAACACTCATTGCCATTGTTGGATTGCAAAGCAGTGAGGACTAGTATAATTACATTTTTGCCAGATTAGGCCAGAGGACATTCTGTAGTGAGGATGATCCTTCCCATTGGACTTGGTAGGGAGGATCCTTGGAACTGTTCATCTATAGCTCAGTAGAGCATGAGACTCTTAATCTCAGGGTCATGGGTTGGAGCCCCACATTGGGTGAAAGATTCTTCATGGTCCCTTCCCATTCTATGACTCAAGCTATTCAAGTCCTTTTCCAGGTGGAATTGTCCTTCCCGCCAGACTTACCCTTTTCTTTCTTGTCTTGGGGCGGGGGGGGGGGGAATCTAGCTGATTGATCCTTTCCTGCAACTTATCACTGTTCTTTTTTCCTTATGTTATCTCTCCTTCTCTAGTTTGTTGTCCTCTGCTGCCTTCTAGAATTGTTTTTCTGATTCTTTGCCTTGGTTATTTGTCATATAGCATGTGATATTTAGTGCCTTTGTTCGTCCTGAGGTTGTTTTCTTCACCCCACACCTTTTTAAAATTTTCTACATGGTTCCTGAGATTCCAGGGGTGGGATGAACATTTTCATCATGGGGTTGAGGAGCTTATTATGGCTCTGCTGGTTTGGTCTTGAGTGCCACTCTTCTGCCTGGAGACCCTGCCTACGAAGTATAGTGGGAGGCACCCTCTCTCGAGTGTCCTGCAACATAACCTGTAAACAGAAATGCACAGTTAGAACCAAGTTCCATTTTCATTAAGTTATGAACACTATTGCATTGCTAGATAAGTAACCAGTAAAACTCGGGATTGTGTGCCTTCACCTTTTTTCTAAATCCATAACTTACATATTGCTAATTTGTATGCAGCAGAGAGAAATACTGAAATGATATTTTCCCAAAATAATTAAGAAGCTTTCAGTCTCTTTCACCTGAAGAGCAGGAAAGGTCAATCATGGCATTCTGGCAGATCAGGTCATTGCTCTTTCTCTGGAAAATGGTCTGGAGGTCTGCTTTCTTGCACCCGGTTTTCTGTTCCCATTGCACTTGCTTCCACCACTTGAGAAACCATTTTTCTGCCTTTGCCAACCACTACCTTGTACCTAGCGCTGCTTGGTGGATCTCAAGTTTTTATAAAAACAAATCCCACAAGCATAGAATCTGCCCATGCCTACAACATCTGCCATTAAGGAATATGATGAGGTGATGAGTCCATGAGATTTGATTCCATGCTTCTTGATGTTTGGGGGCATCAGAAATGAAGCTGATGTATGTTCATGCATATTTCAGAAGAAGATTACATGGATCTTCTATATGGGACTACTGTAGAATTTAATCAAAGATAGGCATCAGGTTACAATATTATTATGAGTTTGTGGGTGCTAAACCCTAAATTACTGGGTTCAGTAGGTATCAGAATCTAATTAAGGCTCAGTGTTAAAACTGCTACGCCTGTGTGTATTTAAGCCTGTGTATTAGATGCTTCTAAATCTTCTGGAATTAGCATGTGGCGCTGTGGGTTAAACCACAGAGCCTAGGACTTGCCAATCAGAAGGTCAGCGGTTCGAATCCCTGTGACGGGGTGAGCTCCCGTTGCTCGGTCCCTGCTCCTGCCAACCTAGCAGTTTGAAAGCACATCAAAGTGCAAGTAGATAAATGGGTACCACTCCGGCGGGAAGGTAAACGTTGTTTCCGTGTGCTGCTCTGGTTCACCAGAAGCGGCTTAGTCATGCTGGCCACATGACCCGAAAGCTGTACGCCGGCTCCCTCGGCCAGTAAAATGAGATGAGCGCTGCAACCCCAGAGTCGGCCACGACTGGACCTAATGGTCAGGGGTCCCTCTACCTTTACCTTTAAGCTTGTCTAAGCTTCCTGTGTTGAGGTAGTCACCTGAGGAATGCGCCATTAGGTCAACAAAGCATCAAAGAAACTCTTTGAGAGATGGCAGAGGGGTGGGGACTCTTTCACTTAGGAGATAAAGCCAAAAGCTTCAGAGAAGAGTGAGAGGAAGCAATGTGGGCCAAAAGCTTAGAAGGTAGGAGTAATGTGACAAGCAGAAAGCAGGAGGCAGAGAGATGCCTGAGGACAATTTGAATCCAGGACTGTATCTTGGGAAGAAGCAAGGCGCTCTTGGTGTGTGGTACTGGGAACCTCTCCATCGAAAACTCAGGTTATATATCTGTGTAAATAAACCATATACTGTATCATAAAGACACCACAATATCTACTGTGCCTCATTTTTCCAAAAGGAAATACAGACCCTGGAATATCTCACTGCTGAGAAGATTGGGATAGTGCGTCACAATATACAGACATGTTGTATATCTGTTGATAAAATGGCATGCTTACCTTCCACAGATTGGAGTGAAAATAAGTAATAAAACTCAAGAATTTGAAAGTGTGCTCATTTTTCCAGGGAAATAAGGTCTGTTCACTTTTTCAGAACAAACCTAATAAGTGACTCATAAAAACAGATACCTCATCTTTTCTTTATGCCCCTTCCACGGGAAGAAACTTGATCTTCCCATTGAAAGGGTTTCTTTTACACATGAGAGATACTATCCTACACAGTCTCCTTCTCTAAGCACCTGAGTTTAAACACTCTTGACCACACAATAGCTTCATCTTCCTGAATTTTGATAACTTAAAGGACCCTTGATGGAAATAAGTAGAAAGTGGCCATTTCACAAGGGCAGTATGGGTTGTCAATCTTTTATACTAGATTTCCACGACTAATGAACAGCCACCCTAACTGGGGGTGTCTTGAGGCACAAGGCTGCCTCTCTGAGGATCTAATGACTGGTTATGGATTTGCTGTTGCTGGTCACCACCTTTGCATATTTATAAATAAATATTACAGAAATGCCATTGGACAAACCCCGAAAGTTCTGCTACTATTCAGAGAAGCCAGGAGCACATAACAATATAGGACTCCAAGGATGCATGGTGCCTCCCTATCTTGGAAAATCCAAGGCTTGCAGATTTCTAGAAATGAGAAGAATTCTTCCCCAGTACACACCAACACCACATTAAACTATGAGGCTGCAGAGCAGCCAAAAGTGGTAAAGGGAAAATGTAGTCAACACTTCTGGAATCCTCCAGGTGGCGGCTGGATCCTATTTTAAGCACAGCTGTGATATAAGCAGAACAGACAAATACTCATATCTATAAGCTGCCTCTACTCACCTGCAAGAGCTAAATCCATGAGGATAACAATATTAAATAAATAAAAAAATCAAAGCCAAGGAAAGGTCATTAGCAATGTGGATAAATTCTAATGTGTAGATTTTGTTTTTGGCTTTGTCCTTTGCTCTCTGTAGAAAGATTACAGTTAAAGACACCAGGAAGGTGGGGGGGAGGTTGGTCTTTTTCAAAAAGAGGGTTAAGTTTGGGATTCCTCTGCCATATGTAGTTGAAGGTGGCCTGAAAAGGGATTTCCTGCCCTCCATCCTCATCCCACTGATAAAGAATGAAAGACATCTTACTGGCGTCAAAGGTGACCATTTTTTCCTAATACATTCATAGTTGAATTTGTTGCCCATTTGTTGGGAGTCGGTGTGAGAGAGGAGTATTCAGCTTGCTTATAAACCTAAAAGTGCTCACCACTACCTCTTCCTTCCCTGGTTCCCCAGCAACATCCTCCCATCTCACCTCACTTAATTCATGTTTTGTTTTTATATTTTAAAAAAAGGTTTTTGAATTCAACTCTTGGCAGCATACTTCGGTCTTGTGTTGTGGGCATCGGATGCACATAAAACAGTAAGGAAAGCTAAGTGGGGAATGTGGAAATTTTGAATAATCTGATAGAGCATTTATGTTCCTAGCTGCACAGAGAAAGAGATGCTTTTTTTTTGGCACAAGAGGGCACCATTCTAAAAGGACTGCTTTGACTCTATATCGGAACAGAAGACATAACTCCGATGAAGACAACAGCCCAGTGAATATTAAGGAGCTCCTTATTTCCCATGTACTTAGGAAGAGAAAGATTCATGCAACCAAGTCCGAGACAGAAAAGGCTGAAGTTTAAAACACACACTCATAATCCTTCCAGAGGCTTAAGCAATCAGAACGATTTGGTTGCAGTGAAAAGCTCCCCGACGCCACTGAGTCATACAATTTAGCAATGGAAACATGAATTAAAGAGATCTGGTCAGGAACGGTCTGTCCTCCAATGCAATATATTCCTCAGGCAATTGTCCTGTGGATTTCACCCCATCCATGTCCGTATTTACCAGCCGGTCTTATGCCTTTGTCCCTGTTAATAGTTTTCAGCTACAGCCCAGGTAGTGAACGTGGTGCCCACCATAATCCCTGATCATTGGCCATGCCAGCTGGCACTGGTGGAGGCTGGGGTCCAACAACGTCAAGAGGGCATTGCATTAGCTACCCCAAACTAGTGATTCCTGTCCTTGAAACAACATGTTGCTTTGCTGTTCGTAGCTAGGCTAGACTCTATACATAACCATACCCAACTATCCCCCATTTCACACCTGGTACCAAGGTGACTAGGCATTAATGGAAGCAAAGCTACACAGCTAGCTACAAAGGCAGGTTTTTCTGCATTGAATGAGACAATTGAGACAGATAGACCTCTTCACACATTACATAGCAGCAAGTGTGCGTCTACACAAGGTTTAGAGATGTGGTCACTTCCAGCCTCCTGTTGTGTAGTTCACCCTTCACCCACACAGCTGGAAAAAAAAGACACCTGTCATGCACACACGTTATATTATTAGGTGTATACATAAAACTTTTTAGATGTGCAGTATGCCTTAAAAGCCTCCTGTGAGGAGTGACCCAAAATCTCCATAGCCCAGGTATCTCTGCACTGTGTCGTATCGACATCTAAATGCTGCTTTGGACGTTTGGAAGAAGTGTAAGTGAACGTGAAGGATCATCTGGAGCAACCCCAAGATTGAAATGCCATTTAACAGTCACCCTTTGCAGTTAACTGGTATAGAAACTATAGAACCTTGTTGTTAAGGATAATAAAGTTTCCTCTATTCTGTGATACGATGTTAGGTCCATTTTCAGTCGCTCTGAAGATTACAAATGCCATGATTCTGTCAGTTTAGGTTTTTTTTTCTGATGTGGACTACATTTTTTTTACATTTTTTTAAAAAAAATTTACATTTTTTAAAAATGTTCGTTTTTCTCTTTTTAGTTAAACTAAAATGTAAATGGGAGGGAAAGGTGTGGTCTTTTCTGCAGGCTGTGATGATAACACTGTAATGCGTAAAGCGTAAGCAGTGGAGAACCAAGGCTGGTGGTGCCTAGCCTTCCCTATGTATACTAAGTACCTGCTCACTGGAAAAAGAAGACAGCAGTAAATTTAACCTCTGTTGCCATGCTTTAAAGTGTGGTTCTTATAAAAAGGAAGGGAGGGGAACCCACACCACTAAATGCAAAGAAATCATGAAAAATAACAAGGAACAAAAGCTCTCAATCCAAGCTGAGCGCTGCACAGACAGGAACCTGCTCTGACGTACATGAAAACCCCACAGGGATTAACTCTTTCTTACCCAGGAAAGCCAGCCTTGACGTATCTGCTTTGCCGTGTGTTTCGTGTTCCTTCTGTTATAACCACAAATACATTTGATCTTGCTACCTAGATTCTTTACATTTAGATTTTTGTATGCAACATTAATGGATGTGTTGGGGGGGAATCACTCTCCATCCATTAATTCTTTTTGCACATGTGTTTATTGATGCATTGTTTTGAAAGTAAGGGAGAGGAATTTAGCATCTAAAATTGGTGTGCTAAATAAGCAAGAGCTCCAACACACACCCAACAAAATGGAGAACAAAGTCTTTTCAACTAGTTCCCCAATACCTTTTCTCTCATCGCAGGAACACATGTTGCAATCCTGTCAGTGGCATCCTTCATCAGAGAATTTTAAAGCATATAATAGAGATACGATTAATGAAGACTTGTATCATCTCAGATCTACATCTGCCAAATAATAGGATGAAAAGCTATTCGCAGACTGGTGCAGCTAATTCACCATAATGGTTGCAACATATCACAGGAGATAGAATCCCCATCATCTAGTTGCCACTCCTTCTTACAAAACTGCAGCACAGAGGTTGCAACTATGCTAACAGTTTATTGGAATCTTCTCTGTGGCAACAAGGGTGGAGGAGGAAAAGAAAGAGAACTTGCATACACCTTAAGAACATAAGAAAGGTCTTCTGAATCAAACCAAAGGTCGATCGAGTCCAGAAACATTTTTCCCACCATGGGCAACCAGATGGCACTGGGAAACCCACAGTGAAGGCCTGGGGGCAACAGTACCTTCCTGCTTGGGATCCCCAGTGACTGATATTCAGAGGCATGAAATTACCATGAACCCATGTGGGAAGTTTTATGATATGGAAAATACATATTCCTGGCAGCATATAATAACCATCTATGTCAACACAGCAGCCTCTGTTGAAGTGATTATCCAGTGACACAATCATGATCCTCCACAGGTCTTTGGTTAAATGGAGATTACACAGGAGAAATTTCAAGTGCATACTGCCCCAAATGACTCTGCCCTACCCACACACAAAACACAGAAACAAAATTAGTCAATGTACTTACCCCACTTCGCAGTGTATGGATGTTGCAAAATGAAATTCAGACAGAGTGCATGTTGGACTCATCTCTGGCCAATTGTATGATAGGTGAAGATGAAGAACTGCCATGACATCTGCAAAAGGAGATATGCGTTATATTTTTCCATACCTAAGAAGTCGAGAAGAAATATCAACTACCTCAGATATGCAGATGACACAACCTTGATGGCAGAAAGTGAGGAGGAATTAAAGAACCTTTTAATGAGGGTGAAAGAGGAGAGTGCAAAATATGGTCTGAAGCTCAACATAAAAAAAACGAAGATCATGGCCACTGGGCCCATCACCTCCTGGCAAATAGAAGGGGAAGAAATGGAGGCAGTGAGAGATTTTACTTTCTTGGGCTCCATGATCACTGCAGATGGTGACAGCAGTCACGAAATTAAAAGATGCCTGCTCCTTGGGAGAAAGGCGATGGCAAACCTAGACAGCATCTTAAAAAGCAGAGACATCACCTTGCCAACAAAGGTCCGTACAGTTAAAGCCATGGTTTTCCCAGTAGTGATGTATGGAAGTGAGAGCTGGACCATAAAGAAGGCTGATCGCCAAAGAATTGATGCTTTTGAATTATGGTGCTGGAGGAGACTCTTGAGAGTCCCATGGACTGTAAGAAGATCAAACGCATCCATTCTGAAGGAAATCAGCCCTGAGTGCTCACTGGAAGGACAGATCGTGAAGCTGAGGCTCCAATACTTTGGCCACCTCATGAGAAGAGAAGACTCCCTGGAAAAGACCCTGATGTTGGGAAAGATGGAGGGCACAAGGAGAAGGGGACAACAGAGGACGAGATGGTTGGACGGTGTTCTCGAAGCTACAAACATGAGTCTGACCAAACTGCAGGATGCAGTGGAAGACAGAAGTGCCTGGCGTGCTCTGGTCCATGGGGTCATGAAGAGTCGGACACGACTAAACGACTAAACAACAACAAACAAGATGTTGAGGGCTGATTATACAAATTCCAGATCTTGCACCAATACAGATTCTAGGATCACATGGAACATGTGAACATTTGTATAGATTCACTTGATCTACACCATTCATTAGAAGCTTGTTATCTATTCCACAGTGATCTGCCCTTTCTTAAGATCTCTTATCTCACCCACCTGCTTTTACCTCAGGTTCATGTATATCTCTCTTTTCCCTCATCTTTTTCTTCAACCACTAAATTCAATTCTATTCATTTGAGTGTGAACAGAGACTATGATTTCCCCTTTCCCTACATCACTGCTGCTGTGAAGGGTCATTTTGCACACATTTAAGTTCAAATTAAATTGTCACAGAATTCTAAAATTGGAAGGGACCAGACCCCAGGGCTCATCTAGTCACAGATTGTACTTTTTGTATTTTGTTGTCTTTCCACTTGATCTTGACTCTGCAGTTGATTCAGCTCAAGTTGAAGTACCCAATGCCAGATTTGGTGATTGTGGGATCGGTTTCAGTTCACACCGTCTGCCGATGGGGACAAGGTGCCGATGGCAACACATCCCACCATGTGCCCCCTTAGCCCCTGTCCCTCCTGGCTTATTTAATCCAACAGAGGAGGTCTGACTGGTTGAGTCCAGAGCACGGTTAATGCTTCATTGTGCAAGGGGCTGATCGCTGCTGCCTTGAAAGATGCAGTTGTGTGGCAACTTCTAAAGAAACCAGGTCTGGACTGGAACAACTATTGACCATTTGCAAATACTCTCTTCATGGGGAAGGTGGTGGAGAGGGTTATGGTGGGGCAGCTGCAAATAATCTTAGATAGCACAGATTTAGATCCATTCCAATCTGATACAGGTCTGACTATGGTACTGAGTCATCTTTGGTTACCTTGTTGGGTGACCTCTGCAGAGAGTGGGACAAAAGGAATATGACTGATTGGACTGCCTGAATTTCAGCCCTACAAGGAAGGCTCCCACTCCATCTGTTGCTATGAGAGTAATCCAGCACAGCCACGATAGCAGATATAGGAGCACTGCTTCAAGAATAGCCCCATGTGCTAGCACCAGACTATATCAGAATCATGCATTGGTTCTGCACATACTCAGAGTGATTTCCCTAAAGACCAGGTGTCTTCATAAGTAACCAGAGAAGCAACAGGGAGGGTTTCCTACTTTGCTAAAGAAAAAAAAGATGCAAAGAAAGAAGATCTACAGCATTTTTAAACCTTCAGCTCTGAACTTAAATTTGAAGAAAACTATAAGATAACTCTGGGACGCGGGTGGCGCTGTGGGTTAAACCACAGAGCCTAGGGCTTGCTGATCAGAAGGTCAGCGGTTTGAATCCCCGCAACGGGGTGAGCTCCCGTTGCTCGGTCCCAGCTCCTGCCAACCTAGCAGTTTGAAAGCACGTCAAAGTGCAAATAGATAAATAGGTACTGCTCCAGCGGGAAGGTAAACGGTGTTTCCATGCGCTGCTCTGGTTCGCCAGAAGTGGCTTAGTCATGCTGGCCACATGACTCGGAAGCTGTACGCCGGCTCCCTTGGCCAGTAAAGCGAGATGAGTGCTGCAACCCCAGAGTCATCCGCGACTGGACCTAATGGTCAGGGGTCCCTTTACCTTTATAAGATAACTAGCACCCCTCTGTGCTCTCTTTCTCTGTGTGTGTGTGTGTGTGTGTGTGTGAGAGAGAGAGAGAGAGAGAGAGAGAGAGCTTGTCCTCCTTAGCTTCCGAGAGAAGGAAAGGCTGGGGAAAGAGCCATCACTGCTCCCACCTACCCCAAGCTGAGCCCTTTCTATGTGAGATAGTTGTTTTTCCTTCCTTGGATACTGGGGTCAGATCTACTGCTAGTGATCGGCCAGGCAGAGGAGCTGGATGGAACCATCTAGAAAAGGCATCCCCAACCTTGAACCCTCCAGATGTTTTGGACTACAATTCCCATCATCCCTGAACACTGGTCCTGTTAGCTAGAGATCATGGGAGTTGTAGGCCAAAACATCTGGAGGCCGCAGGCCTGATCTAGAAAGTCTTTCCACCACTGAAAATTTATTAATGTTATTGTGTGACAGGAGGAAGATTGAACCATGGCTTTGGAAGTTTTGGTTAATTCTGAATCTTGGCAGGGCTTTGCCCCACTTTACTTATAAGAGGGGCTTACCCTGACGTCTTGCATTCTGGGAAGGTTGAGAAAGGCTGGCATTGCTTCTCACCGGAACTTTTCTACTGGAAGTTCAGTATCGAAGATTGCTTTTTCAAACCGTGCACAATTGAGGTGGGGTGGGGGACAAGACAGAAGTTTGATAAAGTTACTGTTTTTTATGGAGCTGATGGGACTAGCGCAGCCAGGGAGTCAAACAGCACTGTGCCTGACCCAGCAAAAAAGTATGTTCAGCCACAGGAACATCTACTGGGTTGGCCAGTAATGATGATGGATAGATCCATAAGAGCCAGCAGAAAAGCAGCAGCTGGGGATCTTGCAAAAGTGAAAGGGTACTAAGAACCAGAGAAGGAGGCATGAAACATTCTCCGAGTTCTGGTTAGTGCTGTCAGGCAGCAGTAAAGAAAGTCTTCCAAGGATGCCAGTGGCAGCAACAAAGGATTGCAAAATAAATTGAGGATTGGTGCCAATTTCAGCATCAGCATTTGAAGCAATTGCTTCATTTACTCAGGGGAAGGCCCTGCACCTATTCACAGTTACTACTGCCTGAGCCAATCAGAGAGTAGGGGCAGGAGACCATTTGGCCTAAGCCTGAAACTCAAAGAGGGCCTCAAATTTGGACACATTTTGGTTTTTTAACCATATTTGCCAATTTTTTGCCAATTCTCCCAGTTCGGAGTGATCCTTTTGGAGTTCCTCCTCATCCCTTTTTTGTCTGAAACACTTTAAATATATTATTTGGTGTCATCAGCAGACCTGGAGGCCACTTGTTCTTACTGCTCACCCCTCACAATGGACCATTTTAAAAGCACCTTTCCTAATCCCAGTCCTTGGAGAACTCTGGTTTTTACATTCCTCCACTGGGAGAACAGTCCATTTATTCCTACTCTCTGCTTCCTGCTTTTTAAGCAATTACCAATCCATATGATGACTTTGCTTATCCCTTGACTGCTAAAGATTACTTGGGAGTTTCGGGTAAGTGATTCTTATCTAAAGTTTTTTGGTACAACGCAGGTAAACAAGTTTTTTAGATCTCTCTCCTCCCCCCCCCCCCCCGCAAACAGTAGCCAATATTTGCCAGGACTTTCAAAAATGTTTTTGAGGGTTGATGGTCCACTTAGGTGCAAAAAGAATCTGACAATCTGATCACTGATTCAAGACTTGGGTACTGCTACTGTGTATTATTAGATCAACATACACTGACACAAGAGCTTCAGAAAAGTCCACGTTGAACTGTGGAGGCTTAAATGTTCAACAAGAGGGCACAAAGTGAAAGGTTTAAAATATCCACACAATGCACCAAATTATTTCTTCTGCAAAACACTTTGGAGAACAAGTTGGATGGCCATCTGTCATCGATGCTTTAGCTCAGATTCCTGTGTTGCAGGGGGCTGGACTAGATGACCCTTGGGTCCCTTCCAGCTCCAAGATTCTATGATTCTTGAGGTTGATGATCCTAACCACTAAGCCAGAAGACCATGGAGCACCTCAGCCAAGAAGCTTAAAACCCCTGGTTTCCTGAGTTATAATCTTTGGGCTGCTGCCATGACCACGATATCAGAGATTCCCCTTAGCTGATTTCCTTCAGCCCCTATTCATCTTGCTCTCTCCATTTGTTAATTGTGAATACGAAAACATGATACCTGGTAACCTAATGCTAAAACCTCACAACTCTCCAGCCACCAACATAATTAAATTGCAAGAGATGTCGTTTACCACTCACCATCTAATTCTTGGAAATGGGTTTAAATGCATGGCATATGTCCAGTAACATGAGTCACTATTTAATTATTTTTAATCTATCTAGATGAAAATAGCAAATGATAGTTAGCATGGTGCCAATGTGACACGAGATCAGTGTGCCAATTTGTGGGCACATCAGAGGTTCACTCCCATGAACATCTGTAGAAATGCCTAACCATGGTTTATACAGGACTTACACATCACCTCAGTTATCTGGAATCACACCCTCCATTGCTGCATTCTCACTACCATTCTATTCACCTCATTCAGCAGTGCTTCAACAGTAAAAAGCATATCTAGACGGAGTTTGTGTGCATCACTTTCATGGTGAGGGCTCCTAGCAGTGCACCTACAGCTTCCTACAGCAGATTAACTGTGGTTCCTGTTGTGCTGTAGAACTGCACCAGCTTATCCCGACTTTGTATTATTGTATTTAAAAGAAGATGATTCTTTTCTGATGCAGAGGACCCTCAATGTATTCCAAATGCTTAGTTCCTTTTACAAAGGGCAACTGCATAAAGCTCTTGGGTTTCGTATAGCTATTATGGCTAACTGCCATTAATAAACCCTCCATGAATGTATCTAATTGACACTGAAAGTCATCTAAGCTGTCGCCATCACATTTTGTGGCACTGAATATCAATTTAAAGAATTTATATCCCACCCATTTCTCAAAAAACGCTACACTATTTTGTCTGTTCTAAATCTACAGCCAATCTAGTATTAGGAAGAACATTTCTCTATCCACTTTCTTTACAACAGGGATGGGGAGCCTGCAGTCCTCCAGTAGTTGGACCAAAGCTCCCAACATTTGTGACCATTGGCCATGCTGACTGGGGTTGATGGGAATTGAAATCTAACAATTTAAGGAGTGCTCCATCACTTGTCTACACCATGAATCATCTTCTAACATGTGGTCATCATTCCACCCTCCCTTAGTTGTATCTTATCTGTTGTTGTTGTTTAGTCGTTTAGTCATGTCCGACTCTTCGTGAACCCATGAACCAGAGCACGCCAGGCACTTCTGTCTTCCACTGCCTCCCGCAGTTTGGTCAAACTCATGCTGGTAGCTTCGAGAACACCGTCCAACCATCTCGTCCTCTGTCGTCCCCTTCTCCTTGTGCCCTCAATCTTTCCCAACATCAGGGTCTTTTCCAGGGAGTCTTCTCTTCTCATGAGGTGGCCAAAGTATTGGAGCCTCAGCTTCAAGATCCGTCCTTCCAGTGAGCACTCAGGGCTGATTTCCTTCAGAATGGATAGGTTTGATCTTCTTGCAGTCCATGGGACTCTCAAGAGTCTCCTCCAGCACCATAATTCAAAAGCATCAATTCTTTGGCGATCAGCCTTCTTTATGGTCCAACTCCCACTTCCATACATCACTACTGGGAAAACCATAGCTTTTACTATACGTACCTTTGTTGGCAAGGTGATGTCTCTACTTTTTAAGATGCTGTCTAGGTTTGTCATTGCTTTTCTCCCAAGAAGCAGGCGTCTCTTAATTTTGTGGCTGCTGTCACCATCTGCAGTGATCATGGAGCCGAAGAAAGTAAAATCTCTTACTGCCTCCATTTCTTCCCCTTCTATTTGCTTATCTGTACTAAGCTCCAAATGCTTTAGTCTTGCAATCTTCTGGTCCAAAGAAAGAAGCACAGGAAGCTTCTGTGAATGCAGTAGGATATCAACCTTCCAACACTGGCTCCATTGACCAACAAGCCACTCTTGAAATTTGAGGGACTCCCAGGAACAGTCTCTGATGAGCTGTGCCTAGATAAAACTAAGGAAGTCATGACACACATAGAAAAGTCACACGTATGCAGCTGTTTGGTAGGCCTGGTAGAAATTCCCACGTTCAGAATTTCTGGGTGCGATCGAGGACTTGTATTGACATACCTCCAGCTGAGCTGGGATGAGGGACTAAGTTTAGCAAAGACCTGCCTATTCCAAATTCCTCTTATTGCAACTGATCTTCGATTTTTATTGCTCTGTAAATTGGAATACTGGACTGCCCAATATAAGAGCATGATGCCAAATTTTATGCTGATTAACTAGAATGGTTACAAGTGACACCTAAAAGGGCAAATGCCAATGAGAGGAATCACCTTAAGGAAGAAGTACAATGAAGACCAGACATCAATGCGGAGTCAAAGGAATACTGGTTTGATACCTAGCTGGCAGAACATGGTGATATGGAGTCTGCTATTCCCATGTTTTATTATGTCAGGCTTCTCAAGTTCAGTGATTCTTAGCAAAATGTTTTTTTAACTATCACTTTCAACTATCGCTTTCCTTCCAACGCCTGCAAATGTACTAATTTTTCTTCTTTCCCGTCTTCACATCACTGGCAGACTTCTGGTGGCTTTGCACATAATGCACCAAACGTGCATTTCAGTTCTTTACTTTTAATGTATGGGACTGCTCACCACACACAACTGCCTGTGTAAAACACTTGCTTCCAAAAATGAGTACATGCCACTTAAAAACTCCACAAATCCCACCAAAACAAATTGGAAGGTGTTCCCTTCCAAATGCAAATAGCCTGTGTTTTTTTTAAAAAATATATAACCCCATGATTGCGATGTTGAAGGTAGTCACTATCTGAGTTTCAAAATATTTGTTCTCTCTCCTGCCTTGTCCTTTATCTCTCAGGTCTCCATACGTCACTAAAGCAACATTCACTACTCACAGCCAGGGCTGCCTTGGTGAATGTGTTCCACTGTTATTAATGGAAACAAACTCTGTTCCCCTGTATTAAAAATACACCTTCCTCTAAATATAGGCAATCTCTGTGTGTCTAACTACTACAATGGGAGAACTGAAACGGACCAAAATATTGACATCCACTGGGTGTTGATAATTTGTTTTGGTTCATGCTCTCTTCCTGGGTATTATCTACACCTTCGTGGAAAATCTGTTATTATTTAGCAGGAGGAATGTGCAAGGCGTTGTTTAGATGTGGGGTTGTTAGATGGAGTTTCCTCTGTTTGTTTTTCCATGCTCTGTCCAAGCCATGTCAATGAGAAAAGGGTTTACTGAGCTATTTATAACCTCACTTCTCTCCCTCTCCCTCCTTCCTTCCCTTTCCCCCTGCATGGCTGTACCTTTTTCATCCACATTGCAGAAAGATGGCATCACTAGCCTGTGAGGGGAGGGCTTCTGGGGACATGGTTTGCCTAGTGTGCAGTATGGGGAGAAGTGGGGGGGGGATGAGGACAGACTGTACCTGACAGAAGAAATTGGGGAGAAGCAGGCACTTGGTAGTCAGGGAAATAATGAAGAATCAGGGAGAGAGAAAATCTGGGGAAAGAGAGAATAGCAGAGGGAAGCATGATGACCTGGCATTAAAAGGATGTGGAAGCTCCATGTTCATTCAAACATTGTCATGAATGACTCCGTATCTCATTCACTACCAGCTCTCCACTCTTCTCTCCGCTCCTAGTTTGCAATTTCTATCAGTTTCTTAGCATGTTTTGTGCGATTGTATGAATGGGTGTGGTAGCAGGAAGAGGGATACTTGATTCACTGATTTGCTTGCGCTGCTGTCAGGGTTGTTGTTTTTAAACCAGGGCAACACAAAGCAGTTGGGGCAACCAGTCTCTGAAGATTTAGAGAGGAGACCTTAGTGCAGTTTGCAAGGCGCATAGTGTTAAGTAAAGGTAAAGGTACCCCTGACCATTAGGTCCAGTCACGGCCAACTCTGGGGTTGCACGCTCATCTTGCTCTATAGGCCAAGGGAGCCGGTGTTTGTCCGCAGACAGCTTCCAGGTCATGTGGCCAGCATGACTAAGCCACTTCTGGCGAACCAGAGCAGCGCACGGAAACACTGTTTACCTTCCCACCAAAGCGGTATCTATTTATCTACTTGCACTTGATGTGCTTTCAAACTGCTAGGTGGGCAGGAGCAGGGACCGAACGACAGGCGCTCACCCCGTCAAGGGGATTCAAGCCGCCAACCTTCTGATTGGCAAGCCCTAGGCTCTGTGGTTTAGACCACAGCACCACCCGTGTCCCTACAGTGTTAAATAAGCACATGTTAAATTAGATCTGTCCGCCTCACCTGCTCTATGCAGGGTATGTATATATTGTTGCATGCAACCCAAATTTTCGAGCGGTGTGAAATTCCAGCGGTTCTAGGTGCTTACTCAGGGTTCAGTTTCCTCAGACTGACATACGGTTTATTTACACATATGTACCACCTGAGCCTAAGATGGAGGGGCTCATAATGTTACCATCCCAAGAATGTCTTGTTGCCCCCACAGCCACAGCCTCGGCAGAAATCAGGCACGGCTGTCTCTCAACTGCCCAGCCTACAGCCTGCTTCTAGTTTACATACACCACTATTCTCTGGTCTTTGTCCTGGATGGGGGCCCCATCCATTTGATGTCTGGCACAGAGTGACTTCTTTTGTTATCTTAGGACCTATACATAGGAGGCATTATGGCCCTTGCCTGGCTAATTCAACAACTGCATCTTTGCTGAACTGAATCCAGGAATTAGAAGGGACTCAAATATCCTGCCCAACCCACCCCAACCCCACAGCAATATGCTTTGTCTTGTGCACATATGTCAAAATAAAGAGGCTAGTGTATGAATATGTCTTTCTGATTTTATACATGCAGGTCTTATTTTAAAGCACAGGGGAAGGACCTATAATAAATATTCATGCATGCATGCTGCTAATCTGGCTGGGTTGCCCCAACCACTCTGGGCGGCTTCCAATGATTTATAAAACCACATCAAACATTAAAAACTTCTTTATATAGGGAGGGTAGTACCTATGACCCTCTAGATGTTGTTGGCCACCAAATCTCATCAGCACCAGCCAGGATGACCAATGGATGATGAGAGCTGTAGTCCAACAACATCTGGAGAACCACAGGTTCACCACCCATGGCTTATAGGGACAGATGAAGCTACCTTGCACAGAGCCAGACTACAGATCAATGTCTGTTACTGTCTACTTCTGAATGGGTTCTTTTTATAAACAAGCTATATCTGAGGATTGAATCACAAAATCATAAGGGACCCCAAGGGTCATCTAGTCCAACCCCCTGCAATGCAAGAATCTTTTGCCCAACATGGGGCTCAAACCCACAACCCTGAGATTAAGAATCTCATGCTCTACCGAGCTACCAAGGCAACTTCGAATGTTCTACATGTGCTCTGTCATTATGGTTTTGAGCCAGGACCTACCTCAGCAACCTGTTTTCAGCACCAGAGTTTAGCTCTTGGACATGTGAAACAGTCATAGTGTGCCTCTGACCATATGCAGAGTGCCCTTCTTTCACCACAGAGCAACCTAACCACAAATAGCCACAAATGATAGAAATCAGTCAGATAACAAGACTCCTAAACAGGATTGACCCTGGCCCTACACCTTCCTCATTTTAGAAATTAAAATGTGGAGGATGTAGACATCACAGAGTGATATATGCACTGTACTTAGATACAGGCATGTGTTTATCTATAAACATACAAACACCTACATCTATATATTATATATTACCAATTCTGTTTCCTGGTCATGCTTCATAATCAGCAACAACACCGGGCACTTTCTCTATGGCTACTCCCTCCATTTGCAGATAGACCCTGTGTTGAGAGCAGTGGAACCATCTCGTCGGTTGCTATGCCATCCTCCTAGGACATCAGGTTTGGGCAAGTGCTGTCAGGTATTGCCTGCTTGTTCTGTTTGGAGGCTGTGGTAAGTTGTGTGTGTAAACAAAAATATGGGGGCTCACACCCTGTATCCTAATATAATGTAGACATCACCCTTCTGGGTTATATTGACAGACATCATCATGAGCCCGTTCTGAGTCAAACACAGCTGAGAATTATAGAATTATAAGGGGGAAAGCAGCTTGTTCTCCCAGCCCAACATGCTTGATTCCTGCGCCCATCTTCCTCATGGAACAAAAGGTATTTACTATGACAGCTGCAAGACTGTTCCACCCCAAATTTCCACCCACCTCTATGAATGCTTTCCCCACCCACTGTGCACAGAAGGCCACACTCCAGAATATCCTAAGGCTGAGTGACCTTGTCTCTAGGTCCAAATGGTGGGCCACCAGTATTGCACTCTGGGCACAGACTTGGCCCTCCCTAGCTCCAGGGGTGTCTTGTCTATGGGGCACATCTCTTAGCAATGAAGTGCACAAACCAGCCCTGCAGTTTGTTCCTGGCCACGAGTGATCCTTCTTTCAAATCATCCTGCATTTAGGTCTCAGGAGGTATAAGCCAACTCCGTCACAACAAACGCTTTTAAAATTTCGTTGTGGGGTTTGGCGAGGGTTAATATTTGCTTTTCCTGCAGAAGCTTTGTTTTTGCCTTTTAAGCTTTGCCGTATCCCAGAGGGGGGCCTTTAGCCATTGCTTTCCCCCTCCCCGGAAACTTCAAAGGGCACGTCTGTGTGTCCCGCGATGTGCTTAAAATTCGACATCGTGAGGGAAGCGCATGGATGTGCCTCAATCTCTCGCACGGCGGCTCTCGGCTTGCGCGGGAAGTGGGCAATTTTGGCGGGGTCCCCCGTCTTCCTGCCACTGCTGCAGGCCGAGGGATTCTGCCGGGCTGAATAAGCAGGCAGCGCGCCGCTGGCTCGCTCGAGCTGGCAGAGAGGAGGCGGCGAGCACGGGGAGGGGGGCAGAGAAGGGGGGGGACGGCCAGATGGAGGGCCGAAGGGAGGGGGGAGCGCTCGAGGCAGCCGCGGGAGGGAGGGAGCGAGCGGAGGAAGCGAGACACCTACGCAACCACCGAGCGAGAGGAGATCCTTGGATGCAAACACAGGCGTCCTCCTCTCCCTCCCCCCGCCTGCTGCTCACATGCCCCTGATTCATTTCCACATGCCGTACACGTGACATGCTAATTCAGGGCTACTACACAATTCCAGGGCGGTGGGAGGAGGAGGAGGAGGGGCGTGCAAAAGCGAGGCGCACGCTGCAAAGCCAAGACTGCAGCTTCCTTCTCTCGTGCGCGCAAGGGAGCTTGGCTGGCTGGGGCGCATTTTTCAAGCAGCCCCCGCAGCAGCTTGTGCCCCCGTCCGCCCCACCTCGTCAGTGTGTCTCCCTGCGAGTGCAGGCGGCGGCGGTGCCTCAGCAGCGCCCTCCCGTCTCACCCTTCGTGGGGACACGGGGTGACGGCAGACGGAGGCGCCCTTCGCCTGCGCTTCCCGGCGGCGGCAACAGCAGCAGCAGCAGCAGTACGAGGGGGTCGGGGAAGGCGGGGCCAGCTGCTGCTGCTGTTGCTGCCGCCGCCGCCCGCCTCTGCCCTTCTCCTCCGAATCTGGGAGCCTTAGAAGGGTTGAGGCTATATTTAAACACAAACAAACGCACGATCTTATTCGCTAGGGAGAGGCGGGCGGGGGAAAGGGGCGCGCGGAGCGAAATACGCAAACGGGCTCAGGCCCCTCCCCGCGCTCGCCTGCAGGAGGAGAAAGAGGGGGGGCATGTGGAGACTGCAAGCCTCCGGCACGTTTCCCTGAGACTTGGCTCCACGGAATTCAGTGGGGCTGCCTTGCGAGGGAAAGAGAGGCGCGGCGCTGCAAAGAGAGAGGAGAAGGCTGCGGAAGGTGGCCCAGGCTGTTTGTTAAACTGAATAGATCATTTTAACCCGCGGGGAACGGGGCTGTCTGAAAGGAAGGAGAAGGGAAATTCCTCAATGGAACGAGTCGCAGTCACCCGTAGCAACGAGTGCTTTTCATTACTATTTTAAGATCAATAAATACGCGCCTCGCTCACAAATGGCTTCGGTCCATCGGGCTGTGCCACAGATGACAGGGGTAGGAAGCAGGCAACTCTCCGCAAGAGTCCAGATACATCGCACTTACTAATTTATTATCTTTATTAGTGGCTGCATGGTGGTCAAGGGTCTCTGGGCGATGAGCGATGAAAACGATATAAAACCGCGATCCAATAAAAATAAGAACAACAGCACACAAAATCCCCAGTCAGTGACAAGAGATTAAAGGGATTCCAGTCACATTCGTGTGGTCTAATAGCAAGCAATGCCTTGGTGTGTTCACAATACATCACTAATCGGTTGAAAATTGCAGAATCCAGTGATGACTTTGCGTATGTGAGGTGGCCTTCACACGTTTAACACTGCAGAACTCTGGCATCAGGTCAAATGCAATGTTCAATAAATCTAGAGTGCAGAAATACCAAATAATACGCATGCAGGTGTGAGTCAGCCTTGTACGCAACATATACCTGTACTGGGAAGCAGCAGCCAGGTTTGCAACATATGTTCACCATAGTTGCACACTGAATATAGGAGTTGTTTCAAACATTTTTTTTGCATGATTTCCAGTTATAATACATATTTTGGGTGTTAATCCAAGACACATGAACCCTGCTAGAGTGACTGACTAGCATGTGTATTTCTCATCCCTCCTAGAAAAAACTTTTGATACTGCCACATTTATTGTTTCTTTGTTGCTAAGACATGACAGGAGGTGTTCGCTTTGTCCCAACCTATCTGGCCTCAGGTAGCCGCCAGAAGAGGTTGGAGAGCTTGGTGCACCCAAGGGCAGTGGCCCTTCCTCTGCTCAGTCCAGATCCCCAGACTATGAGGAGAAAGCTGTCTCAGGTTGCTGGAGCAGGATAGCTGTCTGAGTCAGTCAATTGCATGGAGCCGAGGAAGGGGTAATGGGAGGCCTGCTGCGATGATACTAGGCAGGGATGGCCCATCAGACAAGAGGGAGATGCCCACATGGGTTGTCAGGGGGGAGGGTGGGCTGAAGGGTTGATTGGCAAATGCAGGAGCCAGTCTCTTGATCCACACAACACTACTCCTGGAGTGGCTCATTGTGGGGCTTTCCTTTCCTAATGTAGGACTTTATCCTGGATTCAAACCAGCCCCCTCCACCATGTAAAATTTTAGCTGTTCCACCACACCAGAGCTCTTCCTGTAGCTTTCCTGGTTTCTGTGACTGAGGTGGGAGAGAGGGAAGCCAAATACCCCATGTTATGTCCAATGCCTCTCTCTCTCTTTTTTGGTCATTATTGTATTTCTTTGTGTGTTTTCCTCTTTCCTTCCCAAGCTCAGCATGCCTTGGATACAATTATCCCCCACTCTGCATTGCTGAATATAGCAATATATACTCTGCCCATTTTGGGGGGTTTGTTTGTTTTAAAATGCAGTTATTTATTACAGTTTTTGAGTAATATAATTAAAGTAACATTGAAATATAAATGGAAAATTAATGTGTATACTAAGAAGCCATCATCTGTGTTGTATTAGGGAATGATTAAGCTAGTGCATTTAATGGACACTGCATACATTTGCCAGATGTGAGGGTTTGACTCAAATATCTATGTTTATGCTTCTTCTTTTTTTACTAGTTTAAGAGTGTACAGGCCATGAATTAGTGTTTAATGCTAGCACAGTCAGAAAACTTACCCAGGTCAAGAAACAATTGATCTCTGAGCCTCCACTAAGGACTGACTGAAAAAGTGGGTGGTATAGCCATAAAAAACCAAAGACTAAAGATTTGCTTTTCTATTAAAAATAAAGTATTGTGGTGAAAATCTAGCATATTAGCAGGCAGGTAGACTTGTACGGCATTTCCGTGCGCTGCTCTGGTTCACCAGAAGCAGCATAGTCATGCTGGCCACATGACCGGAAGCTGTATGCCTGCTCCCTCAGCCAGTAAAGCAAGATGAGCGCTGCAACCCCAGAGTTGTCCGCGACTGGACCTAACGGTCATGGATCCCTTTACCTTTTTAGACTTGTACCTGTGTTCCTAATATGCAAGTTTTCAACTGAAGGAAGCATGATGTTCAAGGAAAGCATTCTAATATATGACCTTCCAGCATCAGTTGCATCTTCTGCATATTTGAACTGATCCTGAATGCAATGTAGACATGATGCAAAGCCTGCCCCCCCCAACAAAAGTCCTGGTTATGACCATGGGGGGCAGGCTTTTGTTAGGAGGGGGGAAACCTCAGATTTGTATTGATTTTGATTGATTGGGGGGCAGCTGCCCATGACCATGAGCTTAGCAGTAATAGATTCAGAAAAGGCAAATATAACTTTGCAGTCAGAACTTCTGTCTTGGACATGGAGCCAGGCAGGTAATCAATGGAAAGGGGAGAGAAAAGGGATACCTATGTCTATGACATGATTCAAATATCTGTTAAACTGAGGGCAGGAAGGCAAAGCCACATTACAAAAAGAAAGGGGTTATTCAGTTGTTTCAACCGCCATCAACCAATGGATTTATAGAAGTGCATGCCTGCCTGCTTTAGATTGATAAGTATCTGAAAAGGTAAGAACAGCTCCATCTTCTACATCCCAATCAAATCAAGATATACAAAATGCCAGGAGGAAGGGAGATTTGAAAAGCAATTTCTGTTTTCTCTAGAACAGGGGTGGGGAACCCCAGCACCTCAATATAAGCTTCTTGCCGATTTCATATACAACTTATTTCTGTTTTTTGTTTTGCTTCTCCTTAAATATGCCACAAGAAAGAGCCAGATCATCTTGGATTACTGAACACTAGTGTGTACTTCCATTAGGAACGTAAGTGTATAAGAACTGTCCTGCAGGATCAGACCAAAAGCCCATCTAGTACTGCGTCCTATTCTCACAGTGGCCAACCAGAAGCCTATGGGAAGTTCACAAGGAGGACTTGACTGCAAGGGCATTTTCCATACTTGTGATTCCCAATAACTAGTACAGTGGTACCTCGGGTTAAGTACTTAATTCGTTCTGGAGGTTCGTACTTAACCTGAAACTGTTCTTAACCTGAAGCACCACTTTAGCTAATGGGGCCTCCTGCTGCTGCCGCACCGCCGGAGCACGATTTCTGATCTCATCCTGAAGCAAAGTTCTTAACCTGAAGCACTATTTCTGGGTTAGCGGAGTCTGTAACCTGAAGCGTATGTAACCTGAAGCGTATGTAACCTGAAGCGTATGTAACCCGAGGTACCACTGTATGCCTATGTCATGCTAGCATAGTTACTTGTGAACCCTGGACACCATGCTTAAAATCAGCCTAAAACTGCACTTTAATATGAATATGCCATGATACTTCAGTGCTTCTGCCACATTCAGGCTTTCATTGTCTATTCACACATGGCAAAACTAAGCATCATGTGTGATGCTCTCCCTCCTACTAAGCAAATATATGTTCTGCTGCTCTCCATCACTCTTGCCTTGCAAAAATAAAACATAATAAAGCAGTATTCTCTCTCTCTCTCTCTCTCTCTCTGTGTGTGTGTGTGTGTGTGTGTGTTGCTACTGATCTCATTTGTACGATGCAGAATTTCTGTAGCACCAAGTGCTGATTCTCCATGGACCACAGTTAGTGACATATGCTTTCTTGATTCTCACATCCCTTTTCTTTATGTCTTGCCTATGGAACTCCAAGTAGCATCTCTCATTAGTTCAATGAGGGGCAACTCAGGACAGCAGCTGGCTTGCTTGCTGCTCCTGAAAACCTCCCAGGCACAGAAGGTAATTTCAGTTCAGTCATCACTCAAGGTCTTCCTGGACAAGGTGGGTGTATGTGTGCATGTGCCTGTGTGACCAGCTACACCACCTCTGCCTCCGTGGCTCAAGAATGGGTGATTATTGCTTCTTATCCCAGTCCAGTGAAGTGGATGTCTAGCATTCCCATTATACAGACAGTGAACCAGCTATGCATCTTATCTACAATTTAAATTAAGGCCACCCTGTTCCAGAACCAACACTCTATGCACCTTAGGACTGGCTTACCCGTGCCAGTACAACACTTGATCATTCAGTGTTTGATTAATCAGCAGTGGACTTTGAAGCAGAATATGTGGTATTGAAAAGCACATTGTTGGATATGATGAGCTCCAATAAAACACAGACCAGAACAGATAGCACCAACCATGATCATCTGACCTAATCACAGAGAATTAAACCATCTCATGAGGGCTAAAGGCCATCAGAAAAACAGAGGGCTAGCCATCAGAAAAACAGAGGCTAAAATACTAATAGGAATATTCAAAAAATGTTAAAAAGCACAGGGTTGATGTTAAAAGGGCATGGGAGAATAAAATAAGTCTTTGTGTGGTCCTGGAAGGACATGAATGTAGACACCAAATGAGACACTCTTGGGAGCAGGCCCAGACGGGGGGGGGGGGGGCATATGGGCCACTTGGCCCGGGCCTCCGATTCCAAAGGGGGCCTCGGTCAGCATATTCACAATCACAGGGGATGCACTGGGGCAAATGTGGAGGTGCAAAGGTGGCGGCAGCGGTGGGTGGATTTCCTGGGGCCATGGCTGGCAGCGAGAGAGAAAAGCTTCCCCAGCGTCCATCAAAAGCACTATTGTATATCTATATTTTCCATTTTGTCTTTATATGCAGATACGGTTCAAGCCTTGAAATAAAATTATTTGTCAGCATAACTTTTGTGAAAATTATTTATATACTTACTTATTTATAAGACTTCAGTTATCCCCAGGGTAAAAAAAAGGGGGGCACATTATCTACCTGGCCCAGGCCTCTGCCTGGCTCTGCAAAGCCTTGCTTGGGAGGGTGCATTCCATACTGAGTGTGGAAGGCACTGCCAAAGGGCCCACTCCCTTGTAGCTGCCCTCCAGTTTTAGTGGTTCCCCCAAGAGAAGGGCATCCCTTGGGGATCTCAGGGCTCAAGTAGGTACATATGGGAAGAGGTGACCCCCAAGACGCGCAGCACTTTTAATTCGAAATGCATTCCATGCTGCTCAATTCAAAACAAGTCCTAGCATCTGAACCCTAGTTCTGGTTGAAGTGAAATCCTGGGCACTGAGGTTAGGAAAGGAATAGAAGGAAAGAAAGTCTACGATGGCTGAGTTTAAAAATGCTCATCCTGAGCTTCAAACAGAAATAGTTGATGAGGGAGAAATGAAGTGAATCACGGGCAGGTTAATAAGGCTTCGTAAAAGGTTAGAGCAAACTATTTAGGATCTGTGGAATCATTGCCTAGCCAAGGAGTTACATGCTTCATTTAAGTCTGGGACAGATCTGGGTTACATGTTAGACTTTAAATTCTCAGAAATGGGGAGCAA
The DNA here is from genome assembly GCF_964106645.2 of Podarcis pityusensis. NCBI lineage: Eukaryota > Metazoa > Chordata > Lepidosauria > Squamata > Lacertidae > Podarcis > Podarcis pityusensis. The sequence continues at coordinate 53,631,551 of NC_138028.1, read as the reverse complement.
CTAGGAGCAAGCCATAGCAGCAGAGAGGGACTCAGTGTGTTCCCCCTTCCCTCTCTCTCACTGATGTACTCTGTGGCTAGGAGTGCTTTTCACCAGCTTCATTTGCTTCATCAGTTCTGGCTGTTCCTGGACAGGTACAACCTGACCACTGTAGTCCATGCATTGCTAACCTCAAGGCTGAATTATGGCATTGCACTCTATTGGGAGGGGGTGTCTGCCCTTGGGTACCATTTGGAAGCTCCAGCTGGTGCAGAATGCAGCAGCCACTGCTGATGGGTGTATTTGGCCAAGAACATGTGACATCATTGTTAGAACAACTGCCCTGGTTGCCCATCTATCATCCTTGTATTAACCCACAAAGCCTTGAACAACTTAGTTCCAGGGTACCTTAGGGATCGCCTGAGCCCTTATATTCTAGCTCAGTCACTGAGATCATCTGCAGCAGCATCGTTAGTTGTTTCCCAAGTTGGCAAGTCTCACTTGATAGCAGCAAGAAGGAAAGCCTTTACTGGGAGAGCACAGATAGCTCAGCTGGTTAGAGCTGAGCATGATGCTGGTAACATCAATGTTGCAGGTTCGATCCCTGTATGGGACAGCTGCACATTCCTGCATTGCAGGGGGTTGGACTAGATGATTCTCAGGGTCCCTCTCAACTCTACAATTCTCTAATTCTATGTCTAGTGTCCTCAGCCCAATATTGTGGAAAACACTGCTGACAGAGATTCAGCAGGTGTCTTTAGTGTAAAAGTTAAAACCCCTCCTGAAAACTTTTCTGTTCCCCCAGGCCCATGCAGGCAATTAAGAATACATCTTGTACATAACACATCTTTCCACAACAGTTAATTGATGTTCGTTTTTAACTTTTTAAGTATGTTTACTGTGTGGTTTTAAGTTTGTTTGTTATAAACTGCTCAGGAATATTTTTATGAAATACTTATATTAATAAATACATATGTAACTCCATGTGCCTCATAGGTTTTGGAGAACACCACAAAAGCTTTGGTTTTGTGACATTTTGGCTGGTTCCAATAAAGATGTTACCCAATTGTGGATTTTAGCACATAGGAGTGCAGATCCAGGGACTGGTAACTAATCTGGAGTGCCAAGTCTGGTGTATAATGTGGGCTATTTACAATGCAGTCAAACCATGTGCTAGACAGGCACATGGCAGGATTTGAAGCTCAGAGTTTTCCTGTAAGTTTGCTACTGCCTATGTTGCTCTTTCCCCTCCCTCCCTTAGCAGCCTTTACCAGCTCCTTTGGCAGTTCCTTTCTTTCAGCTGTGCCCTTGGATTTTTGCGGGTCAGTCGCTCACGCTGGACAGTTTGTTCCTGCACGCGCTGCCCTCCTTTAAAATCTGCAGGCAATGCCCAGGGGAATCAGGAAAAGAAACCTTTTCTCCTGCCGCCCTAGCCCCAGTGTCACCAGCTCGGGCGTGGAAGGGGCTTGCATAGCAGGCAAGGGAGCCAAGGCAAGCCACAAGGGGGCATGTGCTGTTCTAATTCATAAAATGTGCATTCATTGACAAAAAGAGAGAAACCCATCGCTGAACACTTGGTGAATGGTGTGTGCATAAGTTAATGCTGCGGTAGCCGAGACTCTCGCAGGTGATAGCTGGGGGGCTGGGGCTGGGTGAAAAACAAGAGAAAGGGGAGGGAGGGAGGGAGACCGGTTTGCAGATGAGAAACTGAGAGCCTAAGGAGGCGAATCTGCATGAGCCTGGCACATTGGGGTCTGAGAGTGTATCTTGGCCTTTGAGGGATATGATGGTGCTGGTGATTTAGTAGTAATAGTGAATTCATGGCTTTGTAAGTCATCATCACTAGAACTAGTAGTATTAAATCCATCACTTTATAAATTTGAAGCAACTAAGACTGCAGTCCGGTGCAGTCCTCCTTTCCCAGGAGTAAGCCCCACTGAAAACAATGGAACTTATTTCTCAGTAGGTATGTACAGGATTGTAGGGAGGAGAGGATGCTAGCCTCTTGTGGTTATCAACACCCCCTTCCACAAAGTGGGCAGGACCCTCTACAGAAAGAGGGGAGGGGGAGAGTTATGTAGACAGTCTACACATGCCTCCTCAGATAGAGTCTTTAGAGGCAAGTGGGGGAAACAAACACACACCAGAGCTGCCGGCTCTTTCCCAAGATCGGGGGTGGGTACAGCGTCATACATGTGCGATGCTGAGCTCTATGCTCAGCCTCCTCCTGATGCACGCGCAACATTGCCAGCCACCACCATGACTCCCTGTCTGCAAACACAGCCCAGACCACTGCCGCCTGCCATTCACCCACCGCTTTGCTTCTGTTGGTTCTCTGCTGCTGCCACAGTGACTAGGTCAAGGCCTCTGACTCAGTCATAAGGCTTCCACTGAGGCCCGCTGCAGCCTCAGACATACTTCTGAAGTGTGGCCCAGATTCTAGAAGAACATCTGTGGCTGCTGTGGACTTCAGTGGAGCCTTTGCAGCAGTGGCCTTGGCCTAGTCACAGCAGCAGAGCCAGCGAAGGTAAGGTGATTGGCAGGCAGGCTGGCAGTGGCAGCGGTTTGAAGCGGTCGGGCCTGTGTTTGTAGGCAGGGGGCAGCGGGGGTGGCAGGGCATGCTGTGCAACACATGCATCATTGGCAGAAGGCCAAGGAGGAGGCACACATCATTGTGGGGGCTCAACCCTGCCTGCAAATATTAACTTCCCCAAAGAATCCTGAGAGTTGTAAGGGTGCTGATGATCCTGTGTTGGAGCACCACCAGCAGTTATCTTTCCAAAAGGGCTGACATTGATGCCAAAATCCAGCATCGCCTGAGCTCTGCAAGTGCAGTTTTCTCCCAATTGAAGTGTTTGGGGACCTGGACATTCACAGGGAAACCAAAATGCTTGTTTACAAAGCTATTGTACTACCAACTTTACTATACACTTGTGAAACATGGAGCACTTATAAATGCCATCTCCAACTCCTCAAAACATTCCATCAACAGTGTCTCCAGAAATTTTTACACAGCACTTGGGAAGGCAAGCAAACTAATGTCAGTGTACTGGGAAGAAGCAATGATTACCAGTGTCAAAACAATGATTCTTCAACACCAACTTAGCTGGACTCGTCATGTTTGGATGCCTGATGATCGTCGTCCAAAGCAACTATTCTATTCCCAAGTCAACAATGAAAAGCAAAATAAGGTGGACAACAAAAGAAGTTTAAAGACGCTCTAAGGCAAATCTTAAAAAATGTAGTATAAGCACTGATAACTGAGAAACACTGCCCTGTGAGCATTCCAGTTAGTGAACAGTCTTTACTAAAGGTGTCATGGACTTTGAAGAAGCATGCACTCAGGGCGAAAAGGAGAAACGAGCTAAGAGGAAGGCATGCTTGGCAAACCTTCACCGTGATCAACTCCCACCCGGAAACCTATGTCCCTACTGTGGAAAGACGTGTGGATCCAGAATTGGTCTCCGCAGTCACCTATGGACACACTGTTAAGACTATGTTATTGGAAGACCATCTTACTCAGCTACGAGTGATCGGAGACGAAAGAAAGAAAGAAAGAAAGAAAGAAAGAAAGAAAGAAAGAAAGAAAGAAAGAAAGAAAGACTACATTTCCCAGGAATCCCTGTAAAGATGGAATGCTCCACATCAACTGATTCAGAGGCATAATGATTCTGAACATTGAATTAGTGTATAACATCATAGCTAAAAACTGCTCATAAAGCTGTCGGAATGGATTTAGGCACTAGGCTATTATATATTACAGTAGTACTTCGGGTTACATACGCTTCAGGTTACATACACTTCAGGTTACAGACACCGCTAACCCAGAAATATTACCTCGGGTTAAGAACTTTGCTTCAGGATGAGAACAGAAATCGTGCAGCAACAGCGCAGCGGCAGCAGGAGGCCCCATTAGCTAAAGTGGTGCTTCAGGTTAAGAACAGTTTCAGGTTAAGAACAGACCTCCAGAACGAATTAAGTTCTTAACCCGAGGTACCACTGTATTCAGTTATTATTGTTCCTGAGTGAGATCAGCAGAGTACCATCCTTGCAGCTTAAACTTGGAAGCTAACACAAGGTTGAGTTAACCTTCTAGAAACAATAATCCAGAATGCTTTAAGGCAGCCTGGTTTTTCCTGGTAGTACACCCTTTGCTCTCCCTTAAAAACAACAATCATATACACATTGTTTTGTGAAGAAATAAAAGTAGTATTTACTTACATAATCTAGGTCTTGAAGCAGAAGTTACAGCAGTTTATAACTACTAACTTACAAAAGTACAAAATATAAGTTGAAAATTGTGCCTGAGCTCAAGCGCATGTGGTCAGCTTGGAAGCATGATGAAGAAAGAGAAGGCTGCCTAGGCAGGGAGGAAGTATGTAGGGTTACAGCTTCCTGCCAAGGCAGACAAAGGAAGTGATCTCACAGAGTTCTCTCTAGCAAATCTTACAGGAAAGCTCTGTGAGCTTCAGCCCTTTCATATGCCTATCTAGCAAAACATGAATTGTTGGTTTGACTGCACTAATGTCCCACAAGAGCCATACTGACTAATCCCTTTAAAGCCTTCTAAATTAAGGTTTGCACAGACAACAGAATCCTGAGTGGTCAGTACTAGTTTGGTCTATAGCTGGAGTGGGTCATTTTCTAATGATTTCTTATGGGGGTGGGGCAGGGCAGGAGGGACTAACACAGCAGGAAGAAAGATTTTGTCTCAGTTTCATTACTGTGTTATTTTTTTTAACTTGGCGTTTTGTTTTTAAACATGGTTTAAGGAGTACCATGAGTATTTGTAGGGGCCAGGGCCCTGAATGCAGTGAGGAGTTGCAGAACCAGACCCTTGCTGTGTTTGCCTTGAGGGAGTCGGGTGAGGCCTGGGAAGTATGGCAAGATCATATGCGCAGCACCTGGGAGCAAGCCCAAGAGGAGTACATAAGACCAGCATTTCCCTCTGGTTCTTTGCCACAACAACGTGGTTTATATTCTGCTGTTCCCAGTTCCTGTTTTCACTCCTGATCCTGCTTCAGTTCCTTCTCCTGTTCTAGGTTCTGTTCCTGCGTTCCAGCCTCATCAGGTTTCCGTCCTCCATTGAACTGCTACCATTGTTACCATCCATACCCTGGTTCTGGTGTGTCAGGGCTGAACTGCTGCCACCTATGACCTGGACCGTGACACATGGGAACACTGAAAAATGTTATATCCCAGAAGAGGCAGCTGTTTGGACACTGTGAGACACTGTTAGACTGTTCCAGCAAGCTCTTAGGTACCCCCTGAGGTGGTACAGTGTATTGTATCACCTCATTATGCTGCACATGTAGTCCAGGTATAAGCCAGTAAGGATCACAACATCTCATGACAGCAAATTCAATAATTGAATTGTGAATTGTGTGAAGTCTTTGCTCTTTTTTTTTTTTTTACTCTGAATCTACTGCCTCTCAATGTCATTGGTTGACTCAAAATTCTAGAAAATAAGGAGAGCCCTGCTGTCTTTGCCCAGCATCCTGTTCTCATGGTGATCCATCCATCCAAAGCCTTTGAGAAGCCCACAAGTAGGACATGAGCACAACACCACTCTTCCCACTAGTGATTCCCAGAAACTAGCATTCAAAAGTATTCTGACATTGGAGGGGAGGACACAGTCATCAAGGCTAGTAGCCATTGATAGTCTTATCCTCCATTTGTCCAAATACCTTTTAAATCCATTTAAATAACTTTGGGAACAAATTTGGAACAGTTTGCCATTTGGTTCCACCTTTGACAAGACCCAAGAAAACACTTAAAATTAGCATATCACTGGTATATGTGTCCAGTCAAATTAAATAAAATCAGCCACAATATTCCAAAGCTTTGCTGGTGAGGATGCAAACTGCCTGGGTCTTTACGCCATATGTGGTGGCACTGCCTCAAAATTATCTGTTTTGGTAATTCCCCCCCCCCCAACAAATGACAACACAGTTGCTACAACTGAAGACTTAAGATGAAACCAATAAAGATCTTATTCACCACTTCTTAAAAACAAACAAATTAGTGGTAGAAGAATATCCAACTCCAAAACTTTTTGAAGCCTGGCTCTCACAAGTATGGAACATTGTTCTTAAGAACAAATTAACCGCATTACAAAAAGATCATGATGGAGGGAAGCACCTTTTATGCAACATGGTATCCTTTTATTGACTGTCAAATAGATTGGACATGATTTCCATCTGCATCAACGCCTGGAAGATTATGGAAAGACACCTTTATTTGATTCCTTATGTTGGAACACAAGTGATTGCAAGCTTCCACTGATACTTACTTTTAATATTCTCCAAGTTCGGTATTCCTTTTGATGACTACAGTGGTACCTCAGGTTAAGTACTTAATTCGTTCCGGAGGTCCATTCTTAACCTGAAACTGTTCTTAACCTGAAGCACCACTTTAGTTAATGGGGCCTCCCGCTGCCGCCGCGGCGTCAGAGCTCAATTTCTGTTCTCATCCTGAAGCAAAGTTCTTAACCCGAGGTACTATTTCTGGGTTAGCGGAGTCTGTAACCTGAAGCGTATGTAACCTGAAGCGTATGTAACCCGAGGTACCACTGTATTTACTATTACTTTATATGTTTATATTAATTGAAATTCAAAAATCAATTATATATATTTAAATTGGTGGAATTAAACCCCTTTTAATTCATTTAAGTATGCATCTTGTAGAAGCAAGTTCCAGAGATTAACTATGCACTGTATGAAGTACTTCAGTTTTCGAACATAATCCATTCCGGAAAACCGTTCAACTTCCAAAATGTTCGAAAACTGAAGCATTTACTTCTGGAAGCATTTACGGTACTTATGGGAAACTCAATACGGAAGCCACATGGCATGTTTGACTTCTAAAAAGCATTTGAAAACCAAAGCAGTTTTTAGCATTTAAAAACCAAAACGTTCAACTTCTGAGACGTTTGAAAACTGAGGTACCACTGTACTTCTTTTTATCCATCCTGATTACACAGCATTCGGCCTCGATGAATGACCTCAGTTCTGTTTTCCGTACTACTGATAATCTTATTCGCCTCTATTGCTCTTGCTGTTTTTCTGCATTAAAAAGTCACAAATATCAGGTGAGTGACAAAAACCTAAATATTAGGAGAGTAGGGAAACAATATTTTTATTCACTTTCCCCACACCATCCAAAATTTTATAAACCTCTAAGCAGAGTTTAGTCCATCAGTCACCTTTCTTTTCTAAACTGGAATATTCCACATGCTTTAGCCCGTCATCGTAGGAAAGCTGCTCTACTTCCGCTGATATTTTGCGTCACCATTTTCTGCGCCTGTTCCAGCTCTACAATATCCTTTTCAAGATGGAGCAACCAGAACTATGCACACCTGTACTAGTCTGTGATATAAAGGTATGACATTTCAGGCTGTTTTATTCTTGCCATCCTGGAAAAAAGTGACAACTAGGGTGCTTCAGGGTTCTGTTCTGGGCCTGGTGTTGTTCAACATCCTAACAATGACTTGGGTGAAGGAATAGAAGGGATGCTCGTCAGATGACACCAGACTGGGAGGGGTAGTTAATAACTCGGAATACAGAATCAGGATTCAATATGACCTTAATGGTTTGGAAAGCTGTGCCAAAGCTAACAAAATGAAATTCAACAGCAGCAAATGTAAGGGTCTACTCTTAGGCAGGAATAATCAGAAGCACAAATGTAGGATGGGGGACACCTGTGAAAAGGACCTAGGTGTCTTAGTAGATTGAAAGCTTAACCTGAGTCAACAGCAAAGAAGGGGGGGGGGGACCATCCTAATGCAATTCTAGGTTGCAACAACAGAAGAGTAGTGTCCAGATCAAGGGAAGTAATTGTTCCACTTTAGAGTCATCCACACTTTTGCTTCTCCCACTGCATTAGTGGTAGGTTTATACTGGATAATAATAATAATAATAATAATAATAATAATAATATATTTTAACTAAAATACAATATTGAATAAACTGCGGGAGGCAGTGGAAGACAGAAGTGCCTGGCGTGCTCTGGTCCATGGGGTCACGAAGAGTCGGGCACGACTAAACAGCTAAACAACAACAATATTGAACATCTCCCACTGCATTGATAAAAGTAGGCTCAGATCCACACATTTTGATGGAACCCCATGTACCTGGTCTGAGTTGTTGCCCAGGCAGCTCAGGCTTAACGATTGGAGAAAACAAAGAAATAAGAAAGGAAGGAAGCTCAGATGCTCTTGCTGATTACCAGCTGAAAGGCACCTGAGAATAATGGGCCAAGTGTATAGGTCACAGTGTATAGAGACATTGCCTGTTGCTGCTCTTTTTTTATGGCACGGAAGGTAGTTGGGAGCTTGAAACCAAATTTCACTTAAATTTAAACAAGGATGCCATTTCAAAAGGAAATGTCATATGTTAAATCAAAACTGGAATTTTCCATTAAACCTGGAAAAGCCCAGGAAAAAGAGAACACTCTCTCGATTGTATGGTTGATGACACCAATTTGAAGTCATGGTAGTTCACATTTAAGCTGGGTAACATTTAAAAGACTACAGTGGTACCTCGGGTTAAGTACTTAATTCGTTCTGGAGGTCCGTTCTTAACCTGAAACTTAGTTCTTAACCTGAAGCACCACTTTAGCTAATGGGGCCTCCTGCTGCTGCCGTGCCGCCGGAGCACGATTTCTGTTCTTAACCTGAAGCACTATTTCTGGGTTAGCGGAGTCTGTAACCTGAAGTGTATGTAACCTGAAGCGTATGTAACCTGAGGTACCACTGTAGTAGCCTCACAAGTATCAGGGAAAGAATGCTCTGCACAGGATTTCAGCATTAGGACTCTTTTTAAAGGTGGTGTGAATTGTGTGCTGCATTAGATATGTGCGTTATTAGATGTGTTGCATTTGTGCTGCATTTGGGGATCTGTTGCCCTCTCTATTGGAATTAGGTGGCAGAGTTATGAAATGCTAGTCTAGGCCAATCTAGGCTGTGTATCCAGCTGACAAACGTGCTTTGCACCTTCTCCGTTTGATCAAGTCATGGAATAGTCTCCCCAGGGACACTCACCAGACACATTCAAAACTATTCTTTTTACTTTCGGCAGGTTGTAATTTTGTATAGTGTTGTTCTACCTGTATCTGCTGTATCACTGATTTCTTTAAGGCTATTTTGTTTCGCTGTTTTAACTGATTTTCAATTACTTGCATTTTTGTGTGCTCCATACTGATTATTTATATGAATGGAAAGAAATGACATTGATTTTATAAATATCTTCATTAGTAAAAAATATTTATATCTCACCATTGTGTATTAAAAAAACTGCCCTCTTGATGTTTTCAGCTGCAGTTCAGTCATGCTCAAGTCACAAATGCTCAAGGTGGCTTGCAACCAAGTATAAGATAAATCTCGTAAAATGTTGTGAGATTAAAAAATAGAAGCACAGCATAAAACAATATAAATCTGTTTTCTAATGAGTCAGTAAAAATGCTTCAAAAGAATAGGAAGTCAGCCAAAAGGACAAAAGATGATGGGAAACCACCAGGAAAGGGCAAGGCGGGTTTCTCTAGACAGGGAGTCCCAAAACAAGGCAAATAAATATGTTTTATGGTCTGGGCAGATGTGGTCTGATTGTTCCAATTAGGTTTCCATCTATTTCCCTCTTCAAACTTATCGAAATTAGATCTGCATGCTAGGAATCCAATCCAAACTGCAGTTGCAGCTTTCAGGACTTTTTAGTTTAGAGAAAAGGCAAGTAAAAGGCGACGATAGAAATTTATAAAATTATGCATGGCATTGGGAGAGTGGATAAAGAAGAGCGTTTCTCCCTCTCTCTTCACACTATAACTTGTGGACATCCAATGAAGCTGAATGTTGGATGATTCAGAACAGATTAAAAAAAGTACCGTATTTTTTCCATGTATAAGACACTCCCATGTATAAGGCGACCCCTATTCTTTTTAACCCAAAATTAAGAAATAAAGTTGTTTAGCTTTTGGGGGGGTGGGGGACGGCACTTCTGCCAATCGCTCACCCCCCTGCCTGCCACTGCCGATCGCTTGCCACAGCCACTGCCGATTGCACACCTCGCCACAACGGCCAATTGTCTGCCTGCTCGTCACCACCAACAGCCCACCCGCCCACTTGCCGCAGCTGCCAATCGCCTGCACAGTTGCCGCAGCCACCAATCACCTGCCCAATCGCCACTGCCAATCTCCTGCTTGCTGCTGCCATTAATCGCATATCCCCCCTATACACTATCCGTGTATAAGACAACTGTGGCGATCACACACAGGGCCCCCAGACGTTTGACGGTCTATTGACCCTGTGCCGCCACTGCAATTGCTTTTTCCGCTGCCACCACCCCGTATCTCACGGGGACACACGGAGTCCAGTCAGTTGTTAACATAAACAAATAATCAAGTTTATTTTTAAAATGCAGGAACAAGCTTATGGTTTCAGTTAATCTTTCTCTTGTCAGTTTCTTATTCTTAGTTCCTAACAACTGCAAACTGATTATTCCAACTATCTATCTGACTCCACCTAACAATTCCTTTCACTCTCTCACAATACAACTCTACCAACCCACACCACAACCTCCCTCTTCCTTCTTCGACTCCCAAACCTCAACTCTGTTGGGAAAAAGCACCAAGGCAAAAGCCAGCTCCAGATGGCTGGAATGCAAAACAGGATGTTATGGTTTGCAGATGTACTGTTGGAGAAAAGGTGGAGCCTATTCTCTGTACTGAGCACCGGATGTTAGCTCAGTGTGTCATCTGACCTGTGCTGGAAGTACAGGGGAGGAGTTGTGACTCTTCTGATGGAGTCTGAAGGGAACAGTCACATTTCTCTGTACTGCTGAATGACAGGAATAAAAGGACATGTAAAAGGACTCCTGTCTGTCTTTCTTCCCCTCCCTGGGGGAGTGCAGGGAGGGAGAGAAGGAGGAGGGTGTGTCCTGCTCACGTTTGAGGAGAAATCGCCGGTTTATGACCTAGCCTGCCGGGAGACGCAGCGGAGAGGTCATCAAGTATCTCACTCAGTTGCCCGGGGGAGGCCAGTTTACCTCTGACTGTGAGCTGAGATACTAACATATGGCAGCCTTCGGATGGTTGCGATTCATCGGACATCTGCATGAGAGGCTGGTGGATTGTCCTCCTCTGCTCCAAGGAGGAAGAGAAGCGTCTGAAAGAAGCCAGAGGCTCAACAGACAGCTGGTGGAAAGAAGAGGTGTTTTCCAGAGCAACAAAGTTCAAGGTATGCTGCATTTCGGGCTAAAAGTGTGAACGCAGTTTGATTAATTCACTGGTTCACGGAGCTGCGTTTTGGAAAAACAAAAGCTCCGGGAGGAAGAGGCCTGCAGCTTGAAGGCTGAAGCCTGCATTCCACAAATTCTTGTGGTTGATAAACTGTCCTATTGAAATGCATTGTTGCTAAGTAACGGAAAGTTGGAAAGTTACTGGCAAAGGGGCTGGACTGTGAGTGTGAGCCTGGGAAAGCGAAACAAAATCAGAGAATGTTTTGGCTACAAGTTTACGTGCCCTTGGAAGGGACTTTCCATAGCAGCCAGAGTTTAGCTGCCAGGTGCAAAAGAGCGTAAACAACTTGCAGTTTGCCTGCGTGAGAAAGAAAAAAACAACTGTTGGATTTTACAGCTTGTTTGAAAGTGAGAGAGGCTTGGATTCAAAATGGATGCCAAGAAGGGGGGGAGACTTGCCTAACTCATCTCCCCTGACCAGAGACAGTTATTCATCAGGGTCTGGATGGATAACTACCCCAGAAGGGGTGAGCCAAGATGATGCTGGCCAAGTTCCTAAGAGCTCAACGAAAGCTGAGGAGAGCTTTGACCCCAGAGGGGAGAGTGCAGGAACTGTGGCTGTTGGAACTGTTGGTGTTCCTGAACAAGGTGCAATGGGTGTTGCTGACAGGGGGAGGGAAGAACAGAGTTCAAATCTCCCCACTGATGATGCTACTGGGAAGCATGGAGTAGCATTGAGTGCTGTCCGATGCTACAATTGTGGACAGACTGGGCATCTACAGCGAAACTGTAAGAAGCCGCGCCAGTCAAGAAGAGCAAAGAGCAGCTCTACGAAGCCTGAGGCGTCAGGCAAAAGCAGTTCCAAGTGCCAGGTGAAACCTGCAAAGGCTATGATGGCGAAAGGAACCACGCCAGATGTTGGGAACGCATTCATAATCGACACGGGCTGTACAAAACATTTGTGCCCGCACAGAGGACTATTTTCGATGTTGAGGAAGCAAAGCTTCACTGTGAAACAGGCCAACGGTCAGGAGTTGGAAGCGACCGGAATTGGGACTGTGTATCTTGAAAGTCTGAACTTGACTATAAGTGATGTTTACCTGGTTCCAGAACTGAGATTTAATCTGCTGAGCGTGTCGCAGATTGCAAAGAAAGGACTGAAACTGTCCTATGATGCTAAAACCTGCAAGATCTACAAAGATGGAGAACTGTTTCTTACTGCCAAAGAGAAAGATGGACTGTATTTGTTGACTTTTGATCAAAGTGATTACATGAAATGTAATTCTTCTGATTCTAACGAAATCTCTCTTGCAGGTGTGACCAAAACGAGCACCAGGAAGGTGACCAAGAAGGTTGACAGAGCATTTCAGCGGGTGTATGCTGATGTGATTGGTCCTCTAGAACCATCTAGGGGCGGTGCAAAATATTACCTTCTACCATATTGTCAGAAAAACCTTATTTAATGTCTGGACTAAATATAAGGACTTGTTGGAAAACAAGACCCCGAGGTGGTTATCACCAATAGAGGCTAAGGCCCGTAAAAGACTTAATATGGAGGTTGGTTGGCCAAAATATTGGGAGATAATAGACAAAATTGGAGATAATTGGAGACTGCAGAGCATAGATAAACTAAAAAACAAGGTGCAAGACTGGTTACACTATGCTCAAATCCAAGAGGTCTTTAAAATGGATAAAAAAATAGGTTTCCAGGTGGAAAAATCGAAGCTAGAGACAGAATTACTTGAACCAAAGACTAAGGTTCTATCAAGAATGTATAACTTGCTGCTTAAATGGAACACTCAGGACGAGACAGTTAAATCAGCCATGATAAAGTGGGCACAGGATATTGGGTATAACATTATGTTTGAGGACTGGGAAAGGTTATTGTCAGGGAACTGCCATCGGAAGGAAGGGAAGTGAAAGGGCTCACACAGGTTGGGAGAGACTCAGCAGCTGAAGAGGGAACCAGTAGGGGGAGAGGAGCTGGGCTGAGGGAAAGGGAGCTGGAGGGATGGCTCAGAGACACTTCCAGCGAAAACAGTGGGGAGGTTTCAGGACCTCCTGTAGGGACACCCACTCCTCGCCGGAAACTGTCACGCAGAGAGTCCAGAAGACGTGTTTCCGTTAAGGAGCTTTTATGTTGGAAGCGATTCCGAAAGCAACCACTGTCGGAAGCTGCCAGCGACTGACGGAGCCATGTTTAAGGGGCTCCGTTACAGACAGAGGTTTGCAAACTTGACCAAACTCTGAGGGACTAGGATTTTACACACAAGCAGCTCATCGTCCCATCACAGCATTCCGACAGTCTTCGTGAGCAGCTTGTGCAGGAGAAGGCATCATGAGCAACCCAGCCGGAACCGGAGAAGCAGGAGCTGGAGCGGGTCCAAGCCTGGAAGAAAGGTACCGGGTGTTGGAGGTCCAGCTAGCGCTGCAGACGGCGAGGCTTGAGGAGAGGAGGGCTCAGGATGCAGACAAAAAGGGGAAAGACACCCAGCTCGTCAGAAAGGTACCAGGATTGGTGCAGAAGTTTGGGGGGGAGCCCAAAGACTATCATGGCTTTCGGACAGAGATGCAATATGCCCTCAATCTGCAGTTTGATGAATTCCCTGACGAGGAATCAAGAGTGGCTTTCGTGATTGGGCATCTTGAAAAGGGGGCGAGAGACTGGGTTAGACCCCTGATGGCAGCGAATAGTGACGTCCTAAAGGACACGATGAAGTTCTTTCGCGCCATGGATCTGATGTTTTCCAGCGATATTGAACAGGGAGTGGTCCGCAGACAGTTAATGGCTTGCAAACAGGGGAGCCGATCTGTCCGTGAGTACTGGACTGAATTCACCATGTTGATCCATAAATTGGGGTGGGATCTATCGGCGGAACCCATTCAAATGCTTTTTGAAGAAGGGCTTTCTTCGGCTGTGAAAGACGAACTTTCCCGGGCGCCCAGGGCGGAGTCTATGGACCAGCTGACCAAATCAGCGCTGACCATAGGAGCGCGCCAGGAGGCGAGAGCATTGGAGAGGCGGGAAGGGAAGGGGGAACGTTGGAAGGAGTTCCGCATTCCAGACATTCCAGAGCCAACTTTCCCGCCGGCAGAGCCGATGGAAATCGGAACAGCGCGCGCGCGCGCAGTTTCAAAGCCCAGTGAGGGGGGAAAGAAGGAGGGAAAAGGCGCCCGGAAATGCTATCTCTGCCAACAGCCAGGTCACTTTGCCAGAGTCTGCCCCCAGAGGAAGGAATGGCAAGGGATGGTAGGAGCTGTGGAGGGAAGAGAGGAAGAAATACCGAAGCAAGTAAAAGCCAACGCCTGGCTGCCACCGTCGGGGCACAGCAGTCAGGCCAAAGAGCAGTGAAAGTGCCCACGCCAGAACCTCCTAAACCCGCCCTAGTGATAGAAGTGGCGCTAGAGCTGCCAAACGGACACCCTCTAAAGATAAAGGCGCTGTTGGACTCAGGCAGCTCCTGCAATTTCATGAGCAAAGAGTTTGCAGCTGAACACCAGATACAGACGATCCCTTTAAGCAACCCCCTGCAGGTGACCACGATCGATGGCAGGGAGCTGTTGGGAGGAGAAGTCAGCTTGCAGACCGTCCCAATGATAATGAAGGTGGCAAGGCACACCGAACTGATAGCGTTTAATGTGGCCACCTTGGGAGGAGCTCCCATTATATTGGGGATGAGCTGGCTAGCGTTACATGATCCGCTGGTGGGCTGGCATCAGAGAGTGGTTTCTTTTGGTTCAGCACATTGCTTAGAACACTGCAAAGAGGGAAAGGGTTTGGCAGGGGCCCAAGCCACCCTAGCAGGGACTGAAGTAACGGAGAACGTGAAGGTACCACGACAATACGCAGATCTCCGCGACGTCTTCAGCGAAAGGGAAGCTGACCAATTACCCCCGCATAGACCCTTTGACTGTCAAATCAATTTACTCCCTGGGGCACAGCTCCCTGTAGGCAAGCTGTACGCCATGTCAGACAGAGAGATGCAGGAGCTAAGAGAGTTCATTGACAAGAACCTGAAGAGAGGGTTCATCAGAGAGTCCAGGGCGGTGGGGGGCAGCCCAGTGTTTTTTGTGGATAAAAAAAAACACGAACAAGCCGAGGCTTGTGTGTGACTTCAGGGCCTTAAATGCAGTGTCAGAACCAGTGGCTTTCCCTATGCCCAGGATTGACGACATTTTGACAAGGGTCAGGAAGGGAAAGATTTTTACTAAACTGGACCTAAGGGGGGCGTACAACCTGATACGAATAAGGAAGGGGGATGAATGGAAAACCACCATGTTCACCCCTTTGGGGGCATTTGAATATTTAGTTATGCCCTTCGGCCTACAAGGAGGCTCCGCGTGCTTTCAATCGTTTATGAACCACGTCCTGGGGCCTTTGCTTTACAAGAATTGTGTGGCCTTCTTAGACGACGTGTTGGTGTATTCTGAGAATGAGGAGCAGCATGTGAGAGACGTCAGAGAAGTGTTGAGCAGGCTGCAAGCCAACCAGCTGTGGGTGAAACTGGAGAAGTGTCAGTTTCATACCAAGGAGGTGGAATTCCTGGGGTATCGCCTGTCAGACAAGGGATTGGCCATGGATCCCGGCAAGGTCCAGGCGGTGCTGGAATGGAAAACACCCAAAACAAGGAAGGATGTGCAGAGGTTCCTAGGATTTGGGAACTTCTATCGTAAGTTCATCCGAAACTTTGCCCACCTGACGGCGCCCATTACGGACTGTCTCAGCAGTAAGAAGAAGTTCGTTTGGACTGAGGAGGCGGAGCGAGCATTTGAGGAACTAAAAAGGGCCTTCGCCTCGGAACAACAACTCCTGCATGTGGATTTACAAAAACCGATGAGAGTGGAAACTGACGCATCAGACAGAGCGATTGGGGCGGTGCTTCTGCAGCCAGGGAAGGAGGAGTCAGAGTGGAGACCGTGTGCCTTTTTTTCGCGAAAGCTGAACAAATCCGAGAGGAACTACACGGTGTATGACCGAGAACTACTAGCCATTCATGAGGCGTTCCGGAGATGGAGGCACCTGCTAATTGGCGCACAACATAAGGTGCAAGTGTGCACTGACCACAAGAACCTAGAGTATTGGAGGACGGCACGAGTGCTCAACCAACGGCAAGTGAGATGGGCCCAGGAGTTCTCCAAATTTAACTTTGAGATTTGTTACGTGCCAGGCCCAGAGAACATTAGGGCGGACGCTCTCTCACGCAAACCTGAATATTTGGAGGAGGAGGGAGCACCCGAAGAGAGACATGTCATTCCAGAGGACCGCTGGGTGTGTGGGGCGGCATTGGTGGGACAAAGAGAACTGGTAGAGGAAACAGAGAATGATGAATACGCCCAGAATAAGCTCAGAGGTCTTAGGGGTGAGGGAGAGGAACCAGGGGGTTTCGAGGAAAGAAATGGAGCTTTGTATTACAAAGGGGCACTGTATATCCCTGAAGGAGACTTAAGGGGGAGGGTACTCAAGCAGTTGCACGACAGCCCCACGGCGGGGCATTTTGGACAACACAAAACCATGTGGTTGGTCACCAGGGAATTTTGGTGGCCTAAGGTGAGGGAAGATGTACGGGAGTATGTAAGAGGGTGTGAGCAATGCCAGCGAGCCAAAGGGGAGAGGCGGGCACCGGCGGGGCTATTAGAACCCTTACCAACCCCAGAACGACCTTGGGAGGCAGTGTCGATAGATTTTATGACTGATCTGCCGAAGTCCAAGGGGAAAACAGCCATCATGGTGGTGGTAGACCTACTAACAAAGATGTGCCACTTTGTAGCCTGCTCGCATGCAGTCACGGCGGAAGAGACAGCGAAGTTATTTGTAGAACACATTTTTAGGTTGCACGGGGTGCCATTGAGGGTGGTCTCAGACCGAGGAAAACAATTTACTTCCAGGTTCTGGAGGAAGCTCATGAGCTTACTGCAGGTGGAGGTCAACTTTTCGACTGCCCGGCACCCTGAAACCAACGGGCAGGCGGAAAGAGCAAACGGGGTCCTCCAGCAATACCTGAGGTGTTATGTCAATGACAGAGAGAATGACTGGGTAGAAAAGTTGGCGCTGGCGGAATTTGCCTACAACAATGCCGAGAATGTGTCCACAGGGATGAGCCCCTTCTTGGCTAATTATGGGTGTCATCCCAGGGCTTTCCCAGGGGGAGAAGGGGAGAGATGGGGTGTCCCGGCAGCCGAGCATTTTGTAGAAGAAATGGAAGCAATCCATCGTCAGCTCCAACTCAACTTAGAAAGGGCGAAGGAAGAATACAAGAGGCAGGCAGACAAGAACCGAAGGGAAGGTGAAACCATAAGGGTGGGAGATAGGGTGTGGCTGTCAACCCAAGGGTTGCCGTTCAAAGGAGGTTGTAAGAAATTAAGACCCAGGAGATTGGGTCCCTTTGAGGTCATTCAACAGGTCAACCCAGTGGCTTTCAGGCTCCGGTTACCCAACCACATGAAACTGCACCCAGTATTTCACAGGTCGTTACTGTCACCGTATGAGGGGGGACGAGAAGGGATGGCCACTCGGGGACCGGTCATAGAAGAAAGGGAATGCAGCAGCCATGTGGCAGAAATCCTCGACGCCAGATGGAAGGGGGATCAGGTGGAGTATTTGGTAGCGTGGGAAGGAGAACCGGAGTCAGAAAACACTTGGGTAATGGCAGAAGATATCAATGACGAGGTATTGATAGAAACGTTCCATCAAAGGTTCCCAAGGAAACCTCAGCCTGTGGAGAGGTTCCGGAGGGAATACTTTGGGACCACCGATGAGGAGGAGGAGTTGGAAGGATTCTCGGAATCGGAAGGGGAAGGGGAGATGGACTCTGAGGAGGAGGAGTACTTCGAGACCAGGAACCGCAACAGGTGGAGAGAAGTGTTCGGGACATCGGAAGATGAAGGAAGTTCATTCCGGGGTTTTGCCTCCTCACCGCCCGTAGAGGAGGGGGCGAGAGGGGATGAAGGGGGCCCTGGAGGGGAGGTGGATGTCAGGGAACTGCCATCGGAAGGAAGGGAAGTGAAAGGGCTCACACAGGTTGGGAGAGACTCAGCAGCTGAAGAGGGAACCAGTAGGGGGAGAGGAGCTGGGCTGAGGGAAAGGGAGCTGGAGGGATGGCTCAGAGACACTTCCAGCGAAAACAGTGGGGAGGTTTCAGGACCTCCTGTAGGGACACCCACTCCTCGCCGGAAACTGTCACGCAGAGAGTCCAGAAGACGTGTTTCCGTTAAGGAGCTTTTATGTTGGAAGCGATTCCGAAAGCAACCACTGTCGGAAGCTGCCAGCGACTGACGGAGCCATGTTTAAGGGGCTCCGTTACAGACAGAGGTTTGCAAACTTGACCAAACTCTGAGGGACTAGGATTTTACACACAAGCAGCTCATCGTCCCATCACAGTTATGGACCACCGGTATGAAATTCACGGCATGTAATGCCCTGAAAGAAAACATTATGAAAATGATATATAGGTGGTACATGACCCCAGTCAAACTTGCAAAGATATATCACCTGTCTGACAACAAATGCTGGAAATGTAAGGAGGCTGAAGGGACATTCTTTCACCTCTGGTGGACTTGCCCGAAAGTGAAGGCCTTCTGGGAAATGATCTATAATGAGCTAAAAAAGGTATTTAAGTATACCTTTCCTAAGAAACCAGAGGCCTTCCTTCTGGGCATAGTTGGCCAGAAAGTGTTAAAGAAGGATAGAACTTTTTTTATGTATGCAACTACAGCAGCAAGAATTCTTATTGCTAAACACTGGAAGACACAAGATTTACCCACGCTGGAAGAGTGGCAGATGCAATTGATGGACTATATGGAATTGGCCGAAATGACTGGCAGAATCCGAGATCTGGGAGAAGAAACAATGGAGGAGGACTGGAAAAAGTTTAAGGATTATCTACAAAAACATCATAAGTTATATGAATGTTAAGATTTTGCATGGTTGGGAAAATTTAGCTTCAGCAATAAAATTTGATGATTTGGGAAATTAAGTTATAACTATGAAAGGACCAAAACTTAAAATACGCCTACTTTAGGATAAAAGAAATTTGATAATAAGTATTTTAAATTTAAAGTATAATTATTTGAAACTACAAAAAATGCATGAAACAAGGTAATAATTTGCTGACATCTTTATTGTAAAGAATGCAGGGTGAGGGAGATGTGGGGAAGTCCGGTTGGTTATGAACAGATGTTCTGGAAAGATGAATTTTATCTATTTTCGTTTGCTCTTTGTTCTGTTGCTTTTGTTATTTACCGGAATATATATTTGTACCTGGAAAAAGCAATAAAAAATATTATTTAAAAAAAAATTAAAAAAAAATATTACCTTCTGTGTGTGGATTGTTTCACTAATTATTCTTGGGTTTATATGATGGAGAAACCGCAAGAAACTTTAGAAAAGTTTCAGGAGTTTTGTGACAAGGTTAAAAATATGCATGATGCTAACATTGATTGTCTTTTCACAGATGAGAAGCAAGTTTTTCTGTTATAGAAGTTTCAGAAGTTCCTGGATGGAAAAGGGATAGACCACAAAGTTGCTGTTTCGACCGAAGCGTGGAACAGGGGGGTCTGTGTGAGGGTGAACAAAGAATTGCAAAAGGGGATGCATGCGCAATTGCTAAGTTCACATTTGTCACATGAATATTGGGCCGAATCGCTAGCGTCCTATCTTCATGTGTGGTTGAGAAAAGTCTCAACAGAGTTGGGATGTTCTCCTTTTGAGAAGCTGTTCCACAGAAAACCTTCTGTTGCCTATTTTAAGGTTTTCGGGTCTCATGTGAGAACAGAAGCTCCAGGTGGAGTAAAGAATGCCAGAGGCATTTTTGTGGGTTATGAAAAAGGTCTCTACAGAGTAATTTTGTCTGAATCTGGTCAGGTGATTCTCACAAAGTTCCAGTGCTCCAGAGCAAGAGAGTGCTCCAGAGCAAGAGCGGGTTGTAGAACACACATTTCCCACAGGAAACGATTCAGATGATAATGATGATGATTTTTCTGATGTCACAGATTACAGTGGTACTGACGATGACAGTGATAGCTCAGAGAGTTCAGTTGTAACGGTCATTGAGAGAAAATCTCACACAATGGATAGACCTTCACAGGTGAAGGAAGAACCACTGATTGCTACTGGTTCTCAACAGAGTCCAAAGGTTGAACCAGTGAGCACAGAGGATCAGAACCTCATACGCAGGTCTGAGAGAGTTACAAAGGGTGTACCACCAAAGAGGTACTCAAAAGAGTTTGCTAACTTAGCTGTTGCATGTGTTGCTATTGTTAACAACTCAAAGCAGGTTGAAGCAGTGTCTAAGTCAGAGACAAAGACACAACAGAGAGTAGCTAGCCAAGGTAATGCAGAAGCACTCATTCCTTGGAAGCCAGACAACCAGAGAGGTACACTGGTGAAACCAGTGGTGGGGAGTTCCAAGGGTGGAACTGAAACAACAGGGGACTGTTATATGTATAACAACTGTTTGTTCTCTTCTCTGGATCATGTTTTGCCAATTGATGCTTTTGGGGGAGGATGTTGGGAAAAAGCACCAAGGCAAAAGCCAGCTCCAGATGGCTGGAATGCAAAACAGGATGTTATGGTTTGCAGATGTACTGTTGGAGAAAAGGTGGAGCCTATTCTCTGTACTGAGCACCGGATGTTAGCTCAGTGTGTCATCTGACCTGTGCTGGAAGTACAGGGGAGGAGTTGTGACTCTTCTGATGGAGTCTGAAGGGAACAGTCACATTTCTCTGTACTGCTGAATGACAGGAATAAAAGGACATGTAAAAGGACTCCTGTCTGTCTTTCTTCCCCTCCCTGGGGGAGTGCAGGGAGGGAGAGAAGGAGGAGGGTGTGTCCTGCTCACGTTTGAGGAGAAATCGCCGGTTTATGACCTAGCCTGCCGGGAGACGCAGCGGAGAGGTCATCAAGTATCTCACTCAGTTGCCCGGGGGAGGCCAGTTTACCTCTGACTGTGAGCTGAGATACTAACAAACTCAACTCCCAAACCTCAACTGACAACTCCCAAACCTCAACTGACTTTCAAAACCTCCCACTCTAACTTTGATTCCCCCCTTGCATTCTCACTGGCCAATCACATCACACCTATTTTAGCCCTTTCCTTATGACCCATCCTAGGAGGCAAACGCCACAACAACACCCAATTTTTGCCTAATTTCTTTTTAGCAAAAAGCATCGTCTTATACATGGAGAAATACAGTACTTCTTCAAATGCAGCAAGCTATAGGCTCCCATAGGAGGCTTAGATGGCTTTAAAAGAGGATCTGAGAAATTTATAGAAGAGAGGGCTATTGATGGCTACTAGCCATAATGGCTATGCTCCACCCCCACAGTTGGAGGCAGTAATGCTTCTGAATACCAGTTGCTGGAGGCCACAGAAAGGAAGAGTATTCTTGTGTCCTGCCTGGTTAGCAACTGTCAGAACAGAATGCTGAACTACCGTAGATGGGCCACTGGTCTGATTCAGCAGACTCTTCTTATGCTTTTATGAGGTTGCAGGTGGTCCAGTGAAGTGGCAGGCAGTCTGCCACTTCCAAAGCTCTGCTGGTTTGCCCTGGGTAGGGTAGGAAGTGTGTGGTTGGGGTGTGTTTCTTCTCACTAATCCTGCCCAGTCCACCCAACCCACTTTCAAATCAATGCGGGGTGCAGAAATGGCCAGGCTGTTGTAGGCAAGGGACTCAATCCTAGGGCCTTTTAGGAAAATGGGGGGGGGGGGGTTGAATGCAGCAGATCCCAGGTCACCACTATGCCTTATGCCTGCTCGTGGTGTAACTCTAGATTCTGTTGCCAGAAACTCTACCAGTAGAAGATCTATGCCTGTAGAGCTTCCCATGAGCATATTGACAGGTGCGGAGGGTGGCAACACGAGAACGGGCCTCCTCTGCAATGGCTCCCCGTCTGTGGAATGCTCTCCCCAGGAAAGTTTGCTTGGTGCCTTCATTATACACCTTTAGGCACCAGGCAAAAATGTTCCTTTTTAACTAGTCCTTTGGTTGATCCAATCTACATCCTATGCCCTTTTAAAATGTGTTTTTGGGGGGCTATTGGGTTGTTTTTATTTTTATTAGGTATTTTATTTTTATTAGGTATTTTGATTTTATTCTGTGAACCATCCTGAGAACCCCTGGGTATAGGGTAGTATAATAATAATAATAATAATAATAATAATAATAATAATAATAATAATATAATACAGTGGTGCCTCGGGTTAAGAACTCTAGGTCTGTTTTTAACCTGAAACTGTTCTTAACCTGAAGCACCACTTTAGCTAATGGGGCCTCCTGCTGCCGCTGTGCAGCCGCGGCGCGATTTCTGTTCTCATCCTGAAGCAAAGTTCTTAACCCGAGGTACTATTTCTGGGTTAGCGGAGTCTGTAACCTGAAGCGTCTGTAACCCAAGGTACCACTGTAATGGGGACTTTCTTGGCAGATGTGGCACCACTACTGGCAGAGCTCCTTTTATGCAGCTGGGAGGCTCATCCACCCCATCCTAACCTCCTCCAGCCAGCAGATCAGGGAATTAGAATTGCTCTATCTTTAGCCTTATATGAAATCTTGTCAAAAGCTTTGATTAATTAAAGAAACAAAAGAGCTACCTGACTACGAAATCACCTGAACTGAAATATTTTGTCCTATAAATTGGAGGGAGTCAATTTCTTTCACACCGGTAAAATTTACACTTTCTTAGAAATGCCCCTGACAACGTAATTGGATTTGTAAATGTCTAATTATCTTGCTTAAGTATCTGGAGCCTGTACCATCTAAGCTAACACACAGTGTGTTCCTTAGCACATTGTTTTATGTTGATTTCTTTATGTGATAAGTAGCATTTATTTATTATTCAAGAAATGCACAACCCAACTTTCAGGGCAGAAACTCTCCCATGGGAGCTTGCAACAGGAAACAATAAAACATAACAATATACAGTGCTTTTTTTCTTTAAAAAGTTTAGGGGTACTCTCATTTTCCTACTCATATTGAAATACTGCCCCTCAATGAGCCCCAACTTAGATTCACAAAATGTTTAGGGGTATGTGTACCCCTGTGCGCACCCACCGCCAAGAAAAAAAGCACTGACAATATGTAAAATTAAATTACATCCACACAAAAACAAACACATGGAAAACCACAGCAGTTCTGGGTTGGAACCTGACTTCACTCTCACAGTTGAGAGTATCTGATGAGCAGAGTGGGAGGGGTGCTGTTTTTGGAGATTTCCACTCCCCCGGCCGCCCTCAACACCAAATGTTACACAACTCCACTGGAACAGTGTCAGAGGTGGTGCCCAGGTCTGCAGGGAAAGTCGCTAAAGTCACCCTGTAACAGAGACCCTGTAACAGAGAGGTCATGAGTAGCCTCCCTCTTGACACATTATCAGGAGTACTTCTGAAGCAGTTGGCTGCTATCAGCCTTCCTTTCACTCTAACCCTGAGGCAAGGACAGCTCTCAAGGCTCTGAGTAATTAATTTTAGTCATGGAGATGAGGGATCATCCTGCTGGTACCCATCACACTGCAAGGGACCAAGCTTTCCTCAGTCCAATCCCACTGATATGGACACACAGCATAAGGCCCAATAGCCTAAGGCAGTGAGGGTGAAATATACCTTTGAGTCGGGAACAAATGTACACAAGAGCCCCAAGAGAACCAATATGGTGTAGTGGCTAGAGTAGGACCTGGAAGCTCACTGGGTGACTTGAGCTAGTCACTGTCTCTCAGCCTAACCTGCCTCCAAGGCCCTTTGTAAGAATAAAATGGTGTACAAAGGAACCATGATCCTCAACATAGAATCATATCACATCACCAACCAAGTACGCCACATAATCCTGTAAATTCTAGAAAACGAGACAAGACAATGGGTCCACTTGGAGAGAGACATCATCGAAAACACCCCCACAACAGCATACCCATTTCTCCAGAACAAACTCAAGAAAATTCCCACAAAATCCATGCTAATAGCATGGAAGAGGAAAGTAGGCAAACTAGCCCCATCCCCACTAACCCCCCTGGCTCACCACCCACTATTCCAACAGGCAGCACAAAACCTCCAGATAAAAACCTGGCAAGCGAAAGGCCTTCACCATCTAAAAGACTTCTACAAAAACAACAAACCCATGCCAACACAAGAAATACATGACAAACCAGGGGACACCCAAATACCCTGGCTAACACACCACCAATTACATGCCTTTTTAAATGCCTTCTTAAATAATCCTGCAGTAAAATCAGCCTAACCATCTTCATAAACCTTCTCCTGACAGCAGGGGGCCCCGGCAAAGGGATGGTATCCACAATATACAAAATACTGCTCCAAAATCCCATAAACCCCCTTGATGCAATCAAAGAACAATGAGAGCATGACATAGGCTATGAAAGTAACCCCACCCAATGAACTAGAATGTGGTCTAAACCTCCCTTTAAGTCCATATCAGCCAAAAGAAGGGAACTCACTCTGAACCTCACCCACAGGTGATACTTAACACCACAGAAACAGGCACAGGAACCTGACCAAGATGTTGGATAGGCTGTACCTCCACAGGCATATACCTCCACATATGGTGAGAATGCCCTAAAATCCAACCGTTCTGGACAGCAGTCCTACAAGAAATATGCAAAATAACTAAGGTATTAGAACTCACCCCAGAACTGGTCCTACTGAACATCTTCCAAGATCATAATGACCAATTCACATTATACAGAGCTTATAACCAGTGACGGATTTATGTATAAGCTAAACAAGCTATAGCTTAGGGCCCCACTCTCTTGGCCCCCCCCCAAAAAAAAACTAAAGGAAAAAACCACTGGATGTACATTTCCAAAATATAAGATAAAAAACAAATAAAATAAAACCTACATACAGCAACAGTGGCAAATCATTTTAGATACCTATTAGGTCCATAAATTACCATATAGCAGGGGTTGTCACCCTACCACCCACTAGTGGGCGTTTCAGGATTCTGGGTGGGCGGTAGGGGGTTCTACGGCACAAGCTGAATCCTTCCATCAGGCACCAGTGGGCTGTAAGGAAATTTTACCATCAAGAATTAGCGGCATTAGTGGGTGGTAGGTATAAAAAGGTTGACTACCCCTGCCATATAGCATATATTCAACAACAAAACAGCGACAATTTGTTGTTGACAAAGGACAGCTGGACATATAAAGGGCCCCATCACCTTCAGTAGCTTAGGACCTCATCAAACCTAAATCCAGCCCTGCTTATAACCCACCTACTCTCAGGAGCTAGAAGCCTCATAGCCAGACACTGGAGAGACCTGTCAGGGTGAACATGGACCAGTGGTACCAGATCATATGGGAAACAGCCTTACTAAAAAAGCTAACCAATAAACTCAAACTGACACGGGGACAAATAGAAGAGGATGCCTTCACCCCAGTATATCACACACACAGCCCAACAAGACAACAGCAAGAACCCACCAACAGCACACAAATCAATCTTACTTGACCCATAAGCCTTTCACCCCCTCACAAAGGCAAACAAACCCCATTGCAGCCAACCACAGACAACCAACCATACCCTAGGCCTCCAATCTCTCTCACTACCAAGGAAATGTAGCAAGCGAATAGAAAGAGAACCTATCTAGTTGACACTGACACAAAACCCCACACATACACTGCAAAAAATATAATTTTTACCACCACCCCTCCTCTCCCCCCCTTCTTCCTGACCTTATTCTGTACTCAACACTATTGTCTCATTACAAATGTAACTGATCTGTAGAAAAGACTGAACAACTTGAAAGAAGAAACAAGGCATGTACTTTTGTAAACCAATAAAAACTCTAATAATAAAAAGAGAACCATGCATGGCACCTTGAGCTTCTTGGAGGAAAGGTGCAATATCAATTAAATATTCAATTGTAAGAGATTTATTGGGAGAAGGTTTAAGCAGGCAGCAAACCAGAGGTGCATAAATGTAAAAAAAAGAGTAATATTTCAATTGTGCCTATCCAAATGTAGCTACTTACAAACAGGCTTCTGTTCTCTTTGTGAGTAATGTAGCATCTTGGATGTTCAGACTGATGGCGAGGGACCACCAAATTTTGGCAACATTCCAGCTTTTAAGGGCTCTTTATCCAGGTGGGCTCTGATTGACAGATGGTTCTGTCAAGCCAATAGAATGAGTGTCACATGGCTTAAAAAGTGATGCTACCTTGGGCATCTGAAGTGGGGCTGTCAGCGTGTTAATTACTACTGGATTTCTCAACCTCCCTGCTAGACGGAATACTTTCCACAACTTGTGTATTGAAGGGGAGATGTGGCTTCGCTGCTTTGACAGGATGAAGGACCAGAATAGGACCAGAATAACTTGGTGATCTTAAAGTAAAAGGCTGGGGTAGGTGGGAGGTGTATCACAACTTCCTCCTTTAACAGTGGGATCTCTCCCCTGGACCAAAAGCCTTTGAAGGATAGAGTATGGAAGATTATGTCTGGAACCAACTCATTGAGTGAGACACCAAAGTGTCCATGTTCTGTTTAATTACTTAAGGGCCATGCATACTTATCTAGGGAGAGACTTCTGGAGAAGTGGAGCCACCACTGAAAAGGCTTTGTCTCTGGTATCTACCAGCCTGATGGCTCTTGATGGCTGGCCACAGAGGAAGGCCTAGCAGGCTGATCTCAAGGCCTAGGGACAGTTTTATAGGAGAAACAAGCAGTTCTCTAAAAGATTTGGTCCCAACCCATTTAGGAATTTAAAGATCAAAAGCAACACTTTAAATTGATCCCAGAAGCAAATAGGTAGCCAATGAACCTGGGATGATATTGACGTAAAATGATCAATGTGTTTGGCTTTCACAATCATCCTGGTGGCTATGTTCTGTACCAGTTTCCTTTTCTGAACCACAGGCTTACTTAGGAGTTGGCAAAATCTGTCTCAAGTTTTCTATGTAAGGTTGCGAATCTAGCTTTCATTCTGGAAGCTTCAAGTACTTGAGTCATGTAAAATGTAGTAATTTCTAATGTTGCTATTGCAGTAAAGTAATTTTTTTCTGAAGTGGGGGCTGCCAATACAACTCCTTGCCAAGGGCACAAGGGAACCTAGGCACGCTTCTGTTCTGAACTGTCTTTAAACACAGCCCTATGCAGAGAGCATTACAGCATTCTAGTATGAATACAACCAGGGTGTTGGTATTGCATTCTCTTCTGTTTTCCCTGAATACAGAGTTGGCCCCAAATATTTTGGCACCTTCCACAATGCACTCCTGGCCCTCCCCAGAACTGGTGTTGTAAACAAATCCATATATTTCCATGAGAATATATTCATTTGCTTATGCTGCATTCCATCTGCATCAACTCAACACATCAAATATTAGATTTATAACTACAGTGGTACCTCAGGTTAAGTACTTAATTCGTTCCGGAGGTCCGTACTTAACCTGAAACTGTTCTTAACCTGAAGCACCACTTTAGCTAATGGGGCCTCCCGCTGCCGCTGTGCCGCCAGAGCACAATTTCTGTTCTCATCCTGAAGCAAAGTTCTTAACCTGAAGCACTATTTCTGGGTTAGTGGAGTCTGTAACCTGAAGCGTATGTAACCTGAGGTACCACTGTACAAGTGATTATATTTTTCTGGACATAATTTATTTAATCATTTATAGTATTTATATACCATTGGATAACAAAGGATAAATAGATAGATATTTTATTACGGTCGGAGACCAGCTTATAAAACACACTTGAGGGTACAATCCCAGAAGGAAAACAAACATTTAAAACAATGTACAACAGTAAATTTAAAATTTATAAATGTAATAAGTGTGTAGACACTTAAAAATTTTAAGATAAGCTACCACAGAGAAATGACCCAGAATCACCCACGGAACCGAGTTTGTGGATTTTCTTAACGAACTAGTTTGAATCGGGGGATGGTCTGCACCTGCAAATCTGTACACAGAATCTGGCGACCATCCGGGTCATCTTATAATCTTTGCCTAACAGGAAAAGGTTGGATTTTTGCTTTTCCGGGAGGTCAGCAAGCCTCACCAGCAGGGGATCAATGGTCTCACTACGTGCCTCTTCATAAAAGGGACATCTAAAAAATAAGGATAACAAAGGTTATCTGGGTAGATGGCAAATAATTTTTTTTTAAAAAAATCAGAATAGAGGACATAAACACAAGAGTCCTTTTAAACTTATCAACTAACTAACTAACTACTGACTGCCATTTTAAGTACCTGACATCTGCCCACCTGAGACTGCTGCCCCATTTTAGCTGATGCTAGGGATATGATGACTGCCTGAAGAAATCTTTCTCCTTGTTTAAGATTACACCTTTTGCCTTGGGCTATTCAAAACTTTTGGCCCAAAGTCATATAATCATCAATGCAAAGGACAGTGAAGTCGAAACGTCCCTGTATTTAATAAGAAGAGGATGCATTGAAGTCCCAAGAGCTCTTATTTAAAGTCTTTACTTTCTCAATGGCAAAATCCTAACAGCAAACTCCGAGTTTAGATGCCAGCATGAAAACTAGTCCTATAGTCCAAGAATGGGATGAGTGAGACTTTAAGAAGGGAATTGGTATTCAGCTTCTGGCCCATGACAATTGCATAATGAAAGAAGCTCAGAAACTTGCACTGTGGTTACCTTGACTTGTCTGGGATTTTTTCTTGAAGTCATGCTTCCTTATAAGTAACTTCAGGAAGAACACTGCCTTGGACATTTGTTCAACAACAGCAACAACATTGCATTGGCATAGTTTGATGTATCTGGAGGTCTTAAGAGAGTCCTCTCCCCTCTCTGGAATCCTCTGGCAGTCACTAAACTGCTTTGAGATTTTTTTCTTTAAAATATAAAGCCAAGGTTTGGGTGTGTAGTGAGTTAATATAGTCTGTACAGAATTCCCTTGTATCCAAACCACACATGTGGAACATTAACAAAATATGCAGAACATGGAATTGCAGTAAAAAAAATGATAAAATGTTGCTTCTAGCTTCTAAACTTGCCCTCCTTTTTTTTCTAAAAAAAGGACAGGTATGTAGCTTCTCTTACTTGCTGCAGGCTTAGACCAGCCTAAAATCAACAGCATTTTCTTCTTCCCTCCTGGGAGATGACCACCATGGACTTCAGGTAGATTTTAACTCCAGCTGAAGACTTCAGAGGACATTACTGAGCTATGTACTTATAGGTCTTTGTCTATGAAACTGACACAATGGCCTACACAGCATCAGGATGTTGGCAGAATTGAAACAAGAGTCACAAAGGCCAATTTTGGTTGCTCAAGGGTGAGGAAGGAATGCAGGATGGAGGAAAGACCACTAAGGTCTGGGGGTGCAACAGAAGGTCAATTCAAAAGTTTTACGCATTTTCTACAGTATAACCCTAACCTTCCCAACATTCGGTGACACACAGAAAGATAAACATTATACAGTCGTACCTCGGAAGTCAAACGGAATCCGTTCCAGAAGTTCGTTTGACTTCCAAAGTGTTTGGAAACTAAGGCGCGGCTTCCGATTGGCTGCAGAAAGCTCCTGCAGCCAATCGGAAGCCGTGTCAGACGTTTGTGTTCCAAAGAACGTTTGCAAACCGGAACACTCACTTCCAGGTTTACGGTGATCAGGAGCCAAAATGTTTGAGTCGCAAGGCATTCATCAACCAAGGTAGGACTGCAATAAATTAAAACAGGCAATTAAAAACATCAATTGTGATTGCATATTGTATGAAAGCAATTTCTAGACAGGATAAAGTGAAATCTCTGTGTAAAGTCAATTCAGCAACTCTGAGCACCTCCAGATTGTCACTATTTTCAGGTAGGATTCGCAATTACAGTTGAATGGAAGGTCCTGCACAACAAACAAACTTGCCCACAAGAGTGGATGTGAGATCAGGCAGCATCCTCTCCAAAATACCAAGGTGTGACCAGAGGTGAGCCAGTCAGACAGGAAATGATGTTACAAAGAGGACGTGCTGAGGACATGCTACAGAGCTGCTCAGCCTAACAAAGAATATAGGTGGGTCGAGAGAGACACTTCATGTGGGCCCCAGCCACCGAGAAAGAGAAGGAGAGACAGAAGTTGATGAACATGAACATGTTGATGAACATACAGAAAAGGGAGCAGGAGTGAAAGAGGCGGAGAGAGTCAATATAAGTGCAAGTCCATGAGAGAAGAAGAGAGCGAAAGAGATTATGTGTGTGAAGGCAGGATAGGAGCCTGGCACGAAGAAGAGAGTGAAGAGTGGAATGGAGACAGAAGGGGCATGTGGATGTGTGAGTGAGCATGTAACATAGGAGGACAAGGAACAAGCAGAGAGCCAGATAGTGGACAGAAAAAAATACAAGGGTAGCAGCAAGAGACAGGAGTAAGAAAAGCATCACCTGTGGTGAATTAAGAGACAAGAGATTCAAGTTGAAGAAAAGGGGACAGCAAGCATGACCAAAGAGGAAGAGGGCAGTGTGTATGGAGGACCTGGGCTGCCCAGACAACAAGACGCCACTCTTGGCCTTGCTGAAGAAAGAAAGCAATACATTTGGCACCAGCCGAGTGTCTTAAGGACTCCACTCCGAATCTGTGTAGGCATTACTCTTTAGCCTTCCTGAAAGAAACATAAGAGATATGCTGGAGCTCTGAAGGCACCTGGAACCACAGGAGCCAACTCCTAGGAGCGGTGGGAGCTTCGCTCCCCCCTAAAATATTTGAGGAGGCAGCCCCCCCCCTTCAAGTTGATGGGCATTGCCATTCAAATGGTGTGTGTGCACTGTGTCATGTGATCAATTATGTGGGGGGGGGCTTACCTCCCCCCCACACAATATTTTATTTAAGTTGGCACCCCTGTTTGGAACCCACAAGAAAGTAAGACACTGGACTTTTCTGTGATAAGGGAAATGACAGGGAAAGTGTGGAAAGTGTGAGATAACCCCGGCTGGATGCAATGTCATCTAATCTCCCCACAAACAAATCAAAGTGAATGCTCAGTAAGTAGCTAATATTACATGATCTCCTTGCAAACTCATCAGGATGAATGCTCAACAAGCAACATTGTCACCTCATTACCACCAACCCTTGAACAGTGAGAAGGTTGGTCCAAAGTGATCCATGTGTTTGTGGGGGCTTCCTTCCACTAATATTAGAATTTGCTGTGTAAAACTGCACCAAGTGGCATCAAAAGAGTCTGAGACTACATGCCAGCCTCAATTGCTTAACTTAGCAACTAAGTTAACTTAGCAGATTCTATTAAGAAGCATGTTATTTCTTTGATCTTCTTCTTCTTCTTTTTCTGCTTCTTCTTTTGTGTCCTAGATTTGAATCCCTGACATCTCCAGGTAGGACTGGGAGAGACACCTGTCTGAAATCTAGCCACAAGACCCACTGCCAGTCATTGTAGACAATACTGAGCGAGAGATGGATCAATGGCCTGTCTCATTATAAGGCAGCTGCCTAAATTCCTATGTACAGTGGTACCTCGGGTTACATACACTTCAGGTTACATACGCTTCAGATTACAGACTTCGCTAACCCAGAAATAGTACCTCGGGTTAAGAACTCCTGCTTCAGGATGAGAACAGAAATTGTGTTCCGGCAGTGCGGTGGCAGCAGGAGGCCCCATTAGCTAAAGTGGTGCTTCATGTTAAGAACAGTTTCAGGTTATGAACAGACCTCCGGAACGAATTAAGTACTTAACCCGAGCTACCACTGTAACATGCTTAGTTAGTGTTCAGGGACATCCTGGTATATCCAGAGACTATAGACTTGTTATGCCACCTCATTGCAGTAAATTTTGAAATGTTTTGCTAATAACAAGAGCAAGAGTAACCAGTTACAATCAGAGACAGAAGTCTAGCCTAAAGAGAATACCACCATAGACCATACATTTTCAAAGGTCCAGCATTTGCTACTAGAAAATGGGGCAACATTAGTCACATTGTGGACTTTCCCCATGTGATCTGAGCTTTCTAATATTGCTTTGTGGCATGGAAGGAGAAAGAAACAAATGAGCATCAAATGTCATTCCTGCTTTGATCTACCAAATCCTTAGGCAGAGCTGCTGCATGGTATGGCGGGTGCCATTTTCTCTGTAGTCTGGGGCAAGGCAAGAAGTTTGGAGTTATTGATCTGATATATCTGTGACTCACAAGGCAAGAAGTTTGGAGTTATTGATCTGATATATCTGTGACTCACAACATAGTGACTGTGGACATCTGACAAGGTTCCCTGTCCCTCCCCATTTTTATTTTTATTTAAGTTGGGGATTTTGGTTTCGTTTGGTGCTGTGATGTCTATCTGGGGGGGGGGAGTTGCCTGCTCCCCCCCTTGGAATATTTGTTCTGGAATTTGTGTAGGCATCTTGGCTGTTTGGAGGGAGGGGTTCTGAGCATTTCCAGCTTTCCTTCTGTGAAATGGGTATCCTATAAAGTTGGGGACCCCTGTGAAACAACAGGATGCAACAGCTTTTGCCATATTTTTCCATCAGCTCTACCATACATGCTGCAGCTCTTGAGAGTTGTAGTTCCAAGCATCTGAAGGGCACCAGCTTGGAAAAGGTTCCAGTATATAGTTCAATACAATACAGTCACTACAGCCTGTTTCTTGAAAGAAGTGGTGCAGCCCATAACAGAAGGAAAATGTTGCTCATTGGGTCTGGTTAAAGGCAATTTCTCTGCTATAGACTATCTTCCTTTCACCACTGGTGAAGACCACATAGGCTGGTGAGAGCTGGTGTAGAAAAGTCCCATTTAGCATTTCACCCCTGCCATGAATTCAGTTGCTGGCTTTAGGCAAGCCACTCTGCCAGCCTCAGCTCCCCCACCCCACTTAACAATATGGTAAATAACAATACTTTACAGGACCGTTGTAAGGACTGCAATTGGATAATGCATACGGTGCACCATATAAAAACATCACTCTTTTTTCTCCAATGAAATGAACATGACTCCCCATTCCCCCACTTTTGCATTGCAATTAACTGGTGTTGCTACTGCCATCTTAGACACAGATTTAGTCTTCGGTTTTGCCCCCTCCCTATTTCAGATAGGCTATATGCCTTTTTTTAAAAAAAAAAATGGTTAGAGAGTTGCTTATACATTGAGCTATGTAAATAAATGTTAATTTGGCAACAAATTATTTTTATTTTTATTTAATCAATATTATTGAACTGGGAAACGTGGTCCAAAGAAGCGGGGTAGGGTGGGGGTAGGAGAGTGGCATCACGGATGCTGGCCAATCAGCACTAGACACAGCTAATTTCTATTGCAAATGGGCAGAGCCAGTTGCCCCTTGAGCTTGAGCTCCAAAAGAAAATGAGAAAATGGCACATCTGAACAAAATTTAGCAAGACACTATATATGCCAGCCTGCACTCCGAAAGCAGTCCCCCCCCCCACCTCTGGGAGCCTGATGGGTGTCTTTATTCCACGCTTCGCCTTTATCCCACTATCCACAGCACCTGCTACCAGTATCTTGGCAACACACATTGTGACTTAAGCATCCCATCCCCCATTCAATGGCACCTAACTTGACATTTGGAACGACTTCCTTATTGCCTGGAAAGGCGCTCTCTCTCTCTCTCTCTCTCTCTCTCTCTGTGTGTGTGTGTGTGTGTGTGTGCTTTTGCAAAACAACAGTTGTCAAAATGAAATGGTGGGGAGGAAACAAACACACACCCCGCAACTCACTTCCCCCTCCTCCACTTTTCCAGGTTAAGATGAACCCCATGAAAGATCTAATAAGCAACTCGCAAACTTAAAAATCCACCAGGCTCCTCAAATTCCTCTGGGCTAGGATGTCCTTTCAATGAAATCAGCCTGCATGAAAGAGACTGCGTTACTGTTTGTGAATGTACCATCTCTGCACATTACCTACGCTCCGTTGCATTGTGTTTGTATGAATGGGGGTTACATGTGCTTGCCCACACGTCCACGTGAGGCTTGGGAGAGGAATGGTGGTGTGCGTGCGTGTGTGCTTCTACAAAGGAAACTGAATGGAGAGGAGGGGAGAGTGAAACAAGCTGAGCTTAAAGGAAGGATCTATTCTGAAGGATATCCTAAAATACCCCTTCCCTCCCCCGCCCTCCGCCCCGGGTCGCCCTATCCTCCCAGCTAGACACCCCTGACCAGAAATCAAGATGCAGCGCAATTCATTGCCAATTCTTGCCCCCCCCCCTCGGGGGGGGGTCTCGCTAGATCAATATCTTTTGCCTCTCTGATCTCCTGTGGACACCCTTCAATGGCTCATGTAAAGGCTAAAAACAGAAAGATGCTACACAAAAGATACCGCAGTCAGCTCAAGCAAGGGGTTATTTTTAGATCAGAAAAGGGGGAGGAGGAAGGGGGAGAGAGAGAGAGAGAGGGAGGGAGGGAGGGAGGCTGGTCTGGGGTTTGCAATCTAATTTGATCCCCCCTTATTTCTATCAATGGTATTTTCCATACAATTTTATTCTTTCTTTTTTCATTCTTTCTTTCTTTTCTCTCCCTCCCCCCTTTTTCTATTCCCCCCTTTTTGCTCCTAAGGAGGGGGTTTGTTTTGGGGGGTTGGGGGAAGAGAGCGCAGCAAAGCTTAGCTGAAGATTCTGGAGTTTTATAGCTCATTCCAGCTAGTGGCCTCTCTCTGCCAGTTGAATTAATTTGATACTATTTTTGAAAGTCAGTGTTTCTAAGGGAGACCTAATGACGCAATGACGTCAATGCAGGTCAATAGCACACACTGGAGGAACTGACTGTGCTATCGGGAGCCAAGGGCTGGGAGCCTTTTCCAAGACACACACACACACCAGCTATTGCACATACACACATACACACACAATTTTGCAAATAATAATGATGATAATACTAATAATCCCCGAGTGGGGCGTTGAGCAGTGTGTATATATGCCCCCCATATAGTCATTATGAATATGCCCCCCCAACAATTAAAAGCAATGATGCTTGCTTGCTTTTTGCACGCACCTACACCCCCCTTTAAAAAAAACTCTTTTAAAACTGGGATCAGACGCACTGCAGTGCAAAAAAACAAACAAAAACATCCCTCTTTTACCTGTCAAAGCAGCGTTATTGATACACACACACACATTTGGCTTGTGAATGCAATGCACACACAGCATTAGGAGCCTATAAATAGAGCTCGCGAAGGTGCGTGCATTGGCAATTTACTCCCCAAACGGTCGCGCGGGGGGGGGGGCGGAGGAAGGGAGGGAGGCTTGCGAACGTGGGTGGTGAGTTATTCTGCTCTGATCAGTTACTCAGGAGGTGCCTGGATTGGTGGTGTGGGGGTGGATGCGTGGGTGGGAGGGTGAGTGGGAGGGGGGGTTTGCTTCTCTCTGTCTCCAAGTCAGGCAGAGAACACGAACTGATTTTTTTAGGGTTGGTTTTTTTTTGGTGGGTTTTTTTTTTTTTTTTTTTGCCTTTCTCCTGGAAGAGTACAGAGACACACATTTCGCGAAATCTACACAGCCTTTTGCTAGGGTGCACACACCGCTCCAAACGCTGGAGTTTTTATTTATGTAATCTCCCCCCACACCCTTTTCTTCCCTTCGCAGTCTTCTCGCCAAAAAATTCCCTAGAAAACCAGCTTCTAAGGCGTGTGGGGAGGAAATCGGTTGTGTGTGGGGCTTCCCCCCTTTTTTTCTTTTTAGGTGGGGGGTGTTGTTGTTTCATTTGATTTCTATTTCATTGTTTTGGTGGTTGTTCTTTTCTTTGGCTTTTCCGAAATGCTTTTTGTTTTGTTTATTTTGACACCCACCCAACCCCCCTCTTTCGCACACATAAGTGGAGAAGATGTGGCAAGGTAGGTCTCTCTGCACTCTGTCTCGCTCCCTCTGTGTCTCTGTTGTGTTTGTGTGTGGTGTGTGCACTTGTGCTTTTGCTTTTTGCAAAGTTTTCTGATTTCAGTTGCCGGATGCTTTTGCAAAGAGCAGACTTTGCTGATTTGCTGTTGCTGACTGCCTTTTGGAAAGCTGCACGATGCATTGGCCAGAAAACCCTCCCTTTAGGAAAGCAACAAGGAGGGGAAAGTTCTCTAGACTGCCATGGGTTGTATTTGCAGTGTGTTGAATTGTGTTTTTTGCAAGGGGAGAAATTAAAAGCGGTGGGGTGGGGGAGCATGCCACCTTGGGAGGATAAAGGTGATAGATCTCCCTGCCCAATCTTTTTAAAAAGCCCTGTCAAAATTGGGGAGAGGGAATACATATACATGAATGAAGTTTCCACCCATCTGGGGCAGACCTTGCTGGTCTCAGTTTGCTATACTGGGGCAAAGGGGAGAAGTGCTTTATTAATGAATGAAATACTGATTACATAAAAGCTGTGCAATGTTGCTGCAGAATCAGGGCAAAGGTAAGGAAAGAAAGATATTTTGGGGGCATAGAGGGATTAGCCAGCAAACTCTCAGATGGACTATATAGAGGCAGAATGAGATGTGGGTCTATAGGGAGAGGAAACCAGGACTCCAAGAGTCTTCTTTGATGCAAGAGTGAGAAACTGCCACAGTCTCCAACCACCTGTAGAGGGAAATCTTTATACACAATAATTCCCCCTCCCTCATAGCGGTGTCTAGAAGAAAATGAAAGAGAACATCCAATTCCAAACTTTGGTGGGAATGCAAGAGCCAGATTTATTCAGGGGTGTCTGCAAATTGCCCATACTCTTTTTGGCAATTCTCTGTTGGCTCACAGGAAGCCAATGGGAAACAACACACCGATCCTTTGGCACCCACTCGGGCTGTCTTCAGTGCCGTTCCTCTTGAAGAAGTGAATAGCAACAGATGTCTTGCCCGAGAAGTTCTGATTTATCGTTCATTTCAAGGTGCTTTCAGGATAGTGGCTATTCCAAGCCTGTGTTTTTGTTCTTTGCAAAGTCAGCCCTAGAAATTAGTAGCTATCACGACTGCAGTCCTGAGCATACTTTAAACTAGGGTGCAAGTCCCACTGAACTCATCTGGCACATACTTGTGAGTTAGCATGGTTAGGGGCACATGGCACTCTGTCCAGGAGAATGGGGAAGATCCTGGTTTTTGACCACCCCTTTGCCCCAGGGAGAATTTGGTTCAACTCCAGGTTGATTATGAACAGGGAGTCGGGAAGGAAGAGAGAGATAGCAAGCAAGAGAGATTTTACTGCTACTTGTGGTGTTGACGCTACAACATCTTTTAACTCTGCTTACAGTGACCCTGATTCTGACAGTTGTGTGTACACTGGGAGCTGCTTCATTAGAATCCCATGTAGAACAAACTGTGGATTCAGGGACAGGAGCTGCAGAGTGGAAGGCTACCATCGCATAGTGGTAGACTGAATATTTCAGCTTACGCCTGAAAAAGACTCGGAGAGCTGGGAGTCTTAAACCTAAAGTTCATGTTTATGGCACTGTAGGATGGAAGAGCAACAGTATACAGACCTACGGTGGTGAACCCAACATTGTAGTCAAAAGACCGGTGCCTCAGTCGTGCTGTGACGTCAAAGGCTGTAACGTGCCTAGCTTTAGTCAAGGCTTTCAGTCCTCTTTGGAGTCTTGCTATCAGGGCCGATCACATATTTCTCTTGATTTGCAATGATGCATGGACTGCGCTTTAGGTTATAAACTACCAAACACCCCTCAAGTCACAATGCTAATTTAAGTACCCTTTGGTTTCTATGCCTTATCTTATATAGCCATTTATGTCCTGAAATGGATACATGCAGGCTAAGCCACAATATCCCTCGCATCAGCAGTCAGATTCACTGTAGAACGTAAAGTCTACAATAGTCATCTCTGGCTGTTTTGAGTGGTTTAATGAATGGTGGCAAAGGGCAGAACAATGGTTGATTTCCCCCTGCTCTCTTCATTGTTGCACCAGGTGGCTTCAGTCATTACGTGCCATAAGACTTCTTCATAAGGCTTGGTGCCACTAGTTGGACAGCTGTTGCTTCTGTTAAATTGTTGATCTTCTCAGACCTACCAGAAGTGGTCCACCCTCCTGCCCTGCCACCTCACCTGGGGGCTTCAAATCGGAAAACACAAAACCAAATCCAAGTTTACATGAAACTTCCTGATTTGTCAATCAAATTCTGCTCTGGGCAACTCATTTTTGCCGTATCCACAGTTAGACAATTAGACGATGCTGTCTCTAGTGAGCTATGGTTCTGCTTCTTGGGTCTCAAGCTGAATGAAACCATAATGGGTCAATGGCATAACATTTTAGGGCAGCCCTAGGTGATGGGAGCCTTTCTTAACAGGAACAATTTACGAGCTCTTTTCATGGACGCTCTTAGTTGCAAACCTGGACACAGCTATGCCTGTATCAGTCCCATTCAACTTAATTGGGCTTATGTACAGTGGAGAATTGAAGCCATGAAGAGGAAACTGATGCATTTGGTCCATGTTACTGACAATGAAGTGATTGACTGGTAGCCATGGAATAAACCCGGAATCAAAAGAGTATGAACATATAAGGGACCGTTTTGCAAAGGTGAAAACATACTTCACTTTAGTGCAGAAGAACAGAAATAGAGAATGGTGCTCAATCTGACCAAAAGAAGAAGAAGAAAGAAAATACATGGATTAGTAAAGGGTGCTGGGAGCACTTGAGATTTTAGAAAAGAAAATGAGGTAGCTACAATGGGTCATATTGGTCGTGATGTACAGAACTCTGGCTTTTCACACACATTTGCTAAAAATAGCCGACAGAGTGGCATCTGATGGAAAGACCTGCTGGCTAAACATTATATCCGTATGTACAATTATGCATCACTACAATACAATAAACCAACCATCTCTTCTATAGGTGAATAATAGTTTACCCCTTTCACAGCTGGTAGTGTACTATCACAAGAAGAGTCTTTTAGTTTTTTTACTGCAAATTCCAAAAAGCAGAGCTTAACTCGTTAAACTTTTTCTCTTTCATATTTGAAATATAAACATGAATAATCTAATGATAAATAACTAGGAAACTGTTACAATGCAAAGTGGATAATATAGTGAACCTTTCATTTAAACATATAATAACACCGTGTAGATATTTCAGGCTGCAACCCTACACTTACCAGAAAGTAAGCCTCATTGAACTCAGTGGGACTTAGTTCTAAGTAGGAATGCATGTTAATATATGAAAATAAAATTATATTGTTGGCATCTGGATGTACACCCCAAAGGTAGGTAACCTACCCACACATTGTTTCTGCTTTCATATACCTCACCGAATGATGACAATTACAGCTATTCCTAAGAAAATTCATTATTCAGCAATTCCTCCAATACTTTATGGCTGCCAGGCCACTGTTAACTTAGAAACAAGTGATTTAAACCCACCGAGGAGCCAAAAACCCAGAAAAAGTTCTATACACTTACTTGGGTATATGACATCTTACTTTTCTTTGAGTCTGTTTTTGGATTTCCATAAGCCATATGAAAGACATGGCAGGTCTATGATGAACCACAGTCCAGCACCTACGATTTGGAACACATCTTTCTACTGTCCCACATTGGCATGGGCAGTCTTTGTTCGGCAGCCCTGCCTGTTCTCGGACTATTCAGAGTTTAAGGAAAGTGGGTGTGAAAAATAAGAAGAAATGAAAAATGAAAAATATAGGGTTGGATGTCCAGCACAACAAAGGATAGTGTAAAATTATAGCTGAGAACATGGCATCTGGTGGCTACCCTAGTATACATCATGGACACACACACACGCAAAACCAAATGAAGAGGAGGATGTCATGCTCTCTGAGTATAACTGAACATTTTTGTTCAAGGCTTGATGCTGTGATAGACAGGTAATGCCTCTTCTAACAGCACAGCACATTTTTAAAGGCCAGACCACACAATAATACAACTACCATATTTCTATTTATGCCATGTCCATTCTTTCATCAGCTGATGACTTCTGTCCTAGTCACTGACACTCCCCTAATTTTTGGTACATCAGCATTTGCTGCTGCTGCATCACTATGACTAGAGGTAGAAGCTTAAAGTTACTGCCTAGCTCACTGGAAATAACTGGTATGGTGCAGGAGCCGTGCTCCCTCATCAAGGCTTTGTCACCAGTTGCTGTATGTCCAATATGACACTGCCTATAAGCCACAGTGAGGCTTGGGCCTGATATTTTACTTACTTATTATCTATAAAATTATAGGCCGCCTTCTGGGGACTAACCCTCTCAATATTCCTTACATGTCATAAAAACACAATGCAGATTCTAATTACCAAGGCAGCAGTATTAACTATCATTTTAAATGCACAGGTCAGTTAAGACTGATAATAAATATCTCAGAAGAAATAAAAAAGCTATGCATTCTAATATAATCCTCTGAAATAAGGCCTTATGAGAAGGCAACCCACAATAAATGGGTTTTTAAAACCTTTTTAAAGTTTGCCTTTTTAAGGGCATCTGCACCACTTGGCAGGCAGGAATACATAATCTGAAGGCCACTACAGATTGCCTTGGACAAGCCATCAGTGCTCAGATCTGGTTTTCCTGGTGTAAATTAGGAAAGATATGCGTTCATAGAACATGAGTTCACAGGAACATGAAATGGATTATATACTTTTCATTGAACCAGTTAATGTTCAAATGACTGGATGTGAGAATTGAATTTACACCAAACCATTCAGAAATGAATATTCAAAGCAAACTTAATACATACACTGACTAGCATGCTATATCACCAGGTTGGGGAACATTAGGCCAGTGAAACTACTAAGCCACCTTTCTTAAAAATACCCATCTTCATAAAAATAACCCTAACCCTAATAATTGCACTGATATCTACTAATTAAAGGGTCTACCAAGGGTCATAGATATTGTTGTCCATCCAAGCAGCTTTTCTGCAGATGAAACTCATTCATTGTTTTCTGCCAGGTGGACAACCCTACTGCCATTTCCTTTTTCTCCCCAAACACACATCATTCACTACTATGACTAAAGATTTTGGTCCACGTAATACAGAATTAGATACCTAGATTGAACTGCTGTTTTATGTCCAGGGCAATTTAGACAACAATTCTGATAGTATGTATAAGCAGGCACATAGATTCATTGTTTCAGTGCCAGTACAAACGATGGGATCATAGAATTTTAGAGCTGGAAGGGACCCTGAGGGCTACCTTGTCTAACTCCCTGCAATGCAGGAATCTCAACAAAAGCATCCATGGCAGATGGCCATCCAACCTCTGCTTAAAAGCCTCCAAGATATATCCTATCTTTCAGCACAAGGTGTCCAAGGCAGCTAACAATAAAAATATACAAATAGAATATGAAAGCAAATACTGGAAAAATAATAAAAACAACAAAAAACCAAAGAAAGAGCAGGTGAAAACATCAAAGCAATTAAAAACAACCATGAAGTCTAAATTCTCATTTAACTATGAGTAACCAGCTGAAGAGTTGAAATATTTGACTGATGGTCAAGGGCTGTGTCCTGCTTAATATTTTATCAAATACATTATGGCTACTTGACTGGTAATGACAATAGATCATTCCTCTACTTGCTGTCAACAACAAAAATATATGGAGGTTTTTGCCAGGTTTCACTTAAAAAATAAATAAATTACTACTTATTTTCAGTCAAGAATTCCCTGACTGAAATCTACCCATAAAATCTTTTTATGGATCTTTCTTAAAAGTCTTCATTGAAGAAGAGTTTGTCTAGACTTCTCCATTCCTCACACCCCATCACATCCATTGTTGCTGGATATAGAAAATGGTACCAAATACCGTTATGCTATGTTGGAAATTGAAAAAGAATGGTGCTCAAGAAGGCCTTAACACTTAACAAATTTCATATTTACATATACTAAAGAAGCAGTTATGTTATTCTCAGTGTCTCTACAGCACTGATAGTTAAATTTCTTGCCTTCAAGGAACCCTTTTGAAAGGAATCTTGTCACCTTCCAGATGTTGTACTGCAACACCCACCACGCTGACCATTGGCCATACTGGCTGTAGATGATGGGAGTTTGTTTATTTCATAAAATTAATATACCACTTGAGAAAAAATAACCCTCAATGCAATTTGCAGAAACAATAAAATTATCACTAAAAAATTACAACCATGATTTAAAACATACAGAAAGTTAAAACCACAATAGAATAGACTAGATCAAATAAAATTTCATACAAACTTCCTAAACATCTAGGTAGGCTTGTCTAAATAAGAGCTGGAGTCCAACTGCATCTGGAAGACTACTAGTTCTCCACCTTTGTTCTAGAGTAATAGGCTGCAACTTTATATGCTCCAACATTTATCCGGTGAAAACAGGGACGTCCCATTCTGTGGTGATAATTTTACTATTTATACCCCACACATTTTACTGGGTTGCCC
Organism: Podarcis pityusensis; assembly: GCF_964106645.2. Lineage (NCBI taxonomy): Eukaryota > Metazoa > Chordata > Lepidosauria > Squamata > Lacertidae > Podarcis > Podarcis pityusensis. The sequence goes on along the minus strand of NC_138028.1, from coordinate 53,589,122 downwards.
AGCTTCCATCATCCATAAAAACATAATAAGACATTAAACATAAAAAACACTTCCCTCTACAGGATTACCTTCAGATGGCTCATGGGTTGGATAACTCCATACCCTCTAACATTTTTCCAATGAAAATAGGGACATCTTAAGGAAAAGTGGGACATTCCGGGATCAAATCGGAAACCAGGATGGCTTCTCTAAATCAGGGGCGTCCCTGGAAAATAGGGACACTTGGAGGGTCTGCAACTTAAGTTCAGACCTAGGACTCACCCTTAGCCCAAACATGCATAATGAAACCTGCTTCTTAATTGGTTTTTCCATGAATATGCATGGTTGTAGTGATGCTACCCAGTTGTGAGTCCTGTGCTGTACTTTATTTGAGTACTGTTCAGCCTGCCATTAAGCATTGTGAATGGAAGCTAAGGCCATAAACATTCCCAACACATCCCTGTGAATGAATGTTGCAGGAGGAAAAGACTGGGGATAGAGGTCAATATATCTTTTTGGGAAATTTGTCTGCTGCTATTGATCTTCACGTTGTGGAACCCCTGATAAGTTTTTGAGGAACCTAACAGTTTTGAAAACCAGCATTTTACATTTTACATTTCTTGTGAAATAATGACATTCTAAGCTTTCTTAACTAGGCATGGTGAAAAGTTTAATTCAGTCTGCATTTTAAAGCAAACTGACCTCATCTGCCTCTCTTGGATTCGAATGTAATTATGCTTCATGTTCCACACTTTTGCAGTATGGTTATCAGTTCAAAATAAAAATAAAAATGCATAAAAATAAGTAGGATAAAATAGTTTAGTAGAGCATAAAATGCATTTTAAAACATATCTTGTAATAAAATATGTATTTAGACACAAGTATTTATATAGATTTTTATTTTTTATTTTTTTAAAAAGCAGATTTGTGTGGAAATGGGGTAGAATGGACTTACGAATAAACATGTGCAAAAATCGACATGAATCGGAAACAGTCTCATCCATCTATCCCTATTCATAACCCATGTTCATGGCTCTAAGAGCATTTCTAGGCAAATATCCATTCAAAATGCCTTATAATCAAAAACAACAAAAGATAAAAAGATCAGTGATACAAAAATTTAAAACTTAAATCTACAACTCAGCAGCAATCCACATTTTTTTTTAAAAAACTGCATCAGAAAAAACATAGATCAACCAGATCATCAACCCAGATAATAAGGATCATGGCTAGAAGTTTAACTGAACCAAAGATAGGTCTTTAGAGCCTCCCAAGAAGCCTGAATTATAGGCATTTGACACGGGTCCAGCAGCATGGAATTCTGCAGCAGCAGGACCATCATAGAGAAATATCCACTTTACTAACTAAGATAGCTAAACACTGTCACATTCCAGCAGCTTCAGAAATTGGAAGAAAGTTCCACTGTTTAACATGACTTACTTTCCCTAAGTTAGGACTGCATTCTACAGTAGTGTTGACACCCAAGAACAGAGAGGCAAAAAGGATGGATGCCATGCTATCTTAACCTTGGTCAAATAACCATAACAAAACTTAAACGGATACATCAAAGACCAATGATAGTGCCAGAAAATAAAGCTAAGGGTTGATTTTGAAGAATTTCATTGAGAACATCCTCCACAGAGCATTGCAGGTGGATGGGTCCTTTATGTGAGTCTTTCACATTATTTTCTCATTTGTCCTGTGTTTGTCTTTTACTTTTAAATATTTTGATACTGTGGCTTGGATCTCTAAGAAACTCTGCCTTGCAAATGCTTCATCTTCTGTTTATACACTTGTCGTAAGAACGTAAGTAAGAAGAGCTCTGCTGGATCAGACCAAAGGCTTATTTAGTTCAGCATTCTGCTTTTCGCAGTGGCCAGCCAGTTGACTATGGAAGGCCCATAAGCAGTACATAATGATAACAATCCCTTCCTACTGCGGTTCTCCAAGCCACCTTCCTCCAGTGATAAACAAAATCATGCTCTTGACACTGAAAGGTATACGAGTTTTGTTTAAATGGAAAAGTCAGTGCTAAATCTTGTATCCCAATCCACACCCAATTTACTTGGAATAAAGTTTCATTTATCCAAAGGGACTTATTGTCCTTAGGATTAGAGTGCTAGGTAAGTGAAGCAGAATCCCAGCAGACAGGTTTGCATGTATTAGGGAGTGTTCTGTGGGTATTATATAGTCTACCTATTGTTGATACAGTCACTTATTTCATAGAATCATAGAGTTGGAAGAGACCACAAGGGCCATTGAGTCCAACCCCCTGCCAAGCAGGAAACACCATCAGAGCACTCCTGACATATGGTTGTCAAGCCTCTGCTTAAAGACCTCCAAAGAAGGAGACTCCACCACACTCCTTGGCAGCAAATTCCACTGTTGAACAGCTCTTACTGTCAGGAAGTTCTTCCTAATGTTTAGGTGGAATCTTCTTTCTTGTAGTTTGGATCCATTGCTCCGTGTCCGCTTCTCTGGAGCAGCAGAAAACAACCTTTCTCCCTCCTCTATGTGACATCCTTTTATATATATGAACATGGCTATCATATCACCCTTTAACCTCCTCTTCTCCAGGCTAAACATGCCCAGCTCCCTTAGCCGTTCCTCATAAGGCATCGTTTCCAGGCCTTTGACCATTTTGGTTGCCCTCCTCTGGACACGTTCCAGTTTGTCAGTGTCCTTCTTGAACTGTGGTGCCCAGAACTGGACACAGTACTCCAGGTGAGGTCTGATCGGAGCAGAATACAGTGGCACTATTACTTCCCTTGATCTAGATGCTATACTCCTATTGATGAGGCCCAGAATTGCATTGGCTTTTTTAGCTGCCGCGTCACACTGTTGGCTCATGTCAAGTTTGTGGTCAAACAAGACTCCTAGATCCTTTTCACATGTACTGCTCTCAAGCCAGGTGTCACCCACTTATTTAGTTCTGCTTTATACGGCAGAGATTGGTCTTAATGCTGTCAGTGCTTAAAAGATCATGCTTATTCACAATTAAAATTTAGAATCTAATGAACTGTAGAAATTTTTTATTTGTTTCTCCATCCTCCACCAGAAAGTATCACAGTCTTCACTACGTATACTGTTAAGGCTGATTAATTTTGATTTCTATATTGATTCATAGGAACTTCCATCTCATACTCTGAATCTTTTGGTTGTGGGATAGTGCTAGAAAGAATGACTTACTTGCTCAACAATTGTGCAGATAAATGGTAATATGTTGGGCAAAACAACCATGCCTTTAATAGTATATTCATAATACTCCTGTAGAGCTTAACAATTTGCAATGAGAAGTGAATAGATAAATCCATGAAGCTGGCTTATACTGCCAGGTCAGTGTTGCAAACTGTCCTGTATTGTTTCCTCTGACTAGCATCAGGGTATCAGGGATGATTTCCAGTCCTGCATCTGAATTCCTTTAATTGGATTTGCCAGGGTCAGAACCTGGATTCTTACACATACAAAGTACAAGTTTTATGACTGATGAGCACCACTTTATAAATCAATTAAATGGCACTGGGAGTACAGTGGTACCTCAGGTTACAAACACCTCAGGTTACAAACACTTCGGGTTACAGACTCCGCTAACCCGGAAGTAGTACCTTGGGTTAAGAACTTTACCTCAGGATGAGAACAGAAATCATGCGGCGGCGACGGGATGCCCCATTAGCTAAAGTGGTACCTCAGGTTGAGAACGGTTTCAGGTTAAGAACGGACCTCCGGAACGAATTAAGTTCGTAACCAGAGGTACCACTGCACTGTACAGTTTCCTCCTTCCTTCCTTTGGCAATCACTCGTAGCCGAGTAAGATGTATAGTATGCTATTCTGAGAAGGAACTGTAACTGGTTCAGCTAATCCTGCTCTTGTAACTCTACATTCCTCATTTCTTTCTCAGCCATGCCTTCAATGGACTGCACAGCCTTCCTCAGTCTGATGTCCTTCAGATGTTTTGACTCCAATTTCCATCATCCCCAGCTGGCATGACTAATGGGATGGGATGATGGGAGTTGCAGTCCAAAACTTCTGGAGGGCATACAATTAGGGAAGGCTAGACTACAGAAATCCTTCCTATCCCCTCATGCATTTTTTCACTCTACTGAACAGCAACTATATATTGATTTGTATTCAGTGCTAGTCCTACTCAGAGTAGACCCACTAGAATTAATAGGACTAGCATTGGTGATGATCCATTTTCTGAAGGTAAATTTACTCCTCCGAACTAAGTAACGCTAAGACATTTCTGAATATTTTAAATATTGTCCATGGTTTGGTTGGTTATTATTTATGCATATTCCTTCCTTTGAATTTATATATTTACAGTTTTGGAAACAAGGGTGCCTTCCATTAACTGCCTCTCTGCTTTTCTTACTCCAAAGACTTGGAAGCAAATCTACAACTTTTACCTATCTTTTATACTTATACCTTCATCAGTATACAATTTTCTCAAGACCATGGCCAGAGGTTTGTTCATTATAAGGGCCATGGATCTTGTATGTAGGAAGTTCAGTGTACATCAAATGTCAGCAACAACTGTAGTAAAAAGAAAAAGAACAATCCAAGGTGAATTCACTATCAATATATTTGAAATACAAGGTTTTGGTTATTGTTTTCTTGATGAGAAATTAAAGTGTTGTCACTTCTTTCAATAGTGTGCTCTCTTCTTGATTTCATTATGCTGATCGCTTTATTTTCTAAATTCCAATTACTTTTCACTCCTTGCAATATCTTCATGGGTTTAGAAAGGGCACGATTTGAGACAAAGTTTGCAAGGGCTCAATCCCACCTGCGGTGTATTTTTGAATATCTCGACTAGGCCCAAAACAAGTGAATTACTATTTAAAAGATATGTTGCTCTGATCCTGTGCAGAATGCACTGCCTTCAACACTGGACAGTCATATAGCTAAAGAAACGGTGCTTCCATGATTTGTATTATTGGAAATTCAAAGGCCATTGGTCCATCTTGCCACTATTATTTACTCTGAACAGCAGCAGGTCCCCAAGGTCTCAGTCAGACTTTTATCCAGCCCTACTATTTAATATCCCTGTATTAATAATATATATATAATATTAAAATTATTTAATTACAATAAATATAGAAATTAATTCATCTTATCAGATACAAAATACAGCAGATGATGTAATATGTTGGGTTATCCTTAAATGTTAAAACTGGCTGTAGATTATTGATGAAACACAATTTTTGCACATATGTAATGATGACATTGACGTGCAATGTCTGATCCACTTTCTTGGGGAGAAGGCCTGGATTTTCTACTCTATTCAAACTCTATTAACAGAAGCCATATCTATTAATAACAACTATAACAGCATTTGGCCTTCTGTCATGTGGGTTTTTCCATTTCCAGTGTAACGTACGTTCTCTCAAACCAGTATTTGAAGGGATGGTTTTCAAAGTTTTTTCCTGCCTTTATATTATGGTCTCACATGATAGGTAACTAATTTTAAAAGATGAAACCTATTTAGATCTGAGCAACTCATTTCTCAACTGGAAAGACTGGTGGTGAGGTCTGTTGTGCAAGGTAAGTAAAGAAAATAAGATGATAATGCTGACCCTTTGGTATTCCATAGGGTGTACACTGGATTATATCAATCACTTTCCTATAATTACAAATGGCAAAATCGTGGCCTATCTTCAGATTTGTTAACCACTCTGGAAGACTTATAGATGAAAAGCATTATTGGGGTGTTTTTAACAAACACTTACCTTTCATCTCAGGATATATGCGCTAGCACCAGTGGATCAAGAGTATATAATAATCTTCCACTAAGAAAGTGTACAATGGCAAAGTACCTCTTCAGCCCTCTGCAGTAGTAGGGCATAGACACAACTACCAAAAGTGAAAACCAACAAGGGTTCGGAAGAGACTTTGGTAAAAGGTGGACCTTTGATGTTGGTTTGGCCAAAGAAAAACAAATCTAGACATCACTCTCTCTTTTCCCTGTTCCTAAATTTCTTCTTCATCAATTCATTCTAAAATTCTGAGTGTTGATAAGAATAGCTCTCTGTGTTTCAAAGACTAAGGGAACTTAAAACCAGGTATGGCTATGTATATTCTTTAAAGCACTCTCTTTTTTCAGACTCATTATTCAAAGGACAGGGGTATGAAATGGTTGGGGGTGCTTTGATTTGTGGAGCATACCCATTAAAAAAGCTTGAACCTATTTCAGCGCCCGGGATAGCTCTAGTGGTATAATATTATTCCATTATCTGGTGGTGGCCATCACAATTCCATCTGAGTAAGAATGATAATACTCTTCAAAATGGAGGAATGAGTGGGAGGTCTGTTGATTTCATTATATCCCTGTTATCATCAAGCCTTAGTTCTCTGGAAAGCAAAAGATTGCTGATAACCATAACATATCAAATTGAAAGATAAAGTCTCCTTTTAGTGCAAATAATGATCTAGAGAAGCGAGAACAGCAGGGGTGGCTTGCTAAAAGATTCCATGCTCTCGAAACAAGCATTTCTTGAGGTTTGGTACTTTCACAGGTGATGTGTGCAGAAGGCAGCACACACCAAATGTGGACAGTTGTGTCCACTTTACCAAGTCAAAATAGTTCCTGTTAGAAAAAGCTGAGCATACTCCATCTTTCAAAAACCTTGTAGAACATGGAATAAGGAAGAGGAGTGATCTCTGAATACCCATGGCAGACCTGTTTTTAATTCAAGGAGAGAAACCCTATCATTTTATAGCCTGGCTATCTAAACTGCAAAATAATCTAGACTGCATAGCCTGATGTATCAGGGAGATGTAATTAGTTCTGTGTTAATCCTAATGTTTGCCACCAAAACAAGTCCATCTGCATTGCTACTTTCATGTTTTGTATAACAGGACCCATCAACCTATACTGGCTGGGCCATACCATAAGAGGATGGCTCTATTAACCCTGATGACTGTTAAGCTCTTTGCTGGAGAAATGAAGGCCTAGCTGGGGAATGTATGTGTGTGTCTAATGTTTGTACTAATAGTTTGTACTAATAGTTCAGTACTGGATTCAGGTAGGTAGTCGTGTTGGTCTGATGCAGTCGAAATAAATTAAAAAATTGTCCAGTAGCACCTTAGAGACCAACTAAGTTTGTTCTGGGTATAAGCTTTCGTGTGCATGCACACTTCTTCAGATACCAGGGTTTGCTTTACAGTACTGAACCCAATTCCGTACTGGGTTTACTTTAAGCTGGCCCATCCTAGGCTGTTCCCCTGCATGAATTTGCTTTTTTAGAAGCATACTCTTAATATTTCACCAAGGCCATGTAGCCTTTAAACAAAAAAAGATGACGGAAAGTTGGCTATTTGAGTCAGGCTAGCAAAAGGGAGAGTAAACTGCTGCTTTTGTTAGCTTACCATAGATTCATAATGCTTTATGGGGATTTTGTATTGATTTAATTGTTGCATGCCACCTAGGGTGCCTTCTGGCAGAGAGGTGAGTCATAATTGAAGGAGACAGACAGACTGACTGACTGACTGACTGAGCTACATGGGGACATGCAATGTCACTGCATCTGATCACAGCTGACCAAAGACAAAGAGTGCAGTATGGTGTGTTTTTAAAGCCAAACAAGTCTCCCTCATGTTAGCAACATTTTAGATGTAATCTCTTCATCTAGGTGTATGAAATACCCCAAAGTTGCTGCCTCAGTGGAAGTCGTTGGCTATGCTGGTTCTCTTGTTACTTCCACAGTGACGATGTATGGATGTTATACAATATATTGTCTACTATAAAAAAGTTGATAACAACTGGCACAGTTATATACACAGTGTGTATGTGTGTGTGCTTGTGCACAGCTGTGCATAGGGGTGTGTGTGTGGTTTAGAGTGTAAATAACTTCATGTGTCTGAGCGTCCTTTTTCATCTGGGCAGACAAAAAGTGGAGTGGACTGGTTGGAAAGAAATATCCATTTGATTGTATGGTGCAGGATGTACCTTTCAACACTCGTGGTTTCCACTCTGATCCACAGAACTTTCTGTTCCCCTTGGATGCGTATGTGCATGTGTGCGTGCTTTCTTAGTACCGTATCCCACATTTTTCATTTTTGCCCAGATGCCTCGTGTCATCCTCCCACAAACACGAGATCTTTAAATATAGCAACAGCCCATTGAGTGCTTCTTTGAAGATGCTGGGGGGGGGGGGGTGTATTAAAAAAAGAAGAAAAGGGAAGGAAATGCCCATTCTGCTTTAAAGGTCCTGATTAATCCACTTGAGGATATACCGTGGTTTTCCCTCTCCACCCACACCTATCTTTCAACCTCAGTGTTTATTTTTCCTGCCAGTGCTTGTAATCTGGGTCTTTGCAGACACATATTTGTAATGGAGATTGGGGGGGGGGATATATGTGAGGAGGAAATACCTCTCCCAAATAAACTCTAAATTTGTCAATATGACAATCTTCTTGGGGTTGATTGCTGTTTGATAGATGGGTACAGGTTTCGTGTGTGTGTGTGTGTGTGTACACCTCTGTAACATCAGATTTAGTCTTGTGCTTAGAGACCTATAGCAGTATTATGATTTTTAATTGCAATTTCATTTGTTCTTTTTGCCTCTCTCTCTCTCTCTTCCCCCTCCCCTCTAATCTGGATCATTGCTCTCTGTAGCTGATTCCGTGGGAGACCAAGCAGAGTGCGTGGGTGCAGAATATAGAAAGCCAGAGCCATAGAATCTGTTATTTGCGTCACTCTAGGAGACGGGGCTGTTTGCCTGACAAATATACAGAATTAATCCCAGCTTTATCAATATATGGCTTTTGCTACTGTAGCCAAATAAAAGAGTGAGAGGTGTGTGTGTGTTGTATATGTGTCTCTGTGTGTACAGGAGGTGGGTGCTGAACATTATTCTCTCCCCCCTCCCCAGTTTTCAGTGTGTGGGTGTGTGAGTACAAGGGAGGGGCTGTTAAAATGCTGCTACCATTCCCCTCCTGTTTGCTTGACAAATATGCAAAATCTCAGGTTTTACATCCCTTCCCCCTGCTCTGCTACATCAAAATACAAGAGATACCATAGGAGATGTCCCTGCACAATGTGCATATATAGTATGCTTTGGCTTCTTTTGCAGCTCGATTCTAGGAGATGTTTTGAAATATATTCAGCTCCCTACACAACACTCCAAAAACACCTTTGTCTCCCCTTTCCTCCTTTCTTCCCCCATGCATTGTGTGTGTGTGTGTACACACACACACGCAATGTACAAAAAGGTGCAACACACACCCCAATTGTGAGGCTTGCTAATTAACTCTTTCCCCCAGATTTGAAGTGCTTTTCTGCAAGCACAAAAGCTCCAAGCACAGACATCTTTTATGATGAACTGGAGCCTCTGAAGAGGAGAATCTGAACGTGACGTCAATAGCTGATAACTGACGCAGCCTTGCAAAGGAGTCTCAGGCTGGCTTCTTGTAGCCTGCAAGCCTTAATGGTTCTATTTTTCCCCATCTCCCTTCGTAGTGAATTACTAGAACGCAATCGCACACACACACATGCACGTTCTTTGTGTGTGTGTGTGTGTGTGTGTGTGTGTATTTATAGATTCTTTAGTCTCAAGACAAAGGATTTAAAAAAAAAACTGGGGTGGAGAAAGAAGAATGTTAAAAACAACCTTTCTTTGTGCTGTGTAATTCACTCTGCAAGATTCTCTCTTTCTCAGAAAAACAAGCAAGCTTGCTTGAATGCCACATTTGTGCATGAGGGTAAAGTAGTGCATGGCTGTTGTGTGTGCTTCTGTTTTTTGTTTTTTTACGTTTACTTTATTAAAGACACAGCAAGAACGCAGACACAACAATGCTTGCAAGGCAACAGGCAGAGAGTCATATTCAACATATCTGTGAATTGGGGGGGGGTGCAAGGTTGAGCAATAGGGCAATATGGAAAGCGATCAATATCAACCCTTTAAATTCTCTGCAACGTCGCACCTAAAACAACTCTGAATGGTGAAGGAGAAAGAAGCTGGGTGGGGGAGTTGGGGGCAGGTGGGAGACTTAATGCACATTTAATATTTTGGACGTAACGTTCCAGCGAAATGCCTTTGTGTGGATTTTTTTTTCTCCCTAGCACTTGCTAAAAATAGCATCAGGGTTTTGATCGCGTTCCAGAAATAGACAGAGAGTTGCACTTGTATATAAACGCCAGCGCGGGTGGAAGAAAACCTGGACATCACCGCAGTATATTTTTCCCAACTACTGTCTGGAAATTAATTGTTGGATTTTCCCCTCTCTCTGTCTGTACATTCTCTCCCCCCCCCCCCCGCTCGCTCCTACCACCACCACTTTCCCTTCACTCCCTACCCCCAACTCTCTTCCCCTCCCATTCCTACCAAAGGAGTTCCCGTTTGGGTAAGTAGTAATATTTCTTGTGCATGCCGCAGAGAGAGTGACGGTGAATCTTGCCTTTATTTTATGCATGCTTGGGTTTATTTTGTCTCTCTTGCTATTTTTATATTAAAGGGGGAGGGTGGAGGAAGAGGGAGGGGAGAGTGGAACATACTCGTCTGCTTAACGAATTTGGTGCATGCACGGAACCCAGACACAGGGAATTCTTGCAGAAAGGGGAATCACCCTGTCGGTAAATCTCTGAATCAATAGCAAGCTGCAACTCTCTCTCTCCCTCTCTGTCGGCGCTATTGAGTCCCTCTTTCTCGAGCTCTCAGTCTTTTTTTCCCCGGAAGGGTGGCTAGACGCAATCTAATGGCAAGGCTCCTGTGTAGCTTGAGAGAGACGGAGACCGAGACGGAGCGAGAGAGAGAGATTCTCTCTGTAGATTGCATAAAGGGATCATGGAATATGCTGACACTATCAATTTGCTCTTCCTCGCGCTCTGCTAAGAAGCCACCCAAGCGGCGCTTGCTGGGAGCTGTCCGTGGATGCGGGTGCTGAAACAGCAGCCCATTCTGCTTGTGGCTCTTTGCCTCTGCAGAAGCTCGACCTTGTTACCTTGCTCTCGCATAGGTCACCCTCACTGCACGTATGCCAGGGGAGGCGGACAGGTGGGTGGGTGAGGGGCTACGGTGAGATGGTGGGAGACAGAAGTTGTTCGTTAAATGCTGGACGCTTCCCATCTAAGTCAGGTTTTCCCATCGGGTGCGTAAAAGCGCCGCTCTGGTTAGACTTGCCTGCCCCTTTCCCGCCCGTGCGTTTGAAATAGCCCGCACCTGATGATGGTGCCTCTCAAAAGAACAGTCTATAGGTTGTTTTATTTGGACTCACCCCTTCTCCTCCCACCTCGTTTATCCCCTCCAAAATGCCCACACCTTCTGCCTATCGTGTTGTGTGTGTGTGTGTTTCTTATTGCCCTTCCTTCGCTTCCTTAGAGAGATCCTCACCAGATGAGTTGGTGGAATGACTAAAAGTGGGGTGTTGAGGATTTGTTGTGGTATGTACCGAGCAGATGCTCCATTACCTTGACGAGACAAGCATCAATCATCCTCCGGTACCTTCCTGAAGCCGGGAATGTTCTTGTTAGCCAGTGACCATGCCGATTCAGAGGCATTCTAGCTAGGCAAAAGCCATGTCATCTGAGTGCTTTGAAACAGAGACACAGCGCAACACTCACATGCATGAATCCATTTGTCTCAACAACGGGGAAAGGGTGGCTGTATTCCCAAGGGGGAGGCACTTTTAGTTGCAGCCATAAGTCAGCAAGAAGCGATGGGGGGGGGATTTAAAGCGGGTAACAGTGAAGGAAGGGGATTTAAAGAAAGCAGCAGAATCAACTGTATTTATAGTGGACCTACCACACGCAAAGCTCAGCATCACTTACGATTCTTGCAGACAATGAGAGAGATGCAGTAATGACCACCGGGAGAGCATTGTAGGATGAATATAGATAAATAGGCTTGGTCACAGCAGCCTTGGCTCATATTGCATGCAATAGCTTGGACATTTCTTGCCGCTGAGAGAACGCAAGCCTAAGAATCAATTGCTGAGCACACCACCCACTGATGTCCCTATGATGTATAGAGAAGCCATCCTTTTCTTGGGCTTTCGTGTCTGTATTTACAAATGGGTCGTCTGAAAACAAGCAAAGTGCTTCCAAACACTTTGACATACCGTTCCATATGGACATCAATGAATTATATACACACACAAACTGTGAAAGTCATTACAAGCAATCCAAAAGCTGCCGGTCCTTTCCGAGTACCCACCCTCGCGTCCCCTTCCCTCAGATCTCCCTACCCTACCCTCACTTTTGCCAGATCGTCCTCGCACATCTCCTGGCACAATGCATAAGATTACCCTTAACTGGATCCTATTAAATAATTCAATGGTGGCGGTGTAATTTTGGTTGCAAACTGCACGGATTTCCAAGTCGTGACTGTAAAAGTGAGTAATGTGTGCTGGCTGCGTCATGGCTCCAGTCACAGATGGTTCCAAACTGAGGAGGAATCGTGACTTCGACTTGAGACGTCCCCTCTACATGAAAAGACCATCCAATCAAAACGGCGTCAGGGGGGCATCTGGACTCCTCCGAGGCTTGCTTGCTTGCTTTTTTGCTTCCTGATCCGCATGTGTGTGTTTCAGATACTATATATATATATATATATATATATATATATATATATATATATATTCACACACACACTACACACACACCTATCTGCAACAAGTTGCAGGAGGAGGAGGCCGGAGAGGAAGGGGTTAATCCTAGGAAAATTTTCTGCACTTAGCAAGATCGTGACCCTCCCACACACTACAGTAGTTTATACATGCCTGGGAGGAAGGGAAGCTTTGCCACGAGTTTCCTTTAAAAACAAAAGGGGGGGAGAGGGGGGAAAACCCACCCCAAAACCCCACACACGCACAGGCACACATACTCTGGGGGAGATGCTGCTTCCTGCACCTCCAAGCAAGGATCCTATCCTACTCAATGGCTGCTTGAGCGCCTGGCAAGCAAGGTAAGTGAAGGGGGGAAAGGGGAGGGGGCTTACAACTTTGTTGTCCTTCCTCCGCTCCTCGCTCCCCATGTCTGCGAGAGGTGCCAGTCTCAAGCAAAGCAAGTTGGGAGCGAATCCGTAGCAGCAACAGCAGTACTTGAAGGGAAAGAGGAAGCAGGTAGGGCTCAGTAGGAGCTTGCATCTCGACGAGGCTGCGCTGCTGCTGCTGCTGCTGCTGCTGCTGCTGCCGGAGGGCTGGTGATGCTGCTGCTGCTGCTGCCGCCGCTGCTTCTCGGGGTGGATTTGCTTGGGGGGAAAGGCAGCGGAGAAGGTAGGGACTTTTGGATCTCCCGGTAGGAACTCCTGTGCTCTTGAGGCGTCATTGTAGCTGCGGGGTGCAGGCAACCAGGAAGGGAACTTCCAAGTTCTTGGGCTGACTCGTGTTGACTCTCGGTAGAGGAGGATGCCTTCTTCTCGAACTTTGCCTAGGGAACTCCGTGGCAAAGTGGCCACTCTCGAGCTGCGGCAGAGGAGAAGCACCTTCGCCAGGCTTCCCATTCCCAGAAGACCTGTGGAGTTAGTTCAGTGTCGTGCTCTCGCAACTTTTAGCTGGGGAGGCGTTTCTTTCCCCCTCCACCCGCCACCCCCGTCCCCCAGTCTGTCTGCGGGTGTTGAGCAGAGGCTCAGAGGAGGCACTGCGGGGCAAATTCAATGGGACTCTCGCCCCCAGTGCTCCAACAACCTTCCTAGTCATCCCAACGCAGTTGGATCTCACTATGAGTTATCCAGCCGATGGATCAGCGATGGCCACTGCTTGACCTCCCCCAGTGGGCATTTCCTTGGGTGGCACGACTTGGTGACTGAAGGGATCAGGCGGATCTGAACTTTTGACTTGTGGCTTCTTGCGCCCACATGGCGCACAACCAGGTCCTTGGGGTAAGTGTTTTGTTTGTGCTGTGTTGTGAAGCCTAACTGCTCGGTTTGATGCCTTGCAGGCTGTTTGCAAGTGCCTTCTCAAACCCCTGCTCCTACCCTCCAACCCTCCCCATCTCCAACCCCGGGGCAGACAGCAAGGATAAGTCTAGCAGGCATAGCAACACTATGGAGCGTGGTCTTGTCTAGGGTTTGTTGAATAATTAGAAATGGAAATGTTTCTTTCTCTCGCTCTTCCCCCTCCCCTTTTTCTGGGGAGGGGGAAGAGGGAGAGGGAGAGAAATGTGAGGCTCCTCCTGATTGGCGAATGACGATTTTAGCCCGCACCAATGAACGGCCGGCCTCGTCTCTATTTATTTAGTGCTCAGGGGGAGAGTTTTCTCTTTACGCAGCGTCCGTGCACAGCGCTAGACCCTCTGCTCGGGAGCAGAACGATGGAGGGGTGTGGGGGGAGCGCATTCCCAAGTCTGCCTTGCTCACAGAGCCCCCTGATTCTGCAAGCCCCTGCTCCCGGCCCCTTCGCGGGGAGGGGGAAGGCGGTGGAGCGGGGGCTGGATGTGAAGGGCTGGGCCAAGGGAAACCCCCCCTTCCCCTTCCCCACCTCCTAGACTCTCCTGAGTTGGATCTCTCGGTTTGGGCTTGCAGAGGGACTCGGTGGGGATGGAGCGTGTGTGAGTGAATGGACGATGGGGCGGATGGTGTGATCCCGATAGTGTCTGGGAAAGCAGCCGTCGGCCGTCTTGGGGTGCCTTGGATATTTGAATTTTTTTCCCCGTTTTGGTGGCAGCCGGATGGATGGATGTAGGAAGCCACGGGAGACTTTGTCCTTCGCGAATCTTTTTGCGGTCTGGGCTTGCTGTATATAACTACCTAGCCGGGAAGCCCTTACCCCAAAAAGCATTCGCGGAGGGCGCTTTCGCCGAAGGAGCAGCAGCGCGACCGCCGAGCCTCGGACTTATCTAGATTTTCTGGGCTCCCCCCCCCTCACCGCCGCCTCTCCTTTCCCTTTTCCTCTGTAACCCCACGACCCCCTTCTCCCCCACCCAGCGTGTGTGTCTCGAGAGAATTAAACTCCCCCCACCCTCGTCCCCACTCCCACGATCCTTTCGTAGCTTAACTTTCTTAATCGACTTCTGCTTGCTCTTTTCCGTGGATGATTTCATGCTACTGCCTTTTTTTCTTTTTTAAAGAAAACCTTCACAGAATAAAATACAATAAAACTTTCTCAAAAGTTCAGAGGACGCCCCCTCCCACGCCAGAAGGGTGTGTGATGTGTCCCATCCTCCTCCATCCCACCAGGGATGGAGTTGGATGTGTAAGTCCTCCACTGAATTGAGAGACAAGTGTCGACAAGTCTCTCTTTAAGATGGGGAGGGTGAGGGAGGTTTCTATCGATTTCAGTGTGGGTGGGACACTGGGGGATCACCCCATAAATAGCAGGGAGGGGAGAGTCACAAATCGGCCCCGATTTAAGGGGAGACTCCTGTCATCAGGCGATGCCTCCATTCCCCACCCCCATCACTTTCAACCTCCTTTTAGGTAACTTCCAGTCCTCCGATTCCCGAGGTCTCCCCTTTTCCAACTCCAAATGGCCCCGATCGGGGTAAAAAAGGCCAGATCCGGGGGGAAACCCGGCCGAGGCGTTGCTTTTGGACGAGGTGATTGGTAGCGAGCGAAGCCGCCTCAGCCCAGCTGTCTAGCACTATTGAAACTGCCTCGCCTTTTCCTTAGCCATGCACATAGCGCCGAGGAGAGTTAGAGGCAGCCTGCATTGCTTTGCCTTTCCCCTTTTGCTGTAATTAGCAAGTCGGATTTCGTGGGCAGGAGAAAGAAGGGGCGTTAGGTGAGGAGGAAAGGTCCCCCCACTCCTACGAAGACAAATGCACCTCGGCCCGGACAGACCAGACGAGGGGCGAACAGCAAGTTGCCCGTGCAATGAATGCCCGGTTGTCGCAATCTCGGGGCCTATTGGGTGCAAAAGCCTCTTTGGAAGGAGGAGGAGGAGGAGGAGGAGGAAGGGTGGGAAACCCAAGAAGGATCCTTCTCCAACTCTTGACAACTCTCAGGGATCCCCACCCCCCACCCCTCCTAGCCAACACACAGAGAAAGTGCTCAACTCCGGAAGGAGCGTCTCTTGCTTGGGAGAGAAGGCTGCAGTGGAGACACTGAGGGCGAGGGACACAGCCGAGGCTGAGGGCTGCTGTTTCTCCAGAGATAAAAGGGGGTTTGACAGGCTGGTGGTGTTGCAGAAAAGAGTAAAAGTCTGCCCAGTTGCTGAGCTGGGATGCAGGGCAAAAGCAAAGGAGCGCCTCGGGTTTCTTCCCTACTTTTTCTCCCCTTCCCCACCTCCTTGGCCAGGGTTGGTGGCTGGCAATGGAGCTGGATTGAGGGAGGCAGCACTAGGTGGGTCACTCCACCTCGAAAGCAACGTGCATTTGCCCAAGATCCCCGCTTTTCACCTTCTTGCACAACCACCACCACCCGAATCCCCCCTCTCTGCCCATCCTCCCAGTCTCCAGCAAGCCCTCTGAGTCTGGGGAGCATCTCTGAAGGGAAAGGCGCACACAGGGCAGAGAGGGGCGCTTGAAAGGGAGGGAAGTGCACGGATGGAGCAGCCACGACCAGAGCCTCTCCTTTGCTGTGCGTGTGTCTTGCCCATCCCTGTCGCAGGAGAATCCCAACCTAAGCAATCTGGGAGGGGAGGGGTGTCTGAGGAGGAACGCTTGGAAAAACCAAGCCACCGTGGGTTAGCTCCCTTCCTTTCGGCTCTTTGCATTGGCAGCCAACTGTTGCTACCAGTCTGGGGGAAACTGCTGTAGTTGCGGGAATCTGAGCTCCTTCTCTCACTTCCAAGCCGTGCTCTTCAATGCGGGTTAAAAGGGCAAAAGCAAACCATAGCGCCTGTCTCCCCCTTGCCTCACCACCACTACTGCGTATGACTGGTATTTTTTTAATTTTTTTTAGGCGGGAGGGGACATTTTGAGGGGGTGGCTTTCGGCTAGAGGGAAGCTCCGTCAGCTCTGCTCTGCAAAACCGCGACAGGCTCCCTTGCCCGACGTGGCGGGCGACAACAGCCCTTGCACCTTCCAAATCTCAATGATTTGGGCGTGATCCACTCAGTCTGAAAGATTGTCTGCTCATTGGGGGGAGGTTGGGGGATCAATGGCGTTATTCTCAGTGAAGGCAATGAGATCTTTCCTAAGGATCTAGAGACCACGTCTAAAACACGAGCAAGGCCTCATCCTCCGTTTCCTTCTCTCCCAATGAAAAATCCTCACGTCCTTGCAGGCAAAGGCTGCGGGCAAGCTGGGGGTACTTGCTTTCCTCCCCCTGCCCCTGCCCAGGAAAGGGGGAGGTGAATGGCTAACCTTTTTCTGTTCTGCACGCCTCGCTTTTATGCTACCTTTTCTTATTTGTGAGCAGAGATCGTTCTCGAAAGATGCAGAAAAGTTTCTATCTGTCCTCTCCAAGAAACTCCCCCACGCCACCATCCCCGAAATACTTTAAATGCCCCCACCTTTAAATTTCGAGGGCACGCTAGGAATGGCCCAAAGCCGAGACTACAGCTGTCTGAAAAGACGAGACGAGCTGAGTCAGGTGGAAGAGCCAAACCAACGCCCGTCGGAAAAGGCAAGGGATATCGTGAGAAAATGATATTTGGGAGAAAGGTTTTTTAAAAAAATCAAATGTATAGCCAGCCACTCACCTTCCCTTTCTTTCTAAAGGAGCCTTTAGCCCACTTAGCCTCCCATTTCTGCGTGCCCTCCACCCTTATCCATGCGACGTGTCTCCCAAGAAGTTTCAAGGACGTCCGATGTAAGCAGAGGCCAGATGCTCTTTCGACTGGAGGTTGTTGCGTCCCTCCCTCCCTCCCTCGCCTCTTTCCCACAGAAGCAGCCTCCGTGTCGTCCCCCCTTCCATGCAACAAGAATCCCGTTTGCCCTGGGAAGCGCTAACGTCGAGAACGCTGTGCTCCTTTGCAGGTGGTGGCCCCGTCTGTCCGGGCTGGCGGTCCGAGGGGAAGGCCTCACTCTGGAAGAGATCGGATTCCGAGGGAGAGGACGGAGAAGAGGACTCGCCTAGTTGGGAGCTGCAGGTGAGAAACACGTAAACGCACACGGAAAAGAAACCCCACAACCGCGTGAGCAGCAGGGTTAGCGCGAAAGGTCACAGCGGTCTGGAGAGACTAAACAAAAGAGTGCATAGAGACTAAACAACGCGCGCCCTTGAGATCCGTCCAGCCGACCCTGGAAACCGGTGCAGTTTCCCTTCCCTCTCTTGACCAGAGCAGAAAACAGTCGCGTCGTTTGTAGGGCCTGTAGTGCAGCGCTTTCCCAAGGCTGGGGCTGCATACGTCTTTTTGAGAAGGAAGGGAAGGGAACTCCAGGCTGAGGTAACTTGCTGGTCGATATCACTTCTTAGCGCGGGGCAGCATGTGACCATATAATTTCATAGGCGCCCTTTCAAGAAAAGGAGGAAGAAAGGTGAAGTAAAAGAGAGGCAGGCCGAGTCACGTTCTCCCCTCACCCTGCAGAAATCAAAGGGGTCTGTAAAGTTCGACTGAGATGTGATAATCTTTAGCACTGCTTCCTGTTTCACTGAAGTATAGCCGAATTTAAAAAGAATAACCCTCAGCAGAGACCTGGGTGTTCTCCCCACTCTTCCATCTTTGGCCCAAAGGAATTTCTTGCCTCTAGGCAGTTTCTAAAGGTCCTCGGCTAATGTTTGGGAGTGGGGTAGGTCAAAGGGGTTTCTCAAAGGGATTGACAACATTTTAAAAATCAGGCAGGTAAGGGAGTTTATGCAGTATTTCCCCCCCTGGTGAAATGGAAATGAAACTAGCCATTCAATTAGCTGCTAAGGCCTCTCCCTTTGAAACAGAAGATATCCAAACCAAATCCTTTCTCAGTTTCGTGTGCAACTTTAAAGCGTCAATTTCAGTACCAACAACTTGTTACATATCTGAAATAAACCCAGATTTCCCTTTGTTGTATGTAAGAAGTGCAGTTGAAGACTGTGACCCACAACTCAGATAAGACAATGAAAGACGATTCAGCCCAAGTATAGTCCTAGGACTGCAGTTTAACTGGGCTGGTATGAATGGTTTGGCTTCCCACCTCGCAATTACGTACTTATAATGCTGCTTAATGTTCTTATACTGCAGGAAGACCGTTCACATCTGGTGGAGGAGGGTTTTTTGAATGCGTTGACAAGGATGAGCAGACACATGCTCACTGGATAGGCTTAGGTTAAGGCAAGCATAAAGGGAGAAATCTCAGATATAAATTGAGTCAGCAACTGGCACCCCCACAATGGCCATAGAGCAAGCTATGATTTCATAAAATTTCAGCCAATACTAAAAATGCTGCTCATCCTTACCAGCCTAACAAATTTTAATTTGTCATCACTTAGAAAGTGGTTTGGTCCATAACGTGCAGTTCTTTTCTTTCCCATTTACCTTTTGCATTAACCCAGAGCTGTTGTGTACGGGCTGCAGACCTCTCTGGCCCACAGTTATATTGATACTTCTCAATTAAACAAATGTGATGTACTCATGGACAAGACAGCAGCCATGAAGGTTGCTGCACTAAGCGGTGCCTCCTTTATCTGCTGACCTTTATGTAGCTTCAAGTCTACCATTAAGCAGTGGTTAGAGGTGATTCACTTAAGGCAAGAAGAAAGGTCAATAGGGTTGACTTTGCCCTAGTGTTACCAAGAAGCGAATGAAGACCACAAAAACAATCTACCGTTTGTCTTAAACTCCTGAGAAGGTTGGGTTGTTGTTTATGTATGGATTCATAGGAAGGATATATCCAGGGAAGAGATTCAGGCCTGTTTTCACATTCTCTGGTGACTGAGAAATTTAAGCATTCGATTCCATCCTGTCCATCAATCTAAAATAAACAGAATGAGAAACAACAAGCTCATTATGGATTTATAAAAGTCCATAGTTGAAAAGCTCCCCCCCCCAAAAAAAAATGTATTCCAGCCAGCTACGTTTTATGTCTTAAAGTAAGCGTTTTCAAGATCTCTTTCTATTAGAAGACCATTTCTGGAAGACAATTTTGGCCTGTAATTGCATAGGAAGCCATTATCCTATAATGCACACTTTTTTTGTAAGCACGAGAATGTTCTTCAGAAAGGTGCTATTACGATTTGGTGGCATCACAGACAGGGTGCTGTTTTTTCCATTGCCTTGGGCCAAGCCATTCTTTTTGCCACACATTGCTTTACAGCTCTTACATCATCCCTCATTGTGTTTTAAATAAATATTTAGGTACAGAAATGCTGGAAGGGTTCAATATCATACCATATCAGTCCTGTGCATGTCTGTTTGGAAAAATTTCCTACTGATCTGAATGAGGCGAACAATCTCAAGGACATGTGTGCAGGGCTGCAACCTTAGTATGAGACAGAAAGACGACAACCTCTCAGCCAGGAGGGGTCCTAAGGATAGGAATGGGGTGTAAAATGCAGTAAGTAAATATATTTAGTTCATCTTTCTGCCCAAGTTGGGCATAAACAGTTTTAAAGTGTTAATATACTGGGGTTTGACAACAGAAGTAATGTCTAAATAGTGAATATCATTAAAGCTGCAAACATGAACACACTCTCTAGTGAGGAAACCCCACTGGACACAGTAGAATTTACTTCTGAGTAAGCATCCATAAGATATACTGAAGGCAGCCCTGTTTAGGGAAGTTTTTCATGACTGATGTTTTAATGTATTTTTAATCTTTTGTTGAAAGCTGCCCAGGGTAGCTGGGGAAAACCAGCCAGATGGGCGGGGTATAAATAATAAATTATTATTACTATAACTATTACTATTATTATTATTATTATTATTATTATTATTATTATTATACTACAATCATAGAACTGTAGAGTTGGAAGGGTCCACAAGGGTCATGTAGTCCAGCCCCTGCAATACATGAATCTTTTGCCCAACGTGGGGCTCGAACCCACAACCCTGAGGTTAAGAGTCTCAAGCTGTTCTGAGTGAGCTACCCAAGCTAGCAGTTTTGAGCTATTTTGTCTGTGTTTGTACTCATTGAGTCTGCATATAGGCATACCTGCAAATAGGAATGGATGTGAGTCTTTCTGCTGCTGTGGAGTGAGCTCCACTACTCCAACATATCCTTCAAATGACATACACAAGGCCTCAAAATCAAATGACGATTGCCTTTTTTCCCCTTTGCCCTTTCCCCCTTTTGGTGCTTCACTCTCTTTGGTGTACCAACCCACTTTCCTTCATTTCTCCCCACCCCCTTGTGGTTTTTATCTGACAGACTGTCCATCATTTTATTTCCTTAGTTTTTGAAAACCATAACATGCTTTTGGGTTTTTCTAAAGCTTGAAAAAACTGTTCAAGAAAGCAAGTTGGCTGGGGAGACTTTGAAGCTTTGTGACTGGTCATCAGAGTTCTGTAAATTCGAAGAACAAGATTCTCTTGATTTTGAGCTGGGTGGGTTGGGTGTCTCCCAAATGTAATTAAGTGTCCTTCTACAGCAGATACTCTGTTTCAAATATGCATATCAGGGAAAGATACAATGCTGTCATCATTGCCCACGAATCTTTGCATCCCAATTTGTCACAGCCCTCCTCAATCACCCATATCTTGTTCAGTTCCTATTTCTTTAGTCCAAATATTTCCTATAGGTCAGACCTAAATCATACTCTTGTTATAGGTAGGAGTTCACTAGCAATCACCTTAAAACAATCTCCATCTAGAGAGTAAAGTTTTCCCACATTGCACTCTTGTGCCCTATGTCTCACATGGAAACACATAGGCATTCATAAATTACTATTTATTATTCTTTAAATTATGGGAATTGATTGTGAGGTCATTTTGCTCTTTGGTCATTTTCAGCATCTTTGCATCCCTACTGAATAGTTAACAAAACAACTATGCATTTCTGCCTTCCTGCCCAACTCCACCAATTTCAGAAAAACCCAAAGAGTAGTAAATTTGGCGGCTGTTAAATTGCAAGTTGGCTATCTCACTTACATCCCCCCTCATCCAGTGCCGGATTTACGTATAAGCTAAACAAGCTATAGCTTAGGGCCCCACTCTCTTGGGGGTCCCCCCCCCAAAAAAATAAAGAAAAAAAACTGGATGTACATTTCCAAAATATAAGATAAAAATAAAAATAAAATAAAATTTGCATACAGCATCAGTGGCAAATGGCTTTAGATACCTAGAGCATATATTCAGCACAAAAAACAGCGACAATTTGTCGTTGACAAAGGACAGCTGGACATATAAAGGGCCCCATTGCCTTCAGTAGCTTAGGGCCTCATCAAACCTAAATCTGGCCCCGCCCTCATCATATAAAAGCTAATTATTTTTGGTGTTTGTATGTGTGCATATTACAAATATATTTGTTGTCTATACAAAAGTGTAATTTGACAGGTTTGCAACTGCCTGTCACACAGGGACCCCCCCCCCCTGTATCAAGAGCAAAAACTGTTGCTCTCTATGTAGAGGTCGCTGCATAGGTTAGGAAGGAAGTTCTAGACCCCCTCCATTTTATTATAGCAGAATCATGATCTGGGAGGAGTCAGAGAGGAGCTCAGGCTCCTTCCAGTAACTAATACTGCCTCCTTAGGGAAGCCCAATTGCCACTTTGTGAACGGTGGGTCTCCGTTTCCGAGCCGGTGATTCCCATCATATGGAACGTCATGCTATTCTGCTGACTCACTTGGGGAAGAGGGACGAACAAAGCTTTCTGCAAAATGAGATGAAACAACAACGACAACAAAAATCCTATTTAGCTATCACTAGCGGCATCCAACGGTTGCCAGCATTGAAAGAGGGTCTTCTGTTTCTGTTATTACTGCAAATCATCATGTTTTAAATACCACATCTATTCTAGGGCCAGTACTGCGGAGGCCACTTACTGGTTTCAACTAATGGACACAGATATGAGAGATCTTTAAATGCAAATTTTTGCTGCAGGTAGCTTAATACCTGGGTACAGAGGGTTGGAAAATGGGCTGAGCAGATCCTAGACAAGAGACTGCAGGTCTACAAAGAAATCTTACGTTGGCTTTTTATTTTACATTTTTATATGGAGACCATAGCCCTGCCTGAGAAAGAAGAGACCTAGGGCCTCTTGTGTAAATGTAACCTAGAGTAGAAGTGAGGAAATTATACAACATATTAATTAAAGGAAACAATAGGCTTGTTCCAATCCGGATAGACAGACAGACAGACAGACATATACACAGCTTGTTGATTAAATAAATATTGTTGAGATCATTTCAGTAACTTGTTTCAACTTCAGCCTCTCAAAGTTGGCTAATGCAAGGCACTCCAAAGATGGTCTTTGTAACTACTTTGAGTGAACAGTCATAAAATAAAAATTTCAGTTATATATTTTAGGGTCACTGCCCTTGCATTCTGGAAGCCTTGTTTATATATTTAATTTCATATTAATATTCTTGAAGAATATTAGCCTGGCACATCTTTGCTCTTTTCACATGGATTTAGGATGGACGTAGGCTGGGATCATATTATTGCTCTAAAATGGCCATCAGATTTCTGTGCCGTCAGAAAAACTTTAAGGGTCATGTTGATCTGTATCCACATTTCCACACACAGCGATAATTATGCAACATCATTGGAAACTGTTGCACCCCCCATTTTCCAGATATCTGGCGAATGAGATTTCCTTTTGCTTTTTGACTTAAATTTACGTTCCAGCTTTTTACTTCATCCAGAGCTTCACAGTGTTTCGGTAGTTTTGAAGAACTCATTGTTCTCTTCATTATTTCTGTTTCAACCAATGTGGAGAGAGAAACTTTCTCCCATGAAGAGGCATAATCCCTTTCCACACGCAAGTCATACTTTGCTGCTGGTCTCTTTGTGTACTTGAGACTGGCACGGCAATGGATGTAGAAGGCCTTTCTCAAGACACAGAAGGGAAAAACAATTGGTGAGCATGCTCTCTCTTTTCTTGAGGTTAAAAAAAGCACACCACAAGTTTCTTATCTGAGCAGCAGGACCAAGTAACTTTAGTGGTTACAGGATTGTGGTGAGACGGGGGAAATTGCCTAGATTCTGCAACACGAAAAAAACATGTGACCATATATGTGGTGGTGCTGACAGGTTTTACACTGCTTAGAGCTTTCTTTTTTCAGGAGTTTAATTACGCAAAAGTGTGGGAGTGCGCTTTGTCTGTATTTGTGTTGTTCCTTTGCACAACAAGGATTCCCCCCCCCCAAGCCAAAATTAGTTGCATCTCTTTAAGCACAATCATCCTGCTCCCATATCCTGCTTAAAGGCAAATTTAGGTATGAGGAGTTCTACTTAATCTGCTCAAAAAGTGTATAGCCAGTTTTATTCCTTTGGGGTAGGCTGCAGCTCAGCAATCTGATACTCTAACCACTACTCCATGCCTGCTCTCAGTACACAGTCCTGGGGCCGTTGGATAAAAGAACGTTACATTTTAAACAACCCTCTTGCTATGGGAACTTTTTGATAGAGAGTCATTCGGAGCATGAGTCTGGTTATGACATAGCATAGAAAGCTAAACAACAAGAGCATAGAAGTTTGTTTTTATCCTATAGAAAGGAAGTGTCCTTTGAAGCATTAGGTGTGTGATCCTTCATTCAATAGTACTGAGAGCCCCTATTGAAGTGATTGCGTCATCTGGGGAAGCAATGGAAAATGAGACCAATTAAGCAGCCAACCTGTTATTTCCCCACAACACCCAGAACATGTCAGCATTGTTAATTTCGGAGAAATATCTTGGGCACCGAACAAAAAGTGCAAATACCAACATGCTTTATTGGTATGCTAAAATTATCACCTGTGGTGTCAGTCCTGTTGCCTTCTGACTGTGCCTTTAAATCCTTACAACATTGCTGCTGTCTCCCCTTCCTTTAAACAATGTACTAACGTCAGCTAACGTCTATCTATGCAACAGTATAGACAAATAAGATGAAAGTTCCGTGACCAAACTTGTGATAGAGTAACAAATTATTCCAGGCTATTGTAGCTTGAGACCTGGTGCTGATGTTGGACCAGGAAAATGCCCGTCATTGTGCTTAGTGTGTATATGGAAGAAATACTTGTATATTGCAAGGACTCCTGGGGGTGCAGCACGTCTTAGTGTGGTCTGTGCGCACAAGATGAACTCCTTGTGAGGGCCAGGGCAGCCCAGTGTCAGGATGGAAGGAAGCTTTTGCCTACAACACAAGTATCAAGAGCAGTGCTTTACTGTTTCACACTACATTTGAGAACATGGTTTTAATGGAGCTAAAGCTTCTCCCTGCCCCCATATTGTCTCATATTGGCGTAGGAAATTGAGAAGATTTGCACTGGAACAAAAAATATTTAGGGAAAGAATCCTGCTTCCTTGTGAGGGCCATTGTTTTGATAACACAGTCATCATAGCCAAGAAGAACTGAGTTCATAAACCATAGAGTTGGAAGGGATCCTTATGGTCATCTAGTCCAGCTCCTGCAATGCAGGAATCTCAACTGGATCACACATGACAAGTGGCCACCCAACATCCACTTAAAAACCTCCAAGGAAGGAGAGCCCACCACCTTTTGTGGCAGTCGGCTCCACTGCCAAACAACTGTATAGCTTCATCCTCTGTTGTGTTTGAGTAGAATGCGATTGAACTTTGGGAACTGCCTTTCAAACAGATACAGATATGTAGATAACATGATGTGTGATAACAATACTCTTGTATTGTCAACCTTCAGAGGTGGCCCTATCGCAAGGGAAAATGAGGCAGCCACCTCCAAGACAGTAAGGCAGCAGAATGGGTGGTAGATTGCTCGAGCACACGGGACACAATCTGTCAGGGAAGTTCTCTCATGCAAGTGCCTCTGAAGGGAATAGGAGCTGGGCAAATTCTGCATGGTTGCTGTTCATCTCATTGATGCCTGCACAAGGCAACTTCCCTCTTCACTGTGCCCTGTATTAAACAGTGGCTTCTTGGATCAGCCTTAGGTGTTATAGTGTGGGAGCCTGCCCTTAAAAATATAGCTTGGGTCAAAACAGGGAGCAAATACCATATATTATTATTATTATTATTATTATTATTATTATTATTTTATTTATTACCTGCTCTTCCCCCCTTAGCTCCTGAGGCAGGTAACGACATTACAGCACAACATTACAAAACAATATTAAAAAGAGATAAAAGCAACTTACAATTAGAAAAGCAAAATTGGGCCTAAAAATATGATGGTTAAACACATGTTCCTTGCCTGGATTGCTGCCCAAAATTGCTACCCGTCATGATGAAGTAACATACACAGATATACATATGCACGTTTATAATATAATATACAGATAAATTATTTATAGACAAAAGTGTAGCAGAATAAAGCTGCTCATTTGTACCTGCAGGTATATTTATTTGAATTCAGTTTATTTATTGCAAAAATGTTTCCAAGTTCCCCTCTTTACTAGCATCAATATTTAGATATGAAGGACCAAACTTTTATACTAGACGTCATGTCATCCTAGTTTTCAGCTCAAGCAAATCTGCAGAAACTAAGACCAGCACATAGCACAATCAACCTATATGCAAAACATATACAACTTGGTATGCTTCTTTTTGTTTTATTTTCATTCTCCTGAAAAAGGGCAAGCAAGCTATATGTACTATCCAACAAAAGAAACTCTTTGGGCTCTTTTAAAATGCTGACATTAAAAGCATTTTCTTTTCTCATTAACAATTTGCCCAATTTGATAGCATGCATTCACTTTCCGTTGAAAAAAAGGTACAGAGAAAGAGAAATGAACAAAAGTAAAATCAAGACGCAAAAACAAAAACAAAAAACCACAAAAACATTCACTGGGCAAGCAGAGAGAGAGAGAGAGAGAGAGAGAGAAGGAATAAGAATCGAAATGTTGGCTGAATACATAAGATTTGCTTACCTATTGTAAATGCACATAATGGACAAAATTCACCAGAAATGCCCCTCTGTTTTCCTTTCTTACTTTTTAATTATCTCTCTCTCTCTCCATACACAATTCACACATTAGTTTTCTGTTACTCTCAAGGGCAAGATTATATAACTATTTCTCTATCAGCCCAATTACAACGCATCTACCATTCATAAATATATGTTATAATAATCTAATCTGGATAATAAGGGAGAGCTGCTAATGGGTCACAGCTATACAGTAAGTGACTAGACTTTGAAACTTTATGAAACAGGAGGCTAAACTTGATCGAGCAACCACTTCTGTGGTTCAAGCCTCAATGAAAGAGACAAGAACTGTACGAGGAGCCTTTGCATTACAAACAGGGGATACCATATGACATCACTGCAGTGGCAGGGATTTTAGAAGGATTGTTTCCTTAATCCAGGAAAGGTTTCCATATGTAAAAGCAGGCTCCTGGCTAAAGGTTTCACAGATATTTGTTAGATGTGTGCTGTACGTGCAAACAGGTGCTGTGCGGGGGGAATGCTTGTTTGTTGGTTTGTTTTTTAAAAAAACACAACTCAGCATCCCGGCCTGTGCACATGATGAGCTTAATAATAATAATAATAATAATAATAATAATTTTATTATTTATACCCCGCCCATCTGGCTGGGTCTCCCCAGCTACTCTGGGTGGCTCCTAATAGAGGACTAAAAACAGAATAAAACTTCAAACATTAAAAAGTCCCATAACAGCTAAGTAGATTCATGCTCTCACATCCCTCAGTAGATGGTTGTTCAGTTCCAATAGTGACAGTATGTGTTGGAGGAGTGAAGAGGCATTTTCCCCAAACCATGCTGCTCTCCTACCGTAGAAAATAGGGACGGGACTGATTGCACCAACCATAGCCTGTTAGGGGACAAGGAGTAGAAGCATCTTCATGTTCTAGCCATGAGCCGATATCCAAGAGAGAGAGTGAGTTAAACATAGCTAACTCTCTCCTAGATTGTGGTCATAGTCTCTCTCTCCCCTGCCCCCCTTATTTTATTTATATTTTATACATTTATTTACATTTTATACATTCTTTTTTATTTTGACGAAGTAAATAAATAAGAATAAAAATGTTCACCCCACCACCAAGACTATTCCATTGTAACTATCCAGCCTCTCAAAATTTCAACACCTCTCGCAATGGCTTGACCCCTTTCCATTCTAACAGTACAAATTCTACAAACACCCTCCATATCTCCTCAAAATCATTCCTCCTGAATATTCCCCGTCTTACCTTAATGGCACATGTTAATTTATCATGAATAGCTATATTCCACACCTCTTTATACCATTCTTCCATTTCGTGTTCTGGTCATGGTCATATTTTTGCCACATTTTATCTATGTTTATCATAATGGTCATAATTGTGTTAAAATCAGGCCTATTTAAAGTATACCTAATAATAATAATAATGGCGCATCAATTTTGCTTAACGCCATGCAAAAAAACCCAGAGTGACAGGTCTCTTTCAGAATAGTTTACACACAACACAACACAACACAGAAATAGAAGTGGGCACAAAATTAAGCAAATTCAGGTACATATATGCCTACAGGAACGTGGTTATGAAAAACATAATTCTCTCTGGTAGGTTTAAAAATGGAGGTGCTGGAGGAATATACGTACGTTATTGTTTCAGCTCCCTGGAGTACGAAGAAAAATTATGGTGATCTCCTAAATAGGCAACTTTGAATTTTGAACATATTCAGTATTATTTTGTGGGAAGGCCCTAATATATACGTTTAGTGAGGCAGCTAGCCAATGGAACTATTTCATTTCATGAGACATATGTATTTTAAAAAGTTAATGAATGATATATATATTAAAACATATTTGCATAATACTAAAATCTCATTGCAGATGCAATTGGGGGATACTAAAGATAGGGCCTACTTTTTGTTAATATAGAATAATTCACAATAATATATATATAAATATATATACACACACAATTAAAGCATATATTATTAGAAGGCATGTCTATCTTTAATCTTTTGTTTTACTTGAGCGGGGAATTTGGAATATAAGATATTGACTTTTATCTCTATACATTTATTTCTAAAATTTCTTTGCTGCCCCTTCAATATAAATAGCCCCAGGACAGCTAAAATAGGACACTAGAACCAAAAGGCTTAAAATGAACAGGTTCAAATCTCATCATCATTTACACACACACACAAACACACACACACACACACACACACACACATATTGGATTTCAGTTGTGCACTGTCCGCTTCAGCTGCTTTTGCTTTATTGCTGGAATGATACTGAGGAATCAGTATAAAAGGAGAGAAGTCTGCTAATTTGGAGCAGTCTTCCATTTTAGCCGCACAGATTAATCAAAGGTGAAAATCTTGATAAGAGATTAACACTGCAGTTGATTAATGTTGATTAATGCTGCAATTCTCTGCATTTCCATTCGGAAGTTAGTCCAATTGTATTCCATGGGATACTCTCTCAGGAAAGCATGCGAAGGACTGGAGCCTGGCAGTGCAACCCTGTGCACATTTACTTGTGAGCAAGTCCTTCTGCATTCAGTGGGACTTACTCCCAGGTAAGTGTGTGTAAGATTGAAGCCTAAATAATTTAAGGCTTGCTTATGAATATCTTAGTTACCAGTATGCCAATAGCACATACAAATCAGCAGCCATATACGCTTACAGAACCATGACATCTGAGCTGAGCTTAACCATGTTTATCCAGAGCTATTAACTTCCATTCTTTGGGTTTTTGGAGGGGGGGATTACTTCCTAATAAATGCCCCTAAGATGGCAACCTATGGCAGTGGGCCAGAGAGCCATACAGTAGGTATATATTATTATTATTGTTATTATTATTAGAATTTATATACCTCCCTATACCCAGAGGGCAGTTCGCAGAATAAAATCAAAATATAAAACCACAAAATACATAATCAAAATACAAGTAACAACCCAATAATCCTCCCACTAAAAAAACTCTACCACATTTTAAAAGGGCATAGGATATATACAATAGCATATTTTGCATCTTTTACAGCAGGCCACCATGCCACCTCACAAACAGATCTGGAAGGTCCCGTCCTGTTTCACAATTGATTTGCCATGTGGCATGGTGTGTCAAGATGGCCTTGGAAATGTGGAACAAGTGGTGTGGTTCTTTGGATCTCAGCCCTTACAGACTGTGGCTTACAGTCTTTCTTGTTCCTTTTACCCCTCGTACATCAAGAGACTTATTTTAATTTTTTGGCCATATGCTATTATACAGTTGTAGTGATGGGAGATGAAAGCTTATATTTAGTTGCCTTCCAAGGAACTTTTGTTAAAGGGTGACTATATAAATGCAAATAAATAAAGACTTGCTCATTCTTACCTCCAAATTAGCTTGGTGGCACTGGCTACTATATTCTTAAGGGACTTCTCTTCCACTATATCCTATTGCAAACTTAGTTTCAGCTGAGAAAGCGTCTATGTACATGATTTCTCATGAGCAAAAGAGCAAGAGGGCCTAGAGACATGCTAAGTGGTTGTGTCTCCCTCCTGCTGTGACATTCCCTTCTTCATGAGGTTCTCTAAAGCAAAAGATCGCCCAGACCCTTGTTATGAGGTCAGGCAAAAAATGAATTGTTAGTGACAGGTAAATATTAATCTTATTAGGTTTTTTTTTAATGTTATTTAATTTCAACATATGTTATTACATTTTCTTCTTGCAATATAGCTGAATGATATAGATTTAATTAGCAATCTTTTCTGCTTATACCATTATAACCTATCCTCATCCCTTCTAGGAAAGGCGGCTTATGCTATGATATAAATATCTTTACGGAGCGGGACGGTTACATGCTCAGGAAACTAACAAAACAATTATTCTGTGGCGTAACCAATATTTAGGCTCACGAGACCCAAACCCTGTATTATTTGAACGACATCAGCTCTCTCATTTAAAAAAATGCCAAATGGAATTAATGTTCATTATATACATACACCGGTATTATGTACATAGCTATCTACTGATATTCAGAAAATTTCGAGATTTCTCAGGGCTAGAGACAAGCATCAGACTGAGACCACCAAGCTAGGTAATTCTTTTAGCTACTCTGCAGCAGGAAAAAGAAAGCAAACTTCTTTGTGTCTGGCTGCCCCTTGGCAGTGTATCTGAACCCCGGTGGGTTCCAGAAGGGACTTGTTCCACAGTTGAGAAGGCAGCTTCACGGAGCCAAACTGCTGAGAGAACCTAATGAGTTGTTTTTAAGTTTATTTATATGCCACTTTCCCATCCATAATGCCCCCAAAGGAGCTCACAAGAGCAGCAAAACGCAAACATCAATATTACCGTACAGCAAAGATATTTAAAATGTGGCAATATGTTAACAAAGCAGAATAGGCAACATGCAAAGGCCTGGAACCACCCTTCTGTGTCGAGCCACCTACACGTTACTTGTATCTGTGATTCCCACTGTGATTCTCGTGATAGCCACTGCTGCTGCCCTCTTACAAAATAGTATTTAAGCCCTGTCTCAATATCTGAATTGTCTCCCCTGCCCTGAAGACTGATTCAGTTTGCATTGTTTCAGCAAGGAAAGAATAGTCATTCAGATTCATTTTAAGCAAACTGGATTAGGAATGGAGGCTTAGGTTAGAGAATTAGGTTTGGTTCTACCCCTTAGTTTGGATTTTGTTGTGTCTTTCCATGCAATTAATTTATAATATGTTTGTAATAACAATGTAAAAGGAGGTGACAAAGCACAGAAATAAAAGAAAGCTAGCTGGGGGGGGGGGGTTCTCTAAAAAGTTTCCCAGCATTTATTCAAATATAGCAATTATGTTGATAAATAAAAATATCACTATCAAAGAACAACATTACACTTGACTATACTGCTAAATTTTCCATTCTTGTCACCGTAACAACAGTCCATTTACTTTTAAATCTAATTAATTTTCTCTGATCCTGATACTGTCTGTTAGTTTTACCATTCCAGCCCTGTATCAAAAAGAACATGGAACTCAAGATTTAATCCATGTAACCCCCCCCCCCCACAAATTTCCTCCCATTAGTCTTGCATAAGCTGTAACAGCCAATATAAGTTTTCAATACTTCTATTCAATAAAGATTTTTGGGTGCCCATAGGGACCACAGACCCAGTCATTATTTTATTAATATACAAGCACTTTTGACCAAATATAATGAATCAGATAGGCTTGCTACCAGATATCACAATTATTGGCTTTCAGGCTTCTACATCTCCATCAGGTCTCTCTTTCAGGTATCATCCAACTATATCAGATTAAATATGTTGTATGCAATTTTGTAGCATTTTAAAAAAAATATTAGCACAGCAAGGTGCTGCTGGGCCTTTGGACCAGATGTATTTCCACGTTGTCCCTGAAAGTTGTTGGACTGTTATCCCCCCCCCCCAACATAACAAACCTTAATTCCCACATAGCATTCGTTTTGAGTATTGCTGTACTACATTTACAGGAAAGTGAGCTGAGAAAATAAGGTCTGAGAAGGACACAGGAAACAGTTTTCCTGCTGAAACTAAACTAGTCTGGACCTATATGCTGCCTAGGTGGGAACAGAGTATCTAACGGACAAGTAAAACTGTCCTGCCAGATAAGACCTAAAAAGTGAAATCAGATTCTGCCAGGTTTACCCACCCAGGTTCCACTCTGATTTCATCCCTGATCTGTTATTTGTTGTTGTTTGGTAACATTAAGTTAACCTTATTTATTTATTTATTTATTTGATTGATTGATTGATTGTATTTATAAACCGCTTAATATTTCTAAGCAGTGCACTTTATTTACCTTAAAGATAGCAGCCCCTAGGAGGAGCCTGACACATGGCCTGCATTTTTTAGCCCTGCAGCACTGTGATCTTGGCAAAAATACGTACACCCACTCGCCTGAATATGGGATCCACCCCATTGACATAATGTCAGTTTTATTCCTTGGCTGAGCAGCTAAGCTGTTGTTAGTACCAGTAGCAGCTTACCTTCAGCGGGGAATCACAGCTTGGGGTGGGGTCACCAAGAGTGTTTTTTTTAAAACCTCACCCATTTGCCATACTCAGTTCCAAATACCCTCCCCCCCAACCCTATTATTATTAAAGAAAAAAGAACCATAGATTTGTAGAGTTGGACGGTATGCTGAGCGTCATCTAAACCAACCCCAATGCAATGCAGAAGGCATATTAAATATCTACATGAATTTTGTGTCTTGTCCAGCTTAGCTCTTAGTTTTAGCTTTGACCTTGATCTGCAAAATTCTATATAGTACTTACCAGCCATATTTTCTAGGCTGACCTACTGGGCTATGCCCTGTGTCTAGCTATAATCTATCAAGGTCTGATCTCCCTCTTCCTTCTCTGGATCGACAGGTTCACTCAGGAAACTTGTATTTTTAAGAATCAGATATTAGTAGCCCTAGATGGGAGATTCGCACGCATCAATATGTATGTAGCTCCTCGTGAAGAGTGAATGCAACATGCAATTCATTCATTATTTTTATAAAAAGGTAAATGTGTGGTATGCAATGGTATAGGTCTTAAGAATAGCATACTAAGTAAAGAACTTTTAAAAATATGCTTATGATAATGTCCCTAATCCGAAGCCCTTTCCACATGTTATATGTCTGTAAGAACATAAGAAGATCCCTGCGGGATCAGACTAGTGGCCCATCTGCTCCAGCATCCTGTTCTCACAGTGGCCAACTCACAGTGGCCAACCACTTCTTCCTATTTGTGGTTTCTGTTATTCAGAAGCATATGAGTTGTGTAGCATGTGAGTGTGTGGTGGCATTCAGTGGCGTAGTGTGGGGGGTGCAGAGGGGGCCGGCCGCACTGGGCGCAACATCTGGGGGTTAGGGTTAGGGGGTGCAAATCCATGGGTTAGGGGGCGCAAATTACTTGCCTTTCCCCGGGTGCTGACAACCCATGCTACGCCACTGGTGGCATTGTCCCCTCAACAATGGGTCTTCATTAGAAAGCATGAGCAGAGCCCATCCTGTACACCCAAGGGCTTTGTTCAGACATCCTAAGGAACACATATAGGCTGGAGGTGGAATCTTCACTATATCACAAATCCATGCGTGCCTTCATTCTTGATACACATAACATCTGAAAAGTGCTTGGAAGAAATTCAGATCAATGTGAACACTGGACACCCCATTTTTTTAAAAAAAACAAAACCCCTTCTTTATTAATTACCACACCTGGTTGCTATTATTTAACATGACACATCTTCATCTCCAGGGTAGGCCTGAGACCTACCATACTTTAGTCCCAGGAGCCTCCAAATTTTATTTTCAACGTGAAAACAATATTCAGTTACTGTATGAGATGCCATTTATTTGTGTTTGAAAGGGTTTTGATTGGTGTTGAACTGGTGTTGAAGTGTAGTTATCGTAGACAAAATTGTTCCAGACAA
Organism: Podarcis pityusensis; assembly: GCF_964106645.2. NCBI lineage: Eukaryota > Metazoa > Chordata > Lepidosauria > Squamata > Lacertidae > Podarcis > Podarcis pityusensis. The sequence goes on along the minus strand of NC_138028.1, from coordinate 53,554,973 downwards.
TACCTGTGCAGAGTCATATATTTAAGGATTATATTTCAAATAATGTGGAACTCTTTGGAACTCCCTCCCTAGAGAAGTTAGATTGGCATGCTCCTTCTTGTCCTCCCACTGGCAGTTGAAGACCTCCTTGTTCCAACAGACTCTGGGGAAATGACTGTTTTTAATGAGGGGGCTGGTGCCATGCTGTTTTTGTTGTGATTGTCTATACATGCGCGCGCACACACACACACACACACACAAACACACACACAGTTTTAATTCTATTAATGTTTCATTGTTTTTAATGACTGTTTCCCTCCCTATGGTTTTAGCTGTTCTTATTTTATCTGTAAGGTTCCTTGAGTCCCTGTCACAGAAAAAGTTGGGGTATAATAATAATGATGATGATGATGATGTTATTACTGTTAGTATTATTTTCTGACTGCTGCTCAGTCAACAGAAAATCAGATTTCCACTGAACAATCTTAGGAATACGACCTCTTCAGAGATACAGTAACATAGAGACTGGGGAGGGGGTTGCTTTGTTTTTGTATTTAAAAAGCATCTCTGAAGCTGAGACATTATGTTTCAGCACTCAGGAAAATTAATATGGCTGAGCTGTAATAATCCTTTGGAAACCAGGGTCTGTCATGGATACCCTAACAGATGTGAGCACTAAACCTCCTGCAACATGCTACGGTATATCTCTATGCATAATACGTGCATTTTAACCTCACATGTTGTTCAGGACCAATACACCTTATTTCATGTTTTGAAACTCGGGTTCTGTAGACCTCTAATAGAGCAAAATGGGTTATATGTTGCAATCACTTCTTATGGAAAATTAAATTTCATTTATTTCCCGTTACAAAGAGTTTAGTTAAAATATTCTTCCCTTCCCATCTTGGGTTTATGAAGAAACTGGGTTGGGAGCTTTCGTTTCCCTTCATAGGGCCAGGCAAGAGTGCTATAAGTCTTGACCAAAGGCATCCTTTCTTTGTGTTTCTTGGGCATTTAAGTTCAGTCTGCATTAGTAAAACCACCAGCATCCAGATTCAGGTGGGGACAATGCAAATAGCACCAAGAACAATTCTTATTTGCAGTGGAATCCTCCTAACCATGTCAACTCAGAAGCAAGTCTTATTGAATTCACTGGGGCATATTCCTAGTGAAATGGGGCTTGGATTATAGCCTGGTAATGCTTAATTTTTGTAGTAGATGAAGTTGATATCATCACAAACTAACTTGGAAAAGTGACCTTGTGCCAGCGTTACAGTGCCTTTGGGGGAAAGAATTGTGCCAGAGGCATGACCTGTTGCTTCTGTTGATAGATGATCTGGTTTTTCCAAATCTTGATTGCAATGAGTAGCCAGCTTCCTAGGAATTGTCAGAATGCTGGGCTTTGACTGTGGAGCAGAGAATCCAAATCCAGCCGTAAAGCTCATGGGGTGACCTTGGACTGATCACTTTGTGTCAGCCTAACCTAAGGCCCGGGGGCCGGATGCGACCCAATCACCTTTTCAATCCAGCCCGCGGACAGTCTGGGAATCAGTGTGTTTTTACATGAGTAGAATGTGTCCTGTTATTTAAAATGCATCTCTGGGTTATTTGTGGGGCATAGGAATTTGCTCATTCCCCCCCCCCAAAAAAAATAGTCTGACCCACCACAAGGTCTGAGGGACGATGGACCGGCCCATGGCTGAAAAAAGGTTGCTGACCCCTAGTCTAACCTATTTCATGGGGCTGTTGTGAGGAGTAACTGGAGTAACCTGCATACATGTATGCCATCCTTTGTAAGTGGGGGAATGATGGGTTACAAATGTTAAAACAGGTGCAGCTGCAACCAACAAACATGGGGAAGAAGTGACTGCTACCAGATTATGCCGCTCTTTACCTGACGTGAAATGCACAACATGGCATGAAGTTTGGAGCTTTCCTCCCTTTGGCAATCTGTAGCCAATGAATTGGAATGGGATTGCAGAAATGCCAAGCACAACGTAGTCATATCACATTTATTTTATTTGGACATTATCAAGCAAGGGCATAGAAACGCTAGTCAGCAAATACCACACATCCTCTGCAACATTAAATTAGTCCCTGGTAAGTCGCAGGCAAAGCCACTCCATTTGAACAAACTGCAAATTTGGAGGTGTAAACTAAGCTGTGGCACTCCCTCTCCACAGAAGGGTATCTGGCACTTTCCTTTTACAGCTTCCGGCAATTACTGAAGATGCACCACTTTTCTCTGGCTTTCAGCACTTGAGGTGTAGATTGCTAGGCCCCACCTTATTTTTGTGATTATAAGATGTTTTAAACTGTTTTTAATGTTGTGTTTTAAAGTTGTAAGCACTCTGGGACCTTAGCATGAAGGGCAGGTAAATAATAATAATAATAATAATAATAATAATAATAATAATAGGAGGAGGAGGACTAAAAACACAAGCTAGATAACTGACAAGCCAAATTATTCTGAATTCCATGTGATAAAAAGACAAAAAAAGAGGGGGATTCTTTCATGTCAGGACCTCTCTTTCTGTGCTGTGCTCAACAGTACAATAGCTTGTAGATTCCTGAAAGAAATGGCATGATTAATGTAACCACTGCATGGTTGAACTTTTAAGGTGTTGCTGCCCAGTGCAGCCACTGATTGGCCTGTTTGAATTGTCCTTTTGGTGGGGAAATCCTCCCTGTTATCCTAAACCATGGGAAATTCCCCACAAGCAGCCAAGTGGCAGGGATCAAGGCCAGAGCACAGGGGACCTCAAATGTCACCCCTTGGGAAAGCGGTGAGTGACCATGGTCACCTATGAAATCATTAAAACAATTTCAAATGCTTGCTTCCTCCCTCCTCTGCCCCCAGGTGAGCCCAACTCATTTATTTATGTGTGTGCAGTGCCATTCATTTCAACCAAACAAAAATCAGGGCCTTTCTAGGGACTATCTGTTTGAATGATAGAAAAACAAAATGGTCATTTTTTTCTTTCTTCTTTTCCAAACCAAAACCGTTCAGCAGGTTAATTTTATAAATAGAATCAGCAAATGTTCCACTTCTTAAAGCAATCCCAAATCTAACTGCAGATATGATATTGACAATCACCCAGATCCATAGGTCCAAGTGCAATAGCTAGTAATAGCTAGGGTTGCCATATTTCAAAAAGTGAAAATCCAGACACAAAAGTTGTTGCAAAATCTATTTTTTTAAAATTGGGTTGTTGTTTTTTAAGGAAACTCACACACACACAAAAAAACTTCCGATATGGGTTGCCATACACCTGAGTTTTCATGGACATTTTTACATATTCTGGAAATTCCACCCAAATGTATGGCAGCCCTACAATAGCACTTGTAGCCCTCTGTTTAACAAATTATTAGTGACTGGTCACATTACCTGGATGTGGGATGCTTGTACCCTTGCAACAACTGTTTGCACATATGGCAGGAGCTCATCTAAACACCGTTTCAGGCATCAAGGCTAGCACGTTCATTAAATGCAACAAAATTTAAAGTAAACAACAAACAAAACCCTGTGTATTTTGAAAAACATCCCATTTAAATGAAGGGATAGATGTATTTATAATCAGGGTCATAATGATATATAACAATTAATAGGAGACATTTAATCAAAGTATCAGGTCAGGCGACCATTTTTTATCACTGTGCCAACTATTAATATTAGAAAAGTTAATTATGGCTGCAGTCCTGCATGCTCTTTCATTTAACTCATGGGGCTTTCTTCTGAGTAAACACGTATAGATTTGCACTGAAACTCTCCTTTTTTCCTTTTAAAAAAAATACAAATCACATGGTTTCTGAATTTCATCATGAAGACGTTGTGCTGGTAACATTGAGAATTTCTTTCCTTTTAGCAGTCAGCTATAGATTTCTCATGATTTATAATTTGCAAAATTTATATTTAGAACTTACCGCCATAGTATTTAGTTCGTTTTTTAAAAACATACCCCACTTTCCCCCTCCATATAAAGGAGTTGCTCAAAGTGGCTTGCAATTAAAAAGCAAATGATTCAAGCAGCACCAAAAGAAAGCAAACACAAAAACAGAAAAAGCAGCATAAGCAATGCACACTGAGCAGCAACAGAATCAAAACTTTGCTTGAAAAGACCTCTTGGGCCTGGGAGTTCCATATATGCAGTGTCACCAGATGAAAACTCTATTGCAAGTTGTCCCCAACTTTGCCTCATAATTTATCCGTTCCTCTTCCAACCAATTGTCTTAGCATGGCTCAAAACTGGCACAGAAATAAAATGCTCTGTAAAAATGCTCCCAACGCACACCTTCACGTTACTTAACATTGTCAGTTCTTGAGAACAAAAATTTATTCAATTTTGGTGAATCTCAGAAGTGAGATTATAAGTGCACAGCTGTAATTGGGGGTGAAAGATACGTAGTGTATGCAATGCAAGTGTGAGAGGCGGCCCTAGTAAGAATGTGTTGTGGGGCCTAATGTCAGACAGGAAAGGGGATGAGCAGGGCTTCAGAGCATTAATTTTTCTTTCAGATGTATGGACAAATGGGCAGGTTTTACAGCTGTCTATCTTGAGAAATTGTCTGTTTGCTTTGCATAGACGATATGCATCTTAAGCTTGCTTTATTTGGATTTTTGTAGTTGTTATGTAAGGTAAAACTAGCTTCAAACTTGAGATGCCATTCATAGAAAGATAATATCAATGTACATAAAAATCAAAGGTAGCTGTGTTGATCCATAAGTTTAAAAAGCTCCAAACCACACAGTTGGGCAGTATCTTTATTAAAACGCATGTTCATGTGCGCACACAAATTTTGTGGCATGCTTTCTACTTCTCTTCATCAGGCAAGACATTATATGAAATGAATGGGGGGGGGAGTTAAAAATAAAAAGTACTAAAAATAAGTTGGAAGTTGTAGCCATAAGGTCAGCTTGTAAACTCAGTTCCAAGATGGAGATTGCAGGTTGAACACATCTTTCTTAGGTGCTCCAGATATCAGTTTACATACCTAGAATTCTGGGATAATGAAGCAATGGCTGTTCCCACTTCTTATATGGTTCCTGTTCCAGGTATGCATCTCTGCAAATCCCTGCCCCTATTTCTGCCTTTGGGGAAATGCTTTGTTAAAATGTTGTCAGTGTAGTGTTACTTGCTAGTGTTGCAGTTCTTCTCAGTTTAGCTCAAAGTACAGTATCTAGCAGCTGTGTCTGAAAGCATCATTCTACTCAGAAATAAATCAGATTGTAGTGAGTAATGGTGTATTGTCTCTAGTGCACATCCATGTAAAACATGTGTTTGAACACTAGGGTACAATATAGTGAATAGCATGACATTTCACACACTGTGGCTCCTGAATTTATTTTGAATAGTTGATAATATAAAAGGTAAAGGGACTCCTGACCATTAGGTCCAGTCGTGGCCGAATCTGGGGTTGCGGTGCTCATCTCGCTTTACTGGCTGAGGGAGCCGACGTACAGCTTCCAGGTCATGTGGCCAGCATGACTAAGCTGCTTTTGGCGAACCAGAGCAGCGCACGGAAACACCGTTTACCTTCCCGCCGGAGTGGTACCTATTTATCTACTTGCACTTTGACGTGCTTTCAAACTGCTAGGTTGGCAGGAGCAGGGACCGAGCAACGGGAGCTCACCCCGCCGCGGGGATTTGAACCGTCGACCTTCTGATTGGCAAGTCCTAGGCTCTGTGGTTTAACCCACAGCGCCACCCGCGTCCTTCTAGTTGATAATATACTGTAGAACAAACATCCTCTTGGGTTTTAAATCAGTGGAGGAGATGTTTCTGCAAAGCAAAGCAAATATAGCATATGATGGATCATCAGCAATGTGTAATTGTGTGTGTGGTGCTTAGGTCCAGTGCAAGACATTTTGGTGCCTGTGATGGAGCAACATACACACACACACACACACACACACACACACCAGTTAAGGTGCACCCAGTCAAGGTGGGTAAATGCCCCTCAATGAGGCCAAACTTAGATTTACAAAATGTTTAGGGGTATGTGTCCCCCCGCGTCCCTCCAGAAAAAAGCACTGAAAAAAGCCGTATGAGATATGCATTCTGCAGATAGCAAAACATATGTGGCCTATTGTACAATACACATTAACACGGCACATTCTTATTTTTCTTGGTTACATAGAAAACAAAGCTTTGGTTATTTCACTGGGACCTGAGCAGTTATTAAGGGATACGTAGGCAAGCCCAGTCCAGTAAGCAACAGTATGTGTACAACGCTATAGGCCAAAGTGTGGATAGGGGTTGGGGCAGGCATGCTAAGCAAGCACCATTCCTGATGTCCCTGCATGCATTGTGCAGGAAGTCCCAAAGTGTTGGCTCTGCTACACCAAATGATTGAGTTCTTAAAATTCAGAGCAGGTATCATATGGCTCCCACAGTAGTGCCAATACTGCCGACCGAAGTGGTTGAGTAGGCACATGTAGGGGCTTTATATATGACATTGTAGGGGCTTTATATACGAATAGTAATATCAGGATGGCAAACAAAAAGAAAAACTAATGTTTGCTTATTTAAAAAAAAACAAATTAATAATTTCAAAGTTGCCAGAAATAATGTCTTTCAACCACCAAATGCCTGTGTAAACGCTAATGTTTTTAGATTCTGACTAAAATAAATAACGAGGGAGACAGGCACGTCTCACCAGGGAGGGAATTCCAAATGCATTGTTCTATTTTTACTGCCAGGAGAAGAACAAGGAATTTGTGGCATTTTCTACCTAAGATGCTAAAATAACATGATCAGTCTTGGATACTATGCACCTTAGGGATGCGGGTGGCCCTGTGGTCTGAACCACTGAGCCTCTTGGGCTTGCTGATCAGAAGGTCGGCAGTTCAAATCCGCACAACGGTGTGAGCTTCCGATGCTCTGTCCCAGCTACTGCCAACCTAGCAGTTCAAAAGCACACTGGTGCAAGTAGATAAATACTTGCGGCAGGAAGGTAAACGGTGTTTCCGTGCCCCGTGAGAGTAGGAAAATGAGAGTACCCCTAAACATTTTTTAAAGAAAAAAAGCACTGGCTCTTTGACTGGGAATTAGCTGTTCTTGCAATACGTTAAAACCCCAAAGCGATCTCCATGTGATAGCAACAAAGATTGGTGGAAATTATGATGTTATTACCACCACAGGAGTACATTATGACAAAACTTTAGAGGACAAAACTGCTTCAAGACATCTTTTTTGTACCTATTATATTTCTAGAGATGGTGAGACCAACTCATCTCATGGCTAAATGATAATCAGTCAGCCCCCAAGTGATGCATTGGTGGCAATAAAAGCCCCTCTGGTGCCAATGCACCCCATCTTCATCAGATGGCTCTTGATAGCCCTTCCTTTTCTCCTCATGGATCATGTTTTACACCATGGACTGTGCTACCTCTGAGGAGACAAGTGGAATGCTGATAACCCGGTGACAATGACATTCCCTGTGACAATTCTTTTACTTTGGGCCTACTTGGTATGCCATTATAATCTGATTACTTTATCATTTATTCTCTCAAAACTCTGAGGTTGTCTAGAATACTTAACCAGCCAATCTGAACATTCAAAATAGTTGCATGATGCAGCACTATTGGAAATGCATCATGCCAGAAAGCAAGTAGAGAACTCATGCCTGAGTGCTTTCTGTGTAAAAAAAAGAAAAGAGAAAAAAGGGGGGAAGGAGAAAAAACCCTCCATATCCATAGAAATTTGGTACATCAACAAAAGGTTTGAGCCAGAACTTTTCTCTGCAGCGTGCTGAGATATATTAAGATGGCAGAGCTTTTGACCAAATTGTCCACCATCTGTAGTCAGTGACACTGGCCACAAAGGGCTGTGCCACATGATATAACATCTGCTGTGATAACATTTTAGGCTGCTTCAGTCATCTATGCTCTCTCAGGATAATTTTACTGCCTCCTGTGCTTTGCAGTGTAAGCCCTGAAAGACATTTATTAAGGAATACTAAGAGAAAAAATGTGTATGCATATGCATGTGTGTCTAGTATGAATGCATGTAGGAAAGTATAGGCTTAATCTACTTTTTTAAGTATTGATGTGCACTGAATGTTCCAATATATGTCTAATTTGGAAAGCGCTTATACTTTCATAATTATTTAAGTAAGAGTAGGGTTCAAACTTGCCTACCTCACACTCATCATAAATTCCCCAAATGGAAGGAAACATCTGTGGAGTTATATTCTCAAAAGATGAAAAAGGCTTTTTTCCCCCCTAGAAAAAGAGGTGCTGGAACTTCTTGACACTTTTTTAGGGGGAGCACCCACCCAAAGTTATTGAGATTTTTTAAGGGAGAGGACTTCTCTTCTTCACCCGCTCACCACACCGCCACACCCAAAAAATATACATTGGAGAGCACCATGCCACCCCCTACCTCTGTCCCACAGCCGCAAGTGATGTGTTGGGGAATGGCACTGCAACGCTACAGAGGTGACAGAACGCACCAAACGGGTACCAGAACTCAGTTCTGACGAGTTCTGGCTCCAAAAAAGCCCTGCTCAATATTAGAGTGGGCAGAGATAAATTGTTCCAGGTTATCTATTCTTCATGAATTGTCTTAAGCTTCTGCCCTCCTGTTATGTTTGTTAGATACACTGTTTACTTTCTTACCATTTGTAGTACTTAGTGGGGAATACTGAATGTTCAAGTAGCAATGGAGCATGACATCTTTTTGAAGGGTTGAAAAAGCTGGATATGTTTCGTTTGTACAACAGATGCTACAATAGCCATTTTCAGATATTTGAAGGACTGTCACATAGATGATGGAGAAAATTTGTTTCTGCCTAGGGTAAGACACAATGCAACAAGTTCAAATTACGCAAAAGAGGGTTTTGACTAAATATTAGGAAAAACCTCTTGCACACTATAATCAGAGCTGGTTTGGAGTTTCAACTGGTTTGGGTCCATCACTGACTTGACCAACTAAGAGACTTATAGGAACCTCCAGAGGCTCGCTGTGAAATGTTAGCTAAATATTTTGAGAGCAAAATCATTGTTTCCCCCCCACTTAACTTAGATGCCACTATTGAAACAAATGTACACAGAGCATCATCAGTCTATTGGTTGAATTTCAATTCCTGCAACCTTAGGATCCTAAGAAATGTGAGGGTCACCTCAACTTTATCCACCTTGGCTTATAACATTGAGAAAGGAGGAAATGGCTGGGTCCAGAAGGTAGAAAATACCTCCTTAAAAAGGGATACCAGCTGCCATAAAGGAGATGGTTGTGAGATTACTCATAAAAGAAACAACCGCCAGCAGATCACTAACATCCCCTTCCTAGGTGCCGTGTTCTTAACTTACACCCCCTTCACAGATACCAAGTAGACTTATCACAGCAAGCATAGGACTACTTGCAATATATCAGTATTCCTTACACACATACACACTGTGCTCATCTAGATATAAACATGTGTTTTGTATTTGGGAAGGAGTTTTCCAAAAGAATTTAGTGGGACTTGGAGACTTTATGAAGTGGCTTGTTCACAATGCTTGCCTGTTTATGGGCCTTGTGTATAATCAGTGTCTCAGTGAAGGTTTGCTCAGAAGCCCACATGAACTACTCTGGTTTGTTGTGGGGTTTGTTTTATTTTTGAAGAAGAAGAGTGAGATAAAAGGATTGCACGCAAATTGACAAATAAATAAATAAATAACAATATGGTAAAAAACCTTTCACAGCTGTGTGCACTTAAATATGTCAACGCAAGATAAAAAGCATAACGAAAGCTGGCCCTGCCATTAGGAAGAATGAGACGACTGTCTCAGGTGGCAGTTACTAGGGGAGGAGGGGAAATGGTGTGGGGTGGTGGGAACAGAGCTATGTATGTTATGCAACCTAACCAGGGCCCATTCTAAAGCTATCCCGAGGACCTTTGATACTGTGGAAGAATTTTGGTGTAAAATTCATCCCCCTCCTGCGCATGCGCGAGCCAGCTTCTGGAAATTAGGTGACACCATCTTGTCCTTTGCCTCAGCCCACAAAATGGCCAGGGCTATCCCTGAATAAGTATTTTTAAACTGGAAGCATGCTTTAATTAATGTAGGTTTTTAATTAACATACAAGACCTAGGAAATTCAAAAGGCACCATTAGTGTCATCTGTGCACAGTGGTTGTGGTGGTGGTGGTGGGAATGTCCCTGTAGACTTAACAAGTTGACTTTGTAGGGGTTACACAGAGGCTTCTTACCTAAGGGCCTGTTACTGAAATCCTCCTCACAGAGCTCTCACAAACCTCAATGTAAAAAAAAAAGGGGGGGTTATTCACATGCATGTGTTGTGCCTCCTAAAATACAATTATTTAAATATTAATAATAAAACAACATAAACAATATCATGTTGGAATTGCCAATGCTGCCGCTTGGACAGGGGCTGGAGAAAGAGTCCTCTGAATCACATGCAGAGTGAAGAACAGATCTTGTGGGGGGGCAAGGGACAAAAACAGGACATTCATTTAAGGTGAACAGCTAAAACAGAACAGCTGAAAGAGAAAGGACAACCCATGCTTTTCTGGCAATTGGTGTCAAAGCAAAAAATAAATAAAAGGCAAAGTTGGGAAGGGTTTTGTTGATTTTCTGGTTGGGTGGCAACTCTGAATATGGTGACAGGTCACCACCCTTGTCTTCCTGATGGGCAAAACAAAAAATTGCTTGCCTTTCTTTTTGATCTTCTAGTAGTTCAACTGCATAGTAGTGTTACAGCAGAACCTCCAAGTGTCCCTATTTTCAGGGACGTCCCTGATTCAGAGAAGCCGTCCAGGTTTCTGATTTGATCCCGGAATGTCCCACTTTTCCTTAGGACATCCCTATTTTCACTGGAGAAGTGTTGGTTGGTATGGAGTTATTCAACTCCCGAGCTGTCTGAAGGCAATCCTGTACAGGGAAGTTTTTAAAAAATGTTTAATGTTTTATTATGTTTTTATATATGTTGGAAGCTGCTGGGGCAACCCAGTAAGATGCGTGGAGTATAAATAGTCATTATGGAATGGGACATCCCTATTTTCATCAGAGAAATGTTGGAGGGTATGTTATAGTCTGTAATGGTTCTAGGGGTTGCTCGTGCGTAAGCCGGTGCAAACACCTGGCTGGGTTGCCTGAGTGAACCTTTTCTGTCCGGACAGCCACTCACCCGTGGCTGTCTCAATCGCTGGCAGAATCCGTCAGTGGGCGTTTCTTAAACTTCTTCCAGCAAAGAAGCTCTTTGACGCCTAGTCTCCTCCTACTCTCCCTGCGCGGAAGCCTTCTGCGCAAGGAGGGCATAGGCAGCGGAGGACCCTTACTCTCCCCGCTGGTCCCCGGCAAGGAGTCATGGGACCGCCTCACCGCTTCCCCCATCTGCCCCCCTTCTCCACTGGTGCTACGCTGATTCTCTTCCCCAGAAGATGGGCTGCCTCTCCCAATCCCGGGACGCTCTCTGGAATCCCTCTGGAGCTTGCTCTCTCCCTCCGGCACTGATGGCAGTTCCCTGACATAGTCAGAGAGTACATTTCCCAGGAAGGCCTGTGAGGCTACCTTCCATCTTAACTTTATCTAAAGTATCAACATAGTTATTTGGCCAGGCTGTTGGCTTTTTCACAATTAAGCGTTGAGTCATTCTCTCTACTTCTGTTCTGTTCTTGATATCAATAATTGTGTTTTATCGCTTGCTTGTTTTATGTGCTGATTTTATAAGTATTTAATCATAAACTAACATTGGTACTTTTAGAAGGAATGCAGTCTAGAAATTTTGTAAAATAATTAGAAATGTATTCTCATTATTTAATTTTATTCAGCGCTTTTAGAATGTGAGAGAATAATCAATAAAGGTACACATAGGGGGCCATTAGTCCTTCTGCCAGCTTCACAGAGGGATTCTCTCCCATGTTTACTGTTTTTTATAAACAGAACTACTGGCTTCTGGGGCATTGTGTAAATAATAATTACCCAGCACAACACTGATTTCAACAGTCCTGTGGCTGAATCACATCTTCCTCACCGTCCAATCTGCATTTGGGTTCTATTTGTAACTACTGGATTGTATGGAGTGATCATAAACTGACTTTCAGTGCTTTCTACCTGTCTTTGATAGACCCACCCAAGATTTCTGAAAAAGGCGGCCACTAACAACAACAACCACCATTTTTTAATCTGCTAATTGGTGCCCAGGGCATTTTGTGTAAAAAATATGACAAGCAATTCAGATTAATAAGCCATCATAAACCGATTATTAGAAAGTGAAAAAGTGGACAGGAATGAGAAAAGATGGACCAAGGAGAAAGAGCAGTAGATTTTCTAACAGAACCTAGAGAATAAAAGCCTTTTGTGTGCTTTTATTAATGGGGAAGGGCAAGAATCAGATGCAAGTTTCCATCTTTGAGATAAACCACAATGGCTGGACATGCCTCTTCTGATATGACAGTGGACCTGGTGTATGAGCATAGAAATCATCAGAGGAAGATCCCAGGAGTTAAACTCAAATGGAACCATGATCTATAGCATCTTTGCTATTGTTTTTATTTAAAATACAGTTTTTGGAAGCATTAACCCAATACAAAATTGCAGCCTTTCTTTAAATTTGAATTTCATTTACCTTATTTTACTGGTTAATAACACAGCCAGCAACTCAGCTTAGCCTGAATAATTTGAACTTATAAACTTCATAACTTCATTTGCCTGAATGACACTAAATGGTCCAGTTATTTTGCATGAAATAGCAAATAGTTCCAGTCATAATTCCCATAGTTAGTGCTCAGGAACAAAAGAATTGGTATTCAACTAAGTTTTCCTCAGTTTTACTCAGAGTAGACCTGTTGAAAGTAATGGCCCTAATTTAGGCGTGGGTCTACTGAGAGTAAAACATAGCAGATACCTCCCAATATTCGTGTGCTGCATTTGTGTTTCTCAAAAAGCAGCTTCAGGTGGCTGCCTCAGTCTGGCTCATGGGCGGGCCAGCACTGTTCATAACCTCTATGGATTTTGTAATATGAAAGCAGCAACCTTTTTTACACCAGGCTACTTTGGAATGAGATTCTTCCCTAGGGCTAGAATAGGTTTTCTGATTTGTCTTCCCATTAGCAGCTTTGCTGGGCTAATCACCGGTGTTGACATGTAGCTTAAAAGAACAGTGGGTAGCTCATTCTGTATAAATATGTTCTTCTGCTTTCTGCCTCATCGCTTACTTGAAGATAGTAACGAGGGCTACTGGCAGTAGCAGACAGTTCTACATGCCTAAATGCTAATAACAGACTCCTTTATGAGTTGTGCATAGTGTTTTTCTGCTTTGGTAGGAGTTCTGGAGCAGAATGTGATTGGCATCCATTCTGAACCATGCAGCTGTAGTAGCACTTCACCTATTGCATGGCTCCTTCTATCAGTGCTAACTTAATGGGACCTTATTGGCATCATTAAACTATATGATTGGGCCATTGATGATAATGCCATTTATCTTTGTAAAGCCAATGTCTTATCTGGTCCTCAAAGCCAGGCCATGGTGGATATTGCAATGGGTTTATTGATTGCACTTTTGTTAATATATCTTGAAAATATCAACCTAGACTTAGATCAAGGGTTCCCAAACTGTATTCTTCGTACCACCGGTGGACTCCAAGCGTCATTCAGGTTGTCAGCAGCCTGTCTGCAGAGCTGTGGTTGAAGACAGGCAATGGCATACCCATCACATAGATTACTCATATTGATTTTTAATTGTATTTTATTGCTTCTTTTATTTCTTATATTGTATATGATTGCATTACAATTTGAATTCTTTGGAATTGCAATTGCTACATCAGGCAAAGAAATTATTAAGTGGTCCACCAAGACCCGCAGCAGTTTTCAAGTGGTTTGTGTGACGAACCACTGACCAAGGTAGTTCCCCATTCCTCATAAAACAGGTGGATTAGTATCTGGTATGACATATGTTAACAAAACTACTTTTTTAAAAAAAACAGCAACATTTGCTGCCCTGTGCCCCTTTACAGGGCCCCTCTAATGTTTCATATATTGTGCATGCTATCTGAAAACAGCATGCAGAGTGCTTTTCAAATTGCTGGATTTTCTTTTCTGGGCTTTCTTTTGTGATGGCCCTGCAGAGAGACTTGAGGAATTAATTTGTCCTTTTCAAAATGGCTACTGCTGCTTCTAGGGTTTTGTGATGTAAAAATTGCATCTTCCAAGTCACTCTGACGTTGTCTTTGCTCCCTGTTCTGGGTTTTTATCAACACTGATTGTTTTGCCACCACTGTGGCTTTGTGAAGAGCTAAGAGTTCTTTATTAGCTGCATTTTTTTTCTAGAGCACCCTTTGTCTAGAATTCCAAGAACTGTTCTGTCTCTAAGATGCTTCTCCTTTTTATCAGAAAACTCACAGTGTTCATACAAGGCTGGCCCTAACAAATGACTCAATAAGATATCCCTTGGCTTCTGAGCTCTTTGATAGAAGTAGATCCTCGCATAAACCACATTCCCGCCTGGAGATGAAATGGGCCTCAGACTTGACACAAACTCTCTCAGAGTTGTGCTTGTGGTCCTCTTCTGCTTCTTTCTCATGACATAAAGTGCCAAGCTTACCTGCATTATTCATTTTTCCTTGTGGAGGTTTATGGCCTGGCAGAAGCAAGCAATTATTTCCTTCCATTTAGAAAGTACTACTAAAGGTGAAGGTTTCAGATGCAGGGAACTGTGCCCTTTTCTTTGTCATGTTAGGAATTTGTAGCTTTATAAACTTTACTTCTGACACCAAGGCTTTCATACCATTAGAAAGCTAGACAAGAAAGTTACTGTTTCCTACAATCTAGCACATAACCTAGTGACTAAATCAGGGGTCAGCAAACTTTTTCCGCAGGGGGCCGGTCCACTGTCCTTCAGACCTTGTGGAGGGCCGGACTATTTTTTTAATAAAAAAATGAACTCCTATGCACACTGCGAGGGGGGCAAGTAGTCCCCCCCCCAGCCGCCTTCTTGGTTTGCCGCCTGCCTCATTTGCCAAAGGGCTGGCAGCGGTGGGACAAAACTGGCTTCCTCCCTGCCTAGAGAAAGAAGGCGCTCTGCTTACTTTGCCAGGGGCTGCCACCGCCGCCACTCCTTCTCATGAAGCGGGTAGGCAGAGAGAGCTCATCTGCGCTGCTCTCTGGCCCACAGGAGCACCAGGGCGGTGGCGGCGGCGGGAGGAAGAGGCCGAGTAGTGGCAGCTCTGTCAATCAAACGCCGTGCCTGGTTTACCTCAGCGGCGTTTGATTGACAGAGATGTCCGCACGCCGCCTGAGGTAAACCAGGTGCGGTGTTTGATTGGCAGAGCCGTCGCCACTCAGCCTATTCCTCCCATTGCCATTGCCGGGAGTCTCGGCTTTGCGGCAGGTTCCGGCTTCGCAGCGCGGGCTGGATTTAGGACCCTGGCGGGCATGATCCAGCCCAGGGGCCAGAGTTTGCTGACCCCTGGACTAAATCATATAACGACATGATCCACACACTTTTCATGTTCATTTGAGGAAAATAAAAGAAGAGCCTAAAGTATATCCTTAAGTAGGAATGATTTTGCACTTATTGTGTGTATATACAGTGTGTGTGTATTCTCTCATGAGATTTTCTATTATTATTATTATTAATAATAATAATAATAATTTAATTTCTATACCACTTTGTATTTTTAAGAAAAGAATCTCAAAGCATAAAATAAAACAATCCGGAATAAAACATTACTGAAGAAAGTCAAATATAAAGTAGACATTCAATGCAACATAATTAACAGAAAACTAAAATATTATCTTAAAAGACTTCAAAATTAAAACATTACAAAGGTGGCCAACTACAGGACGGACATTTAATTCAGCAAAGTTAGTGAACAATGAAAATTTTATCTTAAAGAGTTCAAAAGAAAACATTACCAAAAGAGGCCAAATAAAAATGCACACTTAAAACAACATAATTAACAAGAGAATAAGATATTATCATAGAACATATCTGCTGTTGTTGCTGCCAATCCTGCCAATAGGGTTTCATGGCAGGCTGTGGCTGTGGAAGCTCAGGCTGATAGGGTCTGCACTAAGAGACAGCTAATGTGGTCTCTGTTACAATAACATTTGATCACATGGGATTGTGGACCAACTACATACATTTTGGCAAGCTGATTGGTTGTGTTGATGCCAATAGGATTCTGAACATATGCAAGATGCACAGAATTTGGCTCTGCAATTTATATAATGTAGATAGCTAAATATTTGATGGTTTGAATGGTGCTTGGATTTTCAAAGCCACTTAAACGACTGAGCTTTCTATTAACACCTGTATCATTAATATGTGTATATCGTGTATATTTACTATTCTGCTGGGAGCCACCCAGAGTGGGCTTTCATCTTTATTTTGTCCTATATTGAAATTTCAAGTTATACACTCTGGTTTTCCATATCAAATTTTATGATTTGATATGATATTAAAAATATTTTCATGTTTTCTTCCCATAAACGAATTCCAAATTAACTCCTTTTGTAATTTAATTTTTTTAAGCCAAATTTGGCTGCCAACCTGGTATATGCATAACATTAATTACTCTGAAGGAGCTTTCCATGCACATAATCAAGCTATTTTATTAACAGGTTGAGTTTTAAGCAGCTTGCTGTTTTGGTAAACAAAATAATTTGACTGAAGGATGTTGCACAGATATAGGCATAAGATTCCAGAAATAGATGGTTAGTCCTGAAATAGGCTCCCCAAAGCAGGAAATATTTTTATTACTTGGTATTTAGTATTTAGAGTGAGAGTAGTAAACAAACTATCTTATTACCAGGCTGAGTTTTAAACAACTTTTTGGTTTTTTGTAAACACAAAATAATTTGACTGAAGGATGTTGCTGTATTAAAATGGAAGCCATCCATTCTGAACTGACTTTTTCTCACTCCCGCCTCTTCCATTTTATTCCAGTTCTTCCTTCCCCTTCCTCGGCCCTTTACTTTCCTCCCCTTGTCCTAGTTCATTCTCAATATCTGAAGAAGTGTGCATGCACACGAAAGCTTATACCAAGAACTAACTTAGTTGGTCTTTAAGGTGCTACAGGAAGGAATTTTTTTATTTCGACTATGGCAGACCAACACGGCTACCCATCTGTAGCTAATCTACCCTGTAAGACAGGAATGAGTCTTTGTTCTCTCTTTGCCTTTTCTCTCTCCTAACACACACACACACACAGAGAGAGAGAGAGGTGTAGAGGTTTACTTATAATCAAGTGGTATATATATATATACACACAGACACATATATATACATACACATACATATATATGTATATATATGAATGATATTTAGTCCATGCCCAAGTCATCTAGCTTCTCTCTTTACATCATCTCTAGTGCTAGTAATCTCACACTTCGTCTATTGTCACTGTATTCTCTCTGGTTTGTACTGTCTCACCTTTGTATAGGAGTCTACTGCTGAAGTAAACAAAGCTCTTTTACTGCCCTGATCATGTGACATCCTTCCTTATGTCCTCATGCTAATAACTTTTCCATTCACAGTTCCAGTAGAATCTCATCCCCATCTCTCTGCTCTTAACCATCCCTGCCTATCACCATTGCTCTTCCAGCTCTACCACCCTTGGCTATGCAGCTTACCCTTCTCTCCCAAATAACACCACTCTTTCTCTCTTCCTGCCCCTTAATCTTGGAACATAACCTAGAACATCTATGTGATGCTAATTTCCTCTTCAAAACCCACCTTTTCGGTGAATCCTTTGACACAGTCCCCTCCTCTCCCTGCTGCAACTGAGCCTAATTCACTGTAACTGAAATTGTACATATTTGCTCCTTGTTTATCTCTACTCCCATTTACCACCTTCTTCTCTGTTGTCTCCCTTGTCAGATTATAGATTGTAAGCCCTCTGAAAAAGTGACCTATCCTGTTCTACTCTGTAAAATGCCATGCAGATGGATGGTACTGTACTACATAAATAATAGTAACTGTCTTTGTTGTGACCTGAACATGCATTTGCCCAATTGATCTGAAAGTAGGTGAAGTTGCCCATTCTTACAACACTTTCTCTTTAGCCACCTCCCTGATTTATTTCTCCATCTCACAGTCATCATTTTGGTCAAATAGCCATAGTACACCCCTTGTTCTAAATTACTTTTCATGCCTGGTATTGTTACCCGCAGCAATTCTGTGGAAGAGTTTCTTCCACTTTGTTGAACTGAATCCCCTGTTTGACACAGTCTCTAATGTGCCCTTTTCTGCTCTTTCAACAGAGTTCATACCCACAGACAACTGTGTCTCACTGTTTTTCTCCATTCCATCAGGTTTCTGATATGCCCACTATGTTGTTGTTTAGCACCAAGCACTCTAGGTTCCCCCATCTTGGCTCAGGGGCTTCTAGTATTAACATATAAAACCTCTATTCGTTGTTCAATAGGGAGTTCCTGTCTCCTGAAGGCTCATGATGATGTAGTCCTGCTGTTGAAGCTGAGCAAGTCTGGACTTGTAAGCTATCTGGGTAGGATACATCTTGGGAACCATGTGTAAGCCACTCTGAAATTCTTAGAGGAAGAGCCAGGGTATAATAAACACCTGTACCGCTAGGTGGTCTGGCTTCTACACTGAGAACAGCAGAGGTACAATAAAACAGAATGATTAGCAAAAGCAAGCATGGGTATGTTAACAGCAAATATTGAAGAGCCAAACTAATGTCCTTATCTGTCAGCACAATTTGGAATGTGTCAGATATATTTCTCTGTCCATCCATGGTTGAGTTTCTTTTGCTTGTAATAGTGATTTCATTTACCAATATAAAAGCTGAGCGATTAGAGGTAGGCAGACTTTCCAACAAGAGGCAGCAATTCCACCAGCCCTGCATCAGAGAGAACTCCTATATCTCAGGGTCCTGTAGTTTCAGACACAACATAGCTCTCTTGCTCCCCAATTCAAATGACATACTCCAAACTGTTCCCAGCTGCTCTCCACATGTTTAATGAGCATGTAGAAGGCAGGTAGAGGCAAGCTTCACCCTTGCCATCTGCCTGCTGAAACATACACCTGCAACATACATGCAATGACAAGGTTCCATGTCATTGGGTACGGTGATTGTGGGTGAATACCTACCAGGTGGCTACAATCAAAAGGGCCAAATTTACAAATACACATACCAGTTTCAGCAAGGCCTTCAATAATGGCAAATTGCAAAAATGTGGGTTAGACTATGCTGTATTACATCACCCAGCTGCTTGAAAAACTGTATGTTCAGGTCCAGCTGTCTGAAAATCTGCATTTGCTTAACATAGGGTTGCCATATGTCCAGAATTTGCCAGACATAACCAGGATTTGGCTGTCAGAAACAGTGTCTGGGCGGAAATCACTCGAATTTCTGGGAAAATATGGATGTATGGCAATCAGTGTTGGAAGTGTAGGTTTTGGC
Source organism: Podarcis pityusensis (assembly GCF_964106645.2). NCBI lineage: Eukaryota > Metazoa > Chordata > Lepidosauria > Squamata > Lacertidae > Podarcis > Podarcis pityusensis. The sequence continues at coordinate 53,535,621 of NC_138028.1, read as the reverse complement.
AACTTTCCTTAAAAATAGCTCAAAAACTTTTTTGAAAAAAGATTTTGCAAAAAAAAATTGCCAAAAAACTCAACAAATTTTGTGTTTGGATTTTCACTTTTTGAAATGCGGCGACCCTAAGCTTAACACTACTAAGAGGAATGAAAGAATCAATGGAAGGTGGCTAACAAGTGGGGTTTAGCAGGATCTGTCCAGGATCTAGTGGTGTTCAACATTTTCATTAATGACTTGTTGCTAATCCTATGTGATGCTGTGTGTCTGAGCTGCTACAATCAGGTCCCAGCACTGGCAGGAGGCCACAGTTGGCACTCTTGTGACAACCTTAGGATCCTGCAAAGCAGCAGAAGCTATCCCTTCCTCACTGCTGCTTGCATGCCTGTCCCAGCTCTACTCTGTGGTCTTGAACAATTTCCTCCCTTCAAGCCCTTGGGCAGTGCTGGGAATAAAAGTGTTAGGAACCTGGGAAACCACACTAAATGACATTAAAGCTGCATTACACAAATGGCTTTCCTTGTAGCAATAATAGGAGGTTCTCCTGGCAGGGTTAGCCATCTGCATCTTTGCGATTGCACCATTGCACAATCCAAGTATTAAACATATATAGATGGGGAGTGGAAATCAGTGGAAAACTATTTAGGCTACAGCAACTTTGAGAAGACTATGAGATTACAGTATCTCAACAGTGTGCCACAAAAAAAATAAAATGCCTCCGTAAAATTAATGCCATCCACTTGGGGTAGCATTTAGAGAAGGAATTTAGGATTCGGAGAAGAAAAGCAGCAAGATACAGATATATACATGACATGTGTAAAAGGCAGAAGGAACTGGGAAAGTATCACAAAAGCATAATGCTTGAAACCTCATCACTTGCACCTGATCAATTGGCTCCATTGAAAAGGTGAAGTTGTGTTTGATGGCTTTTTAGCTGGATCATTCACACATGAAAAGTGGTTGATATACTAAAGAGATGAGCTATCGTCTGTGTACTTTTCAAAAGATGATGGGGGGGAACATTAAAATTTTATGCAATACATTGAGATCTTCCATAAAGCCTTTCTTTCATAAAGTAGAGAGAGGGCAACTAATCACAATGTCACTTGAGGCAGGGCAGGAAAAAATGGCTTGTATGTGGACTCACTTTTCCAGAAATGGAGGGGCTTCATCCATTTGTGGATGTGTCTTTGATTCAGAAGGGAGATCCTGCTGTTAGAGAGAAAACTTTCATCCATTTTGCCCCACCCAGGAGCAACCTCCAATGCTCCCAACTCCACTAGAGCAGATTTTGGGGGATAGAGGGGGTTGCTGCGGGGAGGGGAGATCAGCAAAATTACTGCCTCCTTCCCTCCAACAGAAGCATGCCATGAATGGAACTCTATTCACAGGATGTTTAGATCCTCACCAAAAAAGATGCAGCAAAGAAGACTGAATGTGGAATGTCAGAAATTACTGCCTAACTGGAAGGATAATAGGTTAACAAACTGTATTGCCCTAAAATGGCTATGCTGCTTCTCTGGGGATGATTTTAAGTTTATAGAATTCTTCTATTACAGAGATGGTGGAGTGAATTACTCTTAAGTCACATTCCAATTTTCTAGTCCCATTGTCTGGCAAATGTACAGTTTATGGATCCATTGCAGAAACTGACAGCAGACTTCTATTATACAGTCTATGCAAACTGACCCTGATTTCTGCCTTTGGCATATTTTTACCTGTGATCTAGATAAGTTAAGACTCCAACTTCAGGTCACTCATTCAAGGCCAGTTATATATCCTATTATCTCAAACTGTCTGGTCTGTCCTCCACTATGCTCATGCCTTGCAACAGAGGTCAAAACAGATCTATGTTATGTCTTCTACTCCTTTCTGGTAACACTGAATTACAGAATCATAGATTGGAGGGGTCTTGGAGACCATTTAATCCAACTTCCTGTTCAATGCGTTAGTCTTACTGCTACTGCTGTAGTGGTATCCACTTAACAGTGCCAGATAAGTTTGCAGTGTTCTGACATTTTACATGTTATCATCATAGCATCTTGCAACATAGCTAAAATTTATAAGTACACTGAAGTATGACGATGGACATTATTTGTGCTTAAGTCAAATAAGGGAAACCATTTGTTACTTTTTTGCTTGGAATTGTAGCTCTGTGAGGTGTAAACTACAGTTCTCAGGATACTTTGGGGGAAGCCATGTGCTTTAAATGCGCTTTAAAAGTATGGTGTGGGTGTGACTTCATAGTGGTGTGTAGGCCAGTCTCTGGAATACACAGACATTCCTATCCATCTTAAAAGGCAGCCAATTCAATATGGGGGGGGGGGGGAAGAAACATGGTTTGATCTGTCTAGGAAGGTGTTGGAGCAGGACTGGGGAAGGCAGAGCTTTATGTGCAAATTAGCTTACAAGTTCAGAGCAGGCAATAGTATCAGGCTGAGGATCATGAAACCTGTATGGTTACCTTGTTGTTGTTGTTTAGTCGCTTAGTCGTGTCGACTCTTCGTGACCCCATGGACCAGAGAATGCCAGGCACTCCTGTCTTCCACTGCCTCCTACAGTTTGGTCAAACTCATGTTGGTAGCTTCGAGAACACTGTCCAACCATCTTGTCCTCTGTCGTTCCCTTCACCTTGTGCCCTCAATCTTTCCCAACATCAGGGTCTTTTCCAGGGAGTCTTCTCTTCTCATGAGGTGGCCAAAGTATTGGAGCCTCAGCTTCAGGATTTGTCCTTCTAGTAAGCACTCAGGGCTGATTTCCTTAAGCATTGATAGGTTTGATCTTCTTGCAGTCCATGGGACTCTCAAGAGTCTCCTCCAGCACCATAATTCAAAAGCATCAATTCTTCAGCAATCAGCCTTCTTTTTGGCCAGTTCTCACTTCCATACATCACTACTGGGAAAACCATAGCTTTAACTATACAGACCTTTGTTGGCAAGGTGATGTCTCTGCTTTTTAAGATGCTGTCTAGGTTTGTCATTGCTTTTCTCCCAAGAAGCAGGTGTCTTTTAATTTCGTGACTGCTGTCACTATCTGCAGTGATCATGGAGCCCAAGAAAGTAAAATCTCTCACTGCCTCCATTTCTTCCCCTTCTATTTGCCAGGAGGTGATGAAGTTGTTCCTTTTTATTCTAGTTGAATTTGCTTATCTGTGATGCATTTTAAGATCAAGAAGAAGAAGAAGAGTTTGGATTTGATATCCCGCCTTTCACTCCCTTTAAGGAGTCTCAAAGCGGCTAACATTCTCCTTTCCCTTCCTCCCCCACAACAAACACTCTGTGAGGTGAGTGGGGCTGAGAGACTTCAAAGAAGTGTGACTGGCCCAAGGTCACCCAGCAGCTGCATGTGGAGGAGCGGAGACGCGAACCCGGTTCCCCAGATTAGGAGACTACCGCTCTTAACCACTACACCACACTGGCTCTCAAGGTATAAAAGAAAGAGCATCCATATAATGTAACCTGATGGTAGGCCTAAAACTGGGCAGATTTCACATCTGGTCAGCTGCAATTTTAATAGTGATTGATTTCTATTGGGCAGCATTTCCCAATCCTGAAAGCCCTTTGATAGCTGAAGCCACTTCCAGACCTTTGTTGGCAAGGTGATGTCTCTGCTTTTTAAGATGCTGTCTAGGTTTGTCATCGCTTTTCTCCCAAGAAGCAGGCGTCTTTTAATTTCGTGACTGCTGTCACCATCTGCAGTGATCATGGAGCCCAAGAAAGTAAAATCTCTCACTGCCTTCATTTCTTCCCCTTCTATTTGCCAGGAGGTGATGGGACCAGTGGCCATGATCTTAGGTTTTTTTTTTATGTTGAGCTTAGACCATATTTTGTGCTCTCCTCTTTCACCCTCATTAAGAGGTTCTTTAATTTCTCCTCACTTTCTGCCATCAAAGTTGTGTCATCTGCATATCTGAGGTTGTTGATATTTCTTCTGGCAATCTTAATTCTGGCTTGGGATTCCTCTCCAGCCTTTCGCATAATGAATTCTGCATATAAGTTAAATAAGCAGGGAGACAATATACAGCCTTGTCGTACTCCTTTCCCAATTTTGAACCATCAGTTGTTCCATATCCAGTTCTAACTGTAGCTTCTTGTCCCACATAGAGATTTCTCAGGAGACAGATGAGGTGATCAGGTACTCCCATTTCTTTAAGAACTTGCTATAGTTTGCTGTGGTCGACACAGTCAAAGGCTTTTGCGTAGTCAATGAAGCAGAAGGAGATGTCTTTCTGGAACTCTCTAGCATTCTCCATAATCCAGCGGGTGTTTGCAATTTGGTCTCTTGTTCCTCTGCCCCTTCGAAATCCAGCTTGCACTTCTGGGAATTCTTGATCCACATACTGCTTAAGCCTGCATTGTAGAATTTTAAGCATAACCTTGCTAGCGTGTGAAATGAGTGCAATTGTGTGACAGTTGGAGCATTCTTTGGCACTGCCCTTCTTTGGGATATGTATGGTTACCTGCATACATCTAACACCACTCTCCATCATGTCCAGGTCTCCATCAAGAACTGTGCTTAACGAAGATCATTTTTCAAGATGCAAGACAAATATCTAGTATCATCCAAATATCAATATATCTTCTGGGGAAAGAAATGGCACTTTTATTGACAATGGCAATCTCCCTTCCCCCACTGTCCTCCAATCTGGCCCACTGCTGTACTGAGCACAGCCAAATTTAGTCAGGTCCACCCCACTCCTCTGCCCAAGTCTCAGTGATACATGCCATGTCGGCCCCTTCATTCTTTGCTTCCTGATCCATAAGAGAAATCCCCCCCCCCCCATTTTCTTATCCCATGATTGCTGATTTTGCTTAGGAATCTTTGGTAAAGAACTAATAAATAAATCTGTACGGCAAAACTGAGCGAAGGTCTCAGCGTAGCTAATGGGCAAGTTAGCCCTGATGGCAGCTACGCTCTTATTCCCATACCAAATTCCAGATTTCCATCTTCAGATAAAATAACTTATGAAGAGAACATTGCTGGTTGTTCCTTCCTTGAATAAAAGTGAAAGAATTTTTTTTTATAAGCACAAGTTAGCATCTACTATATTTCTGTTTCTGTTGTTTTTGTGCTTTATTCTCAGTGTGCTCATCTGTATCCTTCAGGAAAAAAGGATACGTATTCTGAAAATGAAAACCATCAGACAACCTTCTGGAAAGAAGAGACCTATTTTAGGTATGTCTGTGTGAATATTGTATGTATGCTTGTTAAGTGTGTGCTTTGTGGTTGCTGTTACTGTAGACCAACCCTATTTATTGATAGAGATAAGGTGCCTGAACATTTAGTTCAGGGGGGAAAAAGAAAGAGACACGGGGAAATGTGTGTACAGTAACCCAAGCCTGCATCTGTGTAAGTTTGCCAGTGATTTCCAAACTGTGCTGTCTGAGAAATTGAAATGTGCTTTGGAAAATTAAGCCCCCTGTAGGATTTAGCTAACATCCTCTGCCTGTCAGAGCAAGTATGCCCCATGCAGTATTTACTCTCTCCTCTCTCTTCCAATTTTTGGGTGGTGACATCATCCTGGGGGGAGGGGAAATGCCACCACCGGGATTTCCTGATGCAGCTCACACTACAGCTGATGGGCAGGGGGGAACCCCAGAAACATTAACATTGGCCTGGAAGCACAGGGTTAGGATTTGGCACCAAGAAATAATATCAATTCCCCAGCCCAGTTGGGATGATGTTTGTCCACTATCCATGGCACTGATGAAGAAATGTTTATGTGTACATACCTCCAATTTTAATTGAGAAAACTGTGCTTCAAGTGTTAAGTGTTTGTGAAACACTGGTCTATGTTATATTTGTGTACTAGTTCATGTGCTACTTTCCATAAACCTGTTAAGATATGTTGTCTGTCTAAATGCACCAGACAATGTATATTCCTGCATATATCAAAAGGCATTTGCCCAGGCATATATGTTTGTTTAATAGATTTACATACCACACGTCAAAAAGTATTTGCAGGGCAGTTTGAATAGAAATACATACACAATAAATCAGTAGTAAGCAATAAAAGAGCAGAATAAAAAACAGCAACACAAAATTAAGATATATTGTGCTCAGTGATCATTATTCGCATATCCTCGGTTTTTTGCTTCGTGTCCTTCACGGATAACCTTCTGTTTGTGCAAGCTCATGTTTACTGGATATGCTTCTGTTTGTCCTGCAAATGTAATCAAGATTGTAGATTTGTCTATGCTACTACCAGATCACCGTGCAATAGTGTTGTGCTGAAAATGATTTATTGGGACTTGACCAGTGGCATCTACACTAAAAACACATGGGTATCTGGACAACACATAGTACAGTACTGCTTTAGTATTTATTTAACTGGATTGATTTGCTGGCAATGAAGCTCTCAATGATGGCCAGCAAGTCCATGTTGATTTAAATGACTTAGCACCACAAATTTAATAAACTAACTTCAGATGCACTTCAGATAGATTTCTAGGGTACTTCTAGAATGTATACCAAATTTTACAATTCAATTTTCTCTGCTTTTAAGAGGGGCAAATGCTAAAGCATAGCACACTAGAAAACTGTACAGAGGTAGGTAGAAACCTTTGAACAAACATCTGGTTCACACATCTATGCAATTTCTCTGTGCATGATGACTCAATGCTGGACATGTGAATTGACCCCACTAAAAAGCAGTGCTTCTGAGGTGATACATCATTTTTTATATTTCCCCTACACAGCCATTAATGAGTTTATACAGTTGTTCATTACTCTGGTTTTGGAACATTTCTCAGTGAAACAAAACCTTAAATTGGATGAGTTAATAATGACTGACCAAGCATACTGGAGACATTAAAAACCACTGCATAAATAAAAGCTTGTTGTCAGGGTGGTGCACTCTCAGCTTGGCAAACCACAACTTGTGCTTTAGGAGATGGTGAAATATATTGATAGTGTGAGCTGTTAAGCAGACAACCCCCACTCTAATCCTGCTTTATCCACAAACTTCTTAGATGGTGTTCAGCAAACTACTCTTTCTCAGGAAAAGTTCCGCAGCATAGGAATGATACTACTACAAGACTGTAATAAAGATGGCCAAAACAATATACCGTATTTTTCGCTCTATAGGACGCACTTTTTCCCCTTCAAAAATGAAGGGGAAATGTGTGTGCGTCCTATGGAGCAAAGACGCCATAGCCCCGTGACCCTCTTCCGGCTGGAGAGGTGACGCGCGGCTATGGCAGGAGCCTCTATAGCCGCACGTCACCTCTCCAGCCAGGAGAGCGCGCGCGGGGCTAAAGAAGCCATAGCCCCGCGACCCTCTCCCAGCTGGAGAAGTGACGTGCGACTATGGCAGCAGCCTCTCCGCTGCGCCTTTCCGCTGCTCCCTGACCTGCTCTTTGGGGCTGGTGGTGGGCTTCCCCCCGCCAGCCCCAAAGAGCAGGTCGAAAGGAATCTGAAGCCTGGAGAGCAAGAGGGGTCGGTGTGCACCGACCCCTCTCGCTCTCCAGGCTTCCAAGGTAGCCGCCTGAACGCACCTTAAACGGCACCTTGTTTTAGAGCGGGAAAACAAGAGGGGGGAAATTCTCCCTCTCTCTCCGCAGCGCCTCCTGCCGCTTCGCTGAAGGGGCGCTGGGCAGAGAGGGGGAGAATTTTTTTTTCTTGTTCTCCCCCCTCTAAAACAAGGTGCGTCCTATTGTCCGGTGCGTCCTATCGTGCGAAAAATACGGTACACAAAATATTCTCAGCATACATGCAAGTTTTATTCTTCTTATTTTATAGCTACACAATGGACAGTAATTTGGGTTTTTGTACTTAACATCCACGTTGGCAAAGAATTTCTGTCTTTCCTTAGCTAGAAAAAAAAGGCAATCTTAGTCAGAGAGACCCAATGCATGATTGATTTTGCTCCTACCTCACTTGGGTGAGTTAGATTTCTTTGTCTAAACCATGGCCATCAAGGAATTAATAATGGGTTGAAGTCATTTGATTCCTAATGCATGATAAGTAAAGGAAGAAAGAAAGGATTGTTTGAGGTGGTTTGGTGGCAATGGTTCTTTGAACTGGTTTTACATCTGCCTAGCAACAGTGCTGTGTGAGTGGTGTGGTTTTTTGTTTTTGTTTTACACATTTTACATTTAGCTCCTTAGTTGCTTTCCCATAGGTTACTGCAATTATCTCCGGAAAACACTGCAATCCGACATCTAAGGGTCAGAAATGCCATGACAGGTCTGCGATCAAATCCCTGTGCGTGTGATAATGTCTGTCCATTTTTACAGAAGAGCCCTGCTGGATCAAACCAAAGGTCTGTCGTCACTGTTCCAACAGTGACCAACTAATGTCTTTGGGAAGCCTGCAAGCCGAAGAAGAGCACAGTAACTCTTCTGTTCAAGGTCCCCAGCAACTGGTACTTGGGGGAATACTGGAGTTAATATATTGCTATAGCAATTGATAGCCTTATTGTCCATGAATCCCCTTTTAAATCCATCCAATTTGACGGGCATCACTACATCTTGTGTAGCAAATTCCATAATTTAACTTATGGGCTGTGTCAAGAAGTACTTCATTTGGTCTATCCTGAAACTTCTGTCCCTCAGCTTTCATGTGAGATGGGGAGGAAGCTTCTCTTTTGTCTGCTTTCTCTACCCTTATATCACACCTTTATCCCTCTGTCCTATATTTTTGGAACCACATGTCTAAGTCTGTTATGGCAGGTGTTTGATGCTCCCAGCGTATTACAAAACTAGACTACTAACTGCATTGTTCTGAGTTAATACCAGGGCGCTCTCTCTCTCCCCCTCCTTAAGACTAAGCCCCCCAAAATTAAACAAGCCTCTAAGCCAAAACTGAACAAAAACAGGGCAGTAAGAAAGATATAATTTTTTTAAAAAAATTAAACACCTACATTTTAAATAAGTCCTTATTTTTAATATATTTTCAGTGGTATCTCATCCAGGCAGTTTTCTGAGTTAAATGGCCAGTCCTGTTGTTTCAGCAGCAGAGCTGCATCATGACCAAGCTCAGATTTTTTTGATTTCCTTGGTTTTCCAAAGAGTTTATTATTTTCACATACATACCTGCCATACACTTCATAGTATGATAGGTGATTTTTGCGAGCCCCCTGGGCCTGCGCCCCTGCAGGGGCCACTTTTGCCAACCCCTAGGTATGCCTCTGGTTTTATAGAGACACAATCTAAAATGCTGCTACTGTCACAGCTCCTTGACATCACTGAGAGAAATATATGAGTGCACAAGATGGCTGCCGGAATGCTTGTCATATTCTATCAAAGCGCGTTATGGACGATAGTTATGATCCAGCAGGTTGAGCAAGCAATGTGCTCCTTGTGCAGAGGTATATTGAATAGTGTTAGGGAATGCTAAAGCTGCATCATCACTATGGAGATGGGGAATAAGGAACTGATATCATTTACCAGGTAATGTAGCATCTCCTCCTGTGACCTATCACTGGGTTTGTGCTCTGCATTCAAGAACTGTCCAGTTCACACTGTCTTTCTTCATCAATTTAACTATCTATCTGGGGGGTGCGGGGAGAGAGAGAGGAGGAACTGAGGCCAGTAGATAGGACTTGGCCAAAATAACCAACTGAATTATTGTCAAAATCTGAGTTCTCCTTCTCTGAAAGTGTTTTTTATCTACAAAATAGCACAGCAATCAAGGGCTGTGAAAGCAGGCATTGGGGGCTGTTGCAATGTAAATCTGAACATAAAAAGTGTGCCATGAAAGAATCTCATTTTTACATTAACTCCAGATGAAATTTCTCTTGATAGGGACAACTGAGAAGGCATTTCATCTGGTCCAAACTATCTACAACAGCCTTTAAAAAGGACAACTGTAGGACTGGGGTTTGGCAAGCAGATGGCTTGCATTAAAACCCTATGCAATAAATGTAGTGGCCATCAAGACTATAATTCCTATTAGCTCTGCCTACTGACCATGCTTTGTAGGGCTGATGGAAGCTAGAGTCTAACAATAATGGGAGGGCCACAGAGTCTTCACCCCTGGATTAGATAATTTCATTTGTTAAGTGCCATCATGTCGTTCTGCACATTCCCTATTTAAATGAATTGAGATTGTGCAGCATCGGGGCTTGGTTGATTGTAGTCTCAGCATTCACTTCTATCACAAATTCTATGATCCTAGACATACATACTTGCTGCCTGCTGAAATAAATGGGACTTAATTCAAGTAAATGCTTTGGATTGGGATGTAGAATAACATGATTTACAAAGAAGCTAAGATATGCTAACAGGAGCTTTACAACTAAATTGTTTCACAGAGATACGGCTTATTGACATGCTAAACCCAAGACATATTGTCTAAGAAAAGAGCGTTATAAAAGCTACTTTTATTAGCTTTACTGCAGCCTTGCAAAATTATTGATTATTTTAATCAAATTGAGTCTAATCCCACATGCAAGCACTTTCCATGTCTGGACCAGTTATAACATTTTAAACACATTGTCCCATTTTTTCTCATTCTATTCTTCATATATTGATTTTAATATGATGAGTGCATCCAGCACTGATAATTGTGGCACAGTGTGTGTCATTCTTTCAACAGATGACAAATCCTCTTCCCAGTGCTGTGCTACAAGGATTGGAGAAACAACCTGTCTACAGTGACCAAATAATTCAGCAACATAGAACAGAATGAAAGCCAGCATTCGGAGGTCAATTTCACTTGTGATTGTGAGGATTCAATTGCCTTTGAACCTCTCTTGCGCTATTTATGTGTTTGAGTGTTGGGTTAGGACTAGGAAGATCCGGGTTCAGATTTGCATAAAGCAACAACAACACTGTCAATAATACTAACCTGGATGACTTTGGTACAGTTATCTGCCAGCTCCCTTCAACACATACAACAGGGAGTCTTGTAGCACTTTAAAGACGAACCAATTTATTACCGCGTCGCATTTGGTCAACCAGGCTCCACTTTATCAAATGCATAAAATGTTATTCTCAGTTGGCAGCATGCCTAAGAGGGGGAAAGTAAACAATGAAGTCAAATGTCAATGGTCCCACTGTTTCAAATTTCCTACCTCTATAGCCATATGTATATAATTCTGCCAACAGAGGATAACACTTCATGTTATGAATAGGGATGGGCAAATATATTTAAAACAAAAACATTTATACAATATCTATCATTCATTCATTCATTCATTCATTCATTCATTTATTTCATATTTAATCTATAGAGCTGATTGACCTGGAATATGATGTTCAGGGAGGTGACAAAACAAAAAGGAGTGGCAAAGAGACAGGTCACAGAAACATAGAATCTTAAGAGTTGGAAGGGACCCCAAGGGTCATCTAGTCTAAAACCATTCAATGCAGGAAACTCAGCTAAAGCATCCATGACAGATGGCCATCCAACCTCTGCTCCAAGGAAGGAGCAGTCCACCACCTCTTGTGGGAGTCTGTTCCACTGCTGAACAGCTCTTACTGTCAGAAAGTTATTCCAAATGTTTAGTCAGAATCTCCTTTCTTGCAACTTGAAAAAGGTCAGGGAAGATAGGTCTGCTAATGGCTGCATTCCTAAGGAAACCTGCTTGGCAGTAAGCCCTACTCAAAAGACAGTAAAGTTGAAGTCTGTCTGATATGTAAGAGGAGAGAGAGAGATGTAATGGTGTTTTGATCCTAATAATAATATTATAATAATAATTTATTATTTATACCCCACCCATCTGGCTGAGTTTCCCCAGCCACTTTGGGCGGCTCCCAATCAAATGTTAAAAACAGTACAGCATTAAATATTAAAAACTTCCCTGAACAGTATACTGTTCAATAATACTGCCCATCCAACCAAAGGTACTATATATGCATATTCCAAAGTTGTGGGATGGGCAAATCTGACAATTTTTGTTTCTCTCGGTTTCTCATTTTTCTAGTCATACGTTTAGTTCTCCAGTTTGTGGTTTTTTGAAAAATAAAAAAAGTCACCGTGAAAATTCACCAGCATTTTAGTGCAAATTTATTCTAATACATTTTGTATGCAATTTTATATAATATAATTCATTCTTGTCTGCTATTTTCATTAATACATGTATTTTAATGCACAGTTTATCCTAGTATATATGCTGTCATACACTTCACTTGGCTGGTAAACTGCACTGCAAAATTCAAAGGAGAATTTGGAGGCAGGTGGCAGCTCTGCAGCTGTCTCTCTTCTTCCTGCTGTCGCTGTGTTGGCAGCAGCACCTCTGTCCTCGTTCCCCTTCCCCCACTGCCCCCAATTCCTCCTCTTGCTCCCCAGCACCCTCTCACACTTTTTTAAAAAAAACGCTCCATGAATGTGAGAGGGATCTTCATAAGCATTGGGGAGTTCTTTGGGCAAAAGATAACAGAGCTCAGCCTCCTAGAATGCTCAGTGGATTTAGCCAGATATAATTCTAGATAATTGTTCTAGTGATAACTGACTCAGATTTTTTTGTTTTACCAGTGGTGGACTTTGGTAATACGGTGCCCTGAGCAAGGACAACTTTTGGCGCTGCCCCCCAAAATATTTTTATTTTCACAATAATTCCTTTTGGTACAGTTGCGTTTTAATGCATCTTCTCAGTAGGTACTCATATTATAATTATTTGGTGCCTCCTCAGCTCAGCGTCCTATGCAGGGGAACGATCTGAACTGCCCTAAATCTGACACTGGTGTCACTGAATAGGCAGTCTTGAATGCATCATACACCTAGTTTAGAAAATTCATTTGTAAATCTTCTAAAACAATAACACTATTTTTTCGCAAGTTTAGAACCTAAATAAGTTGAGTTAAATTAAAAATCAGGAAGGAAAGCTCATGTATTATATGGAAATTCATCAAAACCATCTTTTTCGCAGTGCTCTAATAAATGGATTTGTAAACTGAAAATAATACCTTGCTCATCTAACTCCCAAAGCAGGCTCCCATCCTCCTTTTCCAGATGAGAGATAACCAGAACTAGGCTGAAGATTAAGGGAAGGTAACTGGATATATTTATTTCATGGACTTATAAAAGCAACTTTGCCCCTCACATGTATAAGTAACATTTTATGCCACAGAGAAACTGACATAAGGACTTTGTTTTGCTCACTCTTAGAGGAAAACTTTGTGGAAATTGCAAGTGCAGCAAAATATTAAGACAAAACATTTCTTGTTTCTGTTGAAAGTGAGTGTTACATTGAAGAAAACATAGAAATATGTTATCATTGTATACTAGCCAAAGTCTTATTCTATAGTTCATATCTCAGTGAAATTGTCAGATATATCTAGACAGTGAAGAATGCATAGTCATTAATAAAAACAATGTAATTTTCCTATTGACTTGCAACTTTATGCATAACTATAATGCTATAATGCTGAAGTGCATGTTGGTTTAGTCCTACAGGAGTCAGAGAATCACAGAACAGCAGTTGGAAGGGATCCCAAGGGCCATCTAGTCTAACCCCCTGCAATGCAGGAATATCAACTAAAGCATCCATGACAGATGGCCATCCAACCTCTGCTTAAAAACCTCCAAGGAAGGAGAGGCCACCACCTTCTGTGAGAGTCCATTGGTTAGAGTCCTAGGCATGGTCCATAGCTTCTGGAGCAGCAGAAAACAAGCTATCATATCTCCTCTCAGTCTCCTCTTATCCAGGTTAAACATATCCAAGTCCCTCAATGGTTCCTCATATTGTGGGCTGTGGATTACACTAGCTTCTGTAGTCCTGGATTATAGATTTTGAAAGTAAATGTTTCAGAATTTTCTCTGATACAAGGGCACATATCTTAACACAGACAACTAAAAATGTTAACTTTTTAAAAAAATAGTTGAAAAATAAATTATGCAGAAATAGATTAGAAGTCAGGTCATTTTCTGTGTTTTGAGAGCTGCATATCCATGTATCGGTAGCCACTATACCTAACTGGGTGGACGGTTTCTCCCACTGATACAGACCCCACATTTGCAAGAATACAGGAGTTAGAACAGTCCCCTCCTAATCCAACATGCTGTTAGGGTTAAGAGCTGCACTTCCATGGGTTCTTCAAGCAGTGAAGGACTATCCCTGGCAATAGAGAGCCATGCAGGGATGCAATTAGCAGTGCTGCCTCCCCAGCACTGGTGTTACAGAAGCTCACCTGGTACAGGCAGGGCTGCGACGAAGTCAGGGTTGTGTGGATACGTCAAAGTGTGAGATTGGCTCCAGTGGGGCATCTGCATAGCCACAACACCACCACTGCCCTGCCCAGGTAAGCCGAAGTGAAGGCAGCTTCACCTCATCCCACCAGTTATCTACTGGCAGCTATCTAATTAAAGGCTGTATATACACACCATACATTTAAAGCACACTTAAAGCATATGACTTCTCCCAAGGAATCCTGGGAACTGTAGTTTATACCTGACAGAGCTGCAATTCTCAGCACCCTTAACAAAGTGAAGTTCCTAGGATACGTTGGGCAAAGTCATGTGCTTTAGAAGTCATAGCCCTAAGACTATGGTCCTATTATGCCCCTGCTTCCCAAGACAGTAGTGTGCATTACTTAAATCGCTTAACAAAGTGGTAAGCCAGCTCTGCTATGGTGGGTTTTTTTGGGGGGGGGGAGGGTGTGCTTGTATGGTATGCTCAAGCCAGCTGAGTCTGGGGCTTTGAGAGTCTGAAATCTCAAGAGGTTTCTCCTTATCCACAGGTCCAAGTGACGGAATCAGCCTTGGAGATCGTGACCCAGTAATTACTTGCATATCTTTTTAAAGCGTAGGGTTCTGAAACCTCCTTTCAGACATAATACATGTTTATCTTAACTCCCCTAGCTTTAGTTGTGACGGCTGGGTGCAGGGTTTTAAGCAGATGATGCAAAATTGCTGTTCCCTGCTGATTGTAACAACAAAGTTTGCAATTAGTTTAAAGACAAAATAAATTGGACAAGGACAAACCTAAGTAATCAGGTATGTTTTTAAGCCTCATGTGCAAGTAGATTTTTGTAATGTGGAATAAGGGAGATAACATAAAAGTTGGAAAGCTTAAATTTCCCACATTAATATCTGAACTGTGTTACATTCATTTTCTTAAATTATAAAGTTTAGAGAATTCCAACATAGCCCATATATACTGTTTTGAGATATAAAATTCTACTCTGTTAAAAACAACTGGCATTTAAAGGTAGGTTTTAAAAGATTATTTTGCTCTAAAGTAATCCTATTCAACTTTATTTTATAACCAGGGGTTTGATTACTGCAGCATAAATATTTTTTCAGTAATTTAATACAGCCCTGAATAGTACTGAAAACAGAAAGACAGTAATTTTAAAAGCAAGTTAGTTGCCATCAGAAAAAAGATGCACTGGTTTTTATTGGCTTTTAGAAAAAAAACATTCGGGGGGAAAAACATGTAACAAGTACAGACAATGGAGGTGGGGGAGAAATCATCATTAAAGCTTTGCAATTCACAGTGCCAGTTTACAAGGCCATGCTTAAGTGGTTAAAACCAAAAATAATAGAAGAAAAAGGGAGAAGTGTGGGGGATTGGATAGAGAGAGGGATGGGGGCCTTGGCAGTGCCCATAGGACATACACATTGCATAATAGCTCTGAAGATCTCAGAATAATCGTGCTCCTTATGCCTTCAGACAAAAGCAGCCTTTTCATACGCTGCAAGAGAGGAAAGGTTGAGCGATGGGGAGAGCCATCTGGTTCTTCCAGTGTTGTTAAACCCTTGTTGTTGAGATCAGCAAAACTTGTTCAGATATTTGTAACTTTTAAACAGTTAAAAGAAGCTTAGTAAGATGCAATACTGAACTTGAATGAGACCTACATGTATCAAAGCTTCTTACAATTAATTAATGTATAGCTCCTTTTACTTAGTTCATTTTTTAAAAAAAGTAAATAATAGTTAAACTGCAGTTCTTTTGAATGAACTGCACCTGATGCTACAAACCTGTGCCTACTTTCCTGAGAGGAACCTTAAATGGAAACAGTGGGCCTTGCTGTGAGAACTTGCATAGGATTGCACTGAAGACCAAATAACTCATCTGTTCTGGTTGTGTAATGATTGGAAGGCCATTGTTTTTGGCAGACGAAGACTGCAGTTCTATACACACTGACCTGAGAGTAAGTCCCAGTGAACTCTGAGTAGTGTTTACTTCTGCGTAAACATGTATAGGATTGCATTGTTAGATTGCAATCCTATACCCACTTTTTATTTAAATGTATTTATTCTTTATATTTGTAGACCACCTTTCCAGACAAAGTTCTCTGAAGGGAGTACTTAACTGAACTTAACAAGATTTATTTTTTTGAACAGACATAAACAGGACTGTGGTGTAAGGCTGCAAGCCCTATGCTTACTTTCCTGAGAATAAGTCCCGATGAATACAATAAAATATGCTAGTATTTTCAAAACAAATTGTCTGTTTGTTTTTTAAAAAACAAGGAAAATTTCCAGCAACAAGCAATAAAAGAACTCTTTTCCTAGGTAACTTTATAGAGTTCTAGTTTACTTCAGCATTTAACTAGGAAGAACGTTCTTTAAAAAATAAACAAAAGGTTCTAAAGAAAAACCCCCACTGTTGATAGTTCCTTAATTTTTTTAAAATACATACACCTATATATGCAACTAAAAACATATTGCAGGACTGGCTCCTATAAAGCATTAATAATCAACTCATATGTTATAAGGTTATATATTTTAAGTTCATATGGCTAATTAAAAGATTCCCCCCCCCCAAAAAAAGGCATGTGCATCTATAGATAGATAGATAGAGTTGTACATATGTAGGAATATTGTCTCTCCATCTATGAAAAATCACTTGAAAATTCAAATAACATTTATATCAATTTCCTTAATTTATATATATGGTAAATGTTAAAACTTACAATTTCTAAAATGTTACACCTAATAATTAAATACCCTTAGTATATTTAATTATATATTGAGGATTGTTTTTTGGGAGGAAATCTTTAAAATTTGGCAGTTATCCAGTTTGTAGCTCGAATAGCAGGTGTATCTGTATCTGCTGCAAATATTCCAAACTGATTCATTGACTTACCTTTTTTAAAAGCTAATATGAGAATCAGAATTGAAAATGTGAACAATGAAAATTACCAAAAATACATTTGATTTCAGTGTTGGCATTAGTTAAAGGAATTTTCTGTAAATGCTCTTTTGCAAATATTTCAAGGGGTCTTGATTTTTTTTTTTAAATGTAAACTATAGTTGTAAACTATAGTTGTAAAAAGGCTCATGCCTTTTTAAAAATGTATATAGATTTTTTAAAACAGTAGTCAAGAACACAAATTAATCTTGTTTCTAAGTAAACGTGCTTAATTTCTGGCTGCCTACTAATAAGATTCTCTCGTATAATACATTTGTAAGGTAAATTGAAACAATTTTCAAACAGTGTAATTTAAACCATGATTGTTTGTTGATCTACATAGAAATCTTGTATTATGCTATATAATATATTAAATCTACAAGGCAACTCTTAACATGACAACCAAACATGCAAACACCCCAAACACCCCAAATCCATTTTATTGTCTAGTTTCTGAAAATTATATCCTATTTTAAAGTATATATTTATCCAGGATTAGAACACATATACACTGTCACAGATTAATTAGCAAGGAAGAAAAAATAGACTGCTTACAAACATTTTATCATATATCCATGAAATATTAATTTCTACAAATCTATGTTGTAGCATTGATACTCTGTTACTGAAATCTTAATTGTTATTAAATCCATGTGAAAAACAAAACATTCTGTAGAAGGGACTTTATGACTTATATAACGACATTCTAGCACTTTATATTATCAAACGCTGCCTTGGTGATCACTTAAGCTTACATAAGCTGGAAACATTTGTAAATGTATCTGAAGTACTGTCTCAATATCTGGGCCTTACTCTTTACCAATTTAAAAAGAGCAACTTGCATGTTCTGTTATAGCACCATGCTATCATATTGCAAGGAAGCAAAGAATAATATAATAGCCCTTGTGTTATTGTTTCTAGGACAAATTAAAAGCCTTTTTGAATAAGGAAAAAATATAAATAATAAAATAATTCATTAAAATTCACCTTGTGTATAACTCCTTGACAAAATGTCAATATTTACTGGAGTCTATATAAATCAACCCAAACAATTTTAAGAATGATTTTTCAACAGCAAAGGTTAAAAATGTTTAATATTTGGTTTCGAATGAACTAGGAATGATGTACATACTGTATAAACTTACAGGCAGGGTTGTAGGATATGCTCAGATTGTAATATGATAAGCTCCTGATTACATAAACACGCCTTAAGGGGGAAATTGAGGGGAAAATAAATTTAAGTTACTCCTGCCTCTTAAGGTTTATGAAGCCAATTTCTGTTGTAGTCATGGGCCAGGAATCCAAGAGCTTCTTTGGGCATGGAACAGGACAGGTCCTCTTTAGATGAAAGATCTTCACACCATATCAGCATTTGCTTTTTATACTTATCTCCATTTCAGGAATGGTTTTCAAAAAATATAAGCCCAAATTTCCCTTAGGCCAGAGCTGAGGAACCTGGGACTCTCTAGATGGAGTCCAACTCCCATCAGGCCTAGCCAGCATGGCTCTGGTCAGTGGTTGGCAGTAATAATAATAATAATAATAATAATAATAATAATAATAATAAATTTTATTTATATCCCGCCCTCCCCAGCCGAAGCCGGGCTCAGGGCGGCTAACAACAATAAAACAGTATAAAAGTATAGCAACACTCTAAACAACACTCTAAAATCATTCATTATAAAATTAATTAATTCAGGCCACTGGCAACCATTGGGCCAGAGCTCCGCGAAGATTGCCGAGGGCGGGAGTCAGGCTGTGCCCTGGCCAAAGGCCTGGTGGAACAGCTCTGTCTTGCAGGCCCTGCGGAAAGATGTCAAGTCCCGCGGGGCCCTGGTCTCTTGTGACAGAGTGTTCCACCAGATCGGAGCCACAGCCGAAAAAGCCCTGGCTCTAGTTGAGGCCAGCCTAACTTCTCTGTGGCCTGGGACCTTCAAGATGTTTTTATTTGAAGACCGTAAGTTTCTCTGTGGGGCATACCAGGAGAGGCGGTCCAGTAGGTACGAGGGTCCTAGGCCGTATAGGGCTTTAAAGGTTAAAACCAGCACCTTAAACCTGATCCTGTACTCCACCGGGAGCCAGTGCAGCTGGTGTAGCACTGGGTGAATGTGATCTCGCAGCGAAGACCTCGTAAGGAGTCTCGCTGCAGCATTCTGCACCCGCTGGAGTTTCTGGGTCAGTCTCAAGGGCAGCCCCATGTAGAGCGAGTTACAATAATCCAGTCTGGAGGTGACCGTCGCGTGGATCACAGTGGCTAGGTCAGGGTGAGAGAGGTAAGGAGCCAACTGCTTAGCTTGGCGGAGATGGAAAAATGCCGCCTTTGTTATAGCTGCAATCTGCGCCTCCATGGAAAGGGAGGTGTCGAAGATTACACCCAAACTCTTAACGGACAGTGCTGGCACTAATTGTGCCCCCGCAAGAGATGGGAGTTGCCCCCCCAATCCCATATCGCCCCGTCCCAGCCACAGGACCTCTGTCTTCGAAGGATTTAGCTTCAACCGGCTCCCACGTAACCATCCAGCCACAGCTTCCAAACATCTGGTCAGTGTCTGGGGCCAAGTCAGGATGGCCATCCATCAACAGATAGAGTTGGGTGTCATCGGCATACTGATGGCAACCCAGCCCAAAACTCCGAACAAACTGGGCGAGGGGGCGCATAAAGATGTTGAAAAGCATCGGGGAGAGTATCGCACCCTGAGGTACTCCACACACCGAGGAGTGGCGCGATGACAATTCCCCCCAAGCGCCACCCTCTGTCCCCGACCAGAGAGAAACGAGCGCAGCCATTGAAGGACTGTGCCCTGGATCCCCACGTCGGCAAGGTGGTGGTCCAGAAGTTCGTGATCGACCATGTCGAAAGCTGCTGACAGATCTAGAAGAATCAGCAGCCCCGACCCGCCTCGATCCAGCTGTCTACGAAGATCATCTGTTAGGGCGACCAGAGCCGTCTCGGTCCCATGACCAGCGTGGAAGCCGGACTGGAATGGATCCAGAGCCGATGTTTCATCCAGAAACCCACCAAGCTGTTCAGCAACCGCTCTCTCAATCACCTTACCCAGGAACGGAAGATTCGAAACCGGGCGGTAATTGGATAGATCTAAAGGATCTAATGATGTTTTCTTTAAGAGCGGGCGCACCACTGCCTCCTTCAGTTCCCCTGGGAATGTCCCCGTGCCAAGGGACAAATTGATGATATCCCCCAGGAGGGCCCGCACCTCGTCTGGACACGCTCTAATCAGCCAAGACGGGCACGGGTCAAGAGGATGGGGCGCAGATTGGAAGGGGTATGAGCGTATCCATATCTCAATCCCCTTCGCCTATAACATCTGCCCCCACCGCCATACCTCCCTCACCCCTCCACGGTAGCAATCCCAAGCCTCATAGTAGCCTCCATTGATGGCAATTAATGTTATTCTTTCGCAGCCTAAAACAATAAAACCTTAAAACAATAAAAACAAAAAACAAAAACAACCCAGAAAGCAATAAAACAATACCAATAAAAACTGCAAAATAAAACTGCAAAAACTGCAAAAAACTGTATAATCAGATTAGACCAGATTTAATAGTGATGGCCAAACTTGGCCCTCCAGCTGTTTTGGGACTACAATTCCCATCATCCCTGACCACTGGTCCTGTTAGCTAGGGATGATGGGAGTTGTAGTCGCAAAACAGCTGGCAGGCCAAGTTTGGCCATCACTGGACCAGAAAGTCCTCTAGATGTTGTGGACTTTGGACTCCCATCAGCCCCAGCTGACATGGTCAAAGCTCAGGGATTATGGGAGTTATAACCCACAGCATATGGAGGCACCACATTAGCTATGCAAAAGTGAAATGCATGCACCATTTTATGTGTTTGTAGCACCTATGTGTTTGTAGCACCTAAGACGCAATCATCTGTAGCTATCTGTCTACAGATATGTAGAGATAGATAGATAGATAGATAGATAGATAGATAGATAGATAGCTATTTGGGGAGGAGTTCTGCTGAAATAAATTAACCCTGAACAAGCCCATATCATGAATGTCTAATCTATTTCTTTAAGTCTGTCTTTCTAAATATATTCAGTCCTCAAACACAGAAACAAAGTTCCATTTTTGCTGATCAATAGGACTTGCATCCCAGTCATTTATTTCAAATCACAGTGCCAGGAACAGGCAAATGATAACAAAGTAGCTTTGAATATTGAGGACCCCATTAGAGCCATATCACCACCAAGATAACTCTAGAACATTTCCCAGTATGTACTGGGAGCACACTGTGATATGTTATGTACAGGTGTCTAACCTATGGCCCTCCAAATGTTGCTGGACTACAACTCCCACCTTCCCTGAATATGCTAGCTGGGGCTGATGGAGTCCAACAACATCTGAAGGGCGATATAGATGTATTTGGTTTGCTGCTAAACAACATAATATTTATATATGTGGTAGGCAGGTTCCATCTCACAAGTGAAATTTTGCAATTGGCTTGGGATAGCCTTGTTCCCAATGTTACTGAACTCATATCATTATATCATTAAAACCATGAGGTGAGTTTAGATATACTGTGGTTCAGAATTTTTTCAAGTAAAAATCCCCCCTCAAGGCTCTAACAGAAGCCAGTCTGTAATACCCCACTCTCCTCCTCAGACCATTACAGCATAACACTTTCATGGCCTAAAAGCGTTTAAGGAACACCGACTAAAGTAAATTCTACCAAAATCAGTTTCATCTTTTTCCAGAACCCTGTGTCACAACAGAGGCATAAGTCGACAGACCTGGCTCACATAGTTATAGTTACACATCACGCTATTTTAATGGTGCATGTCGGGGCCTTCAGTGGAGGCTATTGACTTCACTCCACTTTGTAGGTACCAGTGAAGCATTTAAGCAGGGCTGGATTAACTGTTAAGCAAAATAAGCATGTGCTTAGGGCATCAAGGGAAGGGGGTCACCACAGAAATTTTCCATTGCCGAATTTACCATGGACCATATGCTGCAGCTGAACCGGGTTCTACAAAAAGGCACCCACAATAAATAAATAAAAGACATACATAAGTATATATATAGATACAATAATAAAAATAGGAATAAAATAGTAATGATAGAGATTAATGATATACATTAATTTTGGGCATACAACATTAGAATTTGGTAACTGGTAAGCTGCCACTCTGTCCACTGACGCTCAAGTCTTGGTCATGTTGGCTGTCCCATATTTTATGGTTTATTATTGTTTCTATTTTGAATTAGATATATAGGGGGGCACCAAAATCTTTTAAGTGCTTAGGGCCTCAAACAGTCATAATCCAGTCCTGCATTTAAAGCTTGTAAATTTACCTTTTTTCTAGCTTATGACAGAACTGTTTATTATTAAAATGTTTGGTTAAGACATTTAAAAACATTACTCAGGGAGTTTCCTAATTTGTTATTAAGAGGGGAATATTTCATTTCCTCAACCAACTGGAAAATTGTGCTATGCTATATTAACATGAAGCAGACTGTTGCTTTATTGTTACGAGTGGTAGGAAACAGAGGTTTAAGAAGGATAAGATTTTACAGGCTAGCTTTTCCTCAAAATGGTGTGCCTGAGTTCATACAGCTTGTGTCAGGTAATTCCCCCCACCCCCAATCTAGTTGTGCTTGTCTTGTTCATGCCACTTGTTTGCCAGCACACAAATAAAAAATAGAGTATATTGGTATAATAGTGGTATATTTTATATTTACTCGTTTAGAAGACTTGTAATAGTACTTTTGGTAATTGTGAGCACTCCAGTTAACATTTTTTACAATACAGTCTTTTGAGTTTGTTTGTTAAAAAAACAAAAAAACCCAGCATATCAACTGTCCTATCCATTTTCATTCTACCCTTCCTTTTACCCTTAATAACTTGACCAAACCATCAAAAGGCACACAACAAGAAATCAGAATAGTGAGGGAGGGAACATGAACTATGCACTTGAATTTAAGTGTCAGACAGGTTATCAAAAATATGAATCTTTTAATTGAACTGTTCAAAACTTGGGAAGATCCCCTTTTTGAACATGTCAGAAATATTTTTATAGGCTCAACAGGTAATACCTATATAAGGCTGATTAGGCAGGTTCAAGATGTCAGTGATCTTCATGCATCATGGAATCAATTACAGACTCTATAAAACATGGGAACCCAAGGTGTAGTGAAATTTGTCTTCCAAGGCATCCCTAACTCCCAGATCCACTGGTTGGAGAATATTAGGATGGGACAAAAGTGTCCCTCCAATGGTGGCTGGTATCTATGCCCTGGCAGCCCCCATAAATCTAGCATTTCAGAGACAGTAGACCACAAAATGGGACATTCCAAAGATGGGGCAGGGATGGAGATAGCTTGGATTTATTGGAACTAACACCCCTCCATTCTGCTGAGAGGGTCCAGGAAGAGGCCCAACAATTATGTCAGCCCGAGATGCCGTAAATAATGCCCCCTTTGAAACCAAAATTTCAAATTTTCAAAACACAAAGAACTACAAGGACAGGAGTAAGAAAAAGAACCCACCCTCTTACCCGCTTTGAGAGTGGTGGTTATTCTGTCACCACCAGTTCAGCTGTTAATCGAAATGCCCTCTGCTTCAGTCTAGTCATTTAAAATCTCTTGCTGGAGAGATGAGTTTAAAGCGGTCACTACTAGAGGAGACCCTGGCAAAAGTAGTTCATTAAATGCATACACAATTAAGTATAAATATTTTTATACTTTCTTTTGGAGGGCTGGGTAGGTTCAGGGAAAGTTAGATAGTCTATGGCCTGGTTAAAATGTGTTGTTGTTTAGGATGACATAATCTGTCAATTTCAGTTCTCTCAGCAGAGCGGAAACTAGGCTTTATTTCACCCTGGTCAAAGACCCTGTTTGGCAAACACCCCATGCACATTTCTGTACACACACACACACACACACACACACACAGGCTTCACCCAGGGCAAAAAACCCCAGCTAGCCCCGACCCCCCCAGTAGCTATGGCACTGCTCTCAGTTTCTCATTTTTCCAATATTAAATTCAGTTTTCCATATCTACAGCAACATGTCACTTGTTTTTAAAATCCTGGTGAAAATTCAGCATTTTTGTGTAATACCCCCCCCAAAACAATTTTATATGCAGTTTAGCCTAACTCGCACATTTTTGGAAGCAATTTCCTCCTGCTATAATGCATTTTGTGTGTTAATTTCACCAATGTATTCATTTTTATCCACACTTCCCCTTAATATGTGCATTTTTTCTAAACATTGGTTGGTGAACTACATAGCAAAATTTAGATAAATACAAATTTCGAAGGACAGCTGTGTTTTGGTTTGCAAATGAGACCTGAATCAAAGTTATCCATCATTCCTAGATGCCATGTAATGCAATGCTAAGCGTGTTTATTCAGAAGTATGCCACACAAAGTTTAATTATATTTAATCCCTGCTAAATGTGCTGCCTTAAACATTTACCAGTATATAGGTGCTTGCTTCACTGTTTCAAGGACCATAAGTGCTACCATGTACCTTCTCTGCCCTCCCATTATAGAATTCATTCATGGCTGAGTCCGAACCTTTCTGCTTTAGACATTGTTTTATATTTGTAACTGATCATTCCTATAAAAAGAGCCCAAATCCACAGTTTAGCCTCACAACCATCCATGACGTAGACTAGGATGAAAGATAGTATCATGTCCAATATCATCCAGTAGGTTTGGCAAACTGGCCTGTGATTTCCTACCTCCAAGCCTAACACTCTAGCCCAGCCCTCCCCAACCTGATGCTGTCATAGATGTTTTGGACTACAGTTCCCATCAGCCCATGCCAGAATAGTCAGGGAAGGCTGCTCTAGGCTCTCGTAGGTCTCACAGAAGATTCTTCTATATGGACAGATATTTTATAGCAAGGGATAGGATACAATATTTCTGGAAAATTTGATAGTTGACTTTTAGTTTCTTTCCTGCTTCTCTTAATGTGGCTGCAAATTGTCCAGAGTTCCTCAAATAAAAAGTAAAAATAAATAATCCACAACTGTTACTGCTGTGTAACAGCAATTTATTACCAAGGAAAGTGGTTCCAACTTTCCTGGGACTCTGCACCATATAGCAAATTTCCCATTATTCTCCTACCTCTTGTGTGTTTTATTTCTGGCTCCTGATTAGACAAATTACAGTCTGGATTGTTGTCACTGTAAAGGTGCAGCAGATGTTGGGTCCAAGGCATTTTTTAAAAAATTGGTGTTTATTACTGTTAAATATTTCCAAAGCAAGAAGTAAGGAAACTGAATTTGTCTTTAATTCTGATACTTACTTTCTGTACTTGGGTGTTTGACTTGGGCCTATTCTTTTACATTTTGTGAGGGACTTAGTTAGAATTACTTAGAATTAGAGTACCATAGAGTAAGATATTTGACGAGAAAATGAAGTAACCTGCACAAAAAATGAAAAGGCTAGACTTCTCTTTTGCTCCCATTCTGCATCAAAAACCCTTCTCCATACACCAGTCAGCATTACTATCCCACACAGTTCTAGAGAGGAACACAAAAGCAATAACTATTTCCCAGAGGTTATTCAGAAAATAAATTATGAGACTATATAGGATAGCCCCTATACCTGACACCTCGACAGAGGAGGAGCAACAGGAAGGAACGGGGTGGATGAGTTGGTAGCTCTCTGTTTGCAGGAATCTTGAGTGGTGTTCAGTGTTAGGGGTCCATACCATACATTGAAAGCCCATGGCATCCCCAAAGAATCCAGGGAACAGGGGTAGATCCCTCACCAAGTTATAATTCCCAGCACCCTTAACAAACTACAGTTCTAATGTTTCTTTGAGGGAAGCCATGAGTTTTAAATGTGTGTTAAAAGTGCTTTAAATGTATGGTATAGTTCAGTTTTTATGACACAAAATTATGCAGGCAGGCAGACAACTTTTTTTTTTAACTAGCTAATTGGCCCGTTCAGAACAAGTAGGTTCTGAAGTAGGAACAAGAAGAAGAATTTGGATTTTCTTCTTCTTCATTCAGTTCCCATGTGGGACACTAACCTGTAAATAGACAAATATAGGGTGGTAACCAAGATTATTCATACTCAAGAGTAGACTCACTGAAATAAATGAAGTCGACAGATTTCGGTGGGTCTAGAGTATTACCAGCTTGGATACACTCAAAATGGCAAAGGGAGAAGGCAGGGGCTAGGGAAATGGCTGCGTCAGCCTGAAGCTGGCACAGCAATCGAGCCCAGATATGACATCAGTGAGTCTGGTTCAGGATCCAGTAGATTTGAGGCTGGCTCAGCTCCTCTTTGAAATGCCCTGTTTGGAGACTTGTCACCTGCTTCTGTTGCCAGAGATCCCACTGGCAGCACTCACTCACACATGTTCAGTTTGGGCTGAAGGAGGAGCTCCACACCAGAGAAGTGATGATGGCAGAAGCCAAGCACCAACACCCCAGCCCAGCACAAGGGGGGGAAGGTTAGACTGCAATGTTAGTTAAGGAATTGTTTTGGCAATGAGTGTTTACCAGAGCCTCAAACCATGTGCTTTAAACAGCTATGCTTCCTATACGTAGGTCTGGTAAGCATGTAATTTATCAGAATATTTTACAAAGCATTTTGAGGCCCAGAATGTTTTATGGCCAAGGACACAGCAGGAAGAGGGGAAAAGAGGGATACAGAAAAATATCAGTTATCTCTCTCTCTCTTTGATAGCCGAAGCAAGTGATTGCGGTTGCGTGAGAGGCCGTTTACCTAAATTATAGAAAGAGAGATTTGGCTCAACTATAAGGTGGTGAAAGATAGTATCAGTTTCCCCTAATTTCACATTGTCTTGGTGAGAGATAGGATAGACAATTAGGAATTAGAAGTTTACAGAAAAATGAAGTTGCATTTATTAATTTTCATAGAATCCTAAAAATATTTTATTACAGTCAGAATAGTAAAAGGCTAGGACACTATTTTAAAAGCAATATTCAATTGTATAATGGGTAAAGTGGATATATTTAAAGTGATATTTGGTAACTGTCACTGGATTTTAGTTATGAAACATGCCCTTCAGTTTAGGTGTACATGCAATAGCTTTAGATTTACATGACGTAACTATTCTTTCAATTTCTTTAAGCTCCCCTCATCCCCAAAATTATGTTTTCTTAAAAACTGGATTTTTAATGCTCTGATTCTTTTTATGCTATTTTACATATTGTATTTTATGGTTTCATATTTGTGAGCTACCCAGTTAACTATATTAGTGAGCGGCCCATAAAATGCCATTATATACATGTATCAGCATCATTTATATCTTTAGAATAATTTATTTTTAAAGTGTGCACCTGTAAGAGTAGGTGAACACCCTACCCCACCCCACAAAGCCCTAAGAGACTCTGGGCCACTAAGGAACAAGGACAAAAGTGGCAGGAGCAAAAGTGAAACCAATGCAGGTACTCTCACAGACTTAAGATGGAGAAAACAAAATACTTTGCAGGTATTAGAGCAGATTTTCAAAATCCTCTATGTTTTTAAGAAGCCTGAAAAGTGTTAGTAGGAGTCCCAAGCAAAGAGGTTTCTATAAAACGTCAGGCTCTTGAGCACCATGCTATAATCTTCAAAAGGCATTTTCAGTTATTCTTAGTCTGCTGCTTCTAGGAAATGGCTGTACCCCAAATTTCTGCTGTATACAATAACATAAATCGGGGGGGGGGAGTGCATTATTGGAGTCTATGCTTGTTTTGTGCCAATAGATAAGTTTTTGTAGACCAACAGGTCGTTACAGAAATTGTGTTGGTTTGTTGTTTTGAATCAAGGGATACATATTGAATAAATTTTCAAGGGTTACAATTTTCCTATTAAACACCGCCCCCCCACCTGAGATATTGTACAAAATCTGTGAGCACTTCATTCATTCTGGTTTTTTCTTCATAGGACGAGTTAAGGATACAAAATAAAATTAGGCAGGAAATAGTTTTTATATATAAAATGCTAATAACTAGCCCAAAGTATACACAGCAAAAGTAGAAACAAAAAACTGATGGGAAGTGTTTCCTAGTTAGTGTTATGTCCAACTGTTTCCTTCGTTCTCACTACCTTTGAGATCACCTTCGAAATCAGGGAGGAGCATGTGAATTGCAACAGTTCGACGGAGCTGAAACTCCATTGGAAGGGCGGGTGTTAGGCAACATTTATACCAACATTAATTCTGGAAAATTAAAGTCCGAAAAAAGTGATTTCAAGTAACTGGTTTAGCTTACATCCTAAGTTTTCCATTTGAAAACTAAAAAGGATGCCACTTATTCTCTATAAAATGAAAGCCTTTAAAGGGTCTCATTCTGGATACAGTGCACATTCATTGCCTTAATAATGGATGTGTTTGAGATGGTGAATGGGGAAAAAAATTAAAAATGAACAAATCATGAAAATAGTGGATCTGCAGTTATTGTATTTGTGAAATACCTTGCGGACAAAAAAGGGGTACAAGAAAAAATGCGAACACCTTGCAGGAACAAATTATGTACTATATATATAAGCATTCAAGCAGTATTATTGTATAACATATACAGTATTATAAACCAAGGGAAAAATAAGAGTAAAACTGTTTTATTTTGAAATGAATGCTTATAATAGGATATAGGAGAGGCAATAAGGAGCAGTATCTTCCAATTTCCTCTTCCCTCAAAACAAACCACTACTTACAACTCATATTATTTTTATTTTCCAGGCACAAAGATTATATAGGATTTCAATTTTTCTATTTTTCAAAGAAGGAGGAAAGTGCAGTGTATATATAGTTTAAACAAACCCCCCCCCCACAGGTTATAGTGATGAAGAACATAGGCCCCACATTTCAAAAAATATATATTTCAGGTATAGTAATACAAACTTTTGTAGTTCAAGGGTCCTGACTGTTTTTAAAAATACAAAAAGTAGTTTTTGTAATTGCAACTGATTGTCTGGTAGATTTATTTTTCTCTCTCTTTAGTTTTACAGAGACTGTTGGGAAATCCTTTCAGCAAATGCCAGTGATGGATTAAAGAAATGAGCCCCCTTTTACTGGTAAGGCATTGGTTTATTACCTAATTTTTTTGATGGAATAAGAAAATAGTTACACCATAGTTCCATAATATATTATTTGGCCTTTAGACTAATAAACCACATAAACCCTGACTGTTATTTTTGTGTAAGGTATTGTATACAGAAAAAAGCGAGTTAAGGTTGTTCTAGCATCTAGCAAAGTGTGAAAGGATGGTTAAGCAGACATTGAGTTACCCCATGAAAAGCCTAAGAATAACGTAACATTCAGTATGTAATGCTCAGTATGTATGTGAGACAGATCCATATGAGAAAATGCAAAAACACAGTTCCAGGTGAAAGGTGGTTTTATTTTGGTTATGCAAGAATTCTAAAAACAGTATTTCTCAACCAGAGTGATTTGGTAAACATTTTAAAAATAAAGCAGTCTGTCTTGATAAGAAGCACTGTCCCACAAGATACATTTGCCATACAACCCCTGCTGAAATGGTAGTCGTAGAAGGCCTTTTCTGCAAATGTCATTCTTTTCTTTGGACATGTGCTTGGAAAGCTCCCAGTGGATTGAGCCCCAAAGTACGATTTTTTAAAAAGGCTAGTTAATTAAAAATAGGCTGTTGTGTAAGAAAATTTTGGGTTTACTGGCTTTGGTTGCAATGGTGTTTCTTAAGATCAAATTGTCAATTTTAAAAAGTTATGTGATTTAGAGGACATAAAGAGCTGTGTGTGGTGGCAGGGTGGAGTGAGGGGGACGGCATTGGGGGTATTATTTTCCTGACCTAATCTGTACCTTAGATAATTTCATGTAATAGCAAAAATTGTGGGATAAGGCCTGTTAAAAGTGTAAGGTATGCTGCTCCAAATCAGTTGTATATTTCACTTTGATTACGTATTATTAAATTCTGGTTACTAAAATTTGATGTTCATGGTAATGTTTAAAAACAACAACAAAGGTTTAGGACAGTAAAAACTCCATGCTATTGTGAAATCTTTTAAAGGCAAAAGCAAAGCCTTCTTACCTTTTGGTAAAATAATTGCACACTGACTGAAAGCTGCAGAAAAGTGATTCTGTATGCAGTTCCCTATGATAAAAAAATACCTATAAAAAAAAAAGTAATGAAGGTTTACAGTTTGTGTGTGTGTGTGTTTTGCCTTTGTGAGGAGACAGAGAAATAGTTCTGCTTGAAGCCAGAAAGACATATACCATTATGAAATGGTATGGTTGGATCCTGTCAAAATATTTCTACTTCTTAATTTCAGATTTAATCTATTGCTAGAAAAATTGTCAATATTTTAAAGCACCTGAGGCGTATTTTTCCTCAAGTGCTTTTGTTAATATCTAGAAATGTATGCAATAAGTCAACATTCCATTACTCATGCAACTTTTATTATTAAATAAAGCTTTCTGTACCAGGGTTAAAATTACTTAATAATGTTACTCTGAAATTCTTCATTGACTTGAAATAGAGAAATAATATTAATAAGACAAAAATGTAAAAATTAATTGAAATCCAAAAAAGAAGGCCTTTTTAACAGGCCAGCTTTATAAACTTTAATTCAAATAGTGCAAACTACATAAACTGTCCATCTTTTCTTTGAGACAGATAAATATATACAGCTGAGCAGTTCTATAGTTAAATATGGGTTATAAGGGGAGGCCTGTTATATTTCATGTTCCTGTTCACACAGTCTTTGTCCCATGTTGTCCGTTGTGGCTTTAATCTATGTATTAAAATGCTTGTAAAATGATTGTGGCTTGTTTGTAAATGAAAAAGGTAGAGCTCTGCACGCCTGACTGTTGAAGGATTTGGTTTTTCAATGGAAATGTTGATGGACAATTATGTAGTGCTGGCTGTTAAAGAGTTGAGATTCCTGTAGAATTTTTGGGGGTGAAAAACTAGCAAAAATCAATGCACCAAGAAATAAATTATAAATAAGCGTATGGGTATTATTTGAAATGACTTTGGCTTGTATTGGCTTGGGAGATATACAAAGTGTGTCTGTAGAGTCACAAAGGGAAGTTTTTTCTGTCGTTGTTTTAGCCAGGTATCACTTTGAAAACCGCTTTAATGTTCAAAATATTTTGTTGGGAATTAAACTTCGTAAAAATGTGTGGGAGTACGTTATAGGTCAGCTTCATTGAAAGAAGCATGACCTCTAAAATAAATTATAAAGGGGGGGAGGGATTACAACATGACTGTAAGTGACCATATTTTGTCTGTTTTTTTTTATTATGTGTAACAGATTTCTGAGAGATTTGGATTTCTTTTAGGGGTTGTAGCACCAGCTAGGTTTCTGTGTTGTCTGGGAAGCAGATGGTCTCTAGAATTCCTAGCCATGTAACAATTAACATGGCAGTACAAATTAGAATAATTAGACTGATTTTTCTTTGGCAATTATTTTTGAGAGCAGTTATTTCAAATGCAATTAATAATAAATAGTAAGAAGTGTGTACACACAATGCCCATTTCAGTTAAGTCTAGGAAGGCTTGCCATGAGGCTTTGTTTTCCTCTTTCAAATTAGATACTGTTTAATCTGTTTTAAATTGTGGTTGGTTTTGTTTATAGATGTAGTTTGTTGGCTCTTGAAAGACTGAAGGAACTGAAAAGCAGGAGCGTAGTATAGTAATACTGATATATACCTGAATGCATATTTGTAAGGAGAAAAGTAGAATAGCAAGGGTTTTCTAAATCTGCTTTATTTTTCTTATCGGTTTATCTATCTGTATGTCTATATGTATTCTGAGATCTTGGGAAGAGACCTGGTGATTTTAAGAACAAATAGTGAATTCATTTTTTTAAAAAAAGAGGTACTCAGATGGGAGAATAAATTCCACCTGCTGTCTGAGGTACAAAGCAAAAATAATGATTATTATTGATAAAAAGAAACTGTAGTCTCTAGAAGCGTGCAGGAAAACAAAGAACAGTAGACTTAAAACCGAAAACGTTTTATAGTAAACACCTGAGGATGACTGCAGATGCAGATTTGTTACTGTTCTCGAGAATTTTAAAAGAATATTCTTATGCTAAAAAAAAAAATTCCAGGCCCCTCCTTTAGAAGCTCTCCGCGTGTGGTCTCCCCTTTTCACTTTCTCTTGACACTGAGTGTTTTTAACGCGTCGCGTGTGTTGCCTATATTGTGTGAACAGGGATGTGAAGGGAAAGTCGAGGAAACAAGAGTCGAGCCCGATGACACAAAGTTGTTGCCTCTGGGCAACCAAGGGGTTAACTCTGGAGTTGCTGGGCATGTGCAGTGTGGGAATTGTAGGCAGTAAGGATGCTGGGAGATGTCGTAAAACCCGCTCCGGCTTCTTCCTGTAATGGCCGATTTCAGGGATGCTGCAGAGGGATTTTTTATCTCCGGCAAAAGCCCGATTTTCACCGATCCGAATGCAAATGCGGAGCTCGTCCAAATTATGGGTGTCTCGGGATATGCAGCGGCCGATTAAGTGCCCAAGAATGTCCGAAGGCGGAGAAGATTGCTTGCTTTAGGGGCCTCTTGATCGTTGTCTCCAGTATTGATGAAAATGTCGTGATTCCGGTCGCTTCGTTGGCTGCGTGTCATAGCGCCGTTTCAGTTTCTGCTGACTGAGGCTCTCTCTGTGTGTTTGTGCTTCTCCTCGGGGGATGGGGTGGGGGAGGAATTCTGCATTGCTGCAACAGGTTTTGCTTGAAATAAACAGGTTGTTAAATCTGACTTGCTAGGATTTGGGCGCATTAGCTAAACAGCTTGCTGCTGGGAGGGTGGAGTTATTAGCCTTGTGTTATTCCACGTCTTTTGCCTATGTGATTTCATGTTTGCGCTTTCTTTTAGTACATGACACCTTTTTTGTGCCGGTAGAGAGATACCAGGCAATGGCTGATTTTCTGACATTGCTGCTTAAAAGCTTCCTATACAATCACAATGATTTAATATGCAATTGCGCAGCAAAAATTGTGTGTGTGTGTGTGTGAGAGAGAGAGAGAGAGAGAGAGAGACATTTAAATTCAGTTAGGAATTTTCTTATGGCACATAAACTGTTCAGATATTATATATAAGGCAGAAGGAAGCTAACTTGAGATGAGAGAATGCGGTAAAAGCTAAGTCACCCTTTTAGAATATTATGTGATTTTGGTTAGAATAGGTAATGACATGGCATAAAAGAAGATGAGGCTTAACAGTCATTCTGTGGAAGCCAGTTTAGCAATGTCCAAACAGTAATTTCTTTGATTTAAAATTTTTACTGTTCATTGTAGGCAGTTGTATAGGCAAATTTGCACATGAAATGCATTATACTTTATCAGAAAGGGTTAAGTGTATGTTAACATTTGGGAATTGGTAAAAGCAGAAAATAAATTGAAATGTCAAAATCATTATTTTTCTGACCACTCCTGTTTAATAATAATAATTTTATTATGTATACCCTGTCCATCTGGTTTGATAACAGTTTTGTGCAAACGTCTATAAATATGGGGTATGGTCTGAAGGCGCATGAGGCTACCACCTTGCTGAATCCGTGCATGTCTGGATTTGGTCAGTGTCTGGATGGGTGAGAGCCTGGACACATGTATGTTGCCTGGAGTTCCACGATTAAAGGCAGACAGGATACCATAGAATCACAAAATTGTAGAGTTGGAAGGGACCCCTAGGGTTATTCAACCCCCTGCAATGTAGGAATCTCAACTAAAGCATCCATGACAGATGGCCATGTAACCTCTGCTTTTAACCTCCCAAGAAAGGAGTGTCTTATTTACCACCTTCCGAGAGAGTCCATTGGTTAGGGTCCTAGCTATGATTTGGGTCCTAACCTTTGGAGCAGGAGAAAATAAGCTTACTCCATATTCCATGTGACAGCCTTTTAGATATTGGAAGTTGGCTATCATACCTCCTCGCAGTTTCCTCTTATCCAGGCTTACCCAACAACCTCATAAGGCTTGGTTTCCAGACCCTTGTTCATCTTGGTTGCCCTCTGTACATGCTCCAGCTTGTCAATATACTTCTTAAATTGTGGCTCTAGAACTGGACACGGTACTCTAGGTGTGGTCTCACAAGCCAGAATAGAGCAGTACTGTACTATTACTTCCTTTGATTTGGGACACTCTGCTTCTGTTGATGCAGCCTAGAATAGTATGAGCTTTTCTGTTGATGTACCACACTGCTGACTCATGTTAAGCTTGTGGTCTACTAAGACCTCTAGATCTGTTTCACATGTACTACTGGCAAGCCCGGTGTCCTCCATCTTAGATTTTTGCAGCTGGTTATTCCTGCTTAAAGTGTAGAACCTTACATTTGTCCCTACTGAAATTCATTTTGTTTTGGCCCAGTTCTTCAATTTGTTAAGGTCATTTTGAATTCTGAGTCTGTCTTCTGCATCATTGCTACAAGAGACAAGCCTCTTGCTACAGTTCCATTTCCTGCCTTCACCACTGGTAGGAGGTCTCTTACCTGCTCTAGGCCTGGTAAAAGAAAAAGGTGGAAATGCCATCTTGGAAGGGATTTTTCTTTCCTTTGTTCTTTCTTTATCTTCATTTCTTGGATCCACTCTTTCAGCTCCCTTCTATTATCCATACCAGGATTTTCTTCTCTTGGATCTACTTTTGACTAGGCCTCCCTTTGGGCCTACAATCTTTGGAGGCCTCCGGACTTGGGAAGGAAGGCTAGGAAAGGACTGAAACCGAGCAGAAGGGGTTTTCCTTCTCAGGAAGAGACTTTCTTTTCTGTGAGATGGAGCTTTCTCTGGATTCATCAGCGGGATCTGTGGGAACCCAAGCTGCCTGCGCAAAGGAGCCTGGAATTCCCTTGAATTTAGCAGCAGCCCAGGCTGAGGAAGTTTTGGGCGACGTGCAAAGGCCTGATCCAGCAGCTCCAGCAATTCTGGAGGTTGGGCCTCCAGTTACCCCTGAGTGGATTGCCTGGCTAGGACAGGCTTTGGGCCTACCTGCGGCTTCCACGCTCCACCCCCATCCCCACTTGCCACAGACCCATCACGGTCCCTTCAGCCAAGGGCAGCACTGTGGGGTGGGCCTCGGGAAAGCACTCATGGTTCAAGCAAGGCTGGGAACTGGCAGGATGCCAGGAGGAGGAGAGCTGATCCCTTCCTCCTCAGAATACTACTCTTCTTGGAGCAGCCCCTTGTCCCCTCATAGTGGCTAGGAGGAGGCAGGGGCCCCAGCACAAGTGATGCTGGATGCTGAGCAGGGGAGAAAGGGGCCTTGGCAGAAGGGCCTACAGGAGAACTGAACCTTCCCTTTCCCCATGGGCAGCCAGTTCAGAGGATGCCTCATGCCCTCAACCCCTTCATCATCCAGGCTTACATCCACCTCTTCAGACAGGGATGACGGTGAGCTTTCCCCAGATGAGGAGGAGGGGGAGCATCCCCCCGACTCTTTATGAGCCCAGACATCAAGCAGCTCTTGGGAAAGGCTGTGAAGGCAGTCAGTCTCCCTGAGGAAGCCCAGCAAGCCAAGGAGCAACCCCAGGCAGCCAGCAATGCCTCCA
This sequence comes from Podarcis pityusensis, assembly GCF_964106645.2. Taxonomy (NCBI): domain Eukaryota; kingdom Metazoa; phylum Chordata; class Lepidosauria; order Squamata; family Lacertidae; genus Podarcis; species Podarcis pityusensis. The sequence goes on along the minus strand of NC_138028.1, from coordinate 53,500,148 downwards.
AGAGCTTTCCCAAGCGCAAGGCCCCCAAGAGGGCTTTCCCCTTTCCAGTAGAGTTTAAGGAGAGCATCTTGCAGGAATGGCAGGCACCTGGGGCTTCCAAGGCAACACGCTCTCTCATAATGCGGCTACAGTGGTACCTCGGGTTAAGTACTTAATTCGTTCTAGAGATCTGTTCTTAACCTGAAACTGTTCTTAACTTGAAGCACCACTTTAGCTAATGGGGCCTCCTGCTGCTGCTGCGCCGCCGGAGCACGATTTCTGTTCCCATCCTGAAGCAAAGTTCTTAACCTGAAGCCCTATTTCTGGGTTAGCAGAGTCTGTAACCTGAAGTGTATGTAACCTGAAGCATATGTAACCTGTGGTACCACTGTATATGCATTTGATAAGTATAGAGTGGGATTTCTGAGATGCCCCCCCCCCCCCCATATGTTCCCTTACTCATGGATTCATGGTTTCCAGAGATGGGCAGGATTACCCCAGGAACCCGGAGTACAAAAGGGCAGAGGTTCTGTTATACAGGTCACACTAGCCATTAAGGTCTCAGCTGCAGCTTCCTTCATGGCCAGGGCAGTCTGCATCTGGGCTCAGGCTTTTCAGAGGTCCCACCAGGGTTTGTCCATGTCCAGCCGGATGCCTTGCAATTTGCAGCAAGGGCCATGGCAGCAGTCGTGGCAGTGCACAGGAAGGGAAGGGAAATTATTCTTCCTTTCGTTCCAACGGGGGCTTATTCAGCGCTAGAGATTTCAAGAGCTACAAACCCTCCTGGGGAGGGCAGCGTTTCCCAAATAGATCCTCATGTAGCCAGAGCTCCCTCAAGCAGCCTCAAGGCAGCAATTACAGGGGAGGCAATGTTGGGTTTGGAACTTAACAGGTTAAGAAGTTCCCATGATGCCTCAACATTCTGACGTCAGCTTTCGAAGCTGGGAGGAGTTACGCTCTGTTCCTCTCTGTTCTCTGAGGGAAGAGGTGGCAGTTTGTCATGGCTGCTGTGAGCCCAGGAGATTCCTGGGGAAAGTCGGAATAAAGAACTGATATTAGACAAACCTGGTCTCTCTGTGTGTTTGTCGGAAGCTAAGTGGAAGCTACGTGACAGTTTCACCGCTGTGTTCAACTCTGCTGAGGCGTGACTGGAGAGCTACTGAAGACGGAGCTGAGTGGCGCAGCTCGGAGGAAGCGCGCCGGGCATAAAGAGCTAATTGTGGATCGTAAATCAATTAGCGGGGGTCACGCCAAACCAATAAATCAATTCCAACAGGTTATGGACCCTTAATCACCGATCGTAAAAACTGTCACAGGAACGCTTTGAAGTGCCGGAATGCGTTTGAAGTCGCTGGCAGGAGTTTTTGCCTGGTGTTAAGAGGCAAAGGAGAGCTGCGGAGCTCAGAGCAGCTGAAAGACGCAAAGTGTTTGCCTGTGCTGAGAGCTGAGTGCTGGGAGCTGAGAGCAGCTGGAAAATCGTTTCTCCACGGATGGGTGCCGGAGGAGCTTGTGATCTGTGAGTACAGCTTGGGGCCCCTTGGGAGAACGGAAGACGATGGCAGGCAGCCAGGTCTTGGAGGACATTGCGTTTGAACAGCTCACTCTAAGAAGTTGAGCAAGGGCTGTCTGGGAATGTGCTGCTGGGATGTGCTGTGAAGCTTCAGCAGGAGGCCAGAGCCCTGGAGAAGTATTGAGAAAAGCCTAGAGATGGCTGCAGCCCCTGTTCCTGATGCTTTAGCCTCAAGGAGTGCTAGTGAGCAGATCGGGGGGGCGAAGGATTCCAAAGGCAAGTGTAAAGGCTTGTCCACTGTGCGTGCTGGAGTGGAATGTCAACAAAGCAGGTTCCCAGAAAGCCGCAGTGGGAGCCGGGCCAGAGGGGGCGGAGCTGGCAAGGAGTGCTTTTCCGGAAAAGGAGGGCCAAGCCAGCTGGGAGGAGCCCCGGGCAGTGTTTTTCCACTGGAGTTCGTCGTTGCTGCCCATGGAGAGCGGAGACAGCTGGGCAGGAAGGTCCCAAGGTCAACCAGCTGAGTTCTCATGGGAATCAGTCTCGGAGAGGAGGCCAGCGTGGGAACGCAAGGGAAAGACGTGGTTCAGACGCTGGGGAGGGTTGTTTTCTTATCACTGCTTCTATGGCAACTGTGAAGAACAACTCCAGCCAGGACACGGTGACGCGCTGGGTGTTGGATACTGCTGTTGGTCAGCACCTGCTAAGCAAGCCTGCTGGCGAAATGCGGAACTGCAGGGCTGTTTTCAACAGGACACAACTGTGATGTTAGCAGACGGAATGAGAAAGTCGGTTTCTGGTGTGGCTAACATGTTTTTTTTCTCCTTTACAGGAGGAGCTAGAGGTCTACGTTGGGGGGAAACAAGTGGCCAACGTGAAAAGGGGGCAGAACAATCTCTTTGTTCTGGAGTCACCTCTGGAGGGTGGTGGGAATGCTGGAAAGGCACAGGCGCAGTGTGCTAAGGTTCCCAGTCATGTGCAAAAGCTGCACAGGTGCACAAAAGGGTACAAGCTCCGGAAATGTGGGAGGTCCCTAGGGTGCAGGGCATGCAAGGGTGCACAGGTACATGGTTTTCCCGGGTTTGGGAGGGTAGCCAAAGAGCCCTTTGAGCTCTTTGAGGCAGGTGGTCCAAAGGTTCAGGACATGATCTTCTGTGGATATGATCCTGCAACCAATGGGTGGAGGTTTGCATACCCAGAGGGTGATCAAACCAAGCTGCTGGTCAGTAAGCAGGCTGAGTTCTGTGAACAGGGTGGGTGTTCAAGACTCAGGGATAGTCCTGATTTTTCTCTCAGAATGTCTGTCTGATTCTGAGGAGGAAAGGGAGGCAGAGGCTGATCCCGGTGATGGGGACCAGGTCCAAGATCAGGGTTCAGAACCCGGTGATGGGGACCAGGTCCAAGATCAGGGTTCAGGGCAGGTTTGGGCATCTCCAAAGGTTGTGAAAGGAGTGTCCAGGTGTGAGGCTTCATCTCCGGTTAGCGTAATGGAGAAAGCTCACAAACAGGGTGTCAAGTCAGAGGGGGAAGGATCTGACGGAGAAGACACAACTGCTGGCCCAAATGGGTCAGTAGGGTATCAGGTCACAAGTGCGTGAAAAAGTGTCGCACAGTGTGATTCTGGGAATGTTGAAGGGGTTCAACAGGTGCCTGGGAAAGATGCCGGGAAGGGGCACAAGGCAAAGGGAAAGGTGTTGAACTCAAAAAGGTCTTGTCAGAATGGTTCGGCAAGAGGGGGTGTTGGGTTTGGAACTTAACAGGTTAAGAAGTTCCCATGATGCCTCAACATTCTGACGTCAGCTTTCGAAGCTGGGAGGAGTTACGCTCTGTTCCTCTCTGTTCTCTGAGGGAAGAGGTGGCAGTTTGTCATGGCTGCTGTGAGCCCAGGAGATTCCTGGGGAAAGTCGGAATAAAGAACTGATATTAGACAAACCTGGTCTCTCTGTGTGTTTGTCGGAAGCTAAGTGGAAGCTACGTGACAGTTTCACCGCTGTGTTCAACTCTGCTGAGGCGTGACTGGAGAGCTACTGAAGACGGAGCTGAGTGGCGCAGCTCGGAGGAAGCGCGCCGGGCATAAAGAGCTAATTGTGGATCGTAAATCAATTAGCGGGGGTCACGCCAAACCAATAAATCAATTCCAACAGGCAAGAGGCGGCGGCAGCAGGAAGCCTCTATCACAGATCAGTGGGTGCTTAGCATTATCCAGGAGAGTTACAAGATAGAGTTTGACCAGTCCCACCCCCGCCAAATTCATTTCCTCCCCATGCTCCAAAAAACACAGAAACACCTCCCTATGCTTCAAGCAATCCAGCATCTGCTGGAGATCAGAGCGATAGAGCCTGTGCCAAAACCACAGCGGGGATCTGGCTGCTACTCTAGTCTCTTTATGGTCCCAAAGCAATCAGGAAAATGAAGGGCCATTCTAGATCTCTGAAATAAATTCAGAATGGAAACCTTGAAGGCCATTCTAAAGGGTTTCAGGCCTGGAGACTTCATGGCTTCCCTAGACCTGATGGATGCTTACCTCCACAGCCTAGTTTACCCAGCACATAACCAGTTTCTGCATTTTGCATACCAGAAAAATAATTATCAGTACACCTGTTTGGCTTTTGGTTTGGCCCAAAGTCCGAGAATGTTTTCAAAGGTGTTGATAACTGTGGTGGTCCATCTACAGAAGAAGGCCATTCATCTTTTCCCCTACTTGGGAGATATTCTGATCAGGGCAGACTCACTCCATCAAGCCAGGAGCGATGTAGCAGAGACCCTAGACTGCATGCAGCAGCACAGATTCTTAGTGAACATGGAGAAAAGTAAGCTGTTTCCAGTGCAGGTCATGTTGCCCTAGGGAGCTTGAAAGACACCAAGGAGGGCTTGGTGAGCCTCTCCTCAGAGTGTGTGGACAAGATTCGGACCTCGGTCCGATAGGTCCTGGGGGCAAAGAGGGCAGACACCTTCCAGCTGGCCAAACTGCAGGGGCACATGATCACCTCCATGACCTGTGTGCCATGGGCGCAATTTCATGCCAGACCCCTGCAGTGGGCTTGCCATCCCTATCAGATGGACATCATACAGCGGAGGCATGTAAGGCTGCAGTTGAGCAGGGAGACCAGGAGGTCCCTAGAGTGGTGGCTTTCCCCAGTTTTAGAAAAGGGGCACTCTTTCAGGGAGCAGCCACAGGTCCAGATAACCACGGACGCGAGTCTTTCGGGTTGGGGAGCACACACAGGTGATCATTATGCCCAAGAGACCTGGCCCAAGGAGGAAGCATACCAACTGATAAACTGGTTGGAGCTCAGAGCAGTCAGACTGGCCCTCCTCTGCTTCAAGAGGTTGGTGGAGGGAAAACGTGCTGATGCATTCAGACAACCTGTCTACCAAATCATATATACGCATGGAGGGCCAGATCCCAGGCCCTCATGCAGGAGGCCACCATTCTTCTGTCTTGGGCAGAAAGGCATCTAGAATCCCTATTGGCAGAGCACGTATTGTGCTCCGTCACCAGGTATCTCAAGCAGAATGGAGCCTTCATCCACAGGTGTTCCAACAAATAGTGGACCGCTTTGGCTTCCCCAGGGTGGAACAGTTTGCAAGTTCAGAGAACTGAAAGGTGGGGCTCTTCTCCCAGTTCTTGATGAGGGGAGCGATGGGCATGGATGCCTTGACCAGCGGCCAGGGGGACTTCTCTATGCCTTCCCTCCCATGGCCCTGATCCAGAGACTGCTCAGGTGGGTCAGGTCCAGCCTGGAGAGATCATTGTTGCGGCTCCCTTTTAGCCAAGGAGGCCTTGATTTGCAGATCTGAGGGCCTCATCAGTAGCAGACCCTTGGCCCCTACCTCTGTTGTCGGGAGAGGTCCACCACCCAGACTCAGATTGGCTACAACTCCACACTTAGCTGTTGAGAGGTAATGCCTAAGGAAGTTGGGATTGACTGACTAGGTAACCTCCACCATCCTAGCTTCCGGCAGAGTCCACTCAGCGCATCTACAAATTCACCTGGCGGGCCTTTGTCAGATGGGCACGTAGAAATAAGGTGGATCCCCTAGAAGGACAGGTACCAGACATTCTAGCTTTCCTACAGGAGGGCTTGGAACGGGCTATGGCCAAACACCCTCCGCAGGCAGGTGGCAGCCTTGGGATCAGTTCTCAGATCAGCAGGAACTCCTCTGGGGTCCCTCTCCCTGGTAAGACTGTTGTTGTTGTTTTTTAAAAAATATTTATACTTGTACATCATACAAACATTGAATAAAATGAACAAATGCTGTAATACAAAAACACAAGAAAATTCAAAAACAAAATTACAAGGATATAAACATAATAACATAAACTACAATCGAAAAAAGAAAAAAGTGACTTCCAACTAACTCCATGTGGATCTTTATTCCTCATATCACTGGTTGTCTGTAATGATTAAATTTAATTTAATCGGTAAGACGCTTTCTGAAGGGAGCAGCGCAGCTAAAACCACCCACGGTACACAGGTTCCCCTCTTGGAACCTCCACAGGGTACTGAAGGCACTCACAGGGCATCTCTTCATGCAGCTGCACTCTGTCCCCCTAAGGTTTTTGAGCTGGAAGGTCCTTTTCCTGGTGGCCGCAGAAGACAGACTCAGAATTCAAAATGACCTTAACAGATTGGAGGAGTGAATGTTGCTACTTACCATGGTAAGTTCCTTCTCTTTAGGGAAAATTGGGATCCATGGTGATGTGGGCTTGTCTCTGCCTATCTCACCACTGGCAGAAAGCCTTAAAAAAACAAAACAAAAAAAAAACAACTTTGAGGATACTTCAGGGGAGAGACAAGTCACTGTTGCTTGCAAAATCAGAGATTGTGATTCAATAGGTGGGTACTGGTTTCGTGTTTCAAATAGACAAAAATGTGGCTATGAAATCCAGGAAGTGTGGGTTCAGACACTGGATTGTGAGCACAAGCAACAGGCAGGGATTCTTAAATGCTTCTGTGCTTCATCAGATTTTTGTATGTGACCACCCATAGTTAAGAGTTATTTTCTCCTAGAATATGTAAAGTGATAAAGTAAAATCGGTTATTCATCATGCACATCCTGTGCGATGCAGAATACATGATCAAGTCCTTGTTGAATCAAAGTTATGCTGCTAACAAATTTAGGTTCTAGTGATAATGTTATTTACTGGAGCTTTATTCCTCCTCGCTTGGAAGTGGCTTCAGCTATCAAAGGGCTTTCAGGATTGGGAAATGCTGCCCAATAGAAATCAATCACTATTAAAATTGCAGCTGACCAGATGTGAAATCTGCCCAGTTTTAGGCCTACCATCAGGTTACATTATATGGATGCTCTTTCTTTTATACCTTGATCTTAAAATGCATCACATAAGCAAATTCAACTAGAATAAAAAGGAACAACTTCATCACCTCCTGGCAAATAGAAGGGGAAGAAATGGAGGCAGTGAGAGATTTTACTTTCTTGGGCTCCATGATCACTGCAGATGGTGACAGCAGTCACGAAATTAAAAGACACCTGCTTCTTGGGAGAAAAGCAATGACAAACCTAGACAGCATCTTAAAAAGCAGAGACATCACCTCACCAACAAAGGTCCATATAGTTAAAGCTATGGTTTTCCCAGTAGTGATGTATGGAAGTGAGAGCTGGACCATAAAGAAGGCTGATCGCCGAAGAATTGATGCTTTTGAATTATGGTGCTGGAGGAGACTCTTGAGAGTCCCATGGACTGCAAGAAGATCAAACCTATCCATTCTTAAGGAAATCAGCCCTGAGTGTTCACTGGAAGGACAGGTTCTGAAGCTGAGGCTCCAATACTTTGGCCACCTCATGAGAAGAGAAGACTCCCTGGAAAAGACCCTGATGTTGGGAAAGATTGAGGGCACAAGGAGAAGGGGACGACAGAGGACGAGATGGTTGGACGGTGTTCTCGAAGCTATCAGCATGAGTTTGACCAAAGTGTGGGAGGCAGTGGAAGACAGGAGTGCCTGGCGTGCTCTGGTCCATGGGGTCATGAAGAGTCGGACACAACTAAACAACATGTTAGCCACATACAAAATTGCTTAGAAATCAAGCAGAAATTGGGCCATGGGCTGTTAAAAAGTGGATAGTTTTTGATTTAATGAACATCACTTCTGAGTAAGATTGTTGTTAGAGCTTTCTCATTAGAGCACAGAGCAGTGCATGGAAGGTTAGCCTTGTTGCACTTCTGACATTCTTTCCCACAGCCACAAGGGAGCAGATCAAAGCAAGTTAGGAAGGCATGATTTGTTTATCCTGCCTTTATTCAAGGACTCTTCATGCTTACTCCCTGCCTGGATTTCTCTACCATGTAACTCTGGCTGTGTGCTACCTCCGAATTGTTTTGTTTATTCAGGTTGGTCCATCCAGTTTCATTTCTATCATGTTCAGAGGCAGAAACACTGTTCAGTTACAGGTATGGGTTTGTTGTTAAGGGTATTCTAATGGGACTGTGAAGTCGTGGGTCCATTTCCAAAGAGGCTCTGTTGTAACCTGCATTTGTGATGTGGATGGTTAGCTTGTTCTAGCTAACGTGGCTTTAGGAGGCCCCGGCATCAACAACCAAACGAATGAACAGGTGCAGCAGTCACAAACACATGGATACACATGCTGCTTGGGAGATGTCTGTTCCAATCGGACTGATGTTGCATGCACAACCCTGTAAGAAAGGCCTCCTAGACAGGTTGCCTCTAATGTCAAAGACTTATCTTTGTCCCCTTAATGTGTAACATCTATGAACAGGACGAATTTGGACAAAAAATGGGGGAGGAGTGGCAAGTACAAGACACATTCTTGAAATTTCACGTGATAGAGAGTCCCAAGTGTTCTGCCGTTCTTCAATAGTTTCATCATAAGGCCCACACAGTAGCAATGATCTGATACACAATGAATACATTGAAAAGTATTGCTGTATATCTGAAGTTGAGACAAACACCAGCTTAGATCAGATGGACGTTGCCTAGGAAGTATGAAGATGAGTTTGTGATCATGGTTGGGAAGGTGGTTGGACCCAAGCCTTGGTACAAGGAATAGTAACGGTAGGAAATGCAAGCTTATTATCCCAAACAACCCATGTAGCATGCATAAGAAGACCACCCTAAATCCCAGTGGCAATTTTATACATGCTGTTGCACCCTGCCTATGGTAACTTTAAGAAACAGGAAATTAGCTACTTTGAGGTTTCAAGCATGTTTTGAAGACCGAAGACATAGTAGCCATTGGTTTCAATACTGGGCAATTGTGATGGCAAAAATACTGTGCTTGGCACATGCGCTTTCTGTGAGAATGTTTCCTTGTGTATCTGGATGCGTTAATGGAACTATCTCATACATATACCATTTTTTGTTTTTGCATTTGACCATATAATTATGCATGCTGGATCCCACTTTATCTGAAACATAAGGCTAGATTATCAACATAGCATTTGCAAGTTGCCAAAGAACTTGGAAAGCATTAGAAGAGAGTGAATTTGTTCATCCTCCATAGAAAGGAAATTGCAAACCCTTCTGCAGATGAGACACATTTAAAAATTGGAGAAAATTGGCCAATGCCATTTAAATGTGTTCATAAAATAACAGCTGATAGAAAGAACCAAACTAAATTGATGACAGTGCACATCATAACTAACTAACTAACTAACTAACTAACTAACTAACTAACTAACTAAAACTAACTAACTAATGTTATTTGGTACCTCAACAGCTAAGGGGTCAAAGAAAGGAATCAAGTTCACCTTAATGAAAAAGAGATGTAGAGCTCTTTTTGTAAATGTGTTGGCTGCCAAAAATGAGATGAGAATCTCAATGATATGTTCAGACATGAAGAATCATTTCCTGGACTTAGAAAAACAACAGCCTCATCCACATGGAATGCTCTGCTGGAGCTTACTGATGTACTGCTAAAATTTGTCTGTTTACCATCATGTTACATTACAGAATATGCTATGAATCCTGTTGGGAGGTTCATCATACTGCTCTACGACCAAACAAGCACCTGTGCTGAAGAACTCTGTGAAAAGTATTCTGCCAACACAAGCTGCTTTCAAAGGCTCGCTCTTCCTTCCCCAATAAGCTATAGCTGGAAGTGACTGGATAATGGACTAAATATGAGAACGATGTAAAACAAAAACACCATCTGAACATCAGTGTTTGCTAAATAATCTGCTTATGATGGCTCAGCTGTTGGTTGCAAAGCACTGGAAGAAATCAAGCTTTCCTTTTATGGATATGTGGCTTCAAAGTTTGGTCTCAACAAAGATTAGCCACTTTTAAAGACTGGGACAGTGGAAAATCCACACAGATAAATAATTGGATACCTTCTGTATTATATTGGAATGGAATTAAAATGTGAAGTACATCAAGACACACTGAATATTGTATAAATTCATTATTTTATGAAAATACTAACAATTGTTAAATATATAGAGAAATTATTTGAAAAATTCAGAAATGCTACTTTCTGCATTCAGACAAAATCTTAAGGGCTTTTTGAGGTAATAACACATACAAAAAAAAAAAAAAAAGAATCTGCTTACTTCTGTTAGCCTCTAGCCAGCACCAGGGGGCCATGATGGTTAGGGATGTAAGGGCCTTGTGCCATTTTTTTTTTACTTTAAAAATACAGGTAACTTGCAGCTTATGCACATTTAACTTTAGTGCATTCAGCTTTACATGGTTGGCAAAACAAGTTAGAAAGGGGGCGATTGTCTGGGGGGAAAGACTTTGGCAATCCCACCTACCCACTGTGTTTTGACGATATGCTATTTTGGCTTTACGCACTATCCCCAGAACGTAACCCCTGTGTAAGTTGAGAATGGTTTGTAAATAAATCTGAGGATATTTCAGCCCACAGAGCAGTTTCTTACCCACTCAGCCACAGCAGCAGATAGAAATCAGGCATATGGGACATTTGTCTTCCATCAAGCAGTAAACCTATACAGTGGCATATGAGTTACAGGAGCCTTAGCATAGTGCAACTGCTCAGGTTTTGCATGACGTCCAGCCCCACTCTCAACCATAATGCATTCAGACCAGTGTTTGCACAATTTGTGTACAAGGAAAAGGTAAAGGTAAATGACCCCTGGTCAGTTAAGTCCAGTCAAAAGCGACTATAGGGGACGGCCCTCAGGTCAGCTTTTCAGGTCAGCTTTCCAGGTCATGTGGCCAGCATGACTAAACCGCCTGTGGAAGCTGGAGCGCACGGAAACGCCGTTTACCTTTTCACCGCAGCGGTACCTATTTATCTACTTACACTAGTGTGCTTTTGAACTGCTAGGTTGGTAGAAAGCTGGGACCAAGCAATGGGAGCTCACCCTGTTGCACGGATTCGAACTGCCAACCGTCCAGTCGGCAAGCCCAAGAGGCTCAGTGGTTTAGACCACAGTGCCACCCACATTCCTATGTACAAATTGTGTACATAAATGGGACTCCAGCAAAAAGCAGGGCTATCCACGTTCCTCAATTCTTTTCTCGGCTCTTTTCCTTTCCCTACACTTCCTTTAGGATACTGTTTCTTTGTTTATACATTACCTACATTTACTTAATCCTCTTGAACTCTTATTTTAGATTACCTGCCTCCCAGTACCTCTTCCCAGTCTATCCAAATTAATAAATGGTAGATTTAAAAGTCTTTTTGTGTGTGTTAGCATGTCCCCACCCCAGCCTAGCTTTCTTTGATCCAAATGTTTAACACTGCTGGTCTCTTCTTTTAAACAGATATCATTTCTAATCAAGGACTGTGGACCTGAAGAAACTAAGTGTAAGTAGCTTCTGTTTTCTGAGTACCCTGTTTCCCTGTGCTTGTGGAGTAGCACATTATTTTGTCTCAAAAATGCCAAGCCCATACCCTCTATGTTGCAGCGGAAAACCGGGATGCCTGTCTTCTGGATCCACGTTGTTGTGTGAATCATGTGACCCACATGAGAACATGCCGCCCCCCCCCAAAAAAAAACAGGATGTCCTGATTTAATTGGGACAGTTAAGGGGTATGCAAGCCAGCAAAGACTAGCCAAGATTAGATAGTGGCATGCTACTTACTGGTAGCAATGAACAGAAAGAGACGCCTGGTTTGCACTAGAACTTTCAAACTGGGCTGCTTATGTTCCTTTTGTTATTTTTCTGTGCATGTTCATCTAGAAGGCCCACATAACTCAGTTAAATTACTGAACTTACATATGTAGAATCTCAAGTTGCAAGAGAAAAGATAGCAACACACCTTTTGGGGTGGTTTGCTATGGTCTGAATTCTAAAAGAAAGATTCAGCCCAACTGTCAGGCATAAACAGAAATAGCACTGGATGTGGGTGCACAGGGTCATTTTACGATGTGAAAATGTACATAATTTTGCATTGCCTTGTTACCACACACTGTATCTTCAATAAAGTTTGGCAGTCATTTTGCTTGAATGTGTATTTTTGTCAAACTCCCACAAGACTGGCCAGGCAGGTCTTACAGTCTCACTCTTAATCATGGCTCCTCACACATTCAAATTCACATTAAAAAAAACAACAACCCACATTCTGTCTACCTCCAGCTTTATTTCATCCAATATATCAGTTTCCTGGTATTTGTTTTTTGTTGATTTATTTTCTGGCCTGAAACAGCACTACAGTATATGCAATTATATTCTACAACAATTCTTTGATTGTTACTTCTGGTTTGGTAGCCTAGAGGTCTTCCTTCTCTGCCTCTCCTTTTCTGTATCCAATTGTAGTCCCAGAATAAAAGGACAGACTCTTGTCAAAAGCTGTAGCCCACCAGCCATATTTGGGCGTTTGGTTCCACCTGACTATTTTGTTGCAATCCAGTTGTGACTGGGAACAACTCCCCCTCGTTACTGTGCTATGTGATGCTTTCAAATGAGCATCCTTATTCATTCTGCAGTCCCTAAGCCCTCTGACCAGGCTTTGTTTGGAGGTGTCAGGGAGGGAAGTGTTCTTTTTCTGCTCTTATATGTAGTCTGCTGTACTGCAGTTCTGTAGTCACCTGATTTTGATTTATGAGAGTAGCATTTCTAAGCTGGTAATAAGTAGACCATTTATACTATTCCTGAAGTCAGGGTGAGCCTGCCTCATTAATTATTGTTCTGAGAATGGGTTACATAAGTCATGTACAGGCAGGGATGTTGCCAGAGGGGAAGGCAGAACTACTCAGGTGCTCATGAATTCAGCAAGCCACCATCTGGTTTTGGCAGTCTAGCAGTTTGGAATCTCCTTAAAAGTGCAGCACAACTTACATTAATTGTAGCAAATCCTATGTAAAAATTGATGGGGATATCCTAGTAAATCCCTACAAGTGGGCATGCCGTTCACATTCTGCTCTATTCCATGTTTCTCCTACGCTTTCCAGTCTAAGATACAAACATATACAAATGTGCTTGGAGCAGCTTGATTTTCTCTCATTCCACTGCCATTTACCTGGGAGCGAACACCCTTAAACTCATTTGGACTTACATCTGAGTAAACACGGTTAGTAATGTGCTGCTAGACTGCAAATCATTTGGAAGAGGTGCTTCCCTGAGTTTAAATAAACTTTGACATAGAATCACAGAACTAGTCCAACCCCCTGCAATGCAGGTATCTCAACTAAAGCATCCATGACAGATGGCCATCCAACCTCTGCTTGAAAACCTCCAAAAAAGGAGAGTCCGCCACCTTCCAAGGAAGTCTGTTCCACTGTCAAACAGCTCTTACTTTCAGAAAGTTCTTCCTGATATTTAGTCAGAATCTCATTTCTTGTAACTTGAAGCCATTGGTTTGGGTCCTACTCTCTAGAGCAGGAGAAAACAAGCTTGCTCTACACCCAACTCCCTCAACTATTCCTCATAGGTTGGTTTCCAGACCCTTGATCATCTTGGTCACCCTCCTCTGCACACATTCCAGCTTGTCAATATCCTTCTTAAATTGTAGTGCCCAGAGCTGGACACAGTACTCAGCTGTGGTCTACTATTACCTCCCTTGATCAGGACACTATATCTGGGCATAAAGTTATAATTAAAAAATGGGAACTAACAAAATTACTTGGCACAAATGACAAGGGTAAGTAATAGCGGTATGTTGGTGCACTTCTAATTAACAAATTCTGGGCAATTTAAATCCACACATGCATATTGTACCTTCCTGCTGACAAGCAGGAGCCACTTCATGTAGTAAGTAATTAACAGCAAGCCTGGGAATTGATGCACTATTTCTAAACTGATTTCATCTTGCCAAATAGGCACTCACAAGAACAGCTTCTCACATAAAGATTTGCAGTTGAATAATCCCTACAATAGTTGTGGCAACCAAGGCTTTGTACACATGCCAGTTTTAAGTGGATTTCATGCATCGCTCGTGGGTGTGTTTTCGTGTTGTCCACAGAATGTTGTCCTCGTCCAAGTGAGATGGTAGTCCAGCAGCCCACACTTTATCAGTAAACCACATATTTAATAGAGAGAAACAGCTAATGAGGTAAGGGGGGATGGGGAAATCCAACATAAAATTGCATGCTACCCAGCTGTGGACATACTGAAGTGCCTTGTGTGGGTGGATTTTAAAAACTTACACTGGCTGCCCATTGGTTACCAGGCTAGATTCAAAGTTCTTGTGCTAATTTGCAAACTCCGTAACCATTTGGATCCAGGATATTTTAAGGACTGCTTGATCCCTTCTGTCATTACCCAATCACCGAGATCCTTAGGGGAGTCTTTGTTGGTGGTCCTTCATGGCTCAGCTGCACAGCTCATTACTACTAGAATCCATGCATTCGTTGCTGTGCTCCCCAGCCTGTGGAACATCCTCCCAGCTGTGATGAGACACTGGCACCATCCTTGTTGAACCTCAGGTGCATGACCAGTATTTTCTTATTCCAGCAGCCATTTTATGGTAGTGTCTGGGTTTCTGTTTGGTTTAATGACAAATTCTTACTGTATGGTTTATTTTTATATACACCAAATTGCTAATGATTAAGTGGTATATAAAGGTAAAGTAAAGGGACCCCTGACCATTAGGTCCAGTCGTGGCCGACTCTGGGGTTGCGGCGCTCATCTCGCTTTATTGGCCGAGGGAGCCGGAGTACAGCTTCCGGGTCATGTGGCCAGCATGACTAAGCCGCTTCTGGTGAACCAGAGCAGCGCATGGAAACACCGTTTACCTTCCCGCAGGAGCGGTACTATTTATCTACTTGCACTCTGACGTGCTTTCGAACTGCTAGATTGGCAGGAGCAGGGACCGAGCAACGGGAGCTCACCCCGTTGCGGGGATTCGAACCGCCAACCTTCTGATCGGCAAGTCCTAGGCTCTGTGGTTTAACCCACAGCGCCACCCACATCCCAAGTGATATATAAATGCACCAAATAAATAAATATCAGGCGTTGACAAAAGTCTGTATCCAAATAGTTGGGTTCTGGGAACTAGAGGAAGCTGTCTGTCAAAGCGGTCAGAAGCAGATGCATAGGCAGGGGTCTAGTTTCAGAGCAGCAGTCGAGATAGGGACATCTCCCTTATATTAATGCAAATGAAGCTGTTCGCTGAAAACTAATAAAGTAATGCTCTTTTAAAGTTGGTTTCAAGGCAGCACTTTTCAAGTGATGCACTTTTCAATTTCACCGTGAGTACTGGATGTAGCTGCTGGGAAGAAAGACTTCGGATAGGAGGAGCATCTCTTAGATGGGGCAGCTGGAAGGGAAATGTAGGAAAGTCATCACTGCCAATTTGTTCAGATGCTTCTCTAGTGATCTCTGCACACTCCTGCACTCCCAGCACTCGGGTGTGGGTGTGGGTGCTATCACGCAGATGACCACTATTCCTCAATACCCCAGAGAGCGCCTGTGGATTCCAGACTTCTTGTGGCTCGATTTGGTTTTTCTTCTTCAGCAGCTGTGCCACCAATTCTACTAGCACTACTGCGACTACTGATCCCACATGATTCAGAGTGGTTCACAAGAGGCTGACAGGCCAAATAGCAAAGGTTGTCAGGTCAGTTCCAGTTCAGGCCAGCAGTTTCTCACTTCTGGGTTAAAAGAATGACTTTCAAAATGGCCTACTCAACACAATAAGTCCTAAGTTCATCCTGCTTTACTAGTTTGGCATTTAGAAAGTTTTTGCCTAAGGAAGGAAGGGAATGTGAACAAACTGACAACACCTGTAGCAACTCTATTATGCAATTTGGACACTAGATGCATATGGCTTAACCTGGTGGGGCTGGGAAAGCTGCCCACACATTAGTATTGCACAGAGAGAGTTTGTGATGCCAGTTTTCTAATCCATCTTTTCTTATCCATCCTATAAGGCAGCTAGCTTCCTCATGAGGTCATCGCCTGGGATGGTGGGCCATTAAGAAGAACAAAAGGCAATGGGTCATTAAGAGAACAGAGGAAATGGGGTTCTGTGCCAGATGTCAAATGGGTGGGGGCCCTCTTCCAGCTCTCTGGTAGAGAAGGACAAAAGCCTGAGTTTGAAAGCAGATTTTGTGTTATGTGAGCTAGAAGCTGAAAAAAAGCAGCAAGCAGAGCATCAGAGAGCAATGTTTGATTTCTGATTGAATCTATGGCTGCAGCTATTAGAGAAACAAGACCCTTTTAGGGTGCTGATGCTGTAGGCTCAGGTTGTAAATAAACTATATATCAGAAAGACACCACAGTCTCTGCTATCCCTCAATTCCAAAAGGAAACATGGACCCTGAGTGAGTGCCTGGAATCCCTGGAAGCTTGCTCAGAAATTGGGGTAGTCAATAATATTTTAGTCCACAGGGTGCCTTACACAAATTTACCTTTTGTGTTGTTGCCACATCTATAGGTTATGTCCTGGCTCCTGTCCAAAACATGTGGATAAAGGCTCTTACTTAAGCAATAGATCTTTGTTCAGACAAGTAACAGCCATTTTCAGTTTATAAACCAAGGCTCCCTAATTCTTCTGAATAGGACAATAAAAAAGCAAACTGGAGCTGGTACTTTAAGACATGAAAACAACCAAGGTATCAAACACCACTATCATACGCTGGCATTAATTATGAGAGATATAAAACTAAGTGAAATGAGAGCAAAGTATTTAAAATGATTTTTAAAAAAGTTTTGACATTCCTACTTGCTAGTTAACAAATGGAACAATGCAGATAAGAGCTTAAAAGAGAGTAGAAAATTGTCAGAAAGACAGCAAGAAGAAAACTATCCATTCATTTGCACAAAAGCTACCGGTCACAAATGAAGTGATACACATTGGGGCAAAACAATTGCTAATGGAGTCTGAGCTGGTGGTGACAGACCAAGAAGGAAACCTTGAGTTTGTGGTTAATAGCTCAATAAGGTGATGACCCAGCATGTGGCAGCTATGATAGAGAAATTTCATGTAAGGGATCATTAGGAAAAGGATTGAAAATAAAACTGCCAATCTCTATGGATTAACCATGATTGGAATATTGTGTAAAGTTCTGGTTGCCCCACTTCAAAATGGATACAGTGGTACCACTTTAGCTAATGGAGCCTCCCGCTGCTGCCACTCCACCTCCACGCAATTTCTGTTCTCATCCTGAAGCAAAGTTCTTAACCTGAGGTACTATTTCTGGGTTAGAGGAATCTAATCTGAAGCGTCTGTAACATGAAGCGTCTGTAACCTGAGGTACCACTGTATTGTATAACTGGAAAAGGGCAACCAAAATGATCAAAGGGGACAAAGTGACTTCCCTATGAGGAAAGGTTACAGCATTCAGATTTTTTATTTTACTTCAGAGAAAAGGCACATGAGACATGACAAATATATAAAATTATACATGGTGTGGAGAGTAGATAGAGAGTAGTTTCTCTCCCTCTCCATGTTAGAACCTGGGGCAATGCAATAAAGCTGAAAGTTCGAAGATTCAGGACAGACGAAAGTACAGAGCATTTCCTGCTCCTACAGGAAGTAGTAATAGCTTGGAAGACTTTAAAAGATTAGATAAATTCACAGATGATAAAGGTATCAATGCTGTTTACTTGATGGTACAGTATATCCTCCATTGCTGAAGTCAATACAGTATGTGTCAATACCAGGGCTGCAAGTGGGGATGGTGCTCACGTCCTGCTACAGGCTTCCCACTGCCATCCAGTTGGCTACTGTGAGAACAGGATGCTGGATTTAGATGGGCCTTTGGCCTGATCCAGGCCTCTTAATTTTTTCCAGATAGTCTCTCCAAGTGACTGGGGTGGCACATAATGTGTTCATTGCTACAACTGACACTCCAGAAAATGATGTTGAGATAATCCTGCTTTTTCAATCATTGCTAAAGCTTAACTCCCACACAACTGGGCATTACCAAGTTCTGTAATTTCATATAGTGTGTAATGGTTGAGATAATCCTCTATAATCCTATAGGTTTATTCCGTGAGTCGCAGGATACCTCACAAACCTCCTTGTGTACATTTTCTTATGGTGAAAGCCTACCCACCATCTCTTACACTGGATAAACTGAATGTGCACCAATACAATATGAAGGTGCTGTAAGAGATGGACATCAGAAGATGATAGCTGGGTATAGAAGTTTTCCATAAAGAAATCAAGTCAAATGTGCCTATAAACAAAATATCTGCAATCAAATGCTTACTCTAAGTAGTCAATCGCCAACAATAAAAGTGTATTTAAAAGCAATTTGAAGTCCACTATAGATACAAACTGGGATAAATATATCCAATTAAAAGTGTTGCTGGAAAAGGAACAGCAAAAGTAACAGAAGTTAGCTTCAAAGTGAAGCTAAGCTCCCGATTTCTCTATCATATCCGAAGATCACAGGGCAGTTCACAACACACACAAAAAACCAAAACGAGAACACAAAATACTTAATAAAACAAAACCAAAACCAATAATCCTCTTTCCACAAACACATTTTAAAGGCCACAGAATGTCAATCAGCCAAAGCCCTGGTTATAGAGAAAGGCTTTTGCCTGGTGCCCAAAGCTATAAAATGGGGCTTTCCCCCCATATGCAAAAAGCTAAAAGATCCAATGCAACCTTCAGCCAAATGATTTATAGACACATGAACAAAGAGATGAAGTGAAATATCTTGGGACCTATAGCAGATACACCATGCAGGAAAAGTCACATAGCTGGCTGCATACCTGCAAGAAATTTGGGTGATTCAAAAGTATTTGCCAATGCACGTGAAAAGTTGCGAACATGCCCGTACAGATCTTAAACAGATACTGTGTGCCTTGCAAGGCACTTGTTGCTTGCTGATAATATCATTTCTGAAGAGATACCTCCTCCTGGGAAGCATAGATTTCCCCACTAGGGCACAGAGCCTGCTTGCACAACCATCTACGGGGGTGGGGAGATAATTAGTTTTATTACGAGCTACTGTCTCATTTCCTGACTTATGCCCCAAAGAGGGGAAAACACTGTGGAGGACAACCACACACAAATATCTCTAAGCAGAGTGGAAGAAGAACTCAGCGGGGCAACATCTCAGCAGTAGAAAGACTTCAGGCATGAAGGTCCCACGAGCCTCTTTTCATCCAGCACGTAAAGACATTGGGAGCTGCTGCCCCTGTGGATCTTGCTTCCCGATGCAGTCGCCTCACCTTTGCCTCATGGGCCATGAGCGTGGACGTTGGACTCCACGCGCGAGCCGCCCGATTGCTCCCCGCCTTCAATTTACCCGCCGGGGAAAAAACCGCCCACCTGCTTACCGCGTGGCCACCACATGAATGAAGAAGGCCTCGGCCAATAAGAGGCAAAGGAATAGGCTCCACCCCACCCCTGGCTGCGCACGCGCGAAGGGACCGGCTCCTCTGTGTGGAGGAGGGCGGTTTCGAGGAGAAATAATGACTTGAGTAGGCCTCCGCGAGCGTGGACTCCCCGCGAGCTGCAAAACGTCCAATGGGAGGGCGCGCGGGGGAAGTGGCCAGCCAATGGCTACGCCGCGGGGGCGGGGCTGTTCCGTGGGACAGGCCCGGCGGAAGCCGGGCGGGCTCATTCTCGCCTCAGCCGTCTCGTCGCTGTGGTCGCAGGAGCTGCGGCGGCGCTATGGGGGCCTCAGATTCTTTCTTGTCTTCCTACGCCGGCCTCTTCTACTGGGTCGGGGTGTCGAGCGTCGCCTACTTCGTGTGGCTGCAGCTTCTGCGCGTAGTTTATGCCGTCCGCCTGTGGGTGCTGGGCAACCCGGCGGCGGTGGGCCCGCACCTGGGTGCGTGGGCAGGTGAGTCTACCCGCCCTCGGCCGCGCCGGTGCCCCTTGGCTCGGAATTCTCCAGTGGAGGCCTCGGCAGCCAGCCCCCGTTTCCCTCCCTTGCTCCCTCGAGGTCTGGCCGGTGCCTTCCCCTCCTAGGCCTCTGTTCAGCCCCAGCAGTTCTCGGCTGCCTTCGCTTCTTCTCCCCACTTCGTCAAACTCGCGCACGCCTTTTCCCTCCTGCGCAAGTGTGTTTGTGTCTTCCCCTTTTATGTTGGCGGGTGATAACTTTCGAGCGTTTCTCCTTGTTTTGAGAGGAGCCCTCCTGGCTCACCACTCCTCCTTAACTGACAGTCGACGGGAATAAAGTGCGGTACACACTCAAGGTCACTCGCCACGGATTAGCCGATCACTTCACATTCTGCTGATGCTGCTTTTCTGTAATCGGCGCTGTGGCAGATTTGGGGAGGGGAGAGTAAGGCTGTACTTTAATTGTTTAAATTTTTCTGCCCAGCGAAAGCTTCAGCTGCACAGTAAGATTCATAAGATTAGTTCTTGCTTTTATACTTGTAGTCAGGGTTTTAAAAAAACCTCTTTTCTGATGCATACTTCTAGAGATAATGTTTTTAGTGATGTTGGTTATTGATGTGGATGGTTTTCTGGCCATATGCATTGGAGGGGGGAGACATTATCTTGTTAAGTGTTGTGATTCCGTTCCATCATAGAGATTTAGAGTTCAGAAGCAGGAATTGGTAGTCATTATAGATTTTTTTGATCCAAGGAAAGTGGGGATAATCCTTTGTATCTATCCGCCTTTTGGCCCTTTCTCCCAAGAAATATTTATTTAGGGTCATTATTAAATTTATGTAAGACATCTTACTGGCAGAATGGAGCTTACTAGAATAGTTTTATCCTGTGCTTGGATCCCTTAAGGGTTCGGATGCCTATGGTATACTGAGGTTATCTTATATATACCCCAATTTTCTACAGTTGAGAGTTACTTGACATAGCTTCCAAGATTTTTTTTAAAAGGAAAAGCAATAATAAAGCCAAAGCTTCAGAAATGGAAATTTAAAGCAGAATTAAAAGAACATAAAGCAGGAACTTTTTTAGAGCTTTTGTATAATGTAAAGGATCTCATTAGGAGCCAAGTAAAAAAAAAAATCAGAGTTATGCTTTTGTTTGATTGCTCTGCAACTGACCTGTATGAGTTTTTGAAACATGCTCTCTTTTATGTTAATGTAATCAATAGATTTAATTCTTGGCCTTACTAAACTGCCAGTGTATTATAATATATGCATCTTAGGGTCATGAATAATGTAGATTTTCCCCCCTTAAGAAATTAAAAAGCCATGTAGAATTGCTTTTATTAAACCAGCTTCTGTGCTTGTCAGTATATGCCAGCTTGTAGCTCTTGATTTATTTGGAATTCTTCACCAATAGTACCTTAAAAATTTAATTAATCCTACGTCTCCGTCCCACTCTCTGAACTATGCACAGATTCATCTCCTGCAATAGCTAAAATAGCATCCTGTGTGAGGCAAAAAGGCATTACTTGTTTAACTCTGCCACATTTGCTTCTAGTAACAACTCCAAGTGCCCTTGATACACACTTTTGTTGGCATATTTTGCTCTGATTTCATTTAAGATGTTGCTAGCCTTGTCTTTATTGCTCTTCTATAGTACTCTTGTGATACACTTTTGTATTATGGGCAGGTTATTCTGTAGTGCTGACACAGCAATCCTGATGGCAGTACTGACTGTTGTGTAGTGGCCTGGGGCAGTTTATATTGTGATTTTATGGGGTTTTGGGTGCCATAAATTAAGTGCTATAATTTAATCAATGCTTTGCTGCATTTAGCTGTGTAAAAATATAGGCCAGCCTGATAATGGCCGGTTTGTTAAGCAAACAAAGGCAGGGAATATGAGCCATTAACAGAGACTCTCTGTGCCGGACAGAGAATGGGTGGAGCTCCACTCTGAGCTGTGGGTAGTTAGCAGAAGACATTACCAGAGTTTTTAGAAGGGAGTTTCAGGATTGCAGTGGGAAATGATGTAAACTGGAGGGGAAATAGTTGTAAGTTGCAGCAGGCTGGTGAAAGTGGGGAGAGAGCACAATGGGGGCAGACAATGTGAATCCAAGGCTGCAGAAATGGAAGAAATGAAACTCTCTTGGAGTGTAATCCTGGAAGCCCCTACATCATAGGTTTAGGTTGTATATACAGTGTGTATAAATAAACCATGTATCTTAAAGACACCACAGTCTCTACTGTGCCTTATTTCCAAAAGGAAACACAAACCCTGGGTAAGTGCCTGACACCTGAAATCTTGCACTGCTGTGGAGATTGGGGTGGTGTGCAACAGTAAGAGAAGAGGTGAAGTTTTTCTGGCACTGGGAATTTCAGTACGCAACCCCATGCTCTTCATGCAGTGATGCATGCATTACGACCATACTCATTTATGTTAACTGAAATTCATGTTTTGTCCCAGAGTGTATCTTTGCCTAGTATCACTTGTGGAAGATATAGAAGTTTGATATTTCAAAAGACTCATTCCAAAATGGTTGATGCGGCCAATGTGTAAAATGCAAAAGGAACAAGAACCCTAACCTCACACCACTCTCCACAACTCTTTACCCCTCTCTGTATCCCATAATATTCATTCTTGTCTTTCTGCAGTAGTACATATTCTGCATCCCTATCTTTCCCCTTTTTTCTTGTCTCTTTCTCATCTCCACCCCATCTTTATTTCTTCTGAGTCAGGAGCTGGAGTTTCACAACCAGTTTTCATTATTGCAATACAGTAATTCTCACTGTCTCAATCCGATTAGTCAGGTTCCAACAGACTGAAAAAACCTAGTTCTAACTCCATCAGATCCTTCTAACTTCATGGTAATACTGGGAAACCTGTTTGGCCTGCAGATTTGCAGAGAGAGAGAGAGATAGGAAAAGGCTATGTATGGCTGAAGCTGCACATAGTTAGGAAGAGGACAATGGTCTGCGCTTGGGCCTTACCTTGAACAGGCTTGTGCTAATGTAATGTTTTTGTTTTCATACAGTAAAAGGTCCAAAGAAAAATATGTTTTACATACTCATTTTTTTCCTAAATAACGTTTTGGGAACACAAGCATGTTGTGTGCTAAAAAGACACTTAGATACTTGTACAAAAGTGCAAAATTTTAAACAGTTCACAATATAACGGTGTCATGTTAATTGTCTTAATACAAATGTAGGAATCAGATGAACCACTTTTTAATCCATTCTTAAAAATTTAAATATAAGTTTCTGAGGAAAAAAACATACAACTTGATGGCTGAGTATAGGCATACTAATTTGATTTTATAATCAGTTCCATTTGGCAGCTTCCTTTTTTTTTTTTAAATGATATTTATTGAAAAAAAAATTAAAAAAAAATTACACAAAAAGAAAAACAAGACAGAAAAATAAAAAATAAAACCATCATTCTCAAATTCTCCACTTTCAATACCTTCTTTCTTTGACCTCCTCCTCCCTTTTCTTGTATCCTGATTAATAATAATCGCAGCAAATCCTTTCCATAATTCATAGTATTCTGTCATTACATTACCTTAATCTATTTTCATCTTATCTTATAGAAAACCTTAAAGTTTAAAACTTAAATCTTATTTTTACCAACTTCTCCTAGCCATAACATTCTTACCAAATTCTTTAGACATTTTTACAAGAGCCAAGTAATTTCATTTCAACATTTTTCTAGCATTCATCAATTTTATAGAACAATCCTAATGATAAAAAAAAAGAAATAAACAATCCAATCTTCATCCAGCGTCCCTTCCTCCTGGTCCCGGGTTTTGTCAGTCCTTTTTATCTTATTAATCTAGCACATTAACCTGGTAATCTTATATCCGAAGCCCTCAAGTCTCTTCCATGTCCCTTCCGCAGCTCTTCTTCATATTTTCCTTTCATTCGTGGGAACTCCAGCTTGGTAATGTTTTTGACCCTTTTCAACAAATCAGCCCCTTTTCCATAGTCCAGACTAGACTCCATGTGGTATTTAAAAACATGTTGAGAGCCCCCACAGCTCCAAACATCTGACGGCCCATTGCCAGACTCGAAAAGTCCAAATCTCCCTGTATAGGGGGGTCTGTCCAACCCCCCATTTCCAAACCAAACTTTATCTTTCCAAGTCTGGTTTTTTCCAAGTTCATTTATCAAATCCAAAAATTTATGTTCCTGCTGGGCCGCAGCTCCCTCCGTCTCTGGAGCCCAAGATTCAGCAGCATCCTCTTCTCTCAACTGTTCTGTCATGGCACACTCCTGTTTTAGCTCCTGGGTGGGCTCCATATAATTTCCCACTACCTGTTCAAAGGTTCTGGCCGCTTTAGTCATCAAATCCGTCTTCTGGCTTAACTGATCCAATAGGGCATTTATTTTGCAGAGAGCACCCAACAGTGCTTCTGAAGACATTGTCCTGCAAGGTCACAAATCCTTTCCCACGGTTGTAATCTGTGGCAGCTGCAAGCTCCCAGGAATTAGTTACAATTTCACAGTCTCCCTCTAGGGGGAAATCTTCTGGTTGTTCTTTCTTTTAAAAACAATAGCAACAAAGTTTCTTTTTTAAGGTATTTTGTCCATATTTGTTCTTTTTAAAATGCGAAAGGAAACAATGGAATCACTATGTTTCTCTTCTTTTAACTATCTGTCAAAGACATTTGTTTCTGGTCAATGAGCTTCAAACGTCAATTCTGACACCCCGCTCCAGGATCAGGACGGTGGAAAATTACTTTGCTTTAAACTCACTTCTGCAGGTTTAAACAGCCCAAAAAAGATCCCCCTTCTTCTCCTGCTGCCGAAGGGGGGTTCAGCGATTTTAAATGATGAAAGCCAATCCTTTGAAAGTGATTTTTAAAGCTCTAGTTTACGTTGTCTTTGCTTTATTCTGGCTACAAGGAAACGGAAGGCTGACTTCCTGTTTAGATCTTCCTGTTTCAGTACCAAATTTTTAAGTCCAAATTCCTTTCTATTTCGCCAGTTCTTATTTAAAGTCCAAATGTTCAATGTTCCAGTACTCATGGGTGGTTATTTTAGATGCCAAATTGTCCCAGGAAAAAGGCAGCGCTCTCCGGCAACGGCTATGTGGCTTCGCTCCGCAGAAAAAGCAATTGACTCACAGCACCGCGCCACTTCCCCCTCTTCGCTTCGGAGCCCGTTAGTGGGTTCCTTTGCGGGTTGGGGGGGCGCTAAGGGTGCCCGCCGAGTCCCACGGTCACAGGCTTCATCCGCCTGTGATTTCCAAAAGGGTCCCCGCTTCGCCGTAGCGGAAAAGACGCGTTTCATGCGGAGCTGGTCCCTCCAGTTCAGAGGGAGTCCGCCATTGCCGATGGCGCCACCCCGGAAGTTCCCCATTTGGCAGCTTCTAAGACTTTCCAACTTTTGCAATCAAATTACATAATATTTTTCCATTAGTTCTTTTCTGCCACACCAAAACAACCTTTATCCTGATATCACTGACCTGATAATTCCATCACCCTATCAGATAATGTGTGGATGTGCCTGTCTGTAGCTCTACCTAGGAGATTACGGTACATCTTGTGAAAACTGCATAATCTTGATCAGTTGTTCCCAAATCCCACCCCCTCTTTAAAAATGCTTAGGGAATTGGCAGAGCCGTCTTTGCTCCTTTTTCCTTTTTCCTTTTATAGCAGTGGTAATGCACTGTGCTATATGCCTTAAGATTTTTTTTTTTAAAAAGGCTTTTTATATCTTACACTCTATTTTATTGTAGTACAATTTGAATTCCACAGAATTCTGTAGAATTCAAATTGTAAGCGTTCTTCACAGGCATGCTGTGGACCACACAAACAAAGCTGATGGTCTGTGGACCACAGTTTGGGAACCCCCCGTCTAGGTAAATGATTATCAGAGAGTACTGAAACATGGGCATATTGTCCATGCGCTTAAAAGATACACTACAGACATTATTTCTGGACTTTGCTCATGCTGTTGACAGTCCACAAGCTGCTTCTCACTTTCTCAAATAATGTGACATGTTTCGTGCCTTAGGCAAATTGCTCATTCTACACATGTAGCCACATACTTGAGATTATAGTTGAGAGCAACCTCGAGTAAAACAGAGCACTTTTCCAAGTTAACCAAGGGTGGTATTCAAATAAGGTTTACTCCGAGTAAACCCAGAGAAATTAATCAACCTATTTTTGTCACTTGAATTTTTATGAGTCTTCTCTGCATAAGAAATAGCTGAATACAACCTTTAGTTTCTTTACCTCCTTACTACTAGCCTGCTGTATGTAAAAGTAACATCCAGTGATGTCCACCAGTTTGCCCAGCAGATCTTCTGTCTTCTATTTTCCCTTCCTGAACAGATTTTAGGGGCACATGGGGACGTGGAGAGGAAGACAAAGCCCAGATGTGCAGGTGGATGTCTGCTTGCACTATGGTTTGATCTTGCTCATATCGGCCACTAAAGGTCCTCGGGGTTACATTTACATTAACAAAAAACATCAGGCAACTATATTAAAATTAAAACTTGTAAGAATTACTTCAGCCAGAGATATCCTATCCACATACCTCTCTCATTATTTAAGATAGAGACATAAAACCATCTTTGTTTCCAATAACATTGTGGTTTGTCCATATAGTCCATATAGGTAAGCCAAAATTCCACTCCTTTAATACATGCTTTGAGGTGGTTCCAATTTACTGTGTGTTGAAACACAGCTAGTTTGGAAACTTGTACCTGTACCTGTCTTCCAGAAAAGTACCTCTCAGTTTTAACATTCGGGAACTGGACATGTTAATCCAGATAAAATCTTACTAGCCTGGAATAAACAATCTCGTTTTCCTCTGCACAGCTGTCTCTTGTTCCTCAGTCAGGAGTGCTGGACAGCACAAAGCCATTGTGAAGAAGTTGTTAGAGTGCTGAGCTAGGACCTGGGAGGCCAGGATTCAGGTCCCTACTCAGCTTTGAAGCCTACTGGGTAAGACTTTGGGCTAGTCATTGTCTCTCAGCCTAACATACCTCACATCGTTATTGTGAGGATAAAATAGAGAGGGGAAGAAGTGTTTCCTCTTCGTTAGCTCTTTGGGAATAAAAGGTGGGCTATAAATGTAATAATAAATAAAATCCCCAATTTGTCTACACCCATGCACAAAATACACAAATTGTGCACCTCTAGGAGATATTCATGCCACAGCATAAGGCAGAGGTCTCCAACCTTTTCAATCCACAACTCCCTTAACCATCTACTGTACACTCTTTCTGTGGCACCCCTGTGGGGCTCAGGAACCCAGTTATGTCACCCCTTGCCTGCAGAGTTGGCTTCCTCTCACCTTTTTGCAAACACCCTCCCTTGTGGAGTGTTCCCTCAGCCTCTTCTCTCCCCTCTCCTTGGGAGTCCTGCTGCTGCCCCTGGTCTCTGAGCTGCCCCACTCCCCGCCCCAAAGAAAGGTGGTTCCCAGAGACACCTTTTAGTCTGCAGAGTTTACAGCCAGGGCTGTAATAATAAGCTGTGCAAGCCTTTGGGAGGCAGAGACATGAGAGAGAGCATCAGAGGAGGGAGGGAAGAAAAGAGGGACAGAGGTAAGTGTTGCCCGTGGTACCCCTGACCATCATTCAAGGCACCCCAGGGTGCCATGGCACACTGATTGAAAACCACTGGCATAAGTCATCAGTTGTTCCAGTCTCGCCATAGCAATTGTCAAATGCTGCTGGGCCAGAATATGAAATATGGCCTGAATAGATTGAAGCTTTTATGGGTGGTTGTATATGGAAATACCCTTTCAAGGCAAAATATGCTTTCAGTGAGGATTATAACATGGGAAAGAAGTCCTGTGAGGAAAGGTTGAAGAAGGAGCTGGGTATGTTTTGTATGGAAAAGGGTGGGATGGGGAGAGAAAGTATAAAGGTAAAGGGACCCCTGACCATTAGGTCCAGTCGTGGCCGACTCTGGGTTTGCGGTGCTCATCTTGCTTTATTGGCCGAGGGAGCCGGTGTACAGCTTCTGGGTCATGTGGCCAGCATGACTAAGCCACTTCTGGCGAACCAGAACAGCACACGGAAACGGTGTTTACCTTCCCGCCGGAAGTACCTATTTATCTACTTGCACTTTTGACATGCTTTTGAACTGCTAGGTTGGCAGGAGCAGGGTGAGCAACAGGAGCTCACCCTGTCACAGGGATTCGAACCACCAACCTTCTGTTTGGCAAGTCCTAGGCTCCGTGGTTTAATCCACATCGACACCCATATCCCTAGGAGAGAGTATGTTGTTGTTTAGTCGTTTAGTCGTGTCCGACTCTTCATGACCCCATGGACCAGAGCACGCCAGGCACTCCTGTCTTCCACTGCCTCCTGCAGTTTGGTCAAACTCATGTTGGTAGCTTCGAGAACACTGTCCAACCATCTTGTCCTCTGTCATCCCCTTCTCCTTGTGCCCTCAATCTTTCCCAGCATCAGGGTCTTTTCCAGGGAGTCTTCTCTTCTCATGAGGTGGCCAAAGTATTGGAGCCTCAGCTTCATGATCTGTCCTTCCAGTGAGCACTCAGGGCTGATTTCCTTAAGAATGGATAGGTGTGATCTTCTAGCAGTCCATGGGACTCTCAAGAGTCTCCTCCAGCACCATAATTCAAAAGCATCAATTCTTCAGCGATCAGCCTTCTTTATGGTCCAGCTCTCACTTCCATACATCACTACTGGGAAAACCATAGCTTTAACTATACGGACCTATAAGGAGACAGTATAGCCCTCTTCAAATACCGGAAAGGCTGTGATGTAGAAGGCAAATATCCCCCCCTCCCCACTGTCCAGACAGGGAGTCTGGAGTAACCTCTCTGTCGCCATCCTTGTAGAACTTATTCTCACATATTCTGTTGTTTACATAGGTGGGGTAGTAGAGCAGCTGAGAGAATAATGGAGGATTCTGCAATTAGTTAAAATATTTGTTACAAGCCTAAGTATTAGTTTTGTAATGTTTTTCTTACAAAGCTTATATTGCAAGAACTTAGCACTATTTCCTCTGACTTGTGCAATCTATAAATATATATATTGGAAATGGAATTTTATTCTTCATATTAGAACTTAAAAAATAACAAACTTATAAAAACAAGTGTTAGGGTTGCCAAGTTGTACCTATACAGTGGTACCTTGGGTTACATACACTTCAGGTTACATACACTTCGGGTTACAGACTCTGCTAACCAAGAGATAGTACCTCGGGTTAAGAACTTTGCTTCAGGATGAGAACAGAAATCGTGCTCCGGCGGCAGCGGGAGGCCCCATTAGCTAAAGTGGTCCTTCAGGTTAAGAACAGTTTCAGGTTAAGAACGGACCTCCAGAACAAAGTAAGTACTTAACCCGAGGTACCACTGTATCTTGAAAAACCCAGAAGCAGCAAGAAAGTTGCAGCTGCTGTGGCACGTTGTGTCTTTATTAATCACTTTGCCCTGTATCTTTTGTAGGAATCAGAAGTTGAGGGTATTCCCCCCGCCCCCAAAAAAGAAACACATGGTGAGCAAGGGGACTGGTTGCAATATAGGCACAATCCATGTGAACTCTCCCTTATAACCTAATGGTATGGGATCAGTTGAGTGTACAAGACCCCACATAGTGCAAATCCTGGATGTGGTTCTTTGTGAAAATGCTGGAAGAAGCCACACAGACACAACTGAGATAGAGATGTAGGATGGACCAGCAGGTCTGACACTTCCATGTCTCACAGTGCCGGTGAATTTTCCCAGATGCCTTTCACCCTCATCCATACACACACTTTTTGTTTGATAGTTATTAATAATCAATACTTACAATATTATTCTGCTCTTCCATTGGAGTCTTTAAGAGTGGCTTAGCACTTAAGAGGATAAAAGCATAAAACCAGATAATTAAGGGCTGCTTCGGCATAATCTAAGTAAACAAAAACAAACAAACAAAATCAGAAAAACACAAAACAAAAATTTTGGGGTTAATTTAAGCTATTTGCCTTGCAGTGAAAACACATCATAACTGAGGACAGTCAGATCTCCCTGGGGAAGAACATTCCTCAGTAGGTATGCACAACAGACGTTCCCCTTTGTGATCACCACTCACCTCAGAAGGCAGGGAGAAGCCTCAAAGGGCCTACAGAGATGGCGTTTAGATTGGCAAGTTCATGTGAGGGAGGCAGTCCTCCAAGTATCTGGATCTTAAGCCATTTGAGGCTTTAAATATGAGAACCAGCTCGTTGACTTGTGTCTGTAAATGGAATAGTAACCAGTGAAGTTTCATAGTTTTGAGAAGGATTCCATTTGATGAATCCCAGTTAGAAATCTAGCTGCTGTTTGTTGTTCCAGTTGAAGTTCCCTTGTAGTCTTCAAATGCACACTGGCTCATTATAGTAGTCTAAATGGATTGCCACTAGTACATGAATAACTGGCAAAACTTTCTCTATGCGGTTGGAACTAGTGCAACAGCTGTTGTTGGTGGAACATAATTTCAATGACAGAATCCACTTGGGCTTCTACAGATGGGGCCAGCTCTAACAGCACCCTCAAGCTCCAGCCTGACCCTTAGAGGAGAGCAAGTAGGAAAAATAGTTATCCTATTTATTGCATAAGTGCAGGGTCCCCAAACTAAGGCCCGCGGGCCGGATAAGGCCCGAGGGACTCGTTAATCTGGCACTGCGTTGCGTGGCTTCCCACTTCCGGGTCAGAGGAGCACCGGAAATAGCTTGTGCGCATGTGCAAGCGTTATTTGCGCATGCGCAAGCGTTATTTCCGGTGCACATCCAGGTCGGAGGAGGCCTGTGCACAAGCTGTTTCTGGTGCTTCTCCGACCCGGAAGTGCTCCGGAAATAGCGTGTGTGCACGCGTATGGGCACGCATTCCTCCGGCCCACTGTGCCTTCGGCGCTGGAGACACCAGCCCGAGGCATTGTAAGTTTGCTGACTCCTACATAAGTGTTCTGTAAGGATTGGTAGTTCATCATGTACCATCCTTTCTGGGGGTATTTGGCCCTCTTTGAAACCTGCAAGGCAGATTCCATGCTTTCCATTGTGCTGCTAAAGAAAGGAGGGGAGACAATGAAGGAAGGGATGCAGGGACTTACTTCAACACTTAAATTTCAGTCCTTGGACCACCTAGTGAACTTGTACTTACTGGTTTTTTTCCCCTTTTATTAAGAATCTTGGACAGCTTTTAAAAAATAAAAACATAAACCATCCATTCTGGTTTTGCTGGGACAGACCTGACTTGATATTTGGCACATGCAAAAGTGAGCAAATTGTTGCTCAGCTCCTCCTTTAGTCAGAAGGAAGTTTCTTGGTGAAGTTAGAAGTGTTTACCTTTACATTGCATGTTCTCATAATTGTTGTTGCCCTTTTCTTAACCAGAAGGAACAATGATTTTTTTAAGCTGTCCAGTAAATGCAGATCTGATGCATATAAGCCATACAATTAACAGAGATCCTGTGCAAATTTTAAAGCATGTAAAATGTTGAGTTATATGCAGTTGCTTCTTACTTAACTGTTCAAGTAAACCCCTCTGGCAGTTTTTTAAAGGAACTTGAAGAGTGAGTAATGTAATGAAGAAGTTGCTTCATGGTCATGTTTGTTGGGAAAACATTTTGGTTTGAAATTGATTGTGCCTTTGAGAGTGTTTTAGCTGTAGAATGAAGTTTTTTATATATTGCTACACAGCATCCTCTGTTGGCTAACTTGTGAATCGACCTCCCTATTTTTATGCCTACAACTGTAGCATTCCTTTAAAAATACAGCATTCTCTTCAGTTATGTAATTACTGTACTGCCAAACAGTTCAACACAACATTGAAGGCTGGTATGTGTACATTGAAGGCTCTAATGTAGGAACCTCCGCTGAACAATGTTGATGCATTAGTTTAAAATGTATTGTAATAAACATCTATGCTGCTCCTTGATTGTGTTTCCACTGGTGTCCCAACTAAATTAACCCTATTTGGCTCGTATATAATTTCAGATTTACTCAGATCTTGAATGGACTTCCTTGACGGAGAGTCAGGCACTCCACCTATAGAAGGAAATACTTTGGGTGGGGTAGCTTTCTTTGTTAAGAGTTATTGCACATGCAGGCAAAGATATCAACAAAGTTCTCCTGAGGCAGGCTCATAGAAGACCATCTCAAGTAAGAAGCAAGCTTTCAAATCCCTGAGTCCTCTTAGAGCTTGGTTTTTGATCTGAGTTGGAAAGCATTCCCAACTATTCCTGTTCATCCCTTAATATCTGTGAAATGCCTCCCAAAGTGGTTTACAACCATATTAAATTTCCCATTAAAAATATCATCAAACCATTGACATTTAAAAAACCCACGGTCTATCCAAATATAAAGCAGCATACCATAAAAGAAAAGAAATAATATAACAATGTAAAAACACAGCATACAACTTACAGATCCCAAAGGCCATGGTAAAAGAAGTCTTAAGCCCTGTTTGAAATTAATGAGGGATGGGGCTTGGGTGATACCACTTGGATTTAATTCTGAAAATGTCCTCTTGCATGTTTGTGCTAACCTAATTATTTTTGCACTCCCCAGCTAGTTTGGGGCAAGGAGATAGGGGTTAGCCATTTTAGCAGTGGGTGGCAGAGTCAGCAGGGCACCTCAGCCAGTTGCCACCAGAATGACAAGCCCTCCACACAGATGCAGGTATTGGTGCTCTTATGTGTGGGGAATATGTTGCATGATTTTGTTGAGACTTTGGTTTTCTAGCAGCTTTTGGAGTGAACAGTTAGTGGGTTGGTAACAAGCCAAGTTAAATGGAGTGTGTGAGAAAGTCTGCTTGGAGATAAGGAAGCCTAGCAACAGGTGGTGATTGACTAAGTTCTTCCTTATAAACAGAATGACAAAGCAGTTTTCTTGTTGGAGTATTGGAGTGCTGAAGTTTGGAAAGAAGTTTGAGTACCTCGGGTTAAGAACTTTGCTTCAGGATGTGAACAGAAATTGTGCGGTGGCAGTAGCAGCAGGAGGCCCCATTAGCTAAAGTGGTACCTCAGGTTAAGAACAGTTTCAGGTTAAGAACGGACCTCCGGAACGAATTAAGTACTTAACCCGAGGTATCGCTGAAGGAACAGGTTACCCAAACCTGACTATCCAGTAGTTACCCAAACCGGGCCCCCAAACCTCCCAAATTCTTTCCTCAAGGATTCATTAGCTAAAATGCATTAGCTTCACCACTGTATATGGTAACTTGTACAAAGCTGTGCTTTACTCTGCTGTATATAATAAAGCTAACTAAAAATCAAGTTACTAGTCAAGCAAGTTCCGTTCCTGTTCGTCGTCCTAGAATTGTACAATTTGGCAGCTGGTAGCTAGAGTTTTGGTTGAGATCCATCAACAGATTTTGCTGTCTAGTTTTCTGTATTTTGGCCTGTTATGTTTGTTAGTTCATGAAATCAGATGTAGTCAGTTTGAACTGTTTCTTGTATAGAAAGGAAAATTCAGTGTCTTATGTTAAGTTCATCTTCCGCCATAACTTGGACTACTTCATACCTTGTATACATGAGAAATACTCTCGTGTAGGCAATAAAATGCAGTTTATTGATTATTATTACTGCAGGGCCTGCAAGACAGAGCTGTTCCACCAGGCCTTTGGCCAAGGCACAGTCTGACCCACCCCCCTCTGTAATCTTCATAGAACTCTAACCCGATGGTTGCCATTAATTTGATTCTGAATTGATTCTAGAATGTATTTTAATTAATTGACTGCGATTTTATGTACACTGTGCTATTTTTACCTGTTGTTAGCCGCTCTTTGGCTGGGGAGGGCGGGATACAAATAAAAATTTATTATTATTATTATTACATATGAAGCTGTTCTATTATCACACCATTGGTCCATTTAGTCCAAGATTGTCTATTTTGAATGTCAGCAGCTCTTTGGGATCTTGGACAGAGGTCTCTTCCATCACCTATTTATTACCTGATCTTTTCAGTGAAGATTTGGGATTTGAACCTCAGACCTTCTTGATGCAAAGCATTTGCTCTAGCACTCCTCATGCTTGTAGATAACTGTATGTGGTAAACAACACATAGGGTTATGCATTGCTTCCTTTCCTATACAGAAATTTGATGTGCACATCCTTTAAGCTCTGGAAGCTATGTTTAAGCCAATTTAAGGGTTGCTTTCCCCACATTTCTGCTGTGGATCTTTTTTATCTTTTGGCACACCTTTCCTGCATGCTTTCAAACATGCAGTGTGAACCTCTGGAACTCATGATTGAGTAGGGCTCCTAATAGCGTATTTATAGTGTATTCGCTGACATGTGAATGTCTGTACAGAAAGGACACTGAATTGTGGAAACAGGGAAATAGATCTCTCTTTTAACTTGTGAGGGAGACTGAATTATTGGTGTTGGGACACAACATATATTGTGTTTAACTCCTTCAGTAAACTGAACATTGTGAATGACCAGTCTTTGTATTCAGTTGCACCTTTCATCATCTTATGCTGTCACATGAATGTGCTGTGTTCCCAGTGAGCAGTGGGACTCAACTGCTTGTTTGGTGAATAGGTGTGACTGAACCCCAAAGGGGAGAAATGCCATGTGACAAGGACATGCTCAAAATCCATGTGTTCTTATCTGGGGTGAGGGATTGCTATGGTGCTGAGCATAGCATTCTGATGCCTATATAGTGTCCTTTTTGTTCTTTCAGGGAAAATAAGATACATCAAACAAACTGTAACAGAAATGCTTAAAGAAGCTGGATAGTTACACTTCTGTAACTATTCTGTAACTAAAACAGCCTTCCTATTAATGCTCAGTATTGAATAGTATTTTAAGAAAGCATTTTGGCTTCCTTCATGGCATTTCGAAACAAAAGTAACTTACACTTACTCAGCCACAAATGAACAATTGCAGAACTTCCTCCAAGAAAGTCTCAGATAAATCAAATAAGTATTTATTTATCCTAATGGTTAAGTTCAGCCATAATGGCAAACCATGGTGTAGAAGCCTAGGCTAAATAGACTTTTATGTTCTCTATCTGGTGTTCTGCAGGTTCCCCTTCCTGGTTTGCTATTAGGTTCATGATGGCAAATGGTGGTTTGCTGTGAACCAAGAGTGGAGAGAATCGTATCATGTGAGGGTAGGAGAAAGTATGAGAGGCCAGTGCTCATTCCAGGCTGTTTTTCATAACGCCAATAGGTTGTTGGAATGGTACTAAGGAGATCTGACTTCAGATCTCGCTTAGCCATGTAGCTCACTAGATGTTCATTGTCTAATCCCTACCTTTCACACAGGTGTACATCACAAGTGACATCAGGTGTGGGGCAGGTTTGGGGAAATTAACATGTGGGCAAAACTGAGACCCGGGCTGGGCCAAATTTGACCCCCTGGCCAGAATTTCCCCACACCTGATAAAAATAATGCGAGAGGGTAGAAATGTGAACCAAAATGAAGACATGTTAAATGTAAATATGATGTTTAGCATTCCACCATATTGAAATTTATATTTGATGAATATGCAAAGCAAATATATATCTCAAGCAAAATGTGTGTGTGTGTGTGTGTGTGTGTGTGTCCAAGATGGAAGAGGAAATAAAACATGGAAATTTTAGTTTTCCCATTGTACATACAATCAGCTTTAGTGTATCTCCTTTCTGACACCATAGTATAAAATAGAGAGGTGGCAAGTCCTCTTTTAACGGGCTTATGTACTTTCTTATAAGGTGCTATAAGGCAGCTTTTCGGAAAGACTTTATGGATGTTACATCATTTTAGCTAAGAATAGATGTTGTGATGTGTAAAATGGCTTACTTGCATCCCAAATAGACATGATAGACAAAAATTGTTTTCATGGAGGTTGCAATAGGCTACATTATATCTTAATTTTTAAATAATGAGAGCATTCTGTCATGAGCTGCAGATATTAAAAATTAAGGACATTGATCTGTTGCCTACAGTGTAAAGAGGAATATTCCTTTACAGAAATGGGCATTTCTGCAGTCTACAAATTTGAAAGTAAATGCACATCATAAATCTAGATTTCTGTATGTTCCTCTTTCTTGCAAATAGAATGTTTTCAATAACCATTTCCCCTCTTCCTGCATTGTGAAATGGTGGCAGCATATCAGCAAGGAATTGCATTGGTATTCTAGAAGCATTGCCAAACCAGACAGCTCTGCAGCACACTGGTCTATTTTTAGACTTTAGGTTGCCATTTTTATCCTGTAAAAATATTCATCAGTGTCTGGGTGACAGGCCATCAGTTTTTGTAAATGTGGTAGAGACCACATTTCCCCTTCTACCTATCTTCTCTGTTTTATGCTTTGCAGTGTGTAGTTTGGAGTAGGGGGAGGTGGTTACTTTGGATTTCAATTCATGCATTAAACTCCTCAGTTCACAGATCTTTAACGTCATGCACTTCATTCATCTTTTTCTATACGCAGCTGCTTACGCATCTCTGCTTATTGTCTATTATGGCTGAACTGTTATAGTGCACAAAAGTAAGCGCGCTGGGGGGGAATTAATGGATTTAGATGCCTTTCTATAATTTCCAATCTAGTCTCTCTCCTGACATTCTTCAACTGCAGCCACAAAGCACTAAATTTAAAACCACATTGGTACTGTGGGTAAGGTATTCTCTTTTTCTCAGAGCAAATACAGTAGTATGGGGAGATTCTCCTGAAATCAATATGGGTTGGTGGGTTGTATTAGATTGGTTGTGCTTCAGCAATGAGTCCCAAGTTCCAGTTCCTGTTTGGGAATGAAAATTCTCAGTAGCCTTGAGCAAGTCATGCCCTCATTTTTTAAGTTGTTACAATCTTATTGACCTAATACACAAGTTGATTGTGCAGTTTAATGTATACTTAGCATGCAGAAAGATGTTTTCAGAGTGATTGATAACAATCCTCAGGGTATCCTTTGAGGAGATCTGCAACCAACAAAGGCAAGGTAGTCAAGACACACCTGATGCTTGTTTTGTGGTTTCTGTCCCTTCTCTGACAAAGGGCAGACTAAAAGTTATGTAGCATGTAATGTAGCTTGTAGAGCAATAGATCAGTCTTCATTTTTCCTCAAAAACTGTACAAACAGGTGTACATTGAAATGTATAGGTAGGTTGATTGAACCCCAACTCTAAGAACAGTGGGCAGTAATTTATAGAAATGTATTTTAATCACTTGCTGGATAAATGTAACTTAATAAATGAACATAATTGAGAGATGAGGTGACTTGCATTTTTATAGGCTTGTTACCTTGGCACACTGGAGTTTTACAATGGCCGGTCGTAGATACTGTGTCAGAAATTCTCAAATCTAGTCATGTTGCATGTTAAATATAACCCTAACCCCATTTGTATAGTACTAAAGAACCTCCTTAATACTTGTGTGTTCGTACTCATCTCATCATTTTGCATTTCTGCAGTATATTGTGACACGCAGATAGAAAGACAATGCAACACTTGGGTACTGAACAAAGAATTGTAATAGTTGTAATACTTGGGAGTTGAACATGGGTACGGGCAGTTGTAATTACTGTATTTTTCGCTCTATAAGACGCACCAGACCGCAAGATGCGCCTAGTTTTTGGAGGAGGAAAACAAGGAAAAAAAATTCTGAATCTCAGAAGCCAGAACAGCAAGAGGGATCGCTGCGCAGTGAAAGCAGCAAATCCCTCTTGCTGTTCTGGCTTCTGGGATAGCTGCGCAGCCTGCATTCGCGCCGTAAGACGCACACACATTTCCCTTTACTTTTTAGGAGGGAAAAAGTGAGCAAAAAATACGGTAACTGGTGAACTCAGTCAAATTCAAAGACTTAGTTCTGAATGTTTTTTAAAAAATCTATTTACTTCCTATGAAAAACTAAAAAAGAATCTGTTTAACTTCCTTTTGTTCATATTTTGCCTTCGTGACATGGAATCTCCAAATAAAATGTTTCCTGGCTCATGCCAGAGTGATGCAGTAGCAAAAACAAACAAACAAACAAAACCAACTAATGCTAGTTTAGGCCACATCAACAGAAGTATAGTGTCCAGATCAAGGGATATAATAGTACTGCTCTATTCTGTCAAACTCCCCCTAAAGTACTGCTTTCAGTTCCTGGGAACCACAGTTAAGAAAGATATTGACAAGCTGTAACGTGTGCAGAGGAGGTCAACCAAGATGATCAAGGGTCTGGAAAACAAGCCATATGACGAATGGTTTAGGGAGTTGGGTATGTTTAGCCAGGAGAAGAGAAGACTGAGAGGAGATATAATAGCCAAATATATAAAGGGCTATCACATGGAAGATGAAGTAAGCTTGTGTTCTCCTGCTCTGGAGGGTAGGACTCAAACCAACGGCTTCAAGTTACAGTGGTACCTCTGGTTAAGAACTTAATTCCTTCTGGAGGTCCATTCTAAACCTGAAACTGTTCTTAACCTGAAGCACCACTTTAGCTAATGGGGCCTCCTGCTGCTACCGCCACACGATTTCTGTTCTCATCCTGAAGCCAAGTTCTTAACAAAGTACTATTTCTGGGTTAGCGGAGTCTGTAACCTGAAGCGTCTGTAACCCTTGGTACCACTGTACAAGAAAGGATATTCCAACTAAACATCCGTAAGAATTTTTTGACAGTAAGAGCTTTTCAACAGTGGACCAGACTCCCTCGGAAGGTGGTGGACTCTTCTTCCTTGGAGGTTTTTAAGCAGAGGTTGGATGACCATCTGTCATGGATGCTTTAGTTGAGATTCCTGCATTGTATGGGGATTAGATGACCTTTGTGTCCCTTCCAATTCTACAATTCTCTGATCTTTCACCAAGGGACGAGTGTACATAAGAACCTCAGAGAAGCTCAGCTGGTTCAAATTAAAGACCAATCTCATTCAGCATCCTTTTTACCCTCTGGCCAATCAGGTGCCTGTGGAAAGCCTGTAAGCAGGACATGAAGATTACAGCATTAGCCCTCACTTTTTCTCCAGCAACTGTCTTCAGAAGTATACTGCCTCAAATAATTGTAGCTGTAGATGACCAGTAGCCATGGATCCATGAATATGTTTAAACCCCTTTTAGAGCCCTCCAAGTTGGTGGTCATCACCTCATCTTGTGGTGGCAAATTCCACTCCTTAACACTGCTTTCTTATTCTTTCCATAATTGACTCCCTTGGGAGGCTGTGGACTATCCTTCATTAGTGGTTTTTAAGCAGAAGTTGGATGGCCATCTGCCATGGATGCTCTGGTTGAGATTCTTTCATTGCAGGGGATTGGATTAGATGACCCTCAGGATCTCTTCCAACTCTACGACTCTAACCCACAGCACTCCAACATGATTGTACATATTCTATCACTGTTCATTTTTTAAAAAAACAGTGTGCTCCGAATCTGAAGAAAAGTGAGCATAAGGGTTCTCTTGCAAAGTTTCTAATGCCAAGAGTCCCCTTTCATTATAGTTCCCAGTGCCCCAACCCACACTATTCTAGACAGTTCCTGAACCTTCAGTGGCTTGCCACAAGTTCTGACTTCCACATATTATCATGCCTATAATCTATCATATGAAATGCACTGTGGATGCCAAAGAGAAGTGAGAATATGCAAAATCTGAACATTTGTGATTGCAATTTGAGTGAGAAATAGGAGGTTTAGAAGCACACATTTGTCTCATTTTCTGCACCAGATTTTCCGTTCAGTAAATGTATTGTGTTGCTGCTGTCTTATTAACTTGCAGAGTCTGCATGCTTATCTTCTTTGTTCTTGTTAAAATATGAGCTGGCATGTGTTAGACTGCATTAGCGTTCACTTCTAGGGACTTCAGTGCCTTCTAAATTTGGCATTGCTAAGCTGGTGCCCTGTTTGCTTGAATCAATTGGGGTAGCTATTTTTAGCAACAAAGGGGAATTGAAATAGCAATTTTCTTTCCATGCAATAGATCCCAAGAGGAATACTGATGCAAGCTCTCTGTCATTGCATATACTCGCCCCTCCTCAAAAACCCTCAGACAAAAGGCAGCTGTCACAGTTTGCGGCAGTATTAATCTTTAATCAATTGAGTGTTTTCTGCATTCAGGTGTTCTGAGGGGAAAACGGGTCATGAGGAGAACCTGTCTGGAATAACTAAGCATTCTCTTTGGTGGGTAACGGCAGGGAATAGGCAGAGCAGCTAAAAATAGTATTTGCTTCAAGTGTTCCTCCAGTCTATTTTTGATACTTGATTTTGATAAGGTTGATTGGGCTCTTACTAAAAATAAGTTTCTTCC
Organism: Podarcis pityusensis; assembly: GCF_964106645.2. Classification (NCBI taxonomy): domain Eukaryota; kingdom Metazoa; phylum Chordata; class Lepidosauria; order Squamata; family Lacertidae; genus Podarcis; species Podarcis pityusensis. Next base: position 53,460,392 of record NC_138028.1, on the reverse strand, counting down.
AGGCTAGCAACACATGCACACACACACATAGTAAAATGTTTTTAACTAACACAAACTAAAATTCTTTAGTGGGCTGCAGATAATCTTGGAAGAAAGTGTTGGTCAGACGCCAGTGTTTATATAATCTCTATTAAATGAGGCATTATTTGATGCCAACCAGGACTTGTCTCTATTCTTTCCAGTTTTCGTTGTGTTGAAGGGCTAGTATGACTTGTTTGCCTTTCACAAGCTTCTTGTAATGTAGTGGAAATAGCAGCGGGTCCCCCCCCCCCTTTTACATAATTGACACCTATTCAGTGTTACCATTTTCTGTTACATGCCTTGATTTGGAAGACTGTTTTGTTAACTCCTGCTAAAAGCTGCATTTAATATAGATTCTCATTACTGTAAGTAATATTGGAATATTACTTGCAGCTACTTATAACTGAGAAGAGAAATGCTGGTTTCCCACATTTGCAACATAATCTGTTAGTTATCTATTTATTAGCAGTTATTTCACAAGAAAGTGAGTGGAAGTATTGTTGAAATTTTGATTACATGTAAAACCATGTGACTTCTGCAAGACTACTGCTATTCTTCCAACACTAGATTTATCAACTTTTCCAGAAATCTTGCCCTGCATTTTTCTTCACATATTATAAGAGTTCACCCTCTTAATCCCAAAATGAAACGTCACTTAGAGTTTTCTGTCTACTTCTCCATCTGGGGAATAGAGGGCAGGGTGTGGATTCAAATATATAGCTGGAACAGCCTCTCCCTGAATAAAGCAGCACTGATAATTTTCATGAAAGCGGTTTGCCCAAGACTACTCTGCAGTCTTCATGTTTGAGTGGTGACATAGCTGAATTGCTTCTATCAAATACTGTCTTATTTATTCTTATATCACTCTCCTTTGTGCTGTTTTCTTCCTGTTCAATACTATAAAAATACTAATTTATTCACAGTAGTCTTGAATCCTAATCCAAAGGAGGCAAGCATTATTTTTCAGATGAAGAAATGCTGAATCAGTATAATGCTTGGATTGAAGGAGCGATTTGGAGGTGCCATTACAACATAACAAGTAAAATTAATGTTGTGTGTTGTAAAGCTTTCATTAATTGTTCATAAGACATACATGCTAAATTGGATTTGAATTGATAGGCAACATTAAAAAAAAATCCTAAGTCCTAAGTTTCCAGAAAACTTATAACACTTCTAGAAGACGAAGAATTTATGGCATTATGACATAAGCTTTGGAAACACACTAACATCTCTGTTCTTCCGCCTTTCATGTTTTATAGTTATCACGGGAGCTACTGATGGAATTGGAAAGGCATATGCAGAAGAGGTAAGTTGTGATTCATGTAACATATTGTACCTTTGTGCATTTTGACATGCATACAACAAATTGGAGTCTGTATCCTGTGCTGTATGTATGTCATGTTCTTGTTTTGCCTGAATGATAAGGCAAATTGTTGTTTAACAGGGATAATGTGGCAAAGTATAACCTGCATGGAAACACTGTTTTGTAACAGAGCTAACTTAGCATGGCAGTCTAACAATCTAAATGAATTCTGAGATGGCTCTGGTGCATGTTACAGTATCCGTTATTCTGGTCAGATGTGTATTATAGTTCATTACAGTGCTATTCTTCCATAAAACAAAAGGTGCCACAACTCACTATGAACTCCTCCCTTGTTCTCTTATAATGACAAGGGTGCCCACCTGAGAGGTACCAGAACTGAGTTCTGGTGAATTCTGGCTGAAAAAAGCCCTGATTATATATAATGTGCATTATAGTTTGCTCTACGAAGACTCCTGCCTTGTTGTCTGGCTATCATATGAATACAGTGGATGCTTGGGTTGCGAACATGATCCGTGTGGGATGCACGTTCGCAACCCGCGTCTGTGCACGCGTGGGTTGCGATTCGGTGCTTATGCGCAAAGCGCAATTTAGCGCTTCTGCGCATGCACGACCACCGAAACCCGGAAGTAACCCGTTCCAGTACTTCTGGGTTTTGGCGGTCCATAACCTGAAAAAACACAACCTGAAGCACTTGTAACCCGAGGTATGACTGTGTATGATTCCACCCATATTTGCAAGACGAGCATATTGCATAAAGCGAAAGAAAAAAAGAACTTTGATCCTTAAAACATGACCCATTAACAGTTTGACATCCTTTCCAATGTCTTCATTTGTGCTAGGCACAGTGTCTGCTTACACATAGTACTTTGGATTCAGTGTTAAGGTTTGGCAGCCAAGTCAGGTAATATTTGTACCTCTGGATACCTAAAACCTCATCTGAGGATTAATGCCTGTGTTTACACTAGGAGTGGAGAACTCCTGGCCCAATGGCCACATTTGACTAAGCACTGGTCCCAGTTTGGCCCCCAAGGCCGATCTGATATATGTGATGTCAGATGTGGGGCAGGTAGAGATGCAGAAGGATCTGCTGCACCACCAGGTTCCCTGTGGAACTCATGTTGGAGTTCCCTAATCCCAGCAGAAAGTAGGCTTGAAGTCACTATCAACTGATAGGTAGTAACTTCAAGCCTGCTGATCAGCAGCAATTTGAAGCACTAAGGAGGGCTCTTTGTAAAAAGTTCTAACAGTTGACACCTGATGTCACTGTGACATCAGGTGGGTTGGTAGATAGGTGGCCCTTCCAACCTGACCAGTTTGGTCCTTGTGAGATAAGGATTTGCTCCATTGGCCAGTTCAGTTTCCCTATCCTGGCTCACACATTCACAAGTGATCTGGTTAGATCAGTGGATTGGTGTCTTTGAAGAGATCTAGCTCAGTGTCCATCTTAATTATGAATCTTTGCTCAGTTACCATAGATTACTAATTTCCTACTCTTTATGTCAAATCTATATTTGTAATTCCTTTTTTCTGTTATTTGTTAATCCAATTTGAGCCAAATACTTCCTCCTGATGGAGAAGAGATATCTTTAGATCTAATTCTGTAATTGAATTTCTTGTATAAATAGTGGTGTTGATCAATAAAATGCTACCATAGAGTTGTAACTGGCACTCTTAGACTTTTGCCCTTATTTTTTTCAGTTAGCAAGGCGTGGAATGAAGGTGGTTCTTATCAGCAGATCTCAGGAAAAATTGGATCAGGTTGCCAAGGAAATAAGTAAGTAGTTTTCTGGTCTTTTCTCAACTAAATTATTGAGAGCTAAAACAAGGGATGATGGGATTCAACCAATGAGCCTCATCAGCAGAAGTCCTATTCATGGCTTCCCTGCCTTTCATCTGCCCCTCCAGATGTTGCTGAACTCAACTATTATGGTCAATGGGATTATGGGAGTTAAAGGTTAAGCAACATTTGAAAGCTAGGAGGGTAGTCAGCATTTACATTGGGTGGATCCAGTAGACATCGTGCAAGCACAAGCTTCCAAAAAGCCTTTTCACAGCTCAGGTCCTCTTATGAAGTAAAAACTGGTTAAAGCAGAGAGTAGATATAAATTGACAGTTCTCCCAGTGGAGTTATATAATGCAGGGTTGGCAGTTCTGGACACCACACCTCAAAAATTATATTGTGGAGCTGGAAAAAATGTAGAAAGGGGCAACAATAGGGGGCTGGAGCAATTCCCCTATGAAGAAAGGCTTCAGCGTTTTAATTGAAAGAAAGAGAGCACATGATAGAGGTGAATAAGACTCATTGAAAATATAGTTTTGCATTTAAAGCTGCCCATTTGTGGATGGACCTTAGAACCAGTAGAAGGTCCTACTGGAAAATATAAGAATTGAACAGTATTGCACCTGTATATATTTTTCATCAGTTTTCGCATGTACATGTCACAAGTGCTCTGCTTTTGTTCCTTCTCCATAAATAAGCTAAAACCTAAAAGCACAGTAAAAATACCATGTAATCATCATTGTAAGTAGCTGAGAATGAATATAAGTTACGGTCTCCCCTAGAATGTAGTTGGCAGGAGACCAGTGCCAGAAATAAGGTGGTAGAAAATATTAGCTAGTTTATGGCAGGTTACGTTTATTTCCAAAATTATATTCAAAACATACTTGACACACCACCAGGAAACACTTTTACTCTGCAGGAATAATCAGTTTGCCAGCTTTAATAAAACAGCAGTTAAATAAAGGTTAAATAGCAGTGTTAAAACGATCAAATACTCAAATCACACATACTGTTATATATACTATGATCAACACATTTTCTAGAACTACCAAGAACCTGGGTGCTTGGAATCCCCCCCTCCCCGATTTGTAACCATTCTAAATTTAAAAAAAATACCCAAGCAGTGTACAAAATACAATAGAAAACATAATTCAAACCATAAAACAAAGTTAAAAACATAAATTGACAAGAATTAAAAGCTTCTGAAATAGAATAAACTAATTAGCATGTTGTTGAGTTTGGAAGTAGTTGTTGATTTCTTTGTAAAAACAAAAAAAGAAAACGATATTGGAAGATGGTGTTCCCAGCACCTGGCATTCAGAGGCAAACTATGTCTGACAGTAGGAGGAGAACATAGCCAGTCTGGCTACTAGCTATTGATAGCCTTAGCCTTCATGAATTTGTCTACTTTCTTTTTAACCATCCATGTTGGTGATCATCATTATTTCTTGTGGGAGTGAATTCCAGAATTTAACTTACGTGTTGCGTGAAGAACAGCTTTTCTTTTGTCTGTTTTGAATCTTCCAGTATTTGTTTTCTTTGGATGTCCAGAAATTCTTACATCTTATCCTACAGCTATTAAGGGAAGACCGGCTTGAATTCTCTGTGATAATATATTATGTGTATAATATATATTTATAATAGGAAATGGGGGACCCACGCTTGATAACTCTAGGCAGAAGGTGAAAAAGGATGCATTCACATCAAATTCATATCACGAGAGCTTTTTGAAATAGAGCGGGGAAAGTTGTTAAAGAGCTTAAGTATTGTTGTACTGTGTATTTTGGGTCTATGGACCGCACTCAAGCTGTGTGTGTGTGTTTCAAATATATAAGCATTAATATCTATGAGCTGGCCAACCTTTAAAAACAACAACCCAGAATAAGAGTTTTACAATTCTGGAATACTATAAACAGGTTTGGGGATGGAGAACTCTGTTTTACAAGCAGCAGTGTCTACATTTATGAAAGATCTGAAACCATCATTGTGGCCTATTGATGCTGGAAAGCTTTGTAGCCACCCTTTCCCCCTGCCGTGTACTATTTCCACGGTGAGAGGTGGTGGCTGAAATAGAGAAAGGCCCTGCTGGCAGATTTTTTTAAACAAAAAAATCTACTCTGAGTAGATTAGTGTTTTATTTCATGTCAAAATTGTATAAATTTGGGTTCAGGAAGAAATTTTCTGTCATGTTTGCAAGTGATAGAATAGAAGTAGGAGATGTCTTGTAGTTCGTGCTTTTCCTAAATTGTGTGAACCATCAAGAGTATGCAATTTCTTGAAAAATATGATGAGACCTCACACTTTATTGATACATACCCCATATCTTGTTTAAGTCTTAACAACAGTAGAAACTAATAAAACAATGAAATCAAGTAACAAAACAGATTTGAGATGATGATCAGAACAGAATCAGACAAAATATTACAAAACAACATTAGTATAATTATAGTGGTGGTAACAAATCTGTTTAATGTGGTATTACTTAAGAGTTCAACATGTTTACTAAAGGGAACTTAGTTTGCATTGGGTCTGTCATTGTTGTAGTAAATATATCCCCTAAGTCTTATTAAGTGCTAGTAAATGGGTGCACATTTATTCATACCATAGTTTGAATTTTTATTATAAAAAGAGCTTGTCTAGCTACTAATGGACATTTTCAACAACTGTTGCTATAAGTAATTATTTTAAAATGCAGTGTTCGAATAAAGTATCTAGGTTTAAAACTGAGTTTAGCAATCCACTAGATTGTATATATGGTGCAATCTGTGCAGGAACCTCTGGGCAGGTGTTTGCCTTTCAACAAGGCTAAAAATAGCATTCATTACCATAAGCATGAGGAGCACACTCAGACATGAGCAGCATCACGATAACCTTGTGGGAGAACTTGGAAATGAACACAGTATTTTTCTTTCCAGTGCCAAATCATTCAAACTGGTGTAAACTACTTGAATGAAATTAATTTTCCCACCTGTCAAAATCAAGGTTTTTGCCATGTTTTCAGTGGATTGAAGGGAGGGTGATTCCTTCTCTCTGCTTACCCCATTCCATGTCTGTAGAACTGAAGCAGTTGTATCCTGTCAGGTATGATAAAACAGCATAATGCATATGTGTTGCTATTGAGTTTTTAAAGAGTTGCTAGTCTAGGAGTATATTTGCTGGAGTGGGTGTTGGATTGGACAGAGGCGTACCTACGCTTAGGCCTCTCAACTTTCCACTGGCTCTTGCCCACAGAGTGACACCTTTGTCACATGACTGGTGGAGCTCCCTGCTCCAGCTACTGAGTGGATGGTGCTGTGGTCTAAACCACTGAGCTTCTTGGGCGTGCTGATAGGAAGGTCGGCGGTTCAAATCCCCATGACGGAGTGAGTTCCATTGCTCTGTCCCAGCTTTTGCCAACCTAGCAATTCAAAAGCACACCAGTGCAAGTAGATAAATAGGAATATGTTAAATCCTGAGCAGGCCCAATGTCCATTGTGTAGCTCCTTTGGGCTGATCATCCCAGTAAATGATATGAAATATTTGTTTCTCTCACTCCACTTGGCAACTTTCCTCACTGCAGTACATGTGGGATTTTTTAACCAAGCCATTGATAAATTGTGCATTCATGGCAGAAACAGCTATGTAGCAGTGCATATTAATGTTACTCTTTTTCTAAATCCTGGATTATTTCTAAATCTTCGGTTATTACTTTTGCTAGCAGTAAAAACCTCAAGTATTTCATAACAAAGAAAGGAGAATGGGTAGTGTCCATTGATATATTTATCTGCAAATACCCTGACCGCAAGATTTCAAACATGAATGTGTAGTGATAGAGCAGATGTTGCTAAAAATAGCAAGCCTCCCCCTCCCTTCACAGAGATGTTGAACTTGATTTTCTTCTGACGTGATCACAAGACCACTGCTGCAGTAGGGACTTAATGCTATTTACGTCGTTATTTTGCATAGCAGCATATCCCTGGGGATTTATAAACAATGCAGCTGTTCTGAAAGATGAAGTAGGAAGCAAACAGTTGCATCTGCCATTAGGGATATTAGGAGGGGGAGGGGGAAGCAAGCAATGGAATACAATTAGGCTCACAAGTCTGCATGAATGCATAAGCAATTGTTTTTCTCGGGAAAAACCTAGGAATGACTTTGTCCTTTAAACTCACAACTATTTTTATGAATTACTTGAAGTATTTTACCTTACCAGTGTCTGTTAAAACAATCACTTAGAATGAAGTAATGTATAGGGTTATTGCATCTTTTATGATTTTATAATACTATGAATTCCATTCAACAGTTTGCATAACTGATCTACCACTGCCCCCATGTGCCTCTAAAAAACCCCTTTGGAGTTGAGTGGTGGGGGAAATTGGAGGGGGAAAGACCATGGAGGCACTGAAGGCAAGAACAGTGAGTTTGTTGGGAGAGAGAGTGGACAAGAAGAGTGCATAGTGATTAAAGGGGTGTTGCATGGTCTGTACAATGAGAGAGGTGGGTTATTTTATCAGCAGAGGTCTAGATCAAGGTGAAAAGACTGAAGTGAAAATGATAGAGAATAAGCTTGCGGTCAAATCGGATGATTTCTAGAGCATGCATCATTTGACAAAGGTCACATGCTGACAACTTAGTAAGCCATAAACCAGGGCTTACCATAAAAGAGCAACTTGTTAGTGCACACTGCTGAATTGCTCCGGCTGCACTTTCCCCCTAGCATCTGTGGGAGCAATAAACTACAATCCTTTGTTAAAAAAGAACTAGCACTCACAACTTTTTTTTAAAAATAATATTTATTGCTTTTAAACCTTACAAAAAGAAGAAAAGAAAAAAGAAAAGAAGAAGAAAAGCAAAAGAGAAAACAATACAATACAATATATAAACAATACAGAACGCAACATTAACATTAACACATTAAACAAAACAAAAGCAAAAACAATTCAAAAAACACACATCGTACCATCTCAATATCCTCTCTTTCATTCCCTTGTTTCATCGACCTCCTCTTACCTCCCTTTTTGTATTCCATTTCTATTAATTGTTTCAGCAAATCCTTTCCATCTTTCTCTATTTTCTGTCATGTAATTATCTTAACATATTTTAACCTTATTTTCCATTAATACTATAATACTTATTTATACTTAATTCCTTAAAATATTTCTGCTAAAGCCATATAATTCCCTTCCAACATTTTTCTAACACTCATTAATTTTACATTATTTCCATATATAGATTTTAAACTTTTCCCAATATTCTTCCACCGTCTCTTCTCCCTGGTCTCGGGTTCTGCCAGTCATTTCCGTCAATTCCATATAGCCCATCAACCTGTTGATCTTCTGTCCGAGGCTCTTAACTCTTTTCCAGGTCCCTTCTGCAAGTCTTCTTCATGTTTATACATGCACTTTACTTTGTCTTCTCCTGATCTTGTTCTTATTTTCCTTCCTTTGATGCTGAAAAGTAGATCTCCGGGAAATTCCCATCTAGCAATGTTTTTAATCCTTCTCGACAAGTCAGCCAAATCTCCATAGTTAGAACTGAAATTCAAAAGATATTTCCAGTCATTTTTCAAAGTTCCTCCAAGTCTGGCAGTCCCCACAACTCCAGTCTCCTCCTGACCCAAGTCCAGGTCCCAAAGGTCAATAAACCCCTGCATGAGGGGATCTATCCAACTTACTTTCTCCAGTCCAAGCGGGGCTCCAATCCTACAAGTCTGACTTTCTCTAAATTCAGTCTTGGAAGGCATCAACTTATAATCATCAAGCGTAATTACTGAAGATATAAAAATATCCAAAGGAACAAGACAAGGTTGTCCACTTTCGCCATTGTTATTCAAAACGGTTCTGGAAGTCTTCTTAAATGCGATTAGACAAAACAAACAAATAAAAGGGGTGACAGTAGGGCAGAATGAATACAAAGTTAAAGCCTTCGCCGATGATTTGGTAATGACCATTGAAGAACCAATAGAAAGTGTAAAAGAGGTATTGGAGAAGATGGAACAATTTGGAAGGGTAGCCGGATTTAGACTGAATAAGAATAAGACCAAAATGATTGTAAAAAATATGGAACAAAGTAAGATTGAAATAATGCAGCAACAAACAGAGGTGGTGAAAAAGGTAAAATATTTGGGAATTTGGTTAACGTCTAAAAATATTGATTTATATCAAAATAACTATATACCGGTTTGGAAGGGAATAAAGAATGACCTGGAGGTGTGGGGCAGAATGAAATTATCTTTCTGGGGAAGAATCTCTACGATAAAGATGAGCGTGCTGCCAAAGATGTTATTTTTATTTCAGACTATACCCATTATAAAGGGTATAGGAATCTTTAAAGAATGGCAAAGAGTGATTTCAAGGTATATCTGGCAGGGGAAGAAGCCAAGAATAAAATTTAAGTTATTGACAGATGTAAAAGAAAGAGGTGGCTTCGCCCTGCCAGATTTGAAACTATATTATGAAGCAGCTTGCCTATGTTGGTTAAAAGAATGGATTAAACTAGAAAATAAGGAGCTATTAGACCTTGAAGGTTTTGATAACGGATTTGGTTGGCATGCGTATCTATGGTGTGACAAGAAGAAAGTTCATAAAGGATTTGGAAGCCACATTTTCAGGAGTTCTTTAATAGAAATATGGGATAGATACAAAAATATATTGGAACCAAAAATCCCACATTGGCTATCTCCGTTAGAGGTTATGAGTGTTAAGAAAATTAATATGAGAGGTAAATGGAGTACATACGGAGAATTGGTAATTAAAGAAGGAGGAAAATGGAAATTGAAACCATATGAACAAGTTAAAGATCATGTATATGATTGGTTGCATTATTTTCAAGTAAATGAAATGTTTAAAAAAGATTTAAAAGAAAGAGGTTATGTAGAAAAAGATTCTAAATTTCAAGTAGATATAATAAACAATGATTGTAAAACTTTGTCAAAAATGTACAAGATATTGTTGGAATGGCATATGAAAGACGAAGAGGTTAAATCGGTAATGATACAATGGGCCAAAGATTTTGGGTACAATATACATTTCAATGAGTGGGAAAAACTGTGGAAAGAGAATATAAAATTTACTGCATGTACGGCACTGAAAGAAAATGTTATGAAAATGTTTTATAGATGGTACATTACACCAGTAAAGTTAGCAAAGATGTATAAGACGTGCAACAAATGTTGGAAATGTAAAGAAAAAGATGGAACATTCTTTCATGTGTGGTGGGAATGTAAGAAAGTGAAAAGCTTTTGGGAAATGATATACAATGAAATGAAAAAGATGTTAAGATATACTTTTGTAAAAAAACCGGAGGCTTTTCTTTTAGGGATTTTAGGAAAAGAAATAAGAAGAAAAGACTGTAAACTCTTTCAATATGCAGTAACGGCAGCCAGAATATTGTTGGCCCAGAAATGGAAACAAGAGTAAATACCCACGATAGAGGAATGGAGACTGAAACTGATAGATTACGCAGAACTGGACAAATTAACTGGGAAAATTAGATATACCAAAGACCAAAAGTTCATCGAAGACTGGGGAAAGATTGTAGATTATCTGAAAAATGTATGTGATGTGAACACAACGTTAGTGGGATTTCAAGAGGCACTGTAAAAATTGAGAAGTATTGTTAATATGAAATAGTGGGGGAAGGGAAGTTTAATGGCAATACGAAAGAAGGGAATGTGTAATTAAAGATAAAATATGGATGATTCTCAGAGACGCTGAAGGAAGTTCAAAAAGAGACAATTTGTTGAAATTTGGAAAAAAATGTATAATTGTATGGAAAACCAATATGTTGGAATGAATTCACGACAGACGAGTGGCAGGTGTCATATGAGAGGCGTCTGCCGGGGCAAGCCCCGGGAACTCTCTTTTATTGAATATTACAAACATTGCCACAGGTGTGCTTGTGGCTGATTGGTTGATACAAACACAAAGCAACTTGTTGCTGATTGGTTAACATAAGTACAAGGCGGGAATTACATATAAACATTAATCACCGATAGATTAAAGGCTGGGAAACGGAGCTGGAACTAGACAGGCATGAAACCTCCTAATTAAATTATAACTAAAGATTGATATAACATGACTAAAACAATTACTAATGATTGATCATAACATGAAAGAATATAATAATCGAGTTCCATAGATGTGGTCAGCTATGCATTAAGAACAGATCATATTGTTTGTTCATGAACTTAAGATGAACTGAGGAATGAGGGAATGTCTTGGTGTTTAGAACAGGTTTGTACAGTGTGTGCAGAAGCAGAGAAAAGATTATAAGCGAGACTTCCCAGAATGCAAGAGAAAAGAAGCAATACTTCTCCCATAATGCCACAGTTATGTGCAGAAAGAGAACTTCCCTTTACCAATAAAAATTTGTTGTTGTTTTTTTAAAAAAACTTATAATCATCAAATTGCAACTGTAAGGCTGGGGCTCTCTCCCTCACCACTTGTGCCACTTTAGGTTCCACAGCAAAAACTTTCTCCCCCTCCTTCTCCTCAGTTTGCCATGTCAAAATAGATCCCTGTATCGATTCCTGAATAATTTCTGTATTAATATTGACTTTTTGTGCCAAATTAGTCACTTTTTGTTCCAAGTTATCAATTTTTATAGTCCTCGCATCCGTCTTCTTATAAAGCTGTTCCAGTGAATCATTAATCTTACAAAATGCAACCACTAAGGCTTCTTCTGTCAACATTCTTAACGATTCAAGGTCAATCCCAGATTCTCACAGTTTTATCTTGCAGGTGGAAAATTCCCTCAGCTCAGCTCTTGTAACAATTTCAAAGGCTTCCTCTAGGGGAAAACAATTTCTATTTGTATCAATCCTTTTAAGCACAGTTCAAACAATAAAGTTAGTTTCAATTTTCAGTTACTTTTACTCCTTTTTAAACGCAGAAGGAGACAATGGAAACAATGTATTTCTCTTCTTTAACTTACTGTCAGCAGACGATCTATTCACAGTCAATGAGCATATCCGAAGCTTCAATCTTACTAGCAGCCCGTTTCCAGGTTCAGAGCGGTGGTAATTTGACTTTCTTCACTCTCTCCTGCAGGCTTACGCGATCTTAAATTTCCCCCCTCTTCTCCTGCTTCCAAGGGGGGTTTGATGATTTAACCAATGGAAGTTTAATCCTTTATGAGAGACTTTCCAAGGCTTTAGCTTGCAGCCTCTTTGCTTCAATCTATTTACAAAAGGGGAAGGTGGACTTCCTGTTTGAAACCGCCCCGTTTCGGTGCCAAATTAAGACGTTTAAAAATCCAATTTTCCGTTCTACTCACGGGTAGTTGTTTTAAGATAAAATTGTCCACAGGAAAAAGTCAGCGCTCTCCTGCAACAGCAATGCGGCTTCACTCTGTGAAAGAAGCAGTCAATTCGAAGCACTGCGCCACTCACCCCACGTCGCTCCGGATCCCCGAAGCCGGGTTTCCCCGCGAGTAGGGGAGGCGCAAAAGGTGCCAGCCGAATCCCACGTCCACAAGCTTCTCCCGCCTGTGGTTTTTAGTGGGTCTCCGCCTTCGCCGTGGCGGCCAGACCCTGATTTCCACGGAGCGGATTCCTCCTGATCAGAGGAATTCTGCCATTGCCGGAGGCGCTAAGCCGGAAGTCTTAGCACTCACAACTTTTTCTCTTCAAACGAACCATGATATAGTGTGCTCTGGGCCACATATATATACTACAGGAAACTAGTATGTTTGCAACAAAAACATGAGGTGTGTAACACCTGAAAAACTAAAATACATACCCTACTGTTGTATGAAGGTAATACCATAGTTTCTTCAATGCCTAAAAATGTTTCAGTGAGGAATAACTCAGCTTCCAGAATAGAGGAAACAAAGGGGGGATGTCAGCAATAAAACAATGGTGGTACCAGAGAATATGGAGGATACAGAGTGAGAGGAATACTTAGAAGAAAATAAGTTCAGTGATGGATTATTTTGTGTTTGAGGCAATAGTGAGCCATCCATCTGTCCATGAAGAAGGGTTGAGTGGGGGAAAGTATGGGATAGAAGCAGAACTTGGTGACCTGTGTATTAGTGGTACTGAAAGTCAAAGAATTTGCTAGTCTTTCAGTGGCAGCCACAGAAAACACAGAATCGTTGTCTTTTGTGGCCGCAACTGAGGCAGGGAGGAAAGCAGATAAAACTTTTTTCTTGGTTAGATGATGGATACATGAATGAATAGTGACACAGGGAGGAAGAGAACCCGCTAAGCACAGTTTCTCAGTGGCCTACACCATAAAGGAGAAGTTTAGATTTTCATCCCTTCAGTTTCAGAATTGATTCAGACTGTTCAGTTGAGACCCAAGAAAACAAGGCAAGAATTACATTCTGCTTATAAGAATTGTGGACAGCTGTCTCAATTTTGTACCATTTTGCTCAGTCTACAAAATGGAGAGATTCATTTATCTCATAGGGTGGTCTGACAAGTCTGTTTGTTTGTTTGTTTGTTTGGTTGGTTGGTTCTAAGTCTCTTTGGGTTGCCGTGGACAAGATAAAGTTACTAACAAATTTAATTTCATTGGGGTGTGAGGAGCCAGAGAAACTGAGCAGGTGGAGGAAAGAGTTGAAATGGGTGGAGTGATAGGAAAAGGAGGAAGCCCTTCGTTCAGACTTTGCTGAGGGGTGGGGGCTGGGAGAGAAAAATGATGGTCTTTCCCGTTTATGACTTTGACTCAGTCTATCGCCAGCATGTAGCTCTTGACAGATTACTTCCAAGGGAATGCGGCCCTTAACATTAAAAAAAAATCCACCCCATGCATAAAGCTTTTCTATGCGATATGTCTTAGGTCTTCATAAGACTGCGGTTGTATGGAAGATTTGGCATACGATGCAGTATGTCCTCCAAATAAGGTTGCACCTTCTTGCAAGCAGTTTCTGTAATCAACACTTAACATTTTTGATCCGTCCCAAGTTGAAATGACTGCGATAAGGTACTGCTTTCTGTAACAATGTGTTGGATCTCTCCTTACATACACTTAAGTCCCTCAGAATGCTTAAGCCATGTTGTTTGGAGGAGCTTTGGATTATGTGAACATACTTAAGAGTGACATACTCTTATCCCTGTCACTAACAAACACTAGGAAACTACTTTTAGTGTCCGAAGCAGCTGAATATTTTGCTCCCATTGGACAGTGTTTTAAACACAAATGACAAATCTATGCAGTATATTATTCCTTCACAAGGATGCTTATGTTGGAACTTCGTTTGGACCAGTATGTCAGATGGATCATTTAAAATTGGTCTTAATGGCAAAAGACTGGTAGTTTCATTCTGGTAATAACAACTTTAAATGCATGCCATGTGTTGATGATTAGTTTATTTGACCCATTAGGACTTAACAGAAGAGGTTTGCATTGGGATTTTAAAGTTTTCCATGTTTGTTGTAAAATAATCCATGCTTATATTTGTGTGTGTGCTTTATTTCAGGAGAGCGGTTCAAGGTGGAAACGAAAACCATTCCTGCTGACTTTGAAGATCGTGAATCTATTTACAGAAACATAAAAGCAGGCCTGGAAGGTCTCGAGATTGGTGTCCTAGGTTTGTATCTTACTCTTATTTCCATGTTATTTGCTATGTTCTTGGAATCTTTGCTCCCAAGGAAAGTAGATAAAATTATTCAGTTCATAGCAACAAGTCATTTTGGAATAAACTTTGAAGCCTCTGTGCTTCATAAAACAGTTGTTCAGAAGTGGAAGAATTTGCACTGTTATCAAGAGTAGCTTATCCTACGAAAAAGGTCACCTCTTCTCTTATGTCCTTCATGCTTCAGACATCTATCTAGATACCTTTGTAGTAGTTTTCTTGTATTTTCCAGCATGGTGAAGTTCAAGTATTGAGACTAAAGCAGCTTCAAAGCTTAACCTCTTCCATTTTGCCCCTGCCTTCTACTGCATGTGTGATTGCTTAAATATGGCTAATAATATAGAGTCTAGGCCCCAGACATTTTTTCACCTCCTCAGTCAGAGATTAGTATTCTTGTTTAGTGGGTTAGATGGTTCCTTTAGGATTGAAGGACTTTCATAGAAGTCTTTCTTATTGTTCAGGCTCCTGCTTGTCTTGCACTCTTTATTCTGAGCCATATTAAGGAAATCTCTTCAGATACATTTGAATTCCAGTAATGTGTTGCATCTCCTTTCTGACTAGAGAATATCATAGAATCATAGAACTGGAAAGTGACACCGAGGATCATCTAGTCTAACCTCCTGCAGTGCAGGAATCCCATATGGGGATCGAACCTGTGACCTTGGTATTATCAGCACCACGCTCTAAAACCAGCTGAGTTATCTAGTGGTTGTATGAGTGGTAGAATATATGTAAATCTGCATCCACGTTTTCACTCAGTGTTATAGGCTAGATTTTTGCTTCTGGAAATGAAGCATTTTGCAGAGTATGATCAAATATAGGTGATCCCAGATTCATAAGTTATTAATTTGTTGCATTGGAGACTGCAACTGCAGAAATGATATTACTAAGGAACAGCAAACTAGTTTATATTGTTCACCAACTGGAGGAAAGACTGGGAAAAAATAAGTTGGTACTCCTCTTCCCTTGGGCATTGATTGATCTGTTTCTGCCCTGCCACCACAAGGTCCCTGAAGTGAGAAGTGCCCTGCTTACATTAGCTGAAATCAATTTCCATATCTTCCATTCATCTGTTTTGCTGACATTTGGCTACTTAAATATTTCATCGTAATATGTTGGAAAGTTGCTATGCCATATTGACTGGAGTTCTTAGACTTGGACTACTTCCAAGTCACTTCTTCTCAGCCCAGCCTATGCCATAGTGACATTAAATTGGGATAATGCCCTGCATGTTGCTCTGAGATCATTAAAGATTAACTTGCCCACCTACAGTGTGAGAACATGCCAGGAGCAAATGGCAACTGTTTGGGGGATACTTTCAATTCGGTAGGATTATCAGCTTAAACCAGGACTCACCAAGTGCAGGATCTCCTCTTTGGGGATGTGTATTCATAAGACTATTTTTTCTGAGCGATTCGTTGTATTCATACCATGCAACTTTCTCCTGCAATGCCCAAACTGGTCCCCCACTTGACTGCATGGCAAATGGAAGCCATAGCGGACCAGTACAGATTTCAGTTGCTCCACACAAAGTTAAGTGCAACGCCACTTGGAGTGGTCCTATACCATACTGTCAGACAGCATATGCATTTTGAATTTAGGAATAAAGCACCAGTAAACGAAGCAAGAGAAGCTCACACTAGCAGTTAAAATTAATTTAGATTTTCCCAATTCTCTCTGCACTTTGGGAGATGATGGGAGGTTTTCCCTGATACATTGGAGTGTCTACTTTAGTGTAAGCAGTAAGTCTGATAATAAAACCTGGGGACACTATATTGTGCCTTTGAAAAATTAGATTTAAACAATGCTCAGTAAATTTCATATGCTGCCAATTGATTGGGGGTGGAAGGAGGGGTACAATTTCACAGATATGAAGGGTATGAAAACAGCTTTATGGAATGCTTTCATTTGTTGAATCTGTGTATAATGTACCTCGAAATAGCACAGGAGCAAGCAAACCTATTCAAAAAGCCAGTAATTGTTGCTGAAAACATAGAATGCTTAATGTAATAAGAATGCTATTAATGAGGTTTCTCCTGCATTATTCTTTCACTCTACCTCTTCATCTACCTCCCAAAATTCTTTATGAACGGTTTTCAAAGAACTAGTGTGGTGTGTTGGTTTATACTGCCATCTAATGTACTGATGATGATCTGACTTGGGACTGATGTAAGAATACTGTCCCTTTGCAGGTTACTTTCTTCCCAAAATGACTCACTGTGTCATAAATACCTACTCTTCTGCAGTCATTTCTAATGAACAGAATCACAGTGGATGCTGTGATACAGTTTATGATCAGAAACTTGGAATGTTAATTTCTGATAATGAAATAAACTATCGCTTGGTATCCTTGCAAGTGTCGAGTGGAAAGTTTATTGGCATTGGACATAATGCACACAAAAAGGCAAAACAAAGATAAAGGTATTCTATGAGGAAAACTTTGCAAAATGGAGTAAAAAAAGTAGAGATCAACTCTTCTGACAGCCTATTATTATTATTAATATTTAAATCTCTTACCCTCCATCTCTACCCATTTCCTGCTCAGCATCCAAGAGGGCCTGTAGGGAAGGAGGTAGTCTTTGAGATATTTGGAACATGAGTTGTTTAGGGGTTTTGAATACTAAAATGAGCACCTTGAAATGGGTTCCAAAATGTCTGGTAGTCAATGCAGCTGATCTAAAATAGGGATTATATGCGTTCTAAATCGAACCCCAGCCAGTAATCTGGCTGTTGCATTTTGGACCAGTTTAAGTTTCTGAGTCCTCTTTAGCACCTGTCTTTCCAGGATTCAAACACAGTTTATTGGCCCTTATCCAGTCCATCACTGCATCTAGACACCAATTAAAAGCTTTCACAGCCCCTCCTGATTCAGATGTTATGGAGAAGTATGTCACCAGCATACTGGAGTTGCCTTTAACAGAATAAGTTAGGGGTCAGCAACCTAAGGCCCATGGGCTGGAAGTGACCCACGGAAATCGTTTGACCGGCCCACGAGCCATCCCCCGAACCAAGCTACCCGCTTGCACACTGCGTTAAACCAGCGCTGCGCGGGGACTCATTTTCATGGCGCCGAAAATCGCATCTGCGCAGATGCCAAAAATTGCAGGCGCTCACGCAATCCGGCCCATGGAGGGATCTCAGTGGGACTGATCCGGCCCAGGCAAGATAAACCTTGCTGACCCCTGGAATAAATTATGTTGCCTCTCCTTTGCCATTGTTCAGTGATCTTCTGTGTCCACATTGTTGATATTGTAAGAAACTCAGATGAATTTATAATCTGAAGTATCAAGAGTTTTCCCACCAGGAACTGAGAGTCTAGGCATCAAGTGAATTTAGATCATTTAGAAGCTGAATATAGTGATGTACACATTTCATTTCAGAATGTAATACCTTGTGTGAACTTTTCTTTCTATTTTCCCCCCAGTAAATAATGTGGGTATGTCATATACTTATCCTGAATTCTTCCTTGACGTTCCAGACTTAGATAAAGTAAGTATTGTCTTCTACTCTTGCCCCTCTTTTAAATTTTTAAGATAGACTTGTAAAAGAATAAGCACAACTTTGGATGTATTTCTATAAACATGATAAAAATAAGGTAGAATACGGTAGCAAAAAGAACAAAGAGTTTTCTATGCAGTCTCATAAATAATTGAATACTAAAATTGAGGTTCACAGTGATCATGTAACCCAAATACAAGGATTTAGGTTGTTGTCACAACCCAGTCCCATCTCCTAAATACTGATAAGATGGCTTTAAGTTAAACTTACTTTTGCATATCTTTTTCTTAAGGTGGTTAGGCAGGTTTCCTCTCAATTTTATTAAGGTATTTATTTTGATACAGAGGAATCAACAGTTGAGGCTACCATGCTAGTCACTAAGACCAAAAATTGACCGATTTTGTGTTTTGCAACTACTTCATGTTTAAATTATCTTGACTGTTTTAACTGCTCATAAAATTTGGAATATTAGTGCCATGCACATAAGTGAGCAATTCTGGGTTAACCATGGTGCTGAATGGGTTTTACTGCACCATGCTATCAAGTTGATAAAACCTATTTCCACCCACTTGGGTTTTCCTTGGCTTGGTTTGACTAGCAATAAGCCAAAATATTTTCTCAAAACTTGAGAAAATACAGGTTTATTTCTAGCCACTCAGAGGTAAATCAGAGTTTGCTGAGATTTGTATTATCAGCCAAGAAATTATGAAGCTAAGGAGCATCTCTGTCACAATCTCTTGTCCACTTCTCTTCCTTATCACATGAAACAGTGTAAGTTATTCAATAGCATTTATTACCAGAGCAAAGGTACTTATTCTGCATACCTGTGAAGTGTTCTGTATTGAGTATAGCTGATGTGATAGTGGGAAACTTTTGTGTTATTTTTAAAATTTAACAACTGCTTCTTCATCTGACTTAAGTAAATAAGCACGTCATACATCTCAATTGCTGCCATTTTTGTTTAAATCAGGAATTTATGGTATCCTGCTATAGTGCCGTAGTTCATTGGGGTTTTTTTTCTTATAGACAATTGACAAGCTGGTGAATATTAATATCATATCTGTGTGCAAGGTAAGTGCCACCTTGTGTAGATGTGCGGGGAGAGGATATGGCACCTTTTTTCTATTTGTCAGTATCAAGTAATTCAGTTGTTTGTCATAAATATCGTATTCATCCATGCAGTCTGCCCATTGTAGGTACAGTTTCACACTCCTGTTTTGTCAGGTTGTTACAATTGCTTGCCTGGAGCAATAGCTTCCACATAAGTCTGTTTTCTTTAGTAGCCTCTGGAAGTGACTCTGCAGCTGATAATAACACAACTTTCTCTCTCAGAATGCTCTGGGATGCTATAGGGAAACATCAGTGGTGGCTGAAGCAATGGTACACTCAGAGTGTTACTGCTGCCTGCCCATCAGGGTTCATCAGAGGGAATCCACCAGAGAGCATTTTGCTCTCTGTAGCCTGCTCTGGTCCAAAACTATTCTTTTGTTACCCACAATGCTCATTTTTTAAATAATCTTGGAGTTCTGAAAATTAGTTATAATTTCTAAAGCACTATTCCTGGCATCTCCCCCGCTTCCATAGAATATGATGTTGGGGAAGGAGCCCCACTGATTCACATAAGCATATCACACCAGTGCAAATGCTCACATCTGCTGACTGTTCTTGTATTCAAAGAGCTTCAAGCATGTGGCCTTTCTGAGATGTTTCAGGTGGACACTGCATATGAAGTGGTCATGAGCTCTTGATTGCCCTTGCAATCACTATGATTACATGGTTTGTCCCATTACCACATGAAAATGCTTAACTGAAAGACTGTAAGTGATAGTTAATAAAAGCAGGAAATACCTTTATATTTGTCATATTTAGCTTGGATTTAATTCTCCAAGGTCCCCTGTTTCTGTTATGTTTGCATGGTTATCCTTTCCTCCATCTCCAAATACAATGAGATGACAGCTTTAAAAAAGAAGTTTATCATAGCAATTATAAAAGGTGACATTAGGAATAGCGCTCCCAAAATGTAAATTGCTATACAAGTTTGTACATTGTTGCAACTTCTGTCTGGCATAGGTCGTTTTTCATTCCCGCTTTACACATTATGATGAGTGTGACTCAGCAAAAGTCACCGATTTACTCCATGACAGACCCAGGACATCTATATCCTCCAAGGCCATCTCTTGGCAAAGGAATTGTGTAGGATAGGACATTATGCAAAATGTGTACAAAATGGCTGTCCCCATTCTGCTTCAATTATGACACCAATGATTTGTTTAGACCTGGCGCAATCCATTAAAAAGAAGAAGCATTGTAGCCAGACCACTTCAGTTCATGTCAGCAAGATTTGCCCGTGGCTCACAGCCATTAAAGATGATGATAGAGGCTGCATTGTGGATTGCATTGCTTGTCCTGTTCTCACACTTTAGCATACTGTGATGCTGGATTTTAGAATTGGTTGGTGCCTATTAAGAAGAATCACAGAATCTAAAGTAGAATGGAGCCAAAAGAGCATCTATTTCTCTTTCTACCTTAAATCACAGTACCATACAAACTTCATGATAATCCTCACAAAACTTCCACTGTCCTTATGCCATCATTTGAACTTTGTGGTATGGTGGTGGCGTAACTAGAATTCTTGTACGTCTACCAGAAATCAGTGCCTAGAATCAGTCTTATGAGGTATTTGACTGTAATTTCACCAAGATGGTATTTAGAAGCCCCTAATCAGTGGTGCTGTAGCAGTACAAACAAGAAAGAAGAGCAGACTACTGGTGTGTGCTGTAACAAGTACAGATGATTTCATCTGATTCACTGCACATGCTTTGTGCAAGAACCAAGTGACACCAATAGAATAAAAATATGCTGCTTCCACAAATTAAGGCCTTCAATTCTCCTAGACTATTTTGAGGTGAAGAGGTGTTGGTTTCTTTATGAGGAGGCAGAGAGGCTTCCCTCAATCTGGTGTCTGCATCCCACTCAATCACCAGGTTTTTGTTTCTTATTTATTTTTTCAGATGACACGATTGGTGCTGCCCAGCATGCTGGAAAGGTGAGTCACACAAATACTATCCAGACAGTCATCATTATTTATAGGGGAGAATCCTTTCTTTGAAAAATTCATTACTATGACTAATCAGCCTGGCCTCCATGTTTCAGTGGCAAAGTAATGCCGTGTGAGTCATGGTTCTGGGTGCATGAATCATCAGACGTGGAAGCCTATCTCCACTTGATTCCCTTTTTTATTTTCCCTTTCCCCTTCACTGTTGTGGTGATTTCTTTTAAAATAGAATTTTAAAAAACCCTTCTGACTCATCGGTGTGAACTCAACAACCTGCAGTTCTGTGGGGGTGGCTGTGGTTACTGGGATGTTCCCGGGAATAACCTTCTTAAAGCCATTTCTGAGAGGCACGAGAAGCAAAATGGGTATAGAGAATAAGCTCTAGTTGTATTGCAGGTGGCAGATTGAGGGAAGTGTGCAAACAAAAGCAGGAAGCTCCTGGAATAACATGGTGCTGTAATATATACAACCTTTTGGTGCTTGTCTCCTGTAATGCTTCCTGCCTGTAAGGCTAGCACACCAAGTCCTATAGAGTTTGTGTTGGCGTTTCCCAGTCGCTTGACTGCTGCACAACGCAGATAGTCCTTCTGAAAGTGTAATACTCCCCACTTCCTCCATTCCTCCCACATGAATTAGAAAGAAAGACTGGATGCACCTGCCATTGGTATCTTCCTCATTTTGCTTCAGACTGGTATAAGTGAAGTGTCATTTTCAGCACTGTGTCTTGTTCAACATTACAAATGGTCTTCCATCCTTTCAGGATTCTTCTATCGCAGAGGGGAATGTGTGGTATTCCAGATGTTGCTGAGCTATTGATCACGTCATCTCTGATGACTGGTCATGCTGGCTGAGTGATGGGAGATGGGAGGCCAGCAGCATCTCAAGAGCCATAGGTTTCCCACCCCTCTTCTGCAGGGATCAATTCCCTCTTGCTCAGTTGAGACACATACTAAGGTAGCTGGAAAACTAGTCTCGCTGCAGGTGATCTATTCCAATCTCTTCATTCTTGGTAGAGTTCCCGCTTGCCTCCATAAGAATTCTGCCCACCCACTTTTACTGACCTGCGGTGACTCAGTCTAGAGATCAAATAATTGCTAATGTATATTTCACAAGCTTCTGAATTTCTTGACTTCAACCGTAACAATGTTGATGCAGACAGTTCAATTCCCTTTTATAGATTTCCTCTTATATGTGTTCCTCACATATCTCAGACTTGCTCGGAACTTCTCTGAGACCGTAGTAGTCTTTAGCATCCAGTTTAATACTGCCATACCACTTGCTCTAGTTCTGAGCATAATACAGTGGAGATCATCTGTTCACTCCCTGTGGATGATGGTACACTATCCTTCTCCGGAGTTTAGGATGATCAGGAAGAGTTGGAAGTAGTCAACTCTGGGGTTGTGATGATTGTAAAGACTCTTACCTCTGCCACCATTGCATTTGCTCATTGTTGTCCAGAGGAACTCTTCTGGATGGTGAAAGGTCATGTTATTAACTATAGTTTTGTATCCAGTCTTTCATACTTTTTAGCTACAGGTTCAAATATGCAGTAGCATCTCCACTCCAGAGTTTTCTGAATAAAACCAATTATTTGGATCTGTTCTAGGCTGGTTTTAGGCCTTGTTTTGGCACAAACAGCTGTGGTGGATAACATATCTGGGAGATGGGCAAGGGAAGAAGAATAAGAGTTTGGATTTGATATCCCGCTTTATCATTACCTGAAGTGCCAGCCTGCTGTTTCTTTTGGATCTGTCAGTAGTTTTCAGAGCTATCAACTGTTATATGCTTCTGGGCCATCTTGCTGGGATGAGTATATGTGATACCATTCTTCCAGCAGTTCCATTACCATACAGATGTTTGTACTCAGAAAGTGGTGATTGGAGAATGCTGTCTTACCCTGTGGCCTTTGACCTATGGTGTACCACAAAGTTCCATTTTCCCCCTCGTGCTTTTGAGTATTTACATCAAATCTGCTCCTTCCTCCTGGGCCATGTTCAGAAAGTGGTGGGGGGGGGATTAGTGTTCAGACCCTGGGCTCTCACTTGTGGGGTGCCTCAGGGTTCTGTCCTCTCTCCCATGCTTTTCAACATCTACATGCAGCCGCTGGGAGAGATCTTCAGGGGGTTTGGGCTGGGTGTTCATCAGTATGCAGATGATACCCAGCTCTACCTCTCTTTCAAATCGGAACCAGTGAAGGCGGTAAAGGTCCTGTGTGAGTGTCTGGAGGCGGTTGGAGGATGGATGGCGGCTAACAGATTGAGGTTGAATCCTGACAAGACAGAAGTACTGTTTTTGGGGGACAGGAGGCGGGCAGGTGTGGAAGACTCCCTGGTCCTGAATGGGGTAACTGTGGCCCGAAGGACCAGGTGCGCAGCCTGGGAGTCATTCTGTCCATGGAGGCACAGGTCAATTCTGTGTCCAGGGCAGCTGTTTATCAGCTCCACCTGGTACGCAGGCTGAGACCCTACCTGCCCACAGACTGTCTCGCCAGAGTGGTGTATGCTCTGGTTATCTCTCGCTTGGACTACTGCAATTCGCTCTATGTGGGGCTACCTTTGAAGGTGACCCAGAAACTACAATTAATCCAGAATGTGGCAGCTAGACTGGTGACTGGGAGTGGCCGCCGAGACCATATAACACCGGTCTTGAAAGACCTACACTGGTTCCCAGTATGTTTCCGAGCACAATTCAAAGTGTTGGTGCTGACCTTTAAAGCCCTAAACGGCCTCGGTCCAGTATACCTGAAGGAGCATCTCCACCTCCATCGTTCTGCCAGGACACTGAGGTCCAACACCGAGGGCCTTCTGGTGGTTCCCTCGCTGCAAGAAGCCAAGTTACAGGGAACCAGGCAGAGGGCCTTCTCAGTAGTGGCACCCTCCCTGTGGAACACCCTCCCACCAGATGTCAAAGAGAAAAATAACTACTAAACTTTTAGAAGACGTCTGAAGGCAGCCCTGTTTAGGGAAGCTTTTAATGTTTAATAGGTTATTGTATTTTAGTCTTTTGTTGGAAGCCGCCCAGAGTGGCTGGGGGGACCCAGCCAGATGGGCGGGGTATAAATAATAAATTATTATTATTATTAAATCTTTGGATGAAATCATCTGGCGTTTTTGAGCTGAGATGTCACCAGGATACAGATGACACACAGCTTTTCCTCTTGATTCCATTGTCTGATCTCAGGGAAGAAGTGGGGGTGATGAACCAGTGTCTAGAGTCAGTGCAGGGTGAATAAAGGTTAACAAGCTGAAACTTAATTTCACAAAGCAGAGTTATTATTGGTTATGGGTACTGGAGACCTAGATAAGATAGTTCAATCTGTCCTGGTTGGGGTTACACTGTTCTTTAAGTAGTAGGTATGTAACTTGGGTGGGGGTATTCCTTGATCCATCACTTTCCATGGATGCTAACTTGTGTTTTGTCATCTTCAACTGATAATCCATCTGTGACCAAACCTGGAGAAGATGGGCTTGGCATAAGTAATTCATGCAAAGAATCCACCACCATGTTTGGTGTATAATATTTGTATACTATCTTAGGATGACGCTGATGATGACAGTAATGATAATAATAAATGTGCACTTTGACTTTATAAAACATATTTTATAGCCACAAGAATTGAGAACAAAAAGCATTAAACATCAAATGCATTGCAACCATAAATTGGTGGTTTAGTACTGCAACGATCATGATTTCACATATACAAATAGAAACTAATCCCCTGCCTCAGCCCACTCTGTGCGGTATAATAAAACCACAGTAGTATGAAATTGATGCCTTCTATAAAATAGACAAAAATTGATTATTAAAAATAATTAATAGTTGCAAGGCAGTTCACAGAACTAAAGCAACATAAAGCAATTAAATACATAGCTACTCCGTTTCCTATCTAAAAATAGCAGCACACCACACTTCACCAGAAAGTGCACTGAAATAAAAATGTCTTCATAGTCTGCTTAAAGGTCAATGCAGACCATTCTGACCACTCGTGAGCAGCATCTTGTGCAAGTAGATGGTTGTTAGAACAGACTGACACTCCCTGAGAAGCAAATGCTATGCAGTCTTTCTCGAGGTGCTAGAAATTGTTCCAACCCTCTTAAGAAAAAGATCCACATTCTGTGGTAAGGTTACTTACATTCTGCATAAAGCCAAATTCATCACCTGTTATGTATATTCTATCCATAACCATACTGCACAAAGATAAGTGGTACACTGTTCAGCACAACAGCACAATCTTTGCCTAGAGCAGTGGTGCACAATTCAAATCACTGCAAACATTAAATTGTTGCCCCCCCCCCCCCCGGCCGCCTCTAGAAGTTAATTGTATTACAGAGGCAGCTTGCTTTTTACCACTTTACATAGAGCTGGGGCAGACGAGGGTTGCCATAACAACAATGGGAGAGCTAAATATAGCATGTTTTTCTACAATTTTGCTTAAGGTAGAATGCTGATGAGGTATTAGGGTGTGTTCAGTCAGTCACTTTGTGCATTCATGTTAGACAAATCTGATTAGAGAGAGCTAGAGAATGTGTAGTAAAATTTTATATATAAAGAGATCCATTGCCTCAGTTCCAGCTTGCCAAGCTATTGTCCGGTCTCTCTCACACCTTCTACCCCCCATCCCGCCATGATCTTGGTATCTGAGCAAAGTCTCCATAATTGCTGTTGGTTTTATAATTCTTATCCTCTAACCTATCTTGGGGTTAATTTGTAGCCTTGACTTTCACAAAGGAAAAATGCTTGGATGGAACCATTGTTGAACGGGAAACGTTTTGTTTTGTCATTGAATCTGTTCCGGCTAGTGCCCCACTTTATCATGCGTTGTACCTACAAAGAGATAACCTTAGTGCCCTGGACTTCAGGGAAATCTTGTAGCCACTAGGACTGTAGCATTAAAATATTTGGATTGCTCCATTTTAAAAACATTTTTAATCAACTGCAAATTGGGTAAGAGACTTTTAAATTTGTTGTACTTCTTATTTAGTACTGGTAAAAACTGCAGACGGAAACCGCCATGTCAAAAAATGCATTCACTTTTTGTGTGTGAGAGAATGAAGAATGCCCGTTCTGAATTATGCCTGTTGCAAAACATGCATGCTTAGTATAAAGGAAAAGGCATGTACTTGGTTTTTAGAGCATTTACTTTCTTACAGTTTTCTTGAATGCATGCTTACTTGGATTCTTATTCTATTATCCAGCTCATTGAATTAATGCAATTAAGATTTCTAGGAGCAGCTATTTTTGAAATTGACCCACCAACACTGTGTAGATAGTGTTGCGTACTTATTGCAATATCTTTCCATTATCCATTTTCTTCAGTATTCCACAAAGTCATGTTCCCAATGCACAGGAAGTATTAACTTCCTTCTCTGTGCTAATTATCACTCCCCTCCCATATAACATTAACATATTAATTGTAGCTATCTTGTGATTGCTTGAATGCATGAAATAACTGTCCTCAATCACATGATGGTGACTTTAAAAGTTAGAATGGAGGATTTGAGAGAACCCAGTGAATTCCCCTGCTGTGAGTTGCATGGAAGTAATTCTTTCCCTCCTCAGGCAACTGGCTAGCTACAATTTTGCTTTAAAACATCTTACCCAAATTACCATATTTCATTTACAATAGAAGAGGTCCTAAAGTTTGGCTTTTGGCTTATTCGCAACTGAAACAAAAACTCCAAAATTGTTTGCAAAGAACATTCTCTAAATGAGTAGTTTGATCTAGTAAAATATAATTGAGCTTGATGGGTTTTTTTAACCTGTAACAGGAAAAGCATACTACGTTGTGTAAAGCTGGAATTGCATTTTGTTTGAAATGATACCTGCAAAAGGCAAATCCAATTGTTAGGGGTGGACCATGGGCAGCATTTTGAGATGAGTGTAGAGTGAGTAAGATAGTCTAGGGATCAGACCTGATGAAAGAGGTAGGGCCAAAGGTCAAACAGGGTCAGGGTACAAGCTAGGAGTTGGAACCAAAGAAACACGAAAGAGCCCAAAATTGGGCAAGAAATTTAATAATTTGCTGTACTATTTTGTTCAGGTACTGGTAAAAACTTCAGCATTCTGCCCAGCATCTAGTCCAGCATTCTATTTTTACATTGGCCAACCAGATTCCTGTGGGAAGCACACAAGCAGGACATGAGCACAGTAGCAATCTTCCACTCATGATCTGGTGCAGAATGCCACGGCGAGACTGCTTACAGGGTTCTCACCATGGGATCACATTCATCCAGTGCTTTACCAGCTGCACTGGCTCCTGGTGAAGTACAGGCTCAGGTTTAAGGTGCTTGTTTTGACCTTTAAAGCCCTATGTTACCTAGGACCCTTGTACCTACGGGACCGCCTCTCCTGTTACGCCCCGCGGAGGACCTTAAGGTCCATAAATAATGACACTTTGGAAGTCCCGAGGCCCAAGGAGGTTAGATTGGCCTCAACCAGGGCCAGGGCCTTTTCAGCTCTAGCCCTGGCCTGGTGGAATGCCCTACTGCAGGAGATTTGACATTTTTCCACAGGGCCTGCAGGACGGAGCTGTTCCACCTGGCCTTTGGGCTGGACTCAGTCTAACCCCACTCTCATTTTTTAAAAAAAATAAATAAATTATGGTACGCCTTATATGGGATTTTGTACATAAATTTTGCCTCTACTCTTTTTGCTGGCCCATGTGGGACCAGCGTGGCTAGTTGGCCCTGGTGAATATTTGACGTTTTCTCCTCTTGTGGCTTTGATCTATGGGCTACCACTAAAACGAGGCTCCATTTTAAGCTGCATTTTAAACTATATTCTAACTTATATTTTAATTAACTATTTGTTTGGGGGTTGTTGTTTTTTATGTTTTTACTGTTTTTGTATTCGGTGTTAGCTGCCCTGAGCCCGGTCTTGGCCGGGGAGAGGGGGTATAAATAAAATTATTATTATTATTAAATAAGAAGCAGGACTGAAGAATAAGTTGGACAAAAAACAAAACAAAAAAAACACCCCCAAGACAGAATTCACGAACATGCTAGAGTTCAGGAAGACCTTTATGCTTCTTCCTACCCAGAAGGAATCAGTGGGTGGGTGGAATCAGGCAAGAAAGTTCTTTGCTTAGAAGGCCAATTCAGTGACATAGGGCAAGGCAGCTGCATACAGATCCAGCACCTCCCGACAGCCATGTTGGTGATAAAATGGATCTTTACATTAGAAGGTTAAAGTTTTGTACTTCTTGGAATAGCAGTAGATGCAGCATTTTCAGTGTTTACAAGTAACCACGTTCATTAGTCATGCATAGACTTCCCCTGCTTCTTAGCTTGTGGGAAACTGCCATGCTGTAGAAATAAATTAACAAATTGTCTAGGAGCACCTTAGAGACCAACTAAGTTTGTTCTGGGTATAAGCTTTCATGTGCATGCACACTTCTTCAGATACACTGAAACAGAAGTCACCAGACCCTTATATGCCATGCTGTAGAAAGGATCATCAGGATTTCAGCTGCAAAGTAGCAAATACTTGAAGAAACATTCCTTTGTTTTTTTAAAACAATCATTGACAACAACATTTGTCTCCTGTAAAACCTGTACAGTGTGCGGAATCAGAATTATTTGTCCCTATTAACTCATGCTGCTTTTCTTTTAATTGGCATCTGAAGAGGTCTCTCTGAATGCACACATAGGTGTGTTGACTTTCATTTTATAGCAGAAGCATGACCCAAGATTGTGGGTTGGCACCAGAGGATTGTGAGGTTGGGCATTTCTCTTGGAAGAAAAGTAAGCACCAAAGCAGGAGCCAGAGAGAAGCTAAGCTCTTAAGAGACATTAAATTATCATTTCAGAACAACACGTTGTTATCACATATCCATATGCACAGGTATATGCACCCACAGAGCACATGCTGAGACCTAAACTGTCACTTAGGGAACTGGCCATGGAAAAAATATTTGTAAACCAGACTTTGGTTTCTGTAATAACCTGTTTCAGTTCTTCTGTTTCTAATGGTTCATTTGATATGTTATGTTTACCTCTTCAGGTCCAAGGGAGTTATATTAAACATTTCCTCTTTTACTGCGATTAACCCAACTCCATTGCTGACTGTGTATTCTGCAACCAAGGTAAATTTATTTATCCCTTTATTGCATTTATGTACTGTGCATCCTACCAAGTTATCTGGATGGTATACAGTAGAATATAATTCACAATAAAATCCTTTAAAATTAAAATTGTAAACTAAGTCACAAAGAAGAAAGCCCAGCAAAAAGTGAGCATAGGTGTTTTTATATATATATAGTTAAGAGATGACATGATGTTGTCTCTGTTCATGCTTTCCCCCCAGATGTTGTGAACTGCACCTCCTATCAGGAATAAAAAAATTAACCAAGTGCTTTCTGGTGGGCAGTCACTGTAATTTGTAAGCATATTTAGCAAATGAACTTGTTCATATTTCAAGCAACATTTAGAGCATGGGATAGCACACATCAAAGTTGACGTCTCTAGAATTGCACAGGGGGAGGGGGGTATTCCAGAGACCAATGTCACGATGGAAAAGTTGTCAACGAGATGGCAGTCCACCAGCCATGATGGCACAACCAGCTGGACTGCCTCCAATGATGGTCAAGATTGATGAGGTCTGTCTAGGGGAAGGGAGTCTGCCAGGTATCCCAGTCCCAAGTTGTTCAGGGCTTTATATGTTAAAAACATAGCACTGAGCATGGTTTGATAGCAAATATAGACAGCTATTCTTTTTACTCTTTTAGTGCATGTGTGCTATGTATTTATTTCATTTATGAGTCACTTCCCATGAGGCATCCCAAAGCACTTTATAAAAGGTGTATTATGTGTATAGCTAGGTACCCTACTAAGCACCCTAACTGCTGCATTCTGCTCTAGTTGCAGCTTCCAAGCTAAGCCCAAGGGTAGCCCCACATAAAGCTCATTACAGTAATCTAATTATGAGGTTACAAGTAATTATGAGATTATTTGTCCTTCTGAGTTTGCCAGATGCAAAACTCCCATATCAGACCTTAGTTAGCTCCTTCTCATGAGATTTAAGCCAGTCTTGTTCACTATTGAGGTTGGTTGGATATAATACTAAACCACCATTTAACATTATGAATATAAACCACTGTGAGGTTTGGGCTCATGTAGCTCTCTCCCTCCTCCAGCGCATCTGTGAGGAGCTGAGGAGCTTTTGTTTCCAGTTTAGATTAACCACAGCTTGCTGTGTTATGCAACACAAGTTGTGGCTATTCTTGACTAAGTTTGGTTGAAACAAATTAATTTTAAAACAGTTTAATAAAGTGAGTTTTTTCAACTAACCTTAGTTAATATTAATTTCAGCTGAGGAATCTTGACAGCATGCTAACCTATAGTTAATCTGAAATGGAAGTGGGAAACTTCTGATTGCCTTGTGGCTTCTCTGAAGGAAGACAGAGTTGAGGGGAGAATGTGAGGCTGTGACTCTTCCTCGTCATGTTAAACCATCGTTTGGCATTATGTTACAAGCCACACCGTAATCTCTAAAGGCTGAGATTCTTAGAAAATTTAATGTTGCATTTCTAGGGAACTGTGGTATGTATGTTGCATATATATATGGCACTCACCGTTGCCATTTCTAATTCATCTGTTTAAGGTAGATGAGAATATAGTTTGAACACAAAGTGATGGTTATGAACATGTTTTAGTTGGTGAAGATGATATACTTTTTAAAAACTGAGCTAAGCATGTGATTCTAGAAACTCTGGAGAAAGGAGAGCATCTAGATGAGCATTCTCATCCTGATCCAGCATGGTTTGGTTGCAGTCCCCTTGTATAACTTCCGTCCCATACACACAGCTTTTGGCTTGGAATATCACCTTCTGCCAAAGGCTATATTTGTAGAATTAGGCAGGGTTTATCTTTCATGAGGAAAATATATAAATTATGCTATAAGTTCATCTGCATATAGTACATTCCTAACATACTTTTCCATTGCATTTATTTAGGCTTTTGTTGATTACTTCTCTGAAGGTCTCAGTGCAGAGTACAAAAATAAAGGTGTCATTCTGCAGGTGAGGTGAACTGTTTTGTTGTTAATACCTCTACTGTCGTTTAACTGGTTGTTACCAGTTAAGATGCTGACCTCATTCCAAAGTGTGGCAACATCCGAGGCTTTGCTTGGAGTCCCAGTGCTGACCTAGGCTTGGTGGTATCCACTAGAAGCAGTGCCTTTTCATCAGTTGTGCCCACTTCGTGGACTGAACTCCCTCCGGAGGTGGCTCTATTTAATTATTTATTTTTAGTGTCCGCCTGAACATGACTGTTCCAAAATTTCTTTAAGGTGGAACAGTTTCTTATATTGAGTTGCTTTTACTGCTGCTGCTGCTCTTCATAACCAATTTTTGTGTGCTAATTGATACTTACAAGGTTTAATGTGTAACTTTATGTTTTATTTATTTAGTCCATTTTTAAACTGCTCTTCATCAATTAAGAACCTAGGGCAGTTTAAAATATATCTATTTAAAACAATAACATTCAGTGGGTGACATTCCTTACTTAGGAGTAGACTCATTGAAATAAATGGATTTAACTAAATTGATTGTGGTTGGAAGATCCTTTGCTGTTTTTCTGTAACTTTACTTTGGGGAAATGGAACACCTATGTAAGCTATCTTAGAAGATGAATGAATAAAATATTTAATTGAGAAAAGGCAATGTGGAAAGGTATTACAGTACTAAATGTGTATTTAAAGAACGACAGAGATGAATAGACCAGCTCTTAGACCAAAAACTGTATAATGCTATGACTGCTACATTTAGTTTAGTTGCCAGTAGTCCATCCTTTGGCGCCACCCAGTGCTGTAGCTGAGCAACACAACTTTAGATACTAGGCAAGTTTGCACGTAATATTAAACCATGGTTTAGCACCACATACATGAGCGAAAACAATCCCAAGCAAAGACTCATGCTCGCATGTTGAGCTCTTTTTCTCAGCTTTTCCATGCAGCTGGGAAAAGGACTTTGGCCATGTTTCCTTTCAGTCATCCCATCCAATCAAGATTGTGGTTTAGCACATAGGTAGGACACAAAGGAATATGGTCCCCCATCCCTGGCTTCTCTGCCCAGCCCTAAGGACTCTCCCAAGGCCACACCCTCCACTGTTTCCCCCCCTTCATTAAGTATGTTTACCTGGCTGGAATCTCTCCCTGAACTCTAATAATTCACCTATATTGCCTGGATGCAGGATAGAGAGGCATGTATTAGGTGGGTGTAGAAACTACAAAGGTAAAAAATTGTATTCATTGCTGTATCCACTTTTGCCTCCTGCCCACCAGTGGCAGGTAGTTCCTGAAGAGTTGCCCAGAAAGGAACACAGCCCTTGGTCTGAAAAAGGTTACCCACCCCTGGTTTATCACAAACTCTGGTTAATTAAACAAACCCATTTCACAACCTGTTGTTAAAGGTTGATCAGAGTTAGCATGAACTACGACCCCAAGTTTGGACAGCACAACAAGCCAAAGCCATTGTCCTGGCTCTGCAGCTGATGGATTGGGGACGGGGCTTAACATGCAAGCCTAATGCTTCACTTGGGATTGTTCCAACTCAAGCTCACAGTATTAAGCCATGGTTTGGTGTTGGGTGAAAGTGGGACTTTTCAAGACTTACAGTTAATTAACTTATATCTTGCATTTTGGTCTTATAAACTGTGTTAAAGGTTCACTTAAAATCTAGAATAGATTGGTTTGTGTATGCAGGATGCTACCCAGAGGTATGGTACAATGAGAGCTACACAGTGAGATGTGGCTTGATACGAGCTACCCATCTTCTCTTTCCATTGCAGACAGTAGTCTTATTGGCACCTATAATCAGTATCAAAATGATGCATATTACTACTATTTAAATAAATACTTTGGAAATCAACAGTGACTATAGCTTTTAACTACCCAAATGGTCTTATTTCCACAAGGGGATATTTACATCAGGCCTGCCACATCCTTAAGAACCAGCATACCTGAGTTAGGCAAAGTTTGCTACTGCCTTGTGCCACCCCTTCCCCAGTCCTTTCTCCTGATTTGGAATCACTGGATTGGTGACAACAGCAGGGCAGGGAAAGGAGAGAGCAGGTGGGAGCACATATGTGGAAAAGAAGCACCATATCCCTGTCAGCAGTTACCTGATGCAAGGTCTTCTGATGGCCATTTTAGTAGAGATAATGGCTATTGGGGTGGAATAGAACATCAAAAGTGAACTAGTTGCGTTTGGAGAAGAATTTGCACACCATAAATTACTGATGTTTTAATGATTTTCTATAAATTGCTTTGTGAAGTCTACCTAAAATGCAAAAATATTTAATAATAAATGGTTGAATGTGAAAACATAGTTGCATATGATATAGTGAAAGCTGTTTGCATGTTGAATCACTTCATATTCATCATGATACTTGTTTCTTGGCATAATAATTATCCATGAAGGCATATTTTAAGAACCAGAAAAACATTCTGCTATTCCTTTCCTTTTCAGAGCGTTCGGCCATATTTTGTAGCTACAAAAATGAGCAAAATCCGTAAACCATCAGCCTTTAAACCTACTCCTGAAGCCTATGTAAAAAATGCCCTCAACACCGTTGGTCTTGAGACACAAACTTCTGGATGCGCAACTCATTCATTGGTGGTATGTATTAGTCAGTTTATTGCTCTTAGTACATTTCCTATTTGTGGAAAGAAAATGGGGATGGAGAACCTTTTTGACTCCCATTGCAGGTCAACTTTGACAGATGGGCGGGACAACCTACCTGTCATTCACATGATGTCATGATGACACCAGATAGCTCACAAGTGAGTTGTCCTGCCCACCAGCTGGCTGCCGGGCACTTGGGAACCACTATGCAAAGCCCTGCACAGCTGATACAGAAGGCTTTAGCTGAAATATTTTTTGCAGGCTTTGGTGCTTTGGCTCCTTGAACCAAATGCTTTCCCTTGCCAATGCATTACAAGGATTGCACTTTTAAGGCTCCCAGTTGTGCCATGTCTTTATTTGCCCCACACCTGACATCATATATGACAATAAATTTGAATCCCCCAGCAGGCTAAGTTTGGTCAGTGGACTGGAGGCTCCCCTCCTGTTTTAGAATATCTGGTGCTGTTTGTGGGCTTCCTATAGGCATCTGGTTGCCACTGTAAGAACAGGTTGCTTCCATCATTCCTGGCAATTGTCTATTTTTGCTGGGGCTGATGGCAGTTGTCATTCTTCAACATCTGAAGGACCAAAGATTTTCCACCCCTGAGAGTCCTTTGACCTGATCCAGCAGGGCTCTTGTATCTTGTTAATATCTGAGTGTCACTGTTACAATTTGGTTTCCCTTATAGTCACATTAAATTCTGGTCTTCAATGCCTTCTATCACTGTGCCATTGAGAGCGTGCTCACTTATGGCTTATGTGTGTGGTACGGAAGCTGTACTACCCAGGACAGGATGGGGTTGTGCAGGGTTGTTAAGGCAGCAGAGAGCATTGTTGGCTGCCCACTCTCCACCTTAGAGCAGATTTATGCCACAAGGTGCCATAGGAAGGCACTGGACATAGTAAAAGATCCATCGCATCCTGGTCACTGTCTCTTCGAGCTCTTGCCGTCGGGACGGAGATACAGGACGATGAAGACAAGAACGAGCCGTCTTAAGAACAGCTTCTTCTCCAGAGCGATCTCGACCCTGAATGGGAAGCCCGGACTTTGAAAGTCATCTAATCTCCCTTGCTGTATTATACTGTATTGATTAATTAGTGTTTTTATAGAGCAGTCAAATAATTTCGTTGTCCCCGAAGGGGGCAATGACAATAAAGATATTATTATTATTATTATTATTATTATTATTATTATTATTATTTGATAATGAACCTTTTTCTTCCTCCATTTCCTAGGCCTGGTTTAGCAGGTTTGTGCCCAAGTGGTATTTCATAAAGCTGGCCCTTGACACGAACCTAAAACTGAGAGCTTATTCTTTGAAGAAATTAAAGGAGAATTGAGTTGCATCATCATGACCAATTTGTTGGTAGTTCTGTGGAGCGAAATACTGGTCATATCTTAAAGTTCTTTCGAATGGGATTTTCTTTTGGGACCACAGTCCAGCGTGAACAAAGAGAAAACTGAGGAGCATGGAAAAGGCAACCAGCAACTTGTTGATTTTGTTTGTTGTTCTTCTGCATCATTGTTTTAGAATGTGCTTTTTCGATGTGACTTGGAACAGTAACGGGTACTTGTAGTTATTAGCTTTACTAAAATGCACTTAACACCAACAGATGTTTGGTTTGGGAAATGATGTCAATGCGATAAATTTGACAGAATTTGATGTGGAACATTGTTGGTGTTGATACAGAACAACACTAATATTGGTATTGAACTGGTCAATGCAGTATTTCTTTCATTAAATATTTGTTGTCATTTATTTTTACTTTGCAAGAAGTCACACAATGGTCTTTATTATGAATGAAATTGGACAAGTTCCCCCTCCATCACACATGGGCCACAAGATCCTTGCCTTGTCAGCATAGACTTCTTTAGGCATTTCACTCCCTTCTACACGATCTCCCCACCTAAGACACTGTAAATGTGAAATTGTTGCAGTCTACATGATCAGATTGAAGTGAAAGGGCTTAATGTGATAGCTGTATAGATTTTATCCATTGGCAATACTTTTGTTTACTGATGCTAGTCCTTTTACTAAAATAGTATATTAAGAGAGGTGGGCTTTATCAAACTGTTGGAAGACAAATGCTACAGATTGCAGTAACAAATCTTGCCAGTTACTGATAGTGATTTAGCTCAGTTGGTAGAGCAATGAGACTCTTAATCCCAGGGTTTTGGGTTCAACCCACACCTTGAATGAAAGATTCCTGCACTGCAGGGAGTTGGACTACATGATCCTTGTGGTCTCTTCCAATTCTATGGGGAAAAAAACCTTAAATTACTCGTACCCTGGATTGAAAGATGTGCTTGTACAACAGGGCTTTCTTGCACCACCCCTCCCAAAGCTACCTCTGAGGATTGAGGAAACCCTTTAGAATAGTATAGAGTGTCACAGAAGGCTACAATAGGAAGGGAAAATTGGGGGAAAGGGGAATCTTGTGGAAACCGACATGCCCTCCTCTTGCACCAGAACTCTTGGATCCAAGGCTATGTTGTTGCTTAACACACAGTGTTTGAAATTAGATACTGATAGAAATATTATTTGATGTGTATATATTGGCCCTATGCTACAGACCCCATGAACTGAGAATGTACAGCGTAGAAACTACATTTTAAAAAATTGGCTGCCTTTACATGCAAATTAAGATTTCAGTGCTAACGTCCTAGACTTTCTCTGCTCAAGCATTACCAGTTGTATGTGTTTTACTCAAGTAAAATTAAAATGCTGTGTCTTTAGATCAGAGAAGAGGAACCTTTCTGATAGTGAGAACCACAAAATCTTTTGGGGGCTGTACATTGGGAAGACGCAATGTGGGGGCCTGAAGTTAGCAGTGGCATTGACCAGAGATAGCAATAGGCCACTCATTTTATTTCTGCTACCCCCCCTTTATTCTCTTCCCCAAGCACAATTAAGTTTTGAAATAAAGTTCCCATTTCTGCAAATGGGACCCTCCCCCATCCCTTCTTAACTGCTGGGTGGGATTGAGGAGGGGAGACTGGGGGACCAGATCCAAAGGTGCAGCAGTCTGGCAATTTCCCGCATTTAGATGCTTTCATGGCGTACAGAGGACAGTTTTATCACCATAGCACATGAGCTCTGTATAGAGAGCAAAGAATCCTAAGGGTGCTGAACTAACGGTGGTTAGTGGTAGCTGAAGAACCCTACCTATAAGGTGAATCAGAAAAGCAAAAATTGCCCACTACCGTTGCCCTTAAATGATGGATCGTGATCAGTTGCCTATGTTCTGAAGAATCACGTGTGTGTTTGAGCACATTTATTGATGGTAGAAAATCTGCATTCTGTTTCATCTACTACCAATGGAGAAGCAATTTAAGGCTCTGGTTTGAAAGTAAATGTGTGTTAAATGATACTGTACATAGAAAATAAATGAAAACCGATGCAATGGTGCTGATAAGGATTGAGAAACAAGTTTTGTCCCAGAATGTGCTTGAATTTTCTAAATAGTTATTTGAAAGAAGATGGATTTTGGCTATATAAAGCTTCTCTTACAACCATTAGTAAGGCAGTTGCAATGCATGAGGTGAAGCACTGCTGCTGTGCTATCCCAGCCGCAAGACTGCTCAAAGAGATGGGGTAGGGCAGGGGAAGCAATGGGTTGGTGGCGGCAGCAGGCATAGATGCAGACACACGTGCACCCACTAACACAAGGAAAAGTTGTGCTTTTCTAAACAAAAAGCAACAACCATAGAGAAGACAGGGTTAAAGAAAAAGTGCTCAAACATGCAAACATACAAATAGATATTTTATGGAATATTAAATATCCATTTGTTTGTATCTCATTTTTGAGCATTTTATCCTTTTGTGCACCTACTACCAACCTTGCTCAGCCTGGTCCAGCAAGCAGCAGTGCCATTGGAGCCAAGAGGGTGGTGGAGTGGTGGTGCCCCACCTTGTGTGCTGCAGCCATTGGAAAATTAAGAGCATATTTGAGATTGCTGGCTTGCCTATGTAGCTTGACTGCTTTTTTTCCTAACCTGTTCTGTAAAACTTTCGATTTAAAATAAAACAATATTTCTCATCATGTTTAATGGGGATTCGTTTATTTAGCCAATCTTGCCTGTTGTTGTTTAGTCGTGTCCAACTCTTCGTGACCCCATAGACCAGAGCACGCCAGGCACTCCTATCTTCCACTCCTATTACAGTGCAAAACACATTCGGAACTCTTGTTTCTTCCCAGCGTAAATCAGTGGAGCAGGCAATTTCAGCAATAGGCAGGCCCTCGCTCCGCTGAAGGTAATTACAGTAAACGGAGACTGGAAGGCCGCCTGCCAGGAATGCTGTAGCCATATCCTGCATTAAGTGGGGGCAGAGGGGGGTGGGTTGGACTAAATAACTTCCAGGGTCTCTTTCAATACTGATTCTAGGGGGGGTGGGGAGAGAAATACACAATCAAATGTCACAATATGTCCTATTCCACCACCTCCAGGATCAGAGGCAGTATGGGACCCCAATGCCAACCAGAGCCGTAGCTAGGTGATCTTGTGCCCCTGGCAGAACTGTCCAGATTCCGCCCCCTAGGTAAAGGGTAAAGGGACCCCTGACCATTAGGTCCAGTCGCAGATGACTCTAGGGTTGTGGCGCTCATCTCGCTATACTGGCCAAGGGAGCCGGCATTTGTCCACAGACAGCTTCCAGGTCATGTGGCCAGCATGACTAAGCCACTTCTGGCGAACCAGAGCAGCACATGGAAACGCCGTTTACCTTTCCGCCGGAGTGGTACCTATCTATCTACTTGCACTTCAATGTGCTTTCAAACTGCTAGGTTGGCAGGAGCAGGGACCAAGCAACGGGAGCTCACCCCATCGCAGGGATTCGAACCGCCAACCTGATCGGCAAGTCCTAGGCTCTGTGGTTTAACCCACAGCGCCACCCGCGTCCCTCCATTTCTCCCCCTAGCCACGGACAAATTAGCTCTTCTTTCTGCCATCTTTCCGCCCCTGCCCTCCATTCCATTCACCCTCTATTTAACCCTTTTCCTATGAGGCAATAATAGATATTTTTATTTATAGACATATTTATGGATATATTATTTAGCCGATTTTGCGGGGGGGCCTCGCTCGCGCTCCTGGCAGGGGCCCACCTCACTACCCCCTAGCTACGGCCCTGATGCCAGCTGCTTGGGGGTCAGGGATGGGAGAAGGCTGTTGCTTGCTGCGGCTTCCCCTAAGCTAGGCTAGGTAGGCCGGCGGGCTTTCTGCGGCAGGGCTCCTTCGCGCATCCGGACTTTACTCGGAGGTCCCGGTGTCAGCAGGGGGGGCGGGGCCTGCGCAAGGAATGGTCTGGCGCGCGGGGGGGGGGAGGCGCCTGTCGGTTCCCATTCGCGCAGCGGGGCAGAAGGGGGCGGGGGCTTTGCTGAGCGTGCGCGCGCAGGCGGGGGCGGGGCTGCCTCTTTTACCGCAGGTGTCTGGCCGAGGAGGAGGGAGCCGCTGTGTTTTGTGCCGCCGGTGAGTGGGAGCTCCGGTGACGGCGGCGGCGTGGGGCGGGAGGGATGGTAGTTAAAAGGAGGGCGGGAAGAAAGGAGAGGTCGGAAGAGCGCGGAGGTTCGGCGGGTGGGCTTTAGGTAGGCCGAGTTGTGAGGAAATAGAAGAAAGGCGGCCTTGTTGTCGCTGCTTATGCTGCTTAAGCCCTGAATTTTGCTTCAGGAAAGGGAGACGCCGTACATATATACATATGCCTATGCGTGTGTGTGAATGTGTGTGTGTATATATATATATATATATATATATTCACACAGAGAGAGAGAGAGACCCCGACCGCGTTCTCTGCCTTCCCTTCCTCAGGCTGCAGCGTAGTTCCGAGCGTGCACGGGTTTCGCTCCCGTGTATATTTCGCCTCTTCTGAAGAGATTTAAGGGGGGGGGGTCTGCGTCTTTGAGGCCAGGCCGCTGACAGTGCAGGAAGTCCCACTGGATTCAGTGGGAGATCACTTCCAGGTTGTCGGCTCCGTAGCTGTGCTGTTGCTGCTGCATCTTCCAATGCAATAGTTCTCCCCGTGTATGATTTCCGCCCCCCCCCCCGTAACTAGATTTATATCTTGCCTTCACTCCCTCCAGGAGCTCAAGGTTTGGCCTGCACGCTTCTTTCCCTCTCCCATTTATCTTCACTTGCCCAAGGTCACCCAGTGAGCTCCATGGGTTGGATATGAATCCTGATCTCCCAGGTCTGAGTTTGACACAGTAACCATCACACATTGGGAACTGAGAGTAGGTTGCCTGAGGCTGGTGCAGCGTGTTCATGAATATCTGCCCAGAAGTAATTTACCCTTGAGTTTAATAGGGCTTACTTTCAGGTAAGTAAAGTCTTAAGGCTGCCACATTCACATCATACATTCACACGATACCACTTTAAACTGTCATGGCTTCCCCCAAAGAATTCTCAGAGCTGGTGTTTGTTATGCGTGCTGTGAGTTGTTAGTGGAGCCCTATTTTTCTCACAGAGCTACAATTCCCAGAGTAGTTTAGTAATCAGTCCCTCTTCACAGGGTGAAGGAATGGGAACTATGGGAATTGTAGCTCTGTGGGGGGGGGGAATAGGGGTCTCCTAACAAAACCCTTAGCAAACTACAGCTCCCAGAAATAAATTTTTTAGGAGGGGAGCCATGATTGTTTAAAATTGTATCACAGAGCTTTATATGTATGATTTGAATGTGGCCCAAGTTAACATTTGAACTGGGGTTCTGTGGCTTATAGATAAGCTATTATCTGCTATGTTCTATCACCTCTCTAGAAGCCGTGGATATCTTAATGTGCTTAATTATCTATTCCTTTATATTTTAAAACAGAAAAGAAAGCTAAATCCTCTGCAACAGGGTCTGGAAGATACTCTAAAGGATAATGGAAGATAAAAGGCAAAGAGCCAGAGTGCAGGGGGGCTGGGCTGGACCAGTTAATAACAGAGCAGCTTCTCGTGCAGGCAAGATCATGTTTTTGTTTTTATATAGATGTTTATAATTGAACAAAATTAAAAGTGTCTGGTTTTCTTTACCAGTCCTAAGCTTGGATCCGTATAATGTTCTTAAGCCCCTTAACCTTAGGGGATAATCCTTATTAATACAACTTTGTAGACTATTCCCAAAAGGCATGTTGTATCCTCTGTCCTGCTCCTTGTATAAGAAAGCATGCACCATTCCAAACCAGATGAAAGAAAGAGAATGGAATAATCTTCTTTGTTCTTCAGACCTTGGGCCCCAACAGGTCTGTATGCTTGGTTTGGTGGCATCTCTTCCTGCTTTTCAAACAGGACAACAAGTTCCACCTACAGCACAATATGTGGTGATCATTCTGCTGAATTTCTGGCCAAAAATGAGTAGAGTTTGACTGGGTGGTTGGCATAGGGTGTGCTCTGCGTGTATGAGAGAGAACTTGCTATCCAAAAAGTCAGTGGATCCAACATTTTCCTCTGCCATTCCAATATCTGGGGTTCTGCTTAATAGATGCTGCTCCAATTTTTCCTAAGAAGTTTTCCTGAGGTAAATATCATAAGTAAATATACTAACTGCCTAAAGTTAGTAAGCAAACAAATTTTAGTCTGCCTGAAGAACTGTGTGCATAAACCTTTATGCTTCCTAGGGATAAACATCTGGGGTAAAAAGACAATTACAAGACTGATTTCAGGTTTGAATAGTATATGTATTCAAGTTACCCAATGTAACCTTTCATTCTTTCTTTTGCATTATGTATAACTTGCTTTACCATAGAATTACTATTTGTCTGTTATATTAAAAGTACAGTTTATTCAGGTACATGAATACTGCATAAAATTTTATCAGGCTTTCTTTATAAGCTATCACTATCAGTTTCATTTTCTTCTTATTTGTCAAATTTACCATGCATTTCTAAAAACAAGGTTTGCCCAGACTGAAACCAGCTTCTACTCTTTCACATGCCAGCTTATTTCTTGATTTGATACACGTATTTTCAAACATTTCCCAGTTTCTTTCATATGCTGCAGAAGATGGAGAAATCTGAAGTAGGTAAGAAGCAAGAGGAGTCTGAGGCTATGTTGTGAAAAGGCTTTGCCACAGCGTTTCAGGAGGTATATGCTTGGTAGAATTCCAGACTTCCTTCCTTGGCTAGATACCTGAAGGTGTATCTAGCAACATTTGAAAGCACCTTTCCAATATCAAGTCCTAAGTGTGCAGCTTGTTTTGTCAAATTCAGAAGTAGTGCTATCATCACTTACATTTCTGCCTTTGCATCTTGGATTCAACAGATCTGTGACAGCTTGAATTGGGATGGTAACAAAATTAGGTTGCCCTGTACGTTGTCTCACCCCCAGTTCTTTAAGACATATTCAGGAAGACAAAAAGAGATTCACCAACTATGCTAGCAAGAAGAGGGCCACAAACAAAGGAGGCTTGTGACAATGAAGGTTCCCCATAAGTGGCAGAAACATGTCTTACTGTTGCATTTGAGAGTTGTACTCTGATCAAATAATGGAATTGTAATGATCAAATATTGAACATAAGCTTATATAAAAGTCTTTTCTGTTACAGTTTTAGAAATAATTTTGGCAAAGAAATATATAAACACCTTGTCTCAAACA
Organism: Podarcis pityusensis; assembly: GCF_964106645.2. Classification (NCBI taxonomy): domain Eukaryota; kingdom Metazoa; phylum Chordata; class Lepidosauria; order Squamata; family Lacertidae; genus Podarcis; species Podarcis pityusensis. The sequence continues at coordinate 53,417,967 of NC_138028.1, read as the reverse complement.
TTTTGTTCAACATTGTAAAAGAAAATATTTCATAATCCAATTTTATCTCCATTTTGTGGGGGGCGGGAAGGCTTTAGGGGAGAAAGGGGGGGGTGATAGTTCCTTCACCCAAATGTTTGCCAGGCTTTCATGTCTCTGCTTGTATTATACCTAAAGGTTATAGAAGGAAAGCTTCATCTTGTAGTTATTTACATGGGCAGTCTTTGAAGATCTAGATACATGGCACTTGTGCAGTGGATTTTTTAAAATTATAATTTCACATACAGTTCTCAAAAAAATGGTATGTTCTTTGTGAAGGGATTTGAGATCTTCGGCTTTGGGAGTCACTCTCAAAGCTATATTTCTGAGGTTCTGTTTACAAGTGTACCAGAAATACGAAGCCATGTGTATTAACTAATTTGACTGGTTCTTTTCTTTCTGTCTTAGCTTCTGGAACTTCCAGCCGCAGGAACCAAGCCTTTGCAAGTACAACACAGTCCCGGGTGAGAAGAGAGGAGCAGCTTCCATCTGAAAGGCAGTTTGTTTTTAAAGCCCCAGAAGAGGTAGAGATTAAATAGCTGAATCCTGACAAGACAGAAATGCTGTGCTAGGGTCTGGGTATAAGGTATTCAACCTGTTCTTGAAGGGGTTGTACCCCTCTTGAAGGAGCAGGTTTGTTTTCTGGGTCTACTCGTAGATTTGGCATTGTCACCAGAGGCTCAGGTGCCCTTAGTGGTACAGAATGCTTTTTCCCAGCTACAGCTGCTTCTGGACGGGGAAAGCTTCTGGCCACAATAATCCATGCTCTGATAACCTCCCAGTTGGATTACTGTAATGTGTCTACATAGGGTTGCTCTTGAAGACTCCTCAGAAACTGCAGCTAGCACAAGATACAGCTGCTCAGTTGCTGAGTGAAGTAACCAGTTGGATCCATATTTAATTTTGTTCTTAAACAATTACGTTGACTGCCTATACTTTTCTGGTCTGAGTTCAAGATACTGCTGATGACTTACAGTGCCTTGAGTAACTTGGGGCTGGCATACTTGAAGTATAGCCTCTCCCTATATAGTTCTGCCTTGGTGTTACGATCTACCAGGAAGCTCCTCCTTAGCAATCCACTGCCGGAATCATATGTTATGCATTGGTGTCGCAAAGGGCCTTCTCAATGGTGGCACCTTGGTTGTGAAACTCCCCTCTGAAGTTCAGCATGGTCTTACTCTTTTTTTCTCCATTTAGACTCCAGCTTAAAACATGGTTGTTCACTTAGGCCTTGGGAGGTTGTTAATACTCAGTTGGATTTTGTAGTCTACCATTTTATGATGAATTGTGCTGTGAATTTTATTCTGTTCATGTTTGCTATGGATTGTTATTTCTAACTGCGGTTTTACCATTTCCTGCCTGAGAACCTTGGATGAAGGACAAGCTAGAAATATTTTAAACAAATAACATATACTGTCCAGCTCAAAGGCTGCCAGTGCTGCTTACAGTAACCAATCCATGAAAACTTAAGATACATGCAGGATTATTACTGGGTTACCAAATTACCCCTTTTTCGTTGACTTACTTGAATGTGCCTGCTGTATAGAATGTTGTTGTTTTTTCCCCTTAGGTGGTGCGTAGACCCCCAGAGCCCAAAAGAATAGAGTAAGTACAACTTGAATTCATTGTAAAATAAGGTGCTCTTCTGACATATAGTGATATGGACAGCACCTTCTCTTTCCTATTAGCTTTTCCATGGCAAAAGAATGGCCTCAGTGGTGATTTAGTAGACTCTCTTTCCCTGGCCCTTGTTGGTATTCTGAATCACATATGCCTGCTCAACCATACCTGACTGATTTTCTCTTCATCCTTGTTCTTAGGAATCAGGGTGTGTATGAGATCAGCACATCACCATCAGGAATATCTCGGTAAGCAGATAAAAACTCTCCTTTGTTATTATTGCAGAATAATGCAGTCGGATTCTGGCCAGTACTGAATTGGCTGACGCATTGGTGCTACAGAAAGCGTGTACTTCAGTGCACTGAATGTGGACTATGCTAGACAGTAATACAGGGAAAGGCTCTTGCTTCCCAAGTTTTACTTGCATATTACCGGAATGACTGGAAGCAGAAATGGCTGGAAAATCTCTGAGCTAGCTGCTCCACTGATCTTCCTGTGAATCACTGTATTTTCCTAATTTTCTCTTCAAAATATTGTCACTTTTTATCTATATATTCATTTATAAAACTATCTACCGCTATTTCATTAAAAATATCAAAGTGGTTTATAACAATGTCTATATACAATAAAAACAACATGAAAGCTAAAATCAGAGATCATCAGTTAACTGTTAATGAAAGGAGCTTTCTTTTTTAATTGCCTGCATACGCTTGGCAGCATAGAAACATTTTCAAAAATATTCTTTGGATATGCCATAAAAGCTTCATTTTCAGTATCTAATGTTAGAGGTACTTTTCCAGGTTCCTACGGGAAAAAACACTGATAGCAAGTTTGTCTGTTGAAGGTGTCTTAATAAAGTTTTTTGGTAAAGAGATTTTAAAAAATCATAAACTGCTAACTAGCTTTGAATAGCAGCCATGTGTCAAAGTTAACACTTGCACTTAAACTGAAATGCATTTGTACATTAAAATGCTTGGGAGACGGATCTCGCAATGCTCCTGTATAATCCAGTTTTTCCTGTGCTAGGATTCATTTGATTCCTGGCTTCATTGACTTAAACGAAGCAGACTGGATGTTTGAACAACTCCTCCAAGAGATCCCCTGGAGGCAGAGAACACACATCAGGCAGGGTAATGGTACAGTCGTTCTCGTTTAACTGCCCACTTTTACTGTGGCCAGGCCTGCTGTTACCGTGGCATCTGCCAGGACCCACTAGGCTGACACATTGCTTTAGCCCTAGCCCCTTTTTCCATTGTCACTGCTGGCTGTAGCAGTTTTGGAGTCGTTGGAAGCCCATGCACCCCTGGAAGAGCTTACCTGGTGGCGGATGATGTGGGAGAGAAAATATAGTCGCTCCTGGCCCATTACAACTGCCTGCTTCTGGAGGAGAAAGCTGGTGGCTGAGGCCATGCAGCTGTGAAGGGTCCCAAGCAGTGGCAGTCACTGAGAGTGGTACCATTTGGAACAGGTCGAGGAGCACCAAGACCATTCTCGCTGTCCTTTCCCATTCCTCATGTGGGCATTCTAAGGATGCTTTCCTGCATATTTTGAAAAATATTAGAATGCTCCTTCTATTCATCATGGCTTGGTTCACATGTCACAGTAAGTCAAACGATGGCTTACTGGGGCTGCTCAGACATGCTGTCTCCCAGAGAGCAGCTTGAACCTGCTTTGTTCCTCCCTGGTGCTTTCAGCACAATGTGACTGCTTGAGCCAAGGGTTTTCTAATAGCTTAGGATCACAGTTAACCACAGTCTGTAGCAAAAGCGTGTCCTACAGTTACCTGCCCCTTCAACAGGGCCTGACAATAAGATTTTGGGTTTGACACCAAGGCCATAATTTGTGCTTATCACCAAGGGTCAACAGTGGCAATTCTGCTTCATAGAGTTTGATGGGCTTTCCCTAAAGGAAAACCCTCAAATACATCTCCCAGTTGCAGCTGTGGTGTACCAGTATATATTATTATTTCAGGCAGAAGTATGCTCTGTTAGTTTTGTCCACTTGGGGGCAGTTGTGTTGTATCTTTTTATAGTCTTGTATTGCAAGCAAGATGACACAGCAGATAATATGAACAGCCTACAAAATCTCTCCCTAGGCCACATCAAACAAGTCCTGAAGTGTCAGCTTGATTCAGTCACTGGCATCTTCAGGTAGGGCTGGAAAGGCCTCTTGTTTGAAACCCTAGATAACTGCTGCCAGTTATTGTAGGCCAGCCAATGTGATGTTCTCCAGTTGTTGCTGGACTTCAATTCCCGTCATCCCTTACCATTGGCCACGCTGGCTGGGGATGATGGGGATTGTAGTCCAATAAACATCTGGAGTGAACTATGATGGCTGCCCTTGATGTAGACCATATTTGGCTAAGTGGATCAATAGGCTTTCTTTCTCTGTGTAAGGAGTCTTTTTACGGATCTTTGAGTAAATGCAGAAAGAGTAATTGAAGATGGAACTGGGGAGGAGGAAACTTCATTTATCAAGCCATCCACCAAGGATCTTTACCAGACTGTACTTTGGTCAATATATCGGGGCTGGGTTACTTATATGGGGGTCACAGATATTTTGTTTTTCCTTTCTTTCTCTCTAGATCTGTCTTACGATGAACCCAGACTCACAGCTTGGTATGGTGAACTTCCATATACTTACTCCAGGCTAACAATGAAGGCAAATGCTGATGTATGTATATATGCCTAAACATGTGTACTTGCAGAAGTTAAAATAACTTTGCCTACATACAGTACAGTATTTTTATCTGAATCTCACTATTAAAAGTGAGCAGTACAGCTGTTGTGATGCCACACTGGGCTCTTTTGGAAGGATGAGTAGGATAGAAGTTTAATAATATGGTAGCCTGCAGACTTTTTCCATAACAACTGGACAGCAGTTACTCCTTGGCTACAGAAGAATGCCTGTTTGTGTTCCTGCTGTCAGGTGACATGTTAGAATGGGAGATCAGTGTTAGTTCTCCCATCCCAGGTAGGATTGCCTCTACACTTGAATTTCAGCCAGCTTAAAATACGTCATTTTGCCTAGGGTACACCCTTGATATTGTGCTATTGATACAGCACTGTAAGTTCTTCATTAGGGGATCTCTTAACTTCTCCAGTTGTTCATTAGTTATGGGTCATGAAATTTAATAGGCTTGAAACTAGTTTAAATATTTTAGTGCAGGTGCACACATTCACTGGGTGCTATGAGCAATTTACAGGCTCCAGGTAGGTGGTACATGATTATAAAAAAAATACTATGGTTGGAAAATACTATTGGTGTAATAATGCCAGGCTCTCTGATTTTCATGAAGGAATTTATACAGGTATGTTAAGATTAGCACCTCTTCAGATTGTGAAAAACAAAAAAATTCCAGCAACTAAACTGGAAGAGGTTATGAATATGTGTTTTGAATCAAAATGAAAATAGTTTTTTTTTCTTTGCACATATGACTTGCTCATGGAATTTTATTTTTAAATAAAGTTAAAAATACAGACAACAATAGCAAAGCTCCCTATACAGCAAGAAAGGAATAAAGAAATGTGGTATATCATGTTTGAGAAGCAATTAGAATAAAATAGCGTAAAACATGGCAATATATGGATATGGGTGTGGGTGTGTTCAAGTAAGCCCCAAAGAAGAATATGTAATGGATTCGGTTCTTGACAACTCTTAGAGGCTAAGCAACTCTTGTTTCACTTTGATAAACTAATGTATAATATATGTGCATGCCCCAAACATAGCAAAACCCATTTCTTACTCTCTTCATTTTCCAAAATCGTACTAATTAGGTTTGTAACAGGTTATTAACTTTTTTTGCCTTTTCTTTTAACTAGATGCTAAATTGGTCCCCTTCATAGTCCCACTTATCTTCTTCTACCCTTTTCCTCACCACTTTTCCCTTTTTCAGCACAATACAACAAAACTATTGGAGGTGTGTGTGGCACAATGAAAATACAACACTTATTTGGCAAGGAGCATGTATTTGTGTGAGAAGTGCACAGATACCAGCACAGCTTCAAAACTGAAGTGCACAAGAGTGCCAGGTTACACATGCCCTTTGCTATGCTGCTGCATTTGGCTCTCTGTTTCACTGCCAATCTGACCACATTGGGTGAAGCGTTGGAGTGGCATTAGGAGGCCTTGACTGATGGCATAGCCCCCAGGCATGTTTTTTAATGTCAGTTTAATGCATACGAACAAACTGCTGAGAACATGGCACAAGCTGGTGTGGAAAATTCTGGAGCAGTTGATCCATTATTCAGTGTTCTATAACAATGGATTGAGATCAGTTGGTCCTTTTGCCAGCTGTTCCAAGCCTTTGATGCCATGGAAATCTCCCTTCGATGCTTTGCATTTTTCTTTCATGCCCCCATCTCTCCCTCTGCATATGACTTGTACTTCTTCCCATGTTAATCCGGGGTTTTTTCTGTCCATTTTTTTCTGTGGGAACAAACTTTCAGTGGCACCCACTATTGACCATGCTGAAGGATCGCATTGAAGATTTCACGAAGCACTCCTTCAACTCTCTGCTGTGCAACCTATATCGAAATGAGAAGGACAGTGTTGACTGGCACAGTGACGACGAGCCTGAGCTGGGAAGAAACCCTGTCATAGCCTCCCTCAGCCTTGGTGCCACCCGGGTGTTTGAGATGAGGAAGAAACCTTTGCCTGTAAGTGTGTTGGCTTTTCTACGTTGTAGGGAACTATGTAAACCAGTTGAAAGGCCTTTACGGAGTTGACCTTGTATTTGGTTATTCTAAATTGCATAGTGTAACATGGTTTCTGTGCAGGTAGTCAGTAGTCCCTGGGCCATTGCTGCTGGTGGCATACAAGATTCTCTTCCTCCCCATTTTACTGTGAAGTAGGTTAGGCTGAGAGACAGTGACTGTTCCACAGTCACCCAGTGAACTTCATAGCTGGCTGAGGATTTGAACCCTGGTCTCCAGGTCTTTGTTCAACATGCATAACTACTACACCACACTTCTAGGGTGGGCTCAAAGAACATTAACTATTTAAAGCTAGTCTCAGCTGCTTCCTCAAATCTATTACTCCTGCTAGTATAGGAGTGATGATGTTGCCTGACGGTAGTGATTGTTTCTGTAGTGATGTAATAAGTACATGATTGTCTATGTATACAGGCAACTCCACACTTACACATGCTTGAGTCACGTGCAACTGCATATACGCATGGGGCCGGGAAATAAATGATTTGATTTAAACTGCTAAAGGACGCAAAAAGAGCAAAAATAGCCTGAAAAGAGTGCAAAAACAGCAAAAATGGCACAAAACCAGCGGGGGAAATAGCAGTTGCTAGTAAGTGCTGCTGGTTTTTTAAAGGGTTTTCAAAGGTTCAGATGATGTTAGAGGCTTTTTAGACGGTGTTCCCCACTATATGCAATTTCATGTATACGCACAGTAACGGGAACATAACACCTGCTTAAGTGGGGTTGCATTAGTAAATACTGCAATTATGGATGCAAAAGAGGTCTCTGCTATGTTTTCAAATTTACTCACTAACTTGGTTCAAAACATTGCATTACTTGGTCTCTCCCTGAAATAAAGTCTAATGGAAAACTTGTTTAGCTGCATTTTACCTTGAAACAGTCGCTCTTTCAGCTAGCAAAAACCGTTTTAGGTTTCTTTCAGTCTGGGCAAGGAGGAAAAAAGAGGGGAACTATGTTTTGTGTGTAAAAAGGCGCCGTGGGAACAAACCTAATCTGGAAGAAGTATAATTTTTTCACTGGCTATGGAATACTGAAGTGGTCATCATAGATGTGTCCTATCAATCACTACTGGCATTTCTGATTATATGTTTAGTTGGAATTACTTTGCTCTGTAGTTTAGTTCTTTAGAGTTTATTTCTATACTTTCTTTCAGGCAATAAAGGTTTTCAAGGCAACTCATAAACTTTACCAAAGATACATAACTTAAGCCATAAAATGCAACTTACAAAAGTAGAATAAAACTAACAGCAAAAAAAACCTACGAAAACCTAAATAAATAAATATAATTTAGCTTGCGCCTTTAGTGGACAAAGGCATGAGTAGCTTTTATAGGAAATACTCTGGACCCTCTTCAGTTTTTTGTTCCTGCCTCCACCAAGCAGACACATTCCGCTTTGGCTTGCCTTACTCCTTCATCTTGGCTTAGCAATTTTCTTCTTCTATTACTTCACTCTTTATACTGTTCTTTCTTTGTATAAATACAAAAAAAGAAGGGGGGATTAGATTCCTCCCTCCTTTCCCTCCTCTTCTGAGAGGCGAGCACAAAGGGCTTGCCACCCATCTACAATTTTTTTCTTGTTGGGGGGAAGTGGTGGATGCTTCCACCTCCACTCTAGGAAGCATTGGATCGTCCTCTACAGCCCCACAGGCTTTAATTATTAGCCGTTACAGAGGTGGCATCAGCTGGGGTGGCTTCCATAGTGTCTTCTATAGTGACAGAGTGATTCTCTAGTTAGATCCTACCTTCCTTCCCAGGGTCCTGTCTTCCTCTCAGTCCTGTTTGGTTGGTAATGTTTATTGATTGGTTTTTATAAAGGCCTCATTCACATGGCCCAATAAGCCATAGTTAAACTTTTTAAAGTTGTTCTATCATTGCAATCAAGTGGTGTATAAATTTAATGAAACAAACAAACTATGGTTTAATAGTGAATATGCTTCCTCCAGTGGCCTGGGTCTTTCCATGTAACACCTGCATATTTCAAGCACGTCATAGTATGGCTTGTTGGGTGGCCCAAATCAAGATCATGGTCTGTTTGTTTGAAACTAACCGTGAGCAATAAGCCAGAAATCAATGTTTGTTCTGTACTGAAGTGACAGACACACAAGCCCCTTAAGCAAGTTGGCATGGTGAATAGCCTGAGGCATTGATGCTTCTGTAAAATGCTGGATTTATGACCCAGAGTATTATTTAACACAGATATGTAACTGAGTCATTTGTGGCTCCTTGCAAAGTCTCTATACATGCGCTATTATGCATACACAGAGTATAGGGTTCTAAAAACTAGTGTGGATTCATTGCATGTACTAATGATGTTCACTGTGGCTAATTTTGTAAAGAGGCCTTTAATTTCAGAAAGATCCTGGTATATCCAAGATTTTGGTTTAAGCAGTAGGTCCTAAGTTTTACAGAAATTCCCTGTTCCGTCTGGAAGTTTTGCTGCAGAGCCCTGCATTTGCTTAAGGAATTAGTCCAATGCAGTTAACCTACTAGCTTTAAATCTACACTGCAGTGTAAGCTATGAAACTGAACTATAATAGCTAAATGGCAGGCAGCAGCTCTGCTGCTTTGCTGGTAACCAAGGAAACAGCAGCGAGGGGGGTGGGGGTGGAAGGAGGAGTTGGGTTATATATGTGTTAGATAACAATGTCCACGATAGTCTAGAGATACAAAGAGCGAACATGCTTGGAAACTCATCCTCTGTTTAACTTTGTCCTTCCAATGAGACACCGAGCAAGGTCCAGTCCCCTGTACTTGTAAGAATTATTCATTGTCTACAAAAGAAAAAAGATATTTCAGAGAGCAGGAACTATAGAGAAAGGCTCTTGCTTTGATGATGAAGCATTAATAGTGCACTCCTGTACATGTTTCCTCAGAAGTAAGTTCCACTGTTTTCCCTAGAACTTACTCCCGGGTTGATGTCTTAAAAGGGAAAGTTGTTGTGTGTTCCCTGTAAAGGAAGAAATGGGGCAGTTTGAAGGGTCTAGGCTTCTAGGGTGAGTCAATATAGTGATGGAGGATTTCTGGACTTGCATTTTTTTCATTGTCATCTGCTACTATGGAGCAACATCTTGTGCCCGATCCCATGTTAGCCCTGCCATCAGTGGAAAATGGTATCAATCCAAAAGTCAAGCATGGATTGTTGATGGTCTTTCCTATGACAGCAGCAAGACAAGCAGCTGCTTCCAATTGGGGGGAAACCACCCCCTACTCCACACAGAAACTTGGACCCAATATGTGTGTAATATAACACTTAACTCAGAATTGGAGGGTCATAAGAGGAATAACATAAGAAAAATGGGTTTGACTCCATACGGTCTCCACTTATATTGTTTATTAACAATAGTATAGTACTCTCCCTTCCCTCTTAGTCACAGCAGCCACTAAGGAAAAATTATCTTCACGCTTTAGATGAAGTATACCTGAAAGCCACTTGAGAAGATGTCTGCCATTCTGAGCGCTTTCGGAGAAAAGCAGGATATAAGTGGTGGTGGTGGTGGTGATTTTCTTGTGGTTAATAGTAATAGAATGCATGCATGATAACAGTGCAAAAATGGAGGGCCTGGCTGGTTTGCTCTCTTACAGGGATGCAGTCATTTTGGATAAAATCTGCACTAGGTGCTTCCTATGTCAGCTAAATTGCTTTCTTAGATGACTGCTGCTCCGCCTCCCTCCCACCCCCTGATTGATGCCTGACAGAATATCCTGCCAAAGCCATCTGGGCAATTGTTTTGCTCAGACACATCATCCAGCCAAGTCTGTGCTGCACAGCACGTTGGCAACCTTCTTCTGGGCCAGATCAGGCATCGTTGATGACTCTTTCATTGTTGACTTTCATTAATCAGCACTAGCCCCAATTAAGGGTTATGCTGACCCTAAACTTAAAAAAAATAGCCTGAGATATATATGTTGGGAGGAGCACAATAGAATTGGCAGTGCTAGCCCTCTCCTATACCTCTGCTTATATCACACATATACAGAGCCATATATCTTTCCCCAATGCTTCCCCCCTTTCCATCACCAGCATCATTTCTCCACTGTACAGGTTGGTTTTAATTATTTGTTCATTACATTTATATGCCACCTTTTTCTCCAAGGAGCTCATGGCCATGTGGGGATTAAATCCTGGTCTCCCAGCTTTCAACAGTGGAATTGTATACTCCTGAGGTTCTCGGAGATGTGGGTAGCCATTGTAAGAAACACAATCCTGACTGTTTCTGAAGCATTTTAAGCATCAAGTGGATGTTACAAATACATGAATTTCAAAGAATGCCCTCAGCTTCCTTGATTTCTGCCCCCTGTCCAAGCCAGTTGCTGGATTTTACCCAGTAAACTTGTAGCCCTGCTTTGTGTTAATGCCATTGTTTATCCCCCAAATTCAGTTTGTGAAAGGCAGCTGTTTCAGCTTTTCATGGGACATGTGATCCATTGCTTGTTCCCAGCATCATATTCAGCTCTTTGATCTTTGGATTTTCTGTCAAACAAAAAACGGTAACTTTCGTCTTTGCCAGTTCTCCCTATCTGGTTTTGTGCCAAACATACTACATCTGACCCAAATATACTTTTCCAAAACACATGTTTTTGTGCCTGCTGTTTCCCAAGGACTGGTACAGATCAGGAATGGGGAACCTGCAGACATCCAGGTGCTGTAAGATTCCAAGCCCCATTGCTGAGCTTCTCATTCAAGAACTCCAGATAATGTTCAAGATTCCTTGGAGCAGAACCTTGTTTGAAAAAGATTACTATAGTAAGTCAAAAACAGGGCCAAATACATTTAGGTACAGCAGGTTAGCTGTAAAAAAAGTGGATAGCAATGCTGAGAATTAGATCAGGGAGGGAAACCTGCATTCCTTCAGATGTCATTGAGCTACAACCTCAATCATGGTTTTGGTAAACTGCCCCAAGAACCAATTTTTACTGAAGTGTGGGGTATTAGTGCCTTAAACAATTGATCTGAATGTTGGCCATGCTGGGTGGAGCTGATGGGGGTTGTGGACCAACAAACCTGGGGGCCACAGCTTCTCCAGCTCTGCCTAACACATTCCACCTGATGAGATGGAGTTATCCCCTCCAAACGCAGCAAGAGTTGATATACAGGCAGCTCCCAATGTAGGTGCATCCAATTGACGTGTGCATTGTGCCAAACCTGGACGTGACATTAAAATGGCAGAAATGGCCCTAAAAGAGTCAGGAAAGCCTTTGCAAGTGCAATCCTGAGAGGCTTTCCACCAGCCTTTGAGGCCTTGTGGAGAGTTAAGAGTTTGAGAAAATAGGTTTGGAGGGAGTGATTATGGTGGAGTTTGGTGGTCTGGTAAGTGCTGCTGGTTTTTTCAAAGGTTCTTCAAGAGTTTCCATGGCATTAGAGGGTGTTTGCAGGCTTTCCCAATGGTGTTTCAAATCTATGTGTGCGGTGCCTCAGAACGTAACCCCCGTGTAAATTGGGAGTTGCCTGTAGTTGATACACCAGTGTGGTATAGGGGTTAGCATGTTGGATTAGGAACCATGGATTAGTTTCAAATTCCCACTAAGTAATGGAGCTTGCTGGGACACCTTGAGAAGTTTCTATCTCTCAGGCTAACCTCGCTCAACTGTTAATTATACACAAGCTGTACATAATGTTTCTCTTTTCAGGAAGAAAACAACGACTTTACTTATGTGCAGAGGGTGCATATACCATTGGATCATGGGACGCTGCTTATGATGGAAGGAGCAGCTCAAGAAGACTGGCAGGTGAGACTGTTTAAACATAAGTGGAAATAGTTCACCTTCCCCCTGAACTCCCCGGGGTTGGATGCCATTTCTTCCCCCTGGATTTCTACAAGGCATAATCATTGGGGAACCTAAGATTGAAAGTTAACGAACAAATAAAATGCCCTCAGGAGTGGGAATTATGGAGAGTTGTTTCCTATGGAATTGGACTGCTTCTTGTGCAACAGTCAACAATTCACAAAGCTCCGAGATCTTACTTTATAATTTTATAATATCCTTTCTGATAAACCTGTAAGAGTGGGATAGAAACCTCGTAACACTTCGCTTAAATAGCACTGCATGGCAATCTTATGTGGTAATAATGAATATGAATATTGGAGAAATAACTTTCAAAAAGCAAAGCAAAATGAAATTGAGCTTTTGTTTGTTTGTATTTTTTTAAAAAAGCTTTGAAAAAATATTTAGCCATAAAATTAAGTCCAGACTGAAGTTGTGAGATGGGCAAGAATATGGATATTTTTGTATATACTTACAGTAAAGTTTTGTGTATGGATAGCACATTAACTTTGTTTTGGTTCTTTGTTTCAGCATCGCGTACCCAAGGAATATCACTCCAGGGAAGCCCGTGTAAATCTGACATTTAGGACAATGTATTCAGACTCTGAGGCAATGCGCACATGAATGAAATGTTCTGTGGCACTGTGCTCTTGCTGTGAGGCCAGAGATTAATGCTGGTTTGGGTGAGACAAGCCTGATTTCAGTTCAGTATTATGATGCCAGCATTTGAAGGGAGAGAAGAAAGAGGCTGCTATAATGAGAGCCTGTAACAGTCGCAAGTTCCCAGTGATGAGTGATGCCTTTTTCTAGTACTGTTTGCTAATGTGTAGTGCTTGGTGGTAAACTATTTTTGTTTTATTGAGAAACAAATTTCCCTGTAGAGCATTAATTTTAGTATGATTGGTTTGAATCAAATATCTTGAGTTCTTGCTAATCTGCAAGCGCCACTTTTAACAAGTTTTCCCTCAGGCAAGCTGAGAGAGGATTTTCCTGACGGAGGAGAATGACTACATTTGGGCTTTTTGTTTGTACTGTGCTACATAAAAATTGGTTATATGAATAAGAATCTTCTCAGTTAACCCCAGAGGGAATAATCAAAGCACAACTTGAGGTACTGCAGTAGCACACATAAGGCCTGTCTCCCAAAAACCTGAAGTGTATGTGAGCACAGTATAAAGAACTGACTCTCCTGAAACCATTAAATTCCCCAGTAATAGAATTTGGAAACGGTATCCCTGTCTTCAGAGCCCCGTGCTGTGCATACTGGTGGTCTCCATGTTGTTAATTGATACATTGTTGAAAAATTCCTACTGTCTCAACTTTATTCTCAAATGTATTCTAATGCATTTGGAGAGTGTCCTGGCCTCTCCTAGGAGCATCCTGCAGCACATTCTTCAGAAAAACCCTCTGTATGTCTACTCAGAGTACCCTGGCATTGAAGATACTGCTAAGTGACAAGAATTGCCTATTTGCACTGAAATGCATCTCACACAGCAGTGGGATGAATACACAGCTCCATAGTGGTTTGGGGGAAGCAAGGGTTTATATTGCTTATCTATAAAGCACTGCTTCCCACCCTGTTTTCAGGGTCCATTCAGTATACTTTTCAAAGGCAACACATAATTGGCAGGTTGTAAGATTTGGGAATGATCCACCAAGACCAGTCTATGTCAGGGCAGGTAGCTTTTATTCTTGCAGAATCTTGCTTTGCTTGGCAATAGAACCCTGACTGCCACCAATGAGAATGGTGCCAGGCATAGAATTGCAGAATAAAGTGATCTGAGTACATACTCAGCCTAGGAATTGGTTTTCATTGCCTGCGCTCACATACATACCCTTTCAGAGGTAAATTGTCTCCTGTTTCCCAAAGCTTTCTTGATTTCAGTAACCTCACTTAGGGTGGAAAAAAGGCTTTTTACCATGACAAGCCAGAAACCCTTGCTGATCTTTGGATTACCTAGAAATCTGCCTGCAGATTCCCACCTACTTTATGCTTGCCTTGATCTATTCCTGCTGCTTAGGGGTATGTTTCACTACCAATTCAATGGTAGCAATGCAGTTATCCAGCTTTTTTTTCTTACTGCCTTGTGGTTATAGGTGTTAGTTGTTCATCGGCTGTGCATTACCCCTGTCTAATTATTATCCACAGTAATTATTGAATCAGCAGTACTTGTAGGCTAGAATCTATGACTGTGATTAGTTTACCTTAATGAAGATTCTATGGAAGGAAATCTTGAAAAGGAGGTTCATGGGCCCACCTGAACAGTGTTGGATGGGATTCTGGGGATGTTTGGGACAGGAAACAGTCCTTCTGTGAACTCTTAGCTTTAGGATCCAAGGCTCATTTGTGTCACTTCTATCCCCTAATGGTCCCTGTGCCTCACCCCACATTCTTATGGGGCTGGTTTTGCCCATTTGGTGCCCTTCAGTGGTTGTTTTGACTACAATGCCCATGAGCTGCTGCGAGCATGGCCAAGGGTCAGAGATAATGGGAGTTGCAGTCCAACAACATTTGGAGAGCACCTTGCTCACTACCCTGGTGTAAGGATTGCTTTAGCGTCCATACTAGGGGCTAAATTAGAAGGTATGTATGTTACATAGTTTGGCCCAGCTACCGTATTTTTCGCCCTATAGGACGCACTTTTTCCCCTCCAAAAATGAAGGGGAAATGTGTGTGCGTCCTATGGGGCGAATGCAGGCTTTCGCTAAAGCCTGGAGAGCGAGAGGCGTCAGTGCGCACCAACCCCTCTCGCTCTCCAGGCTTCAGGAAGCTATCCGCAAGCCTTGCAAGCCCCGCGGGAGTTCCCGCGGGCTCGCAAGGCTTGCGGGTAGCAGCCCGGAGCATGGGGCGCCCTCCGGAGGACGCCCCGTGCTGCGGGCAAGTGTCCGCAAGCCTTGCGTGCCCGCGGGAACTCCCCCCGGGCGCGCAAGGCTTGCCGGCGGGAGCACGGGGCGCGCTGCAGAGCACGCCCCGTGCTTCGGGCAGATGTCCGCAAGCCTTGCGCGCCCGGCGGGAGGTCCCGCCGGTCTTGCAAGGCTTGGGTCGGCAGCCTGCAGCCCGAAGCACGGGGCGCGCTGCAGAGCACGCTCCGTGCTCCGGGCAGATGTCCGCAAACCTCGCACGCCCAGCCTCGTCCTCTGCCCCCTAAGCCTACCCTTTGCAATAGGGGGAAAACTCTTGAATATGTCTAAGTCCCAACTCTTCCATACTTATAGCATGGATAGAGAACCTATAACCCTCCAAATGTTGTTAGACTACACTACTATTGGCCATGCTGGCTTTGGCTGATGGGAGTTATAGTCCCAACAGCATCTAAGTGGTCATAGGTTACCCATTAGAGTGAGCATCCTCTGAGCACTGTAAACTGAGCCACCACCAAGAAGCATAGCCCCCATCACTGCTTTCTATATTGGTACCACACATTGGGTTTAAAAAGTCTTCCTTCAAATGCTGCCTTTGGACTGAGGCACTGTGCATGAAGATATGCAATCAACATAGGCTTTATTATTTTAATGAGAAGTGTAACCTATATATGAAATGGGGAAAACTCCAGTTGTTTATTTCAAATATAGTTTGCAGCTGTTTCTATGGCAATTTGCTTATAAACAAGAATTTATTGGAACTGAAGGTATACAGAATCCTTCCATTAATTAAAGATTGAACTGATGGATGAGTTGTGTATGCTGTTCATATTGTACGAGATAAAAATGTTATACTTGTAAGAAACACTCCACTAAAGATGTGTTCCTAGAAGGAACTTTGTAAGACGTTGCCATCTGTCAAGGGCTCTTGAATGTTTCAGCTTTAGAATAAGAGTTAAGTTGTACACGATGATTTTTATTTTTTTTAGTTCTTTTAAATTCTAAAACCCATCTGTCTCTGAATGCTATCATGATTCTTCATTGCCCCAAATTGAAACATGACATTTTGATACAAGATGTATCTGTTCAGAGTTTATAGCTTCTATTTCTCTTCAAATTGTAGAATTGAATGTGTTTGTGGGGCCCACTTAGCAGAACGACCCCACAATTATCCTTGTGTGGTTGATCAGTTTTCAGGGATTGTTCTTGTTGAATTGATTTATTGGTTTGGCGTGACCCCCGCTAATTGATTTACGATCCACAATTAGCTCTTTATGCCCGGCGCGCTTCCTCCGAGCTGCGCCACTCAGCTCCGTCTCCAGTAGCTCTCCAGTCACGCCTCAGCAGAGTTAAACACAGCGGTGAAACTGTCACGTAGCTTCCACTTAGCTTCCGACAAACACACAGAGCCCGGTTTGTCTATTTATCAGTCCTTTATTCCGACTTTCCCCAGGAATCTCCTGGGCTCACCGCAGCCATGACAGACCTCTTCCCTCAGAGACCAGAGAGGAACAGAACGTAACTCCTCCCAGACTCCTCCCAGCTTCTCCCAGCTTCGAAAGCTGACGTCAGAATGCTGAGGCATCATGGGAACTTCTTAACCTGTTAAGTTCCAAACCCAACACCCCCTCTTGCCGAACCATTCTGACAAGACCTTTTTGAGTTCAACACCTTTCCCTTTGCCTTGTGCCCCTTCCCGGCATCTTTCCCAGGCACCTGTTGAACCCCTTCAACATTCCCAGAATCACACTGTGCGACACTTTTCCACGCACTTGTGACCTGATACCCTACTGACCCATTTGGGCCAGCAGTTGTGTCTTCTCCGTCAGATCCTTCCCCCTCTGACTTGACACCCTGTTTGTGAGCTTTCTCCATTACGCTAACCGGAGATGAAGCCTCACACCTGGACACTCCTTTCACAACCTTTGGAGATGCCCAGACCTGCCCTGAACCCTGATCTTGGACCTGGTCCCCATCACCGGGTTCTGAACCCTGATCTTGGACCTGGTCCCCATCACCGGGATCAGCCTCTGGCTCCCTTTCCTCCTCAGAATCAGACAGACATTCTGAGAGAAAAACAGGACTAACCCTGAGTCTTGAACACCCACCCTGTTCACAGAACTCAGCCTGCTTACTGACCAGCAGCTTGGTTTGATCACCCTCTGGGTATGCAAACTTCCACCCATTGGTTGCAGGATCATATCCACAGAAGATCATTTCCTGAACCTTTGGACCACCTGCCTCAAAGAGCTCAAAGGGCTCTTTGGCTACCTTCCCAAACCCGGGAAAACCATGTACCTGTGCACCCTTGCATGCCCTGCACCCTAGGGACCTCCCACATTTCCGGAGTTTGTACCCTTTTGTGCACCTGTGCAGCTTTTGCACATAACTGGGAACCTTAGCACACTGCACTTGTGCTTTTCCAGCATTCCCACCACCCTCCAGAGGTGACTCCAGAACAAAGAGATTGTTCTGCCCCCTTTTCACGTTGGCCACTTGTTTCCCCCCAACGTAGACCTCTAGCTCCTCCTGTAAAGGAGAAAAAGACATGTTAGCCACAGCAGAAACCGACTTTCTCATTCCGTCTGCTAACATCACAGTTGTTCCCTGTTGAAAACAGCCCTGCAGTTCCGCATTTCGCCAGCAGGCTTGCTTAGCAGGTGCTGACCAACAGCAGTATTCAAAACCCAGCGCGTCACCGTGTCCTGGCTGGAGTTGTTCTTCACAGTTGCCATAGAAGCAGTGATAAGAAAACAACCCTCCCCAGCGTCTGAACCACGTCTTTCCCTTGCGTTCCCACGCTGGCCTCCTCTCCGAGACTGGTTCCCATGAGAACTCAGCTGGTTGACCTTGGGACCTTCCTGCCCAGCTGTCTCCGCTCTCCATGGGCAGCAACGACGAACTCCAGTGGAAAAACACTGCCCGGGGCTCCTCCCAGCTGGCCTGGCCCTCCTTCTCCGGAAAAACACTCCTTGCCAGCTCCGCCCCCTCTGGCCTGGCTCCCACTGCGGCTTTCTGGGAACCTGCTTTGTTGACATTCCACTCCAGCACGCACAGTGGAAAAGCCTTTACACTTGCCTTTGGAATCCTTCGCCCCCCCGATCTGCTCACCAGCACTCCTTGAGGCTAAAGCATCAGGAACAGGGGCTGCAGCCATCTTTAGGCTTTTCTCAATACTTCTCCAGGGCTCTGGTCTCCTGCTGAAGCTTCACAGCACATCCCAGCACATTCCCAGACAGCCCTTGCTGACTTTACGCCCTTGCCCAACTTCTTAGAGTGAGCTGTTCAAACGCAATGTCCTCCAAGACCTGGCTGCCTGCCATCGTCTTCCGTTCTCCCAAGGGGCCCCAAGCTGTACTCACAGATTACAAGCTCCTCCGGCACCCATCCGTCGGGAAACGAATTTTCCAGCTGCTCTCAGCTCCGCAGCTCCTCCTTTTGCCTCTTAGCAACAGGCAAAAACTCCTGCCAGCGTCTCTGCTTCAGACCGCAGACTTCAAACGCATTCCGGCAGCTCTGACAGTTTTACGATCGGTGATTAAGGGTCCATAACCTGTTGAATTGATTTATTGGTTTGGCGTGACCCCCGCTAATTGATTTACGATCCACAATTAGCTCTTTATGCCCGGCGCGCTTCCTCCGAGCTGCGCCACTCAGCTCCGTCTCCAGTAGCTCTCCAGTCACGCCTCAGCAGAGTTAAACACAGCGGTGAAACTGTCACGTAGCTTCCACTTAGCTTCCGACAAACACACAGAGCCCGGTTTGTCTATTTATCAGTCCTTTATTCCGACTTTCCCCAGGAATCTCCTGGGCTCACCGCAGCCATGACAGACCTCTTCCCTCAGAGACCAGAGAGGAACAGAACGTAACTCCTCCCAGACTCCTCCCAGCTTCTCCCAGCTTCGAAAGCTGACGTCAGAATGCTGAGGCATCATGGGAACTTCTTAACCTGTTAAGTTCCAAACCCAACAGTTCTTGTTGAAGCCGTGTTGTAAGGCCAACAACAGAAGACACATAAGGATATATCACGCTGGTCAGGAATTGGAAAACGGCATTGTAAGCACAGGAGAAGCAATGGCTCTTTTCTAAGGCTTCATACTAAGGCATGACTTCTGTAGCAAAGGAAGCCACTTTGAGGTGGGTGAGTGAGGATGCTTCATGGTATTTTTTTGTTCTAAGTAGTAAATCCAGACTTTCTAGTTCTCCAGCTTCTCTACCACTTCCACTGCTCCTCTTGCTTTTCAAGCATTTGTGTTATCAGATTAATTCCTTTGAAATCACTCGTGTGTTTTTATCAAACTGCCAGGCTGGCACCATTCCATCTATTCCTGTTAACCTTGTTCAGAGAACAGCCTGAGTGATCAATTTGGCCAAGTCATCTGATGTGCTACTGCAAGTGCCATAGTTACCAAATGGCAGAAAAGAGGCTAAGGAGCACTAAAACTAACTAAAACACAGCACTGCCTAGCCCAAGGCAGCATATTTCCTCCCCTATGAATGGTAGATGACAGATGATGATGATGATGATGATGATGATGAGAGCCTGTGCAGCCTAAAATATCTCATCAAGTACTAGCACCATTTGCTTAACTAAACACGTTGATCACTCACTTTGCCTTTTCTGGTCATAAACATTTTCAGCTTGGAAATAGAAGCTCTTTTACTGGTGTGATTTTTGTGTGTGTGTTCTACTTTTAAACGCCCTGTTTCTATAGCAACACATTTTGTTTGCTTGAATTGTGGACCACTGCCGCACCCTCTCAAGCCGAAACCACTTCTGTGAATTTATGTGTCCCAAGGTTTTTCATATGAGCTGGGGCTGATTTTTGCTGCATTTGTTTGTTGCTAAATAAACACTTAGTTATTCAGGCTTGACCTTTCCACTGAGAAAAACAAAAAAGGGGCAAGCAGACATCTAATGATATTGAGGTCAAACTACACTTTATGCAGGAGACCTGTGGACTGGATCTCCTGTTACCTTTTCACTTACCCCAAATTGCTTTTGAGCAGTAATGCTTGGAGAGAGGGTACTTAATCCTTTGGTGCCATTCTTCCCCACCAGCTGCTTGTACAAGTATTACACACCTGCTTCAGAAGTGACACCAAATATAACCCATTATTTTTCTCCCATAAAACTGAATGATTACTCCCATATGGAGAAGTGGTTCCCCCCACAATGTGCTGTTAGGTTTTGCTCACACAGCGTCTCCAAAAAAACCAACTTTCTGTTTTTCATGCTAGGTGGCCAGGCTGGCAGAGATTGTGTAAGAGTGTGCAATATCTATCTGCAGAGGATTCCAGCCCTCTCCACTCTGCAGGCCTTCACAGTATATAAACCTTCCCTTCATCCTCTGCTCATCATAACAATGGGCACTTTGCCAGTTGTTAATAGTGTAGCAAACCACTGTATTGCCTAGCCGCGAAATGCACAGCAGAGATAAACCAGTGGTTAAAGCATATGCTGAAGGCTCTGTAAACATAAAAGAGACAACCCTATGGCCTGTGATCGACATCAGAGAACAGGCTCTATGTGTCTTGACCTCGTGGAGGATGGTCAATGTCATGTTCAGAACTGGAAGCCTATAGGTAGAGCTGGTCCTAGGAGACCCATGTTGGGTAGCCTTTTCAAGTCAAACTCCGCTTCAGTTTCATGGCCTTCTGTGAGAACTGCCTGTTCTGGAAAGCTGGAGCTAGTTGCTTTTCTCAGACAGGCTGACAAGGCAGCAGGAAGAAAATGGTCCCACACAACAGCCCAGTGAATGGAGTGAGGGAAATCTTGTCCATTGCTTCAGCGATAGCTGTTTCCTCCTGTCAGGATAGTTCATGTTGTGCAGGCTCCAACGAGAAGGGCTGAGGGTTGATTCTATCTTGGATCAATGTGCCATTTGCTATGGTTCACCTGAACACATGTTGCTCTTCCCCTACTGTCACATCTCCAGCCAGATCCTGGCGCTCTGCTAGCACAGAGATAAGAGTGTTTGTTTGATCCGAGTAAGAATGTCTTGCTCTTGTTACAAGGATTATGTTGAAGCTGAGCTTGGCATTTGTTTGTTTCTTCTTTCCTGCTGGCCAGCATTAGCTTTGCAATAAAGCTTTCTTTGAGGAAGTACTTGACTGAGCTGAGCTAGTTTCCCCTTTTAAAGCAGACTATTTCAAAGGATGTAGTTCAACTTTAGTCCTTGAAAGATGTTTCCCTAAACTACCAGACAGTGTAAGGCTCATCTTTACTCTGTCCTGCCTGAAGAACAACACTGAGAAAGAGCAGGCATGTAGCTCCAGTCATGGGGCAGTATCATAGCCTGGAAAGTTACTGAAATCCAGTATCAGAATGACTGCTACTGCTAATACCATCAAATTGAGACAGACAGAGAGAGAGAGAGAGAGAGAGAGAGAGAGAGAGAGAGAGAGAGAAATGCTGTGCAGAGGTTAGGTGCACAGCACAGTCCCATGCAAAAAAAATAATGTTATTTTTTGACTAATTCTAAAATTGACGTAAAATTAAATTTGGATTCTAACTTCAGTTATGAACATTTCCCTATAACTCTAATGGGCTTGCATGTCAAGTTCTGCCTATTTCACACTGTTGACTAGGGGCTTCTGCTACAGTCAAGACCAGAATTTTGAGGACAAGGACATCCCTGGTTGCCTTCTGGAGTTCCTTTTCACCATTTCCCCCCTTCATACACTTCAGTGGTGTAAAAGAAATGTCTTGCCATGCTTGACTGTTACAGAACAGTCGTGAAGCTAGTTGCAAAGCATGAAACTATGTGGACTAATTGGAGAATGATTTGATGACAACTGATGCAGTTCTGCTGAAATTAAGCACATTTGGTTCTGGGAATTTCCTAGGTGGGAGCTTACTTGAAAACTATATGTTAAGCTCCTTCAAGACTTTGGAAGTGGGTGGCGATTGTAAGTGTTACAAATGAATGAGAAGTGCTGATCAGAATGAAAATGACTGTTTTGCTCCATGGCTGCAAGGGAATCCAGATTCAGAAGGCACTATTTTATGTAGCTGTTACCTTTTAATTTTTATTTTAAAATCATGTTCAGATACAACATGATTGGTTTTTTTAAAAAACGTTCCAATTGCTTCTGTTTACACTTGTACCATGTGCCCTGAATTATTGAGAATGCAGCATGCCATTGATGGTTTAGCAGAAGAGCTGCTATTCACTCTGACATCTGTCAGCAAAATGAACTGAAATACATCAGTAATTTGCTGTGGCAGGGTCTGTACTGAAACATTTCATTTTCATTGTTCAGAAACAAACGTCTCAGCTTTGTCTCTGTACAGGAAACACTCGTCCTCTGATACTGCCACTTGCATAATCATGTACTGCTTTTACTGTACTGGTTTTAATAGGTGTTTTTTAAAAATATGAATAGAGACTTCACTGCCATATATATTAAGCACACAAATGGCATTTAGTGCCCATCTTCTGCCTCCCCCGCCCCTTTCAGTGGAAGGGGTTTCATATAGATTAGAATCATAGTTGGAAGGAAACTAAAGCCCTCTCCACTGTACCGTATCTCACGACTGCCCCTCATTGAAGATTTCTATACAGATTATTCCAGTTTTGAAATTCATCCAAAATACAAATAGTGCTACAAGCGGCAGGCTACCATGAGCGAGGGTCAGCATTCCAGAAGTGTCCACAAGGAAGACATAGAATAGATCATGGGTAGGCAAACTAAGGCCTGGGGGCCCAATCCGGCCCAATCGCCTTCTAAATCAGGCCCGCGGACCGTCTGGGAATCAGCATGTTTTTACATGAGTAGAATGTCCTTTTATTTAAAATGCATCTCTGGGTTATTTGTGGGGCCTGCCTGGTGTTTTTACATGAGTAGAATGTGTCCTTTTATTTAAAATGCATCTCTGGGTTATTTGTGGGGCATAGGAATTAGTTCATTTCCCCCCAAAAAATATAGTCTGGCCCCCAACAAGGTCTGAGGGACAGTGGACCGGCCCCCTGCTGAAAACGTTTGCTGACCCCTGGCATAGATTATTATTTATATGGTGCATTTGTTTCTCACCAATTTTTCAAAACACTCGAACATGCACAGCAATTTCCTTTTCATTCTCTTATATCAATTTTTGTGGGGAGAAAGGTAAGCTCAAAACGTAGCTATATAACGCTATATCCTAAGATGTTTTCCGAAAGGAGGACTATGAGTACGTTCCATCATATTGAACTTTGGGGGTTTTTTACCTTCTCTCTTTGCCACTAGATTCAATTAATTTTCCCTAGAGAAGATTGGTAAAATAGATGCAGTAGATAGTTTGACAGCACTATCTCCCAACTGCCACAAAATATTTCTTCCATAAAAGTGTGGCTGTTTGTTACTGAAACACGATTGATCTGGAGGCTTGAAGGAGACAACATTTTACTAGAGTGAAGTGTTTTGTAGCCTGGAAACACAACATTATTTCTGTCTGATGGAACATTTTTGAACGGCTTTGCTGCAATGTTAACAGTATTGTATGGAAAGCTTTCTGAACTGAGTGCATTTTAATGCCAACCTGTCAGAGTTGGGTTGTTGGCATTGATCAGTTTTTATGTAAAAATGAAAGAAGGCTGGAATAACTAAAAATGATGGAAAGGAGAGTGTACAAAAACCTGTTACCTCTGGGGCAGATTAACCTTGAATTTTTTTATTGCAAGCAGATAGCAACTGAAGTAAACGGAACACATTCTCCCCCAGAATAAATCCATTAATTGGTGCTGAAGTACGCAAAAGGATTGGACTGGCATGCTGAGATACTAAAATGGAATCACTGCTAATTATGCTCCATTTCAGAAAAAAAAAAAAGATATATTAGCTTATGAAAAATAGAACTAATTAGAGGAGGCTGTTTGTGCTGCTGGAACCAAATTGAAATAGATCTGTATTACAACTAATTCACC
This sequence comes from Podarcis pityusensis, assembly GCF_964106645.2. Taxonomy (NCBI): domain Eukaryota; kingdom Metazoa; phylum Chordata; class Lepidosauria; order Squamata; family Lacertidae; genus Podarcis; species Podarcis pityusensis. Next base: position 53,394,082 of record NC_138028.1, on the reverse strand, counting down.
CATCGACAGGGATAGAGACAGTACACCTATCTCTGACTTTTTATGCTATGGACCACAGTATCCTCCTGGAATCGCTCTGTGAGTTGCGGTTACTGTGTCACAGTGGTTATGCTCCTACCTACTATGTTGCTACCAGAGTAGCATTAGGAGACTCATTTTGTGCAATTTCCAAGTTCCATCTTAGTTCCCATACTATTTAATTTATATATGAAACAGATCATTGGAGTCACATAGTGATTTGGAATACAATGTTATCAGCCTGTTCTAGCTCTCCATTCTTTCTGAATTGTGAATCTGGTGTTTGGAGGCAATGGCAAACTGAATTAGGGTCAATAAACTGCAACTGAATCCAGCTGAAATTTGGATAGGCTTTCCGTATGAGCAGAAATCTGGGAGACAACCTGTTCTGGATGGGATAGCATTCCCTCTGAAGGAACGTTCAGGTGTCCTTGATGGCAAGGCATGCCTATTTCCAGCTACAACAGCTATGGCTATTTCTGGAATGGGATATCATTAAACCATGGTGTAGTGACCTCATGTTTGGACTCCTGCAGTTTGGGCTATTGATGTGGAACCATCCTTGAAAACAGCCCGGAAGTTTCAGCTCGTGCAGAATGCTGCTGCCCAGTTATTAACTGGGGCAGTGGGATGGGAGCATGTAACACCAATCTTAAAAGCACAGCATTAGCTGCAATGTGCTACTGGCCTGATCCAAGGTTTTGATAGTGGCTTATAAAGCTCTAAACAGCTTAGAATACAAGTATCTGCAGGAGTGCCTCCTCCAGTATCAGCTTACTCAAACCCTATGATTGATGGGAGTGGGGTTTTCCATATCTTCCCCACTAGGATTCATGGTTTGGGCATGCAAAGCAGGGTCTAATCTGTGGTGGCATCCTGACTATTTGATGCCCTTCCACTGGAATTTGTCCTTCCTGCTGTTTACAACATAGAAACATAGAGTTGGAAGGAACCCCAAGGGTCATTTAGTCCAACCCCCTGCAATGCAGGAATCTCAACTAAAGCATCCATGACAGATGGCCATCCAGCCTGTTTAAAAACCTCCAAGGAAGGAGAGTCCACCACCTCTCATGAGAGACTGTTCCACTGCTGAACAGCTCTTACTGTCAGAGTTTTTTCCAAATGTTTAGTCTGAATCTCCTTTTTTGCAACTTGAAGCCACTGGTTCGAGTCCTACCCTTCAGAGCAGGAGAAAACAAGCATACTCCCTCCTTCATGTAACAGCCCTTAAGATAGGTGAAGATGGCTAACATATCTCCTCTCAGTCTCTTTTCCAAGCTAAACATACCCAGCTCCTTCAAGCGCTCCTCATAAGGCTTAGTTTCCAGACCCTTGATCATCCTGGTTGCCCTCCTCTACACACATTTCAGCTTGTCAACATCCTTAAATTGTGGTGCTCGGAATTGGACACAGTATTCCAAGTGTGGTCTGACTAAGGCAGAATAGATTGGTACTATTACTTCTCTTGATCTGGACATTATACTTCTGTTGATACAGCCTCATGGTCCACCAAGAGCCCTAGATCCTTTTCACATCCTATATCTGCATCTGGTTCTTCCTTCCTAAGTGCAGAACCTTATATTTGTCCCTATTGAAATTAATTTTGTTAGCTTCCGCTCAGTTCTCCAATCTGTTAAGGTCATTTTGAATTCTGATTCTGTCTTCTGCGGCATTAACTACCCCTCCCAGTTTGGTGTCATCTGCAAATTTGATGAGCATCCCCTCACTTCCTTCATCCAAGTCATTTATAAAGACTTTGCTATTTTAGAGATACTTTTGGTACTTTGTATGTGTTTATCTATTGATGTGCATTGTTTGTGTTATCTTTTGTTGTACATCAGCCTAGGCTTCTTTTGGAGGAAGTGTGTAGAAATACAGCAAATAAATAATTTTTTAAAAAACATGTTGCACTAAAGCATTGCTCTCAATCTGACGAACAAAAAGAATTGAGAACATTTGACACATCCCTAGTTACCTACCATTAACTGCTTCTCAATAGCCTCAAATAAAGATCTCTGTTTAAATAAAATTGCTTTGCAGATGTGTTCTCTAGTGCCATTTCATTAAAATGTTGACAACTCTTATGCATACAAAATTATGGAGTTTACTGTTAAGAATCTTAAACACACAAGGCAACAAGCCATACAATTAAGATTGATAATATAGCTCTTCAGCCCAATAGCACCATTGCAGACTCTCAGGAGAGTGCAGAATTCACAGAGATTATGTTTGCTCGTTGAACCTGTCTTTCCGTTCTTTTAAAAACTTCTTCAAAATCTGCATAGCTAAGCCAACAAACTAGACACTTGCTTAGCTATGAACTGCAAAGCAGCCAGAAACCCTAACACCAGTTATCAATTTTATTTAACATGCAGCACTTCAGACATTACCAGATATAGACAAGGGGCGAATGCTTGTCTCCTGCAATCCTGGCCAGGCACGGTCTGTATGTATATGCTATATTGAATTTGTTCTATGCAAGGAATATACTTGCTTGGAGCAACCACATGGCATGAAATATCAGTCATCTATATGTCAGGTGTCACATTTCCAGATACCAAAAGGGATCTAGATTAAAGCAATGACTTAAGCCACAGGAACAAATATAGACACTAGTGCACTTTGCAAGCTCAAGTTGGAAGATTGCATCATTGCATATTTTCACTGAATTGTCTCATCAAACATTTAGGCTTCCTTGGGCAAAACCCACTGGCCCCAACTGCTGTGTGTGTCTGTTGCAAAGGGGCCCAGAGGGGATTTCCACATGGGCCAAACTGACATAAATAGAGACTATGTAGTCCCATTGCTTGGTGAATTGCATCTCTCTTATTTTCACACAGGTGATGGTACCCTGACTCAACAGAAAATTATCCAAAGTCATTTATTATCACAATGGCAAAGCTCAACCCAGATGGAAGAAAAACAGGGAAGGGTAGAAGGGGAAGAATGAACATGATTAGTATTTAATTATGGGTTAGAAATCAAACGTGCTTTGTGCAGAGCATTTAATTCTTTTCTGATAAGTCTGTTGCTAAGGCAGGTCAAACATCTGTTTATATAAGAGGAAAATTGCTCTCGTTGAGCCCTTTCTCTGTAGCAGCTCCAGTCCAACATGACAGAAATGCTCAGCAGTGTTAAATAATAGGGTTTGCTCTATGAAAGCAGACATTGGTAAATCTGTGCATTTGCTTAGTAATGCTTCATTCTTGTCTTCAAAGGAAGCTTCAGAAAGCTACTAGCCGTGATTTTAAAAAACCCCATAAACTCTGTTCAAAGATGCTTTAAACTGCTAGATGCTGGAAGTAAACAACAGGAAATGGATAATGTTCATGAGCATCTTCTGCTGGTGAATTTGCTTGAGAAACCTGGCTAGTCACCTGACTAGTGCCATGTGCCCAAAGTGGGTTTTGGCTGTTTATCTCTGAACAGCAGTTCCCCTTCTTTGCATAGCATATGTCTTCTGAAACTGAAAGGAGTTTCAAAGTAGTTTGTGATGTTCCTTGCGAAAGCCTGCAGTTAAAAGGGAAAGGTCAAAAAATCCCATTGGGCATTCCTATAATAGTTACTCGGATCAGTTCCTATATCTTGAATTCCAAAATGAATTAAGGCTTTCCATTAAAATCTAGAGTAAGGACCATTGTGGAATATTTATTTTCATGTGTATGAGCTGCAAATTTTCTTACACGTCAACAAAAGTGTATGCTGTATTTCAGATCAAAGCTGAAGATGGTTTTCTCAGGGACTTTCATTTGAGGGATTAATAGTGCAATCATATACAGTATATGTCTATTCAGAAGTAATCCCATTGAGCTCAATGGAACATACTCCCAATTAAGTATGTATAGGATTGCAGCCTAAGTTTCTGCATCTATATTCCTAAATCCCATGGACATTGACAGAATTTATTCATGAGGAAATGCATTTAAGGCATACATAATTATTTCGTTTTGGGGGAAAACAATGCTATCATTACTTCATTAACTTAACTGTATTTCCAACAAAAATAGCTTGCCATTGATCCTGAACCTAAGATGCTTTTAAAAGCCAAGGAGCTGAGAGGCTGCAGCAAAGAACTTTAATCATTAATTTCTTCTCCTGTTGGCAGCTAATATATCTTCCCACCAAAGTTAATTGTGGCTCGACAGGCTGCCAAAAGGCCTTGTTGCTACTTTTGCAAGGCCATAATGATTCCAGTAGATGCCACCCCTTCTTGAATCTGAAAGTCTTTTCTTATCCTGCTTATTTCTTGTCTGCTCTCAGTCCAGGTATCTTCTAAGCAAACATTCACTTTGCCTTCCAAAACTCTGCGATTTTGCAGTCATCATGTGAATAAGAAGGGACAAAATGGTGCCATTTGTTCCTGCTGTAATGGAACAATCTTTGGAATCCTTGAAATTAACTTTGGACTCAAAGACTGTACATTCAAGTCTTCTATTTCATGCTGCCTCTTCCGCTCTTGTCCCTACCAGCCCACCCCACCCCCCGCACCCTCAAAATCAGCTCCAGAGAGTTAGGGTAGGAGCAGATTTTTGGAACCATGAGAGTAGGAGTAGGAGAGATTAAAATCCCATTGTGCCAGTGGAAATCTGCTGGCACAAGACTGGATAGAGCTCTTTGTTCTGAACATGCAGGTTCAGAGCTTAAGGTGTGCAAATGAGCTCAAGCATACTTGCTCAAGTTCTCTGATGCCTGATTCACTTGAGTTTAAAGATTAATTGATTAAATAAATACATGCCACTGAACATTCCCTCGGGGTTCCAAGGTGATGGGGCTGGAGCTGCCAACAAAGCTTACAGCCCACATCTTCTACTTTTCATTTATACTGTATCAACTTCTCTGCAGCTTTTGAGACTGTTGACCACAATATCCTTCTGAACGAGCTTCACGGCTGGACTGAGGTGGTTTTTATCTCCAGCTGCTGTTGGACTACAACTCCAATCATCCCTAGCTAGGACCAGTGGTCAGAGATGATGGGAATTGTAACCCAAAAACAGTTGGAGACCCAAGTTTGGAAAACCCTGCTAGAGTGATGATGTTGGTAGCCCTGCACATCTCGCCATTCTACACTGAGACTAGTGCCTTGACAGGAGTGTCAACCCTATCCGTGAGAAAATTCCCCCAGACCATTCAGGAATAATTCTGATTCTATTCCTCTTGGAAAGGGGAGAGATGATCTTAATAGGTCCTCCACCCCTACAGGGGACACTGTCATGGCCAATCAAATCATACCAGAAAAGGTACATAATAACAAATTCACTTCAAGCTCCCCTATCAACAGAATCGAGCTGCCCCACACTGTTAAAGGGTATGTCCTACCTCACCGGCTGCCGGCTAATTGCTAATTTCAATATATTTTCAACTACACCGATACTTGTGTATATACACAAAAAATCTAGAAAAATCAATGCTATTTTAGTTTTGTTCTAGCATTCAAGGCTTGCTTCCCTGCCCCTATCTTAGTATATGCCATACCAGCCTCGCTCTTTAAAAACCAGGCAAGTCTCACTGATGTTAGTCAGTGCAGATGTAACACAGACATCCAAAGGTTAGCCCTGTCAAGTTAGCATCCTTCTCCACCCCCACCCGCAATTTGATGCCATATACTCTGCTCACAAAGGAGCCAGGAATTAAGTCTGGTGATGCAATAGCTTCAGTCACAGTTTAATGCAGTCTTTGGGTTGCGGTAAAGCTTTCCAGGGGAGAGGTGCCTGGAGCAAGTTTTTGAAGGTTGTGGACAAGATATGTGATCCTTTCCTATGTTTTTTTTTTTGTTTTTTGTTTTGTAGCTGATTAAAACAACAATGTAAGTTTTAGAAGATAAACTTTTCATTGAGGATGTCAAATATAGTGTTTTTAAAAATCCAATCTTTTTGACATGATTTTTAAAAAATGTCGTCTTGATGTTACATGTTTAGCCAAAAAATATTTCTTTGGCTACTGTTATTCTCAAGTAGCTTTCTTATTACATTGGGTGGGGGGGTTGAATACATAGCAAATAAGGTGTCAGTGTGATTTTGAGAGGCAAGCATAGCCTGAAGTCTGAAAACATGTTTCCTCGATCATGTTATGTGCCCCTCTCACATCATTTGCAAATATGGGATGGAAAGATGCAGCAACTCTCTTTTACAGGTGATGTATGTTATATGAACATGTCAAACTGTCTTATAATGAGCCAGACCCCTGTCAGAGGCTGTCCAAAATCTCAAACAGACGTCTTTCCCAACTCTATGTCTATTTTACCACTGCAGGCCACTGAAATTCCATGACTGTTTTATGTAATTGTATGAGATCTGTATATTGTATAGGAGTATATTGTATTATGCCCTGGATGAAGGACAGATTAGCATTATTCTTACTAAAAACCAATAAAGTACGTTGTCAGAAGCCAAACGTCTTGGGAGAGAGCTGTGGCCCCAAACTCCCCTCCCCCCATAGAAATTTGCCTTCTTTGGAGTTGCCCTATTGATCCCAACCCGTGTCTTGGAGTAACGCGTGTTGTCCATACATACACGGCAGTCCGTCCAAATGCAACCCTTCGCCATTTGTGGGGATCCGTTTTGCAGCACAAGGCAAGGGTTAGGCGGGCTGAAGCGACGGAGCCCCAGACCAACCATCCCAAAGCCCTCTTCCTTCCAAATCGGGTTGACAAAACCAAGCGTTGCTTTGCAAGCGACACGATGTATGTCTACACTGATCTTTTTGGCCGTCTTAAGTCGTGCTTGTGTGTGAAAATCGTCCCCAGTGCAAGTGGGGTAACAGCAGCCAGAATTTGGGGCTGCAAAGAGGAAGGAAACGGACCATGTGGGGAGCGGGATTTAAATCCACACTCACGCGCTTAAACCTTCCCTCCCCCCCCCCCCGTGAACGCTGCTAATAAAATCCCCTAGCATTGCAGTGGGTTGGACTAGATGACCCTTGGGACCCCTTCCAACTCCACAATTCTATGATCCAAGTCGGACTTCTATGATTCTATGCTTCCCCTGCGGCTGCTTCAAAGTTAAAAAAAAGAAAGTCGGAAGATCCCATCGCGCCTATTCCGCGTCTGCTTTCCCGGCTGCCTTCGCCGCCTCCCCCTGCGAAAAAGGGGCCGCTTCTTCTCCAGGAAGACCCCCCCTCCCCCAGCAGGCGGGGGCGACGTGTTTTGGCGCGTCCCTCGTCTCGTCCCCTCACCTCCGCCTCGCCTTCCGGGTTCCCTCGCTCCCTCCCCCGGCCGTTTCTGCGGTGGGTGCTGGCGGGGCTTTCCGCCGCTCCTTGGAAGAGCAATCCCCCCACGGCGGCGAGGGAGAGGGGCGGTGGGAGCGCGCGTCGACGTCGTCGTCAGGCGGAAGGGAAGCGGCCTCAGCGCCTTTAAATGGCATTGCTTGTCATCTGAGCATGCTCCTGTGTGGGCAGGCGAGGGGTATATATATATCGGCGGGGAGATCCAGCCAGGCGCGGAAGCAGCGTGGCGAGGGGACGCTAGCGGAGCGCGCGCTTCTTTCTGCCAGTCGCCGCCACCAGCAGGATTTACCCGCCTCCCCAGCGCGCTTTTTCGGCTGCGAAGCGGCAGAAGCCACCCTCTCGCCCCACCTCCGGCGGCTTTCCCGCCTTTTTCGCCCGGGTCTCCCTCGCCTTAGAGAGAAACGCCTCAAGGCAGCGAAGAATAAGAAGCGGCACAAAGCGAGACCCAAGCGCGAGGCGCTCTTCGGGGCGCTCGTTTGCTGGCGCGCGCGCGCTCTTTCTCGGCGTTCTCTTTTTTGCTGCTTTTCTCGTTCCCCCGCTCGATGGCTGCCGCCGCCGCCAAGCCCGCGGAGCTGATGGGCATCTGCTCGAGCTACCAGGCGGTGATGCCGCACTTCGTCTGCATCGCCGAGGAGTTCCCTCAGCCCACCCGGCCGGCCAAGCTGCCTCGGGGCAAGCTGCGCAGACCCCGCCAGTCGCGCTTCAAGACGCAGCCGGTGACCTTCGACGAGATCCAGGAGGTGGAGGAGGAAGGGGTCTCCCCCATGGAGGAGGAGAAAGCCAAGAAGTCCTTCCTGCAGTCCCTCGAGTGCCTCCGGAGGAGCACGCAGAACCTCAGCCTGCAGCAGAGGGAGAAGAAGCTCAGCAGCTGCAGCCGCCTGAGGAACAGCCTGGACTCCAGCGACTCCGACTCCCCGCTCTGAGGGACCCGGGAGGGGGGCATGAGAAGCGGGCAGGACAGGACGGGACACCCGCCGCCCCTCTCTGGCCCCGCGCTCCCCAAGGCGCTGCGCTCCATAAGGAAGTGAAACCGGGAGGAACTCCGCAGAGTCTATTTTCTAAAGCCCGAAAGGGACGGTTTCTGGTTGTTTGGCTTTTCCCTCGCCGGGAACGGACGCCCCCTCCTTGTTTTGCCTCCTACAGTCCATCCAAATCCTGTAACAAGACAAGAGACTTTGGGAAGAGCGTGCGAGTCGCCACCTCCTCGTTTCCTTTCCCTTCTTTTCTTTAAAACTCTGATAAAGATCCGGTGTGAATGTAGTAGATGCCCAGGGCAGTTCGCAAGTGAGGTCAAAATCTTTTTAAAGAAAGTGCTTGTATGTTTGCTTCTACCTTGACTGAGTTTTTCTCTCTCTCCTCCTCCCATCCCGCTTTTTTAGAAAATGAAGGGGAAATAAATAAAAAATTGCACATCTTTTTCTAACTGTTAAAAAAAATATGAGATGCTTTATGGATGCAATCCGCTGCTGGACTTTATATTTATTTTTGCATTTAAACTCTGGACTGCATTAACTTAAAATGTTTATACCTGAATGTCTGTAATTATTTCCACAGAAGAGAAATAAAACTGATATATTTGCACAATGCACCTGGGACTGATTGGTAATTGCATTTGATCTTTATGCATCATAATAATATTTATAGACATGCCCCTCATAAATTATCATGGTTGTATACACCACAATATTTAAGTACATACTGTTTTTTATCTTCTGAAGAAGCAACACAAAGAAAGCTGTGTATTTACTACAGTGCTTTGAAATGAAGGAATGATTAATATAGCTATAATAAGTTGAGAGTGTGAATGCAGTTTTTTAAAAACAACAACAACATCCTGCAATGTAATGTTGAGGAGTGACTCTGATAACAACTTCAAGTAATGAGGTCTTGATGTTAAGCTTAGTTTATTGACCGATGCCTGATAGCAGTTTTCTGGGAACCCAAAAGGGTTGTGAAGTTTTGAAACTCGATACGGTGCTGCAGTTCTTGTTATGCAAGACAGGAGGTTTGGGGAGGGATGCCTGCACTCTAAGAAGAGGCATTCATTTGCTTCCCGTCCTAGTAAAAACTAAGAAAATGCCTATATTTCTCTTTTCCTCTGCTCCCTTCAATCATGCATGTGCAGTTTTTCTACCTTTCATTTTAAACTACTGCATCTGTGCAGGGAAGTGCGCTTCTAAAAGTGCTGAGACCCGTAAGAACTGCTCCCATTTTCTTAAGCATCAGAATACTAATGTCTGTTCTCCCTTCAACATATACTTCTAACCATCTGTCAGCAAAGCGCTGCACTATGTCAGCCTTTCATTTCGTCAGATATGCTCCTGGAATCCTGACACTATATTTTGGAATTTTTCTAATAGCCCAAGGGAACGTTCATGTAAAGGCCTCTCTCTTTCTCCAGAAGTCAGTTGTTATGAATGAGACTGGTCCTTAACTCTGCTTGTTTGGATTTGGGGAGAGGGCTGAGAGGCAGGGAGGGATCTTCAAAACACAAATTTCTGAGAAAAGATAAAAGTGGGAGCTGGTGCCAGAAATCCCCCAGGAAGAAGAGGCACTGGCAGAGATGAAGATTGTAGTGTCAGCTAAGAGGTGATGCTGCAGAACAGAATGCACTTAGAGCCTAGATGTGAATGGCACTAAATACCGCAGAATAGGACAAAAGCAAGATATATAGGAAGCCAAGAGTTTCTGGGTTATAGGACAAATGTTTCTAGTCTGGATTACAGCGTGTCAGCAGAGCAGCATTTTTCAATTTACCAAAAAACCAAACAAACAAAATGAAATGCAAGAAACTTTTTAGAGTTCATCATGCAGAAAAATCCATTAATAATCAGACAGGCAAGGAAGTGAGATATACTCCCCATCAGTTTCTGTAATAAAAACCCTCTGAAAAGCACCATAAGTATTTTGTTTCAAATGCTGGTTTAAGAGTCTTCTGTTTACAAGGCCTTGCTGATATGTATAGCTTACGCATGGGTTATTATGTCCAGAGGTTGACTAGGTATTTTATGCTGTTTTATGGATGCGTTAAGTTTACCACCTAGATACTGTGCTTATTCTACAGCAAAAGCCAGAAAAGGAAATGTGTGAACGAGCCAAATGTTCCTCTTACCATAGAAAACAACTAAACTATCTTCTTAATATGCACATATGCACACACTCATAATCTATACATCCTGAATGCAGAAATATCACGGTAACTTGGAAGCTAACCATCCTAAATGCAAGCATGCTCCACTTCCAAGTTATTTTAAAAAGAAATAATTGTTTAAAAGTCATCTGTATTTCTTCTCAGATATTTCCAGCATTACTTGTGATCTGGAAATCCCACTGTGAGGCTGTTTGGAGACTCAAAACTGCCCCTTTGTCCATAGGTTTTAAGTAGCCCTACAGCAGGGCAATGCTCACTTAAAGCATTTTGTGACTCTAGTAGGATTCAAGCTACTGCATCCTTGGATGACTCAAGCAATGTGGCTCTGCAGGTTTGTGTTAAGGGTTTAGGTAAAAAAAAATCTGTTAAAAGGTAGAGTCAGTCAGGAAGAATCTCAGGCTGCTGATAAAACTTCCCCTCTTGGAGCTCTCTATTCTACACAAGCTGGCATTAAGGAGGCTGTTTACCTGTATGCTTCCCATGGCTGTGTTTGTATGTAGCCGGGATGCCATCAGAAATGGGCAGGCGATGCTGCACTGCCAGACTGCAGACAGCAACACAGCGGTAGGCAGCAACAGCATCTGCAGGAAAAGGATTTGCATTGGCTTTATACTTCCAAGAACTCCATTTGGAAATCTAGTCAGGAGCAGATCAGCGGGGGAGAGAAGGAGGGAGGGAGAGAATATTATAAAGGCTTCATTATTCCGATTAGAATATTTCAGAATAAAAACAAGGTTGTTGTTTAGTGGCAAATGCTAACTTATTTAAATGCATGCAGATGTAATTGTTTTATTTATTTATTTTTAAAGAAGAGGTGTCCTGGTATTAAAAGCAACACAGCCAGCTGGTTTAAGATGGGGAGGGGGTTGTCTCCCATATTCGCTCAAAGTGATGGTCTAACAAGTTTGTCAGATGTCCCCTTCTTAAAGATGCTGTGTTTATGAGTATCTGCATGGAGGGGGGGGGAGTTTTGGTAGGCACAACATCTCCCATTAACACAGCCTTAAGATGAAAGAGATTTCAGCAGCTTAACTTTCCCTTGGAATGAAGCTATTAAAGATGTAAAGAGCCTGCTAGGCCAAGAAGTCCTTGAAGTGGGAAAGCAGGGCAACTTTTTAAGGTAGCCCCCCCCCCCAATTAAAATCTCCTTTATTTAGAAAGATTTGTAGACTGCTTAATCACAAAGCTGTGAGTAGTGCACATTCCAAAATTCTAGATAAAGCACAGGTAAAAGCCACAAGTTAAACCCACAGACTAACACCAAAACAGTCACCATGGTGTGAGGATGGAGGGGTTATGTAGCTTTCATCAGAGATGACATAAGAATTACCCAATGGACTTCCTAGTGGGAATTGCATTTTACCAGTGATCATATTTTTCTAAAAACTCGCAAACAGAAGAGCATCTTTGGGGAGAAGCCATTTAAAATCTGTGCAAACAAACAAGGAAGAGCTGGGCATTCAGCTCAACAAACTTTCTGGATATGGCCTGTCTAGAGAGTTTATTGAACACCGTTCATTGCTTGGCAGGCAGTTTGACATTCCTGCGATAGGAATGCAATCGCCCATCTTAATCCCAAAAGTTCTATCATGCAGCATTATGCCTTAATATACAAAGGATTCTAGCAGGTATGTGGGGAAGTAATATCATTCCTGTTATTTTCCAAAGAAAAGAAAGAAACCGTTGAATAAATGCACTGTGTATTATGAGTTAGATCAATTGTTCAGCATAGTTCTTTAGTATCAGTTCTGATTGTTGCTCTCTGGGTGGCATTCATGAACACCAAAGCAGGCAGTTCATCACATCATTATGGTATTTACTGATGAAGTATAGAGGAAAAATCCTCCCTCCTCAGTAGTAGGAAGCTGCCTTGGTCTTTCTAGCTGAAGCAGCACATATAGCTCAGTTGGTAAATTAATATCAATAAAAAGAATTTTTTAAAAAAATAGCTCAGTTGGTAGAGCACAAGAATCTTAATATCAGGGTCATGGGTTTGAGCACCATGCTGGGCAAAAGATTCCTGCATTGCAGGGGGTTGGACTAGATAATCCTAGTGGTCCCTTCCAGCTCTACAATCTATACTGACTGGCAGTAGCTCTCCAGGGTTTTGGACATGAGATTTCTCCAGCCCTATTTGGAGACCCTGGGGATTGGACGTGGGGCCTTCTGCAAGCACAGTGGGAGTTGTGCCACTGGGCTAGTTCCCATCTAGTGCCATGCTTTCTTCCCTTAAGCCAGGCAGGTAACTGGCTACAATTGTCCAGATCCGTCATGTTTGTTTAAAAGAAATAATTGCACTCATCAAATTTGTTTGCCTATTTCTTTCCCTAATTCATTTATGCTGATATTTGTGTCCATTTTCTAAATACTACCATGGAGGGTGGGGATACAAACAGATGGAAATATTTAATAGTATACAACAGAATGCAAACTTCTAATGAAATTAAAAGTAGATGGAAGCTGGATAGCAGATCTGAAATGTCCTGCTTCCTCAGAGAGGAGACCTACCTTTGCTGCCTTTTCCTCCCTCCTCACCTCTCCCTCCCACTTTTTTGTTTTGTCTCTTAGATTATAAGCCTGAGTACAGAGGTCATTTTGATTGGTATTGTTCTGTAAATTGTTGTGAGAGCCTGTTTAATTGAAGAGCAGGGAAAAATTGCCTTCATGGCAGGGATTGAACCAGAGATTTTCTGCATGCAGAGAAGATGCTCTACCACTAAGCTATGATCCCTAGGAGAAACACTTTGATATGCTAATCTGATCAGGAATATTAGCACATTTGTACTGGGAAGGCATGCTGATACCTGTATCTACCCCGGGCAATTGGACTTGCTGGCTGAGACTGATAGGAGTTGGGAGTCTTATATCTGGAGAGCCACCAGTTCACAACTGGTGCCTTTAGGCATCAGCAGAGCAATGAGGATTTTCATATACAATTCAATCTCGATCTCAAATGTCAAAACGGGCATTGACCCTCCCTCTCAGACAAAGCATACCCACAAGAGGCTCCATTTCACAAGTTTCTTAGAGGTTATTATTTGTTGTTAAACGCTCGATGTGGATGAGAAGTTGAACTTAATTGTGGGTGCTGTGTATGGGAATATTGGTATAAATTCACTTAGAATATTCATATTACAGATTTATACCCACATTCCTTTGTTTTCTATGCTCTCCCTTCTCATTGTTCATCTTCCAAGTAGCAGTTTCAGTTGAAAGCTTTTTGAAGGGATCTGTTTTATGTCAACTCTTAAAATACCCTGAATACAGATACAGTGGTACCTCAGGTTACAAACACTTCAGGTTACAGACGCTTCAGGTTACAGACTCCACTAGCCCAGAAATAGTACCTCGGGTTAAGAACTTTGCTTTAGGATAAGAACAGAAATCACGCGGTGGCAGCGGGAGGCCCTATTAGCTAAAGTGGTGCTTCAGGTTAAGAACAGTTTCAGGTTAAGAAAGGACCTCCGGAACAAATTAAGTTCTTAACCCTGTAGTGCTATAGGAATGCAGCTCCAGAGGTAATACAGCAATCTTTGGCTTCGTTATGGACGCTGAGATGATCCATACTTCTTGGCCTAGTCTGTGGTTTGAAGTTGTTTTCCACTCACAGTTCTGAGGCATTACAGTTCAGTAAAGGTAAAGGTAAAGGGACCCCTGACCATTAGGTCCAGTTGTGACCGACTCTGGGGTTGCTGCGCTCATCTCGCTTTATTGGCCAAGGGAGCCGGCGTACAGCTTCCGGGTCATGTGGCCAGCATGACTAAGCCACTTCTGGTGAACCAGAGCAGTGCACGGAAACACCGTTTACCTTCCCCCCGGAACGGTACCTGTTTATCTACTTGCACTATGACGTGCTTTCAAACTGCTAGGTTGGCAGGAGCAGGGACCGAACAATGGGAGCTCACCCTGTCGCAGGGATTCGAACTGCTGACCTTCTGATCAGCAAGTCCTAGGCTCTGTGGTTTAACCCACAGCGCCACCCGTGTCCCCCACAGTTCAGTAGTAAATAGTAAAATCCATGGCTGATGAAAGCTAGCTGCTGGGGGCATGAGTTCAGGCTGTGGTGATGCAGCTGCAGGCATTCCTGGGGGAAACTGATAATTAAGATCCATTTCACTGTGGGTTCAGACGCTGCTTCAGTTGCTGTGTGTTGACCACTAGAGGAAGGCTTTTTTCACATTACAGCAGCTTCCTTATGAAGGTTACTAGGGCTGGAGGGTGGGGCAACTCAGGTGAAACAACCATCCTCTAATGGCAACTGCAGAGTCTCTCACCCCTCACCCAAATGCAGGCTTCACACTGGATTCAAAGAAAATTAAAATATTCCTAGATAATGCATTATTTTCAGTTGGGTGGTTATCATCTCTCTCTCTCTCTCTCTCTCTCTCTCTCTCTCTCTTTCTCTCCCCCAATATTTGTATTTTGGAGGCTTAGGTTATTTGTTCGTACTTAAAACCTGTGTAGAAAGGTTCCTTTCTTGAGAGGGAAGTGAAAAAGGAGAAAGTGGAGGAGGAAAGGGAGGTGATAGCACGACATGCTTGCAAAATGATTCTTGGGTTACTGAAAATGGCTCAGAGGATGTTATTTATTTGCCTATTACTGTTGATACTGGGTCCTGGCAATTGTGCTGCTGAAAACTTTACGAGGTCCTAACTCAACTGCTCATAATCCTCCAGGAGGGCTGCACAGGAACAAGCAGCATGATTATATTCCTTGGCACAATTCTAGAGACATTCAATAATAAGAGAACACAATTTCTTCATACTTAAAGAAAAAGAAAGAAAAGAAGCAGCCACTGCTGAGTGATTTTGCTGCTCAATTTTTAATAGCTGCTGCACTCTGAAGTATGCCAAGTCATTGGCAGCCTCTACCTCATCCTGTCCTTTTTAACTGTTCCTGTGTGGCATTGGTGTCATTATATTAACTATACACACATAGAGCTGAGGGCAGAAATATCTGTATAACATTGTTACACCAGCATATAAACTTGCCATCAAAGAGGGAACCACAGAGGCTGGTTGAAATGTTTGCAAACCTAGGCTATAACATTTGAGACCAATTAGGCAGGTATTTGTTATAGTTAACAGGAAATCAATAAGACTTTTATCTTTTGGTAAATAAAATTAGTACTGGCAAGCTATCCTTTAAAACCATAAGTTCAAGGAACCAAACTGGGGGGGGAAAGCTATAAACTGACCTGTGTTTAGTAAAGGTGTTGTGAATCAAGAGTCCTGCCAGAACAGTATTGCGGGGTCCGAATTTTTTTTAAGTAGATGGTGAAAAATTAAGGTTGAGAAGAAAAATTGGCATTTGAATAATAAAAGAGCCATTCTGTGAATACAGCTGCAAATTATATAGTGTTGTGTCATTTAAAAATGTGGCCTAAACCTTAGAGAGAACTTAAAACCAATGTACTCTTAGTGGTCACTTATTTACAAGGGTACAAATAAGAATGTATGATTAAGGCACAGAATACAGTGCTGCTTAAATAGCCATGATTGAGTTGCTGCCCTTCTGCAGCTTTCAGCTTCGCAAACCTTTCATTCAGAGAGGAAAAGAATACCCACTCTTTCTCTCTTACCCCATAGGTGAATTTTCCCAACCTTCCCTTGGTTTTAAAGTCTTCCACTGAGGTGTTGAGTGGCCGCTGATTTGACAGGGCCTGAAAGGACACCCATAGCCTTTCCCTGAGAGTTTTTTTTGCCTCTCTCTCTCAGCTGATAGCAGGTGATTGTTAGGTGTCTTCTACATAGGAACTGTCGCAGCTTGAGCGGAAATGGCACTGGGCAGGATCCAAACGTAAGGGGAACCCTCTTGAAGGACCTTGTAGAGGTGCCTGGGCTCCTGCCCTGAACTTGGAGTGGACTGGGCCTGGTGCAACTCATCTCAGGTTAGCAACAG
This sequence comes from Podarcis pityusensis, assembly GCF_964106645.2. Lineage (NCBI taxonomy): Eukaryota > Metazoa > Chordata > Lepidosauria > Squamata > Lacertidae > Podarcis > Podarcis pityusensis. Next base: position 53,377,791 of record NC_138028.1, on the reverse strand, counting down.
GATTCCAGTCACATGGTTTGCACCACGCTGGGTCTTTGTGCCCTGGTCAACTCCCATGGCTTTCCCCAGTTGGTATGGCATATCAGGCTTCAGACAGGAAGTACTGGAGGTTAATGGACCCTGACTCAATGCCATGGCAACCCTGCTTTCCTCACTGTAGCCAGTAAAAGGTTGTGACCTATTTTCACTCACACCCATGTCCCGAGTATTGTGTTATCTCTTTACTTGGCCTGGGGGATACAACCACAATGTGCCTGCCTTGCTGATCAGACTACAGAGAGTTGATGGGGGAAAACAGAATCGGTTCCATTTCCAAATGTGAAGGCCTTGTGCATGTAGAAGTGGGCACAATTTCAGACATGCACTCAGTTCAGCTCCCAGTTTCAATTCTTGGCATCTCTAGTTAAAAGGGGTCAGGGAGCAAGTGATGGGAAAGGCTCTGGAAAATTAGTGGCAGAGTAGAGCATACTGGAGTAGATGGAATAACTAGTCTTATCTTGTAGAAGGAAGCTTCCGATAGTCCTATAAGGTCCAGTCACCCTGTTTATATGTATAATGCACAGAAAACTATGTAGCTAGACAGCTATTTACAATTTATGTGCAGCCTGTGTATTTTGCCATTGAAACACAGGTATTTATATTTTTAATCGAGGGTAATGTTGGCTCTGAGGATACAGCTTGTCTTTAATTTCTGAAACCTAGCATTCTTGGCAATGCTAATAAGAAGCTATTGTGCAACCCTGTAAAACACAGGATCCTGAAATTACACAAGCACAAAAGGAAAAGGTAAGAGAGCTTGTGATGGTATGTGCACTGAATGAATAACCCTTCCCCAGTTAATTGAAAGGTGTGTTGTTCAAGATAGAAACCTTGAATAAGCTGCTCTGCAATCAAATCAAGTTTGTTTAACAGGTGCATTGCAAAAAACACCTGCTGCCCTGAATAGTTCACTACATGGGGAATCTGTGGACTGAAACTTTTTTTGCAAAAAATCATGCTTAGGTTTCATCAGTATGGGATATGGGGGCAAGGCCAAGAGTAAGATGTTCCAGCAGCATCAGACCCAAGATATAAGGCAATTCTGTAGCGGCTAGATTAACATTTTTAAGCTTCTTTACCTAATAATTTTGTGTTTTAACTAACATTATTTGACACTAAACCACACACACTAAACATTTGTTTCTTAACTGGCTTGATCTTCTCTACAAAAATTATCACGAAATATGCTACCAGGAGTTAAGATTGACTATGCTCAGTTGGTACAGAATGCAGACTGTTGTGAGGGGAGCAGAAAACTGAGGGAAATGTGATGGAGTATCTTAGGAAAGGGCATGGCTGGCTGACGTTTTGAAGTACTGCACACTGCAACATTTTGCAGCAGGGAACCCCCCACAACCTAGCACAGTAAAAGGTAAAGGTAAAGGGACTCCTGACTCCGGACAACTCTGGGGTTGCAGCGCTCATCTCGCTCTATAGGCCGAGGTAGCCAGCGTTTGTCAGCAGACAGTTTTTCTGGGTCATGTGGCCAGCATGACTAAGCTGCTTCTGGTGAACCAGAGCAGCGCACGGAAACACCGTTTACCTTCCCGTCAGAGCAGTACCTATTTAACTACTTGCACTTGATGTGCTTTCAAACTGCTAGGTTGGCAGGAGCTGGGACCGAGCAACGGGAGCTCACCCTGCCACGGGGATTTGAACTGCCAACCTTCTGATTGGCAAGCCCTAGGCTCTGTGGTTTAGACCACAGCACCACCCGCGTCCCAGTGGGAAAGCTAAAAACAAAGCAAAACAAAGTTCCCATGAGAGAAGTTCCTTCACAGCTTTTGGGAGAAGGCTTTTAACTGCCAATTGTTAAAAAAAGCAGGCATATAAATATTGATGGCTATCGGGCAATGCCCAATATGCTCTGAGCATTCATCCACTGCCTCTCTGCTATGCTCTCTGACTTGCCAGAAGTCTGCACCAGATGTGCCTGCCTGTTCGCCAGAAGATGACGAAGAAAGAGCTTGATCATAACGTACGATCAGAAGTGCTGTCAGAAGCAATATTTTTTTAAAAAATCACATTTGTGACAGAAAGAATACACTACTGCGTTGTGTGAATTTAAGCTGAGATTTCAGAGACGACAGATGCTGGTTTCTTAACCAGTTTTTGGGTTTGGGGCATGATTTTAAAGGCAACCACAAGGTAGTTGAGGCAGAATCAAGAGATGTGCAGCAGTGCATACCATCCTTTCATAAAAGACATGGGCATAGTCAAGGGGAGGCAGGGGGGACAACTGCCCCCCCATCAAGTAAAACAAAAAGGCCAATCGCATCAGTTCTGCCCCCCAACAAAAGTCCTGCACCCCCTAACAAAGTCCTGCCCCCCTAACAAAAATCCTGGCTATGGCCGTGGCCACAGACATGCCTGGTGGGCCGCACTGTTTTTCGTTGCCTCAGCCCAGCTCCATTTTACTGTTCTTTAGCAAACGCAACCTTTTTGTTCTACACAAAGAAGTTGTTCCATGATGCCAGTGACTTTCCAGATTAACAAGTAGGCTTTAAAAATATGTAATTAAGGGTTAAGGTGTGAACTGATGGTTGATCCTGTAGTCTGTATAGCATCTATCCACCTGGTGGGCACAATCATAATTAATACTAATCCTGATATACCTAACAGGCTTGCCATTACTGAGCTCTCCTGGAGAGAATGCTACATTCATAGAATTGTTGTTCAGCTAAATGAGAAGCAGGACTGAAAAGAACATCCCACAGGAAAAGGTGAAATTCTTATTAATGCTGCTATTTAGTGTTCCGTTACTTAACACAAATGTGTGTGTGTTTACTAAAGTGTTTATTGAAAAGCAAGTCATGGTGAAATTGAAAACATACTGCCTAAGAACTTGTTTCGCATAGTATTGTATTCTTTTGCCAGCCTTTGCCAACCTGATGCCCTCCAGGTGTTTTGGACTAAAATTCCATTCAGCCCCTGCACCAGATCAGTAAAGGCTGGTTTTGCACTCCCCATTTCATGGAGTAATTGGGAGTTTCATAGGCTGCCTTTGATGGGTTCTGTTTCCTTGCAAGGAGACAGTTCTGGCGCCTTACAGTGTTTTCGTAACATCTGTTTATTTCCAAATCCATAAATTGAGCAGAAGGGATTAAGCAGGCACCGTCACAGGCAGTGCTAGTCTTTAAAGCAGCGTCAAGCCTCATAAAGCAACAGCACACTTTTGGTGCCCCTCCACCAACCCCAAGTCACCTCAACGCCAGCTGGCTCCAAAAACCTAGACATCTGACTGCTTTGCTGGCTACATGCAAAGACACTTTCTGTGGTTTATAGTAACCCATTATAGTAACCCATATCCACACTTACCTTTGCTCTGCACTTTCCAGGCAGAGTTCCACACTTCAGTGTTCCATGTCAGAGCATTTTACTTTATTTTGTCCCAAGCTTTGCCCATGAAAATCCACTCTTTAAAGCTGAATTGGAGCAAACATCAATTGGAGTTTTCCACAGATTGAAGTTTGTTCTGACTGAGCTTTAAAGAGAGGGTTTTCATGGGGAAAGCTTGAAAGCTAAAAGAGGAAAATAAAGGCACTTGGACACAGAGCTTTAAATTGCAGACTGTGCCTGGAAAGAGTGGAGGAAATGTAAGTATGTGGATAAGCCCCTAGTCAATCTGTATTGAAGTATAATGGGGTGAGCATTGTTGATGGAGTTAGAAAAGATAACAGTACCACTGATCTATTGAGATTTGAGCTCTGATATTTTGAGCTCCAGTTTCGTTCAAAGGATGCGGCTTGGACAGTTGCTTCAAATCCTGCTTTTGGTGACAACCGCTAAGTTGGTCTCAGTTTAGTCATACCCAGGTATGAATGACACAAATGGTAGGCAGCATCAGTTGGAAGTATACGCCTGCAGGTGAGGACTGAAGTATGGTACATCATCAAGGATGAGTCAGGGTGAGGGTCATGGATGAGATTACTTGGTGTGGGAGTTAGATATTCATATAGCCATAATCACTTCATCCTGAACCACTTTCCCAAATACTAAATACACTCATAGGTCTTATATTCTGGTATTGTCTTTTTTCACTCTTGAATTTTAAAGGTGTGGCTTATATTCAGGTGCAGCTTATATTCGGGCCAATTTGGTATATCTGAATTTGCAAAATTACAGAATATCCAAGTCCTGAATGTCTGGTCCTGAATTCCAGGTGACAGGAGAAAAACAATGTTGGGCCTACTGTCAATCTGGAAAATCAGTTGAGGGCTGTAGGTGGAAAAGTGCATATTCCAGTGACAAACCTGAAATTAAGCACCAATATCTCAGGTAAGTTTGGATAAGTTTCTGAAATACCTATTCAAAACAGCATTATAACATTTTTTGTATTCTGATTAAAGAACATTCAGTTGAGGTTTCTCCCAAGTTTTCACAGTCATTGATCTGCTAGTGAAAGTATTCTATATATTTTACTATGCAGAAAAGTGAATCTTTATTTTCTGCTGGGTTGTTTTAAGCTGATAGTTTACTCAGCTGGGGGGGGGGCGGTGGTGGAAAACCACATTCCACGTGAAGCATTCAGTTTTCTTCCCATTACATTTTTTTTGGTGTCCATCACTGAACATTATCCAGGCGTAACCCAGCATTAAGCTCTCAAGTGAGCACCACTGAAAGCTGTAACTCTGCCTGATGATGGTTCCAGTGGCCTGCTTCCCCCTCCATTCTGTGCATTGCCTGATTTATAGTTTAGAAACAAAATAATCCTTGCTTTCACAATCCCAGAAGACTCACATTTTCCATTTGGCTGCTGCGCTTTTTACTTGATGCACTCAAGAGCAGGATGCTGGGTTTGTTGGGTTCAAGTATTTCACATTTGAAAGCAGACATTGCTATTTCATCCCTCCTGCCCTGGTGAAAAAGATTAGAAATAAGCTCTCTAAGGTGGGCACTGGAGCTCTTGGGCACCATTACTGTAATTCAGCAGATGGTTGTGCTAAATGTTGTAACCACAGGAACCAGTCTGCCTAAATCAAAATAATCTGGGAAACACACTTTAAGCTCCCTATCTGGATCCCCCACTCTGTCCAGTTTTCACTGTAATGCTTCTGGGTCCAACAACAGGCACCAAGAATGAGGAGTAGTTTTATAAAAGGGGCTTTATTAAAAGGAGCCTCTAAGACCCTTTGCTAGAACTGAAACTCAAGGCCTTAGGAACTGACCAGGCCATGTGACTCCAGGGCAAGTCCTCAAATTGCAAAGTCAACAAATTACAAGCTATATCATTACATTCACTATATTCCATAACAGCAGGTGTGGAAAACCTTTGGCCATCCGGACATTGCTACACTACAGTTCCATAGCTGTCAACTTACAGATTTGAAAATAAGGGACCAGCAGCCTTGAAAATAAGGAACCAGCAGCCAAAATAAGGGATTTTAGTCAACCAGTTAAAAGGGACCAGATAATTTTGAAGGGCAGCGCCGGTTTTTAGCCCTTCGTTTCCAGAGGTTGCTGCTCAAGACACCAGCCAATGAAACACTGCAATTAAATAACTACAAGCAGCAACCACTTTTTGCGGAAAACGAAGTCCGAGCTACGAAGATGCTGCTGCAGTTCTGTATCTTTTCTCTCATGCTCCATCTGCAGCTCTCAATTCCATCAGGTGGGGCGGGAGGAAGGGGGAGGGGAAATAGTGCCCAAAGTAAGCCCGCAGATCAGACCATCTATGCTAGACTACCACTACAAATCTATGGGAGAAGCACTTGCGGTCCTTCCCTTGTAGCCCTTGGAAAACTTGCCCGCGCCTCCACCTCCTCCTCTTCCTCCTCTCTCTGAACTGCTTTCTCTATGGTTGCCCTCGCTCTCCTCTCAAGGCTCCTCATCAATTCATAGACCATGCCAGGCTGCTCATCTCTTTCGGGTCCTTCATCGGCATAGCCGCAGTACAGCCTAGCGGGAGCGGGAGCCGCGAGGAGGATGGTGGTGGAAGGGCCCGAGGCTCCCACCAGTCCCCGTGGGGAGGGGTTCCCAGGGGCCGAGGCTGGTGAGAGGGGGGCGGCGCGGGCAGCCAAGCAACACAGTTGGAGCCTCCCTCCTCCCTGGTCGGCAGGGAGGGAGGGAGAGGAGCTGCTTCCTTTGAAACCCGGGAAATTTAAGGGACATCCATCAATAAGGGACAGCAGCGGGACATGGCGCTGGGATAAGGGACTGTCCCTCCAAATAAGGGACGCTTGACAGCTATGTACAGTTCCCATCAGCCTCAGCAAACATAGCTAATGCCCAGGGCTTATAGGAGTTGTGGTTCAGTAACTTCTGGAGCCAAAGTTTCCCTCCTGCTGTGTTAAGAGCATAGGCCGTTTTCACCTGGTACATTCCATAAATTAAGAACCTTGAACTGAGAGAAATGGGAAAGTTGCTTGCTTCCATTTCTGGGGTGTATAATAAGCCCTAGAACTAATTTGGGAAAGTGTCTTGTATGGGGGGGGGGGGTGACACTGAGAGTCAATTTCCTTTTCTTAATGATTACATATCTGTAAGTAAATATTCTAAACTTCCAACCTAAAACATGGTCCTATATTATAACAGATTTGCTCCCCTGAATTTCCCCAACAAGGCATACAGCCATTATACAGCCAGTGTGAGCCAAAGAATAGAAAGAACTATCAATAAGTAGGTTCAGGTCACTCTATTGCTACAGTCTTCTCTATATCTTGCCCTAAGTTTCAAAATAATAAAAAAAACCCAAAAAAAACAGTGAATGTGACCTGGCTTGCAAGATTGTTATAAGAGTAAAGATTTTAAAGCACTTCGCCAATGTTTAAAAGTTCTATATAATATGTGATTTCTTAGAAGTGATCCATAGTTAAATGAAAATGCTAAGAAATACACCAAAATGCAATACCAGCCCCCACCATAAGGTGGTGGATAATTCTTAAAATTACTTACGGTACTTACATATCATCCACTGGATGGAGTCCAAGGAAATACATAAATCAAAGTTGTAGGCTACTGTTTTATAAAAGGGACAAACATTAAAACAGATGCAAAAAAAGGAACAAAGGGACATTGGTTACAGGCAATTACAAAGCACTATAGGAGACATACAATTCCTTTTGCTGAAATAAAAAGATTGGGGCAGTAGTAGCCTGGATTCGCAGAAGAAGCCTGTTTTGAAGAAGGATGAAAAACGATAGGAGAGTGAGATGGTGGCATTGCAATATGAGTTACAAGAGCAGGAGCTCCTGGGTCAAAAGGGAGGGTTATAACCTGTTGGGGCAAAGGATACAGGATGGACATGCAGCATGAAATACATTCTGAAAGAGTGGTTGAGCAAGGCCAAGAAGAATCTGGTGCACAAGAAGTTTACAAAAGAGATATTTGCTTTTGATGCAAAGCAGAAGGAGGACGCAAACTAAGAGCAGGCCTGGTTAAAAAAGAAGTAAATATGCATTCAGTCCTTACCCACCCCCGACAAAAACAACCTGTATTTGACATTAGAAGCAGCATGTTAAGATACTATATCTCTAAGATTCCAAGAAAAGGAAAAAAATTTACTTGCAGTGGGTAGCACATATTGATAATTTAAAAACAAACAAACGAACACTTAAACATAATGACAAACAACATTCAGATAATTGTAGAAGTTATATTATTGTAAAAGTTGTATCTTTTTTATTTTTGTTGGCAATGAATTCACTTGTGAGATTATCCAATGGCATTTTTGTCACAAGATTTCATTTTAGAAAGAGAACAGATAAAGATGACAGTCTTGACGGCGGCATCATTGACATTCTATCTAGTTCCATTGGAAGTTTATCCAAAATACTGTAGTATTTTTCCAGTCTGAATTTGTCCTTCCCTGTTGGCTTGCTGTCACTTTTTCCACTTGGGAAAACAGATTTGTGTCCCTATGCTCTTTATCTTTCATCGGAATATGTGGCTTCCACTTGATGACTCATTCTTATTTATTGTTTTTTCTGTTCTTCCATTTCTTCAGAGTTGTTCCACATGTCAAGGACAAAAAAAGTGACTTTTTCCTTGACATAACATCAAGGTCTGCTTTTTTGTAGGATTTTGTTGACAAAGTAAAATCTGTGAAGGACTTTATGCCAGAATATTGCCATAAAATATACTTCAAATGTTTTCAGGGCTTTGTTCGGTTTTTAACCAAAGGGTTTGCTTCTAAAGGCCACTTCTAAAGGCACCTCGCAAGCTGCCCTCAATTCCAGGGCCACGAGGAGTTGGTAGATTTCCCAGCTGGCCTCTTCACAGGCAGTTTAGCTCGCCAATAATCTAAATGTGAATGGCCCAATTATTATTATTTTTTAATATATTTTTATTAAAGATTTTCTTGGTTTACAAAAGTATGTGCAATGTCTCTCTCTCCCCCCCCCCCAGTAACATTTTTTACAGGTCAGTTTCATTTGTTGAGACATTAGGGTCAGTGGGGGCAGAGCCTGGCCAGCAGACCTGAGAGTGAACGTTATCACTCCAGTCTGTCAGGCACGTTTAAATGCCGGCTGTCAGGCACGTTTAAACACTCACATTGCAGTCAGTCAAAGGACAAAGAAAGTTTGCTTCTAACTTCCTTTGTATTAATAGACAATATTTATTAAGGTTTCCAAAATACAGTCAGAGTAGACAACGGTTTGTGTAGCAACTTCTCTGCAGGACCATCTTGTTTGTGACAAGCTTTTCAATGTTATCTTTGGCATATTATTATTATTATTATACCAGTGATCAACAGCTGGGGTTGTTTTCTGCAGCTAGTAGCCGGGGTGTGAAATTCAGGAGGCAAGTGGTATGTGCAAGGAAACTCCTTGTGTCTTAGAATGAGAGCTTACTGTCTATGACTTTATTTAAGAGCTGACAGCTCTCTGTACAGTTTCTCTTAAGAGACCTGCTCATAAACCATCAGTTCAGCATCAGATTCCTGCTAAAAGACAACCAAAAAAGGGTAATAGGTATGAATCTTCTGCTGTATGGTTATAAATATGGAGAACAAAAAGAAAAGAAGGAAAAGAAGTGGTATTCTTCATGTATGCAGAAGGTAGGTTCGGTCCCTGGCATCTTCAGGTAAAGCTAGAAATGTACAGTGGTACCTCGGATTAAGTACTTAATTTGTTCTGGAGGTCCGTTCTTGACCTGAAACTGTTCTTAACCTGAAGCACCACTTTAGCTAATGGGGCATCCTGCTGCCGCTGCGCCGCCAGAGCACGATTTCTGTTCTCATCCTGAAGCAAAGTTATTAACCTGAAGCACTATTTCTGGGTTAGCGGAATCTGTAACCTGAAGCGTATGTAACCCGAGGTACCACTGTACCTTGGAGAGCCCCTACCAGTCAACGTGGTCAGCAGAAAGCTAGATGGACCAATGGTGTCAGTATAAGACTGCTTCCTATATCTAACCTTTCCTCCTAGGAACTCAAGGTGGTGTGTATACTTCCTCCTCCTCCATTTTAGTCTTGCAACAACCCTATGAGGTAGGTTAGGCTAGAAAAGACTGCGCCTGATCAACTGCAGGCAGATAGTGCAGGCCATTTTGAGTTACATCACATAAATAGTCAGACTTGGTTCAAGACAGCTTCCCACGTTGCTATGAACAATTTTTACAGGTAAATGTTGAAGTGTAGGTGGGTTCCCACGAGGCAAGACACAGTGATAACAGCAAGAACCTTTATTGAACTAACATAACTGGACAACAGGCGCAAAGCAACTGCTTATATACATTTCTGGAGGCCTGGGCCACTCCCACTCCCAACATGATTGGATGTTTAAACTTCCAAGCTGCGAATAATGACTCAGAGTTTAAGAGCCAATAGAGTTTAAGTGCCAAATCCTGAAATGTTCTGTGATTGGATATCATGTATCAAATCAGAACACAGGGGCTCAGAATCCTTAGTCCAGACTCAAGCTCAGGCAGACACAGACCACTGAATACATAACAAATGTCATCATCAATTCTCATCTCCCTCTAAGTCAGTTTAAAGAAAATGATAAGCAATGTTAAATTGACATACAACTACACAGATTGAAAGCTCACCTTTCCAATGGTTGTAGGCTATTTTCACCACTTGCGTGCACATTTATAAGCATGCGTAAGTATGGAAGAGCTACAGGGTAATATCATGGTGGTTTCCCTATGAAAAAATATTGTACCAAGTTACTCATATTCAAATTACTACCATCACTCAATTTTGTGATGAGTCACTAACCATTGACCACCTGAGGCAAATAACCCAAAATGGGAGCCAAGGCAACATTAGCAGAAGGAACGCATATACCATCACTGGTGACTCACCACACGGTGACTGATGTGAGCAGTGTGTGTGTGTGCAAACTCACCATTAGGTTATTCACTTGTGTTTATATTCATGAGTCATTATGTTGTGGCTGAGGCCTGATTCACACAGTCAAGTTTTGTGACATTAAGTCAGTACAAAGTGCTTATCGTTTCAAGTTATTTCATTCATGTTGACATCTTATGTCTGTGTGTGAGGCACATACTCCGATGCAATTCTAGACCACAGTGCACCTTGCCATATGCTGAAAAATCTTCAGAAAGTTGGATGAACCAACATGTGCATCTGGAGGGCCAGTTCAACAGGTTAAAAACACCACTGGAACAAAAGGGGGCATTTAATAAATGCCATATGCGTTTCCTGGCAGATATCTACCTTTGGCAACAATCTTGAGGAGCCAGTTGGTGGAGCAAAGGCATTTCCAACACAGAGGCAGAGAAGAGTGGCAGCATATGGGTCAGGGAGGTGTGGGGACTATCATGGATCAGTATGTGGCCACGGATGTTATCCCAATCTGTGGTGTGTATTCTTCATAATCTCAGCTACTGAGGTCAACTGATCTGTGGACTGAGGCAAGGGCTGGAGATAGAAGTGCAATAGGCAGACTTCTTCTACAAGATTGTTCTACAAGAAATCCAAGTCCGTATTTGTCAATGCATGCCCCAGGGGCAAAGAGAGACGTTGTAAGTATGATAGAAGTGGTTTGAACACACTCTTTCTAGCCCTTTTCAGAGATTGGGGGGAGTTAATTTAACATACAAGGAAGGAGGTGGGGATATTAGGATGGCAGGTGTCTCCTTCCTATTTCTGTTCTTTACAAGATGCATAGGGAGCCCCCACATATACAGTGGGGGAGGCACTGCTGGCCATTGAAGCTGGGGGAGGGGGCTGCACTTGGCCCTCCCCCAACTCCTCACAGCATCCTGACGATACAAGTGCAATGTCGGGATGTCAACGTCATGTTCCCCTCACAAGCTGGCACCTCTGACCAGATGCAAATGAGGACTGGCCTCTAGAACCTTTAAAATCTACACAGAATAAATTAGTGGTTGGGACAGGTTTTCGTACATCGATGAGAAAAACTGCATCACCTGAAATTCTCTCTTGCTCTCTAGCATCTCAACTAGTGATAATGGCCTCACAGACCTTTGGCCATGCCTGTGCCATGTTAGTGGGCCACGACTTCTTCCGCCACCATAAAAAACAGGACCCAACTTTATTTTTTTCCTGTTGATTCCGGCTAGTTTACGATTGCTAAAGATACAGCAGCTGGAGCAAGAGAAACATCCCTTTGCCAGAGTCTTGCTTGCTGAGTGCATAATAAGTTTTTCCTGCTCTGCTCCAAGCAATTTGTTTCTCAGTCACGACTGTAATAAAGACTCGTGCTCTAGTTCTGGACAAACAGGAACACAAGAACATCGGGGAGGGGTGTGGAGTTGATTTCCCTGTTTACTGTGTATATTCCAAAAGTCAAGGCATGTTTGAACCATTTTGCAGCAGAGTCTGTGCGTCACCAGCTGTTACTTAAGCCCTGTAATAAAGGGGAGAGGCAGGTGGCTTCCCCAAAGAAAAGGAGACAAGCGAGAGAAGATTTATAGGGACAAAGGAATAGGGACAAGAAGCAGAGCCGGGAGAACAGGAAGCTACAAAGGGAAACCAAAGTTAATGAGTCTGACGGGAAGAACTACACTATTGGGGAACAAAATGATTTCATCTTTGTCGTCAACAGAGGCCTTTTTGGGGTGAAGGGGACAGAATGCAAGGCCTTTTAAAAGTCTAAAGCAGGGCTGGCAGTCCTTTGACAGCTGTTTTTCTTTTGGGGGGTAACACCTTCCTTCTGGAAAAAAAAACTTGAGAAACATCTTGCTCTGGGGTGACTAGGTCATGATGCCACAGTTGCCATTGCAACAGCTCTAGATGCAACCTTCTATCTGATTAAATTACTGAGTAAATTACTTGCTGCCCAGGGAACAAATTGTTCCTAAGCACCCTTATCAAGCAGAGAGATACCCCAATGAACTCAGAAAACCATTGCTGAGGAACTATGGCATTGCACTGCACTTGCCTCAGTGCAAAGGCACAAAGAGCTGGTTTAGTCACCCCAAGAACTGGTCACAGGAAAGCCCTTAGTCATGGCAAGGGTACCCGCAGGGAGAGTAATACTTAAGGCATGCCAGCCTTATTGCATGCTCAATTCCAGCATGCCAGGCTGACAACAGAGGGGTTCGGGGGGTGCACATGTGACTATATTTCTCCATATGCGTGGAGCATAGCTATCAGGAAGGACTCTCCTATTGCCTACATGTGGAAGAAGTAATATGTAAACCGAGCCTAATCGATAGGCACACCTGGGGACTATGTGGTTTAATGGCCACTCCAGGAAAGCACTCAATAAGACTTAAATTAAAAAGTTCTTAACTGAAAAGGCAATGCAGAAAAACAGTTCTATCTCTGAGGATGAGCCCCCACCCTCTCCTTCAACTTCTTCATCTGCCCTTCTCAGGCGTAAAAGGAAGGTGCCCATAAATCACATATCTAACTATTATGCTGACACAGAATACCCAAAACATTTTGGTTCCTATGGCTTCCTTTGTTGCTGTTTAGTCGTTTAGTCGTGTCTGACTCTTTGTGACCCCATGGACCAGAGCACGCCAGGCACTCCTGTCTTCCACTGCCTTCCTTAGTACCTGCAAAACTTCAACTTCTTCTTCTTCTTCTTCTTCTTCTTCTTCTTCTTCTTCTTCTTCTTCTTCTTCTTCTTCTCCTCCTCCTCCTCCTCCTCCTCCTCCTCCTCTTCCTCCTCCTCCCACCCCCAGTTTTGATGGGCTATAGTGCAAGAGTCCCCCTCCAGGTGGCAATAATGCAATCACATTGGGGAAGCATCCCAGATCAACTGTTAAAGCAGAATGATGTGTGGATGGTCCAGAATAAATCTACCACTAATACAATACTATTGTGTCAAAGGAAAGTATTTGGCACGTGCTCTCAGCCTGTAATCAAACCTAATCACATGTTCCTTTCCCCTGTTGTTTCTCTTAGGTCAAATTATATGTTCCTACCTCTTCAGAGCAGGGACCCCAACCTGCATGGTGACGGCTGATGATGGTGGTGATGATTCTGCAATTAGATTGTTCAGCTTCAACTAACTTGGTTTTTACCAAGCTGGAACATCTTGATGATATGATAATACTATAAGTAGTGCGGTGTATATAAGTGCAGCAAATTACCTCTCAATCTGTCTCTGATTACTTCCAGGGCTCCAATAGGCTTCCCTTCTCCACAGGTGCTAAGGTTTCTGGGGGAGGAAGGATTGTTAGAGATTATGTAATATGCTGATATGATGCGAAATAATCCCACTTCATGGCTAAAAGATGAAAATAACTCCAAATAAGGCAAAGGATGGGGCATTTTAATGTTTTCGGTTAGTAGGAAGCACAAGACAGCAGATATAACTTGTGCATTCTTGCTCAAGGAATTGATTTTTTGGTTGTCCTAACTGTATACTTTGAATTCTGCAGAGAAAGAAATGTGGCCAATGCTTTTTGTGTGCGTGTGCATGTTTGGTTTGTCCGATGCTACATAAGTGCTCACTGCAGTCAACTACGTATTTCATCTCACCTTGAAAGCTGGTGAAGCATAGCAGATAAGAATGGAAAGTTCCTGGTTCAAATGTTACCGCAGCCTTGAACTTCCCTTGGTCTGAAAACATGACATAGCTGTCATCCCAGAAGTGTGCCCCCTACCCCGGTGCTACACACAAGAACACTTTTGTCTCACTTATTCAGCTGGTTCAGTTTCCACTAAACAAAACAATGCATTTCACTTTTTTATTCTCGCCTCCTGATGTCCTTTTAAAATGTTCCACATGGTTTTTTTTGCCCACCGTTACCCCATTAATAGAACTTCTGAAGAAAAGAAAAAAACTATTTATTCCATTTCAGGCATACTGCTAGCAGTTATTTTAATCCAGTTTAGTGTCCAAGGTCATTTTCCAGAAGAGGCCTGGATTGCTCTCCAGTTCTTTTTAGAACTGAGAGCCCAGAGAGTAGATGCCTCTCAGAAACAACAGGCCTCAGCTGTGTTGTGCTCCATGTTCCCTCAGGGACATGAGAAGCAGAAAAAGGAGATGCAAGAGTAGGACACGCTGAGCCCAGGGATCAAAATCCAGGAACTGGGGTTTGCTTGGAGCCACGTATTTTTCTCGTCATATATTTGTTTCCGGTCATTCCTGTCATCGTTAGCTTTACAAATAATCAAAGTGCATGTTTTGCTGTTGTGTTTTTTTGTGTGAATAGAACTATCATTGTGACTTTCCTGGAGGCAATAACTGGACAGAGCTTGTAACCTGACAAGTTCCAATCCAGCCATCCGTTTTTATTATTCATTTATTCATTGCATTTATACCCCACCTTTCCTCCAAGGTGGTATGCGTAGTTCTCCTTCTCTCCATTTTCTCCTCACAACAACCCTGTGAGGTAGGTTATCCTGAGAATGAGTGACTGGCCCAAGGTCATCCATTGAGTTTCCTGGCTGAGCAGGGATTTTGAACCCTGGTTTGCCAGCTCCTAGTCCAAAATTGTAGCTACTACACCATATTGGCTCTCTCAACAAATATATATATATGTTTGTACATAAATAGGAACCTCAGAACATAGGAAGCTGCCTCATACTGAATTAGGTCAGTTGGCCTATCTAGCTCCATATTGTCCCACACGGACTGACAGAAAGTATTTCCCAGCCCTCCCTAGTGATTGAACCTGAGATATTCTGTATGCAAAGCAGGTGCTCTACCACTGAGGTACCACCTCTATATGCATTCATGGCTATTGTGGAAGCATCATAAAACAAGGGGAATGATGTGTGGGTGGTCCAGTATGAATATACCACTAATGCACTGTCATTGTGTCAGTTGCATGTTGCAGGTTGAACAGTCACCAGGGTTGCTATATTTTAAAAATGAAAAATCCAGACCAGGGGTGGTGGTGGAGGAGGTGTCATTGTCTGGTGGGGCGATCGGCAGTGGGGCTGGTGATCCAGCAATCGACAATGGGCAAGCGGTGGCGGGTGAGTGGGGGATTGGTAGCTGTGGGCTGCACTTTCGGTGTGTGGTGGGCGGGAGGTAGCGAAGGGGGTGAGCGGGCGATTGGTTGGACGGCGATTTCAGCAAAATCTACAAAAAAAGATGTTTTTCTTTAATTCCGAAGGAAAAACTTACTTCCCGAAGGGGGTTGCCATATGTCTGGGTTTTCCTGGACATTTGTCTGGGCTGTGAAAATCCCCCCTGGATGCCATTTTAGGCTCCTGATTCCCGGATGTGTCCAGGGAAACCCGGATGATTGGCATCCCTATTTGTCACTGAACAGCAATGACTTTCCAGGATTTCAGACCAGGTTCTGTCCCAGCCCTACCTGGAGATGCCAAGGGTTGACCCAGGGACCTTCTGCGTGCCCAGACAGTAGAAGCTCTACCACTGAGCTACAGCCCTTCCCCAAGGTTCCTCAAAACACCCCAAAACACCTGTATGGAGGCATCCAAGGATGTGCTAATACCTTGGGATGTGTCTCCATTGGAGCTGTTAGAAGATTGCTCCTTGATACAGGACCTCTCAAGGAGGTTGCGAAGGGTCTCTGTGTGTCTGTGAAACAGAGCAAAGAAGACTGTGGATTTGAGCATGACTTAGTTCACATTACTGCTTCTTCCACATCCATTGCGCTCCACTGCCAATTTTTAAAGCCATATTTGCATAGCTATTAGCCACAATCCATATGATCCTGTAGTTTCCTAACAAATACTGCTATTTGATGAGTCTTTTTCACAAATAAACCACATTTGCTTCAGTCTTAAGAATAGCATGTACATTCAGGGCAGTTATCAAACGTGCACAGATGGCAACTTTATGAACAGGGGTTGTGGGGGGAATAAAAAAAATCACCCCTGCCCTCACCTTGGCTTTTTCTATCACACCCACCTTAGAGGAAATGAGTTCCAGCTGGAAAAAAAGCCCTGGTTATTACGTATATATATTTGAGTGAGAATGACAGACGTACATTAGCACATCCTTGCTATTTCAGTGTGTTCTTAAGTCAGCCTATCAATGAGTGCAAGCAAACGACTTTGGGTAGTTTGTTTGCAACATCCCGCGGTTAGGAATTATAATTTATTATCCCGTTCCCAATTAACATATAAATGTTACAGGCTTCCATTTTCTGAACAACCAGTTCTTTTCATTCATGCTAATCAGCTGGAAGTTAGTTCTCTATCTGAAGTCCACACTATGCTCCAAAAAGATAAAAATGTCTCTTCCCATAATTCATCATTGGTCTTTATCAGCATGCATCATTGCCAAGGAATGAAAACGATCCAGCCATTTTGTGTTTTTTTCTGTGCTGTAAAATTGTTGCTTTCTGAGGCTGTTCTTCCCTAGAACCTCAAAGGCTTATAGGAGGTACCGTAAGTTAAGCCCAGAAAAACAGAACCTTAAGGGGGAAATGAAACCTAAAGTACTAAGGGAGAATGACCTATGGAGTTAAAGGGGTGTTTCTCAAACAGTGTGAGAGGTAAGTTACAGTTCCCAGGATCCATGTTTTTGAAATGTATGGTGTGTAAGGAATGGTACAGAAGAGGCTATTTTCTTTGTACCCAGCTGTCTCTTCTGTTAAAATATCCTGAAATATAAGCATTTGTGGCTAGAGATGCGATACAGTGGAACCTTGGTTTTCGAGCATCTTGGAAGCTGAACATTTTGGTTTTCAAAGGCCGAAAACCCAGAATTGCTTCCATTTTCGAACGCTCCTCAGAAGTCGAATGACTTCCTCTGTGTGTTTTTCAATTTTCTCCATTGAACTTGCTGGCAGTTCTTTGCACCTCAGTTTTTGAACGTTTTGGAAGTTGAACAGTTTTCCGGAATGGATTATGTTCGAAAACAGAGGTTCCACTGTATCTGGTTAGAAGAACTATTGACTCACTGCACTAATGCCTTCCTTGTTTTATCGTAACACACTTTGAAGATTCGGGACGTTTTGGAACTGTTTTGGGTTTTCCCCTAATTGTTTGGCTTTACTGTAATGGGGAAAAAACCCAGGCTCCTTGTAAGTTCATATCTGTTGCGAGTCTTGTGAGCAGATATGGGAAATTCCAAATCAATTTCCCCAGAAAACTCTTGACTCTTTTTTTCCATTCCTAGTTGGAAGCTCTGGAATCAAAGAGAACAACTGCAACAGCAGCACTTATAATTCCCAGTGGTTTTGCATACTAGATTTACCTCAAGTGATGACCCGTCCATAACCACTGTATGCCCCCCCCCCCATATTCTGGTATTTAGTACAAATGCTATTTTAGGCCTCGCACAAGCCATACAAATAAATATACCCTTGGGGAGTAGCCTGGGGGAAAGGAAGGCATAGACTTGCAATATGTTTTTAACCTTTTCAGACCTTCTGAGTCTTACTGTTATCCCCTATCATGTTGCAGCCTGGGACTTGTAGTACATGGGTGAGGGTTAATACATTTTGCCATATACTAAGGCTGGCAAACCTGACAGATAAAGGCGAGCAAGCTGGGACTTGGTGAATAAGAACATAAGAGCCCTGTTGGATCAGACTAAAGACCTATTTAGTCTAGTATTATGTTCCTAGAAGAGGCAGAGCAGATGCCTATAGGAAGCCCACAAGCATATCCCACTCTAACCTGTGTAACAGATATTCAAAGGCATACTGGCTCTGATCCCGGAAGTAATATATGCCCATCATGACTAGTAGACATTGAGAGTCTTATTCTTCACTCATCTATCTATCTATCTATCTATCCATCCATCTATCGTCTATCATCTATCTATCTATCTATCTATTATCTATCTATCTATCTATCTGTCTATCTATCTATCTATCTATCTATCTATCTATCTATCATCTATCTATCTAATAAAATGTATATAATGCTTGATTGTAGGGGGGAAACCACAAGGTGGTTCAGTTTGCTTGATCCTCCTTGAAACCTGTCCTAATTTGTAGCCATCACTACATCTTGGGAGTATCAAATTCCGTAGCTTAACTTTGTGTGAATAAGTACATCCTTTTGTCTGCCCTGAATCTTCTACGATTCAGCTTCATTGGACGACCCCAGTTTTTTGCTATTAAAAGAGGAACCTCCCTATCATCTTTCTCTGCATATTTTGATATACCTCTTTCATGTCCCCATGTATGTATTTGGAGTCACATGTGCACCGCCAGCACTCATGTATTCAAAAAGGCCTACAGAAGCAGGGCATGACACTTTTGCCAGAAGCCTACACAAGAAGGGGGGAGGGGGGAAAGTATACCTGTCCTTAAATTGCAGTGGTGTCCAAACTTTTTTCAAAGATTTGATGAAGTAAAGGGCCGTGAGGGCCGACCAAAGGGCCAACCAAAGTTGCTGAGCTTTTTTTAGGGTTGAAGAGCTTTTTTTTAGGAGCTGTTGGAGCTGTGAGAGCTAACTATCTTTGGCATCTAATGGCTTTTATACATTTTGCCAAGGCATACCAGTAGAGGGGAGGAGGCTGTGAAATGAGTGATTCCTACAATTTCTATAGTTGCTTCTGGAATTTCCTGTTTAATTCTCACCTTGCCAATCTTTCGTCATCCTGTTTGTTTAACAAAAGGTGAAAGACTTGTGATAGTGAGCAATTACCTGAACCTGCCATCTCTGTCTGTGTTTGTCTTTACATGACCTTACCATTGTGTGTGTGGATCCCATTGAGAGGCTGAGTATCCTATACTTGACAACTACACTTGCATGTGTTAATCTTTTAGGGCAGATGTGGGTGAACTCAGGATATATCCTAGCAGGGGGCTGGGATCTGGATGGTTCCATAGTCACCAAAGCTAATCACGAAGGGTCTCATGTCATGTTAGAGTTATGTCAATCTTATACTCATGCCATGATCTACAGAGATAAACCAAACCATATTATAAATTCAGATCCACACACCCCTCCTTACACACTGATCACCTTTAGCCTAAGTAAAAAAATATTGTTACCATTTTCACATGGAAATGGCTCCATCTGTGGATCATTTTAGTTGCCCTTTTCTGACCCCGTCAGAACAGATGGGATGTTTGGGTTTTTGGGGGCTCCCGTGTGCATCCTTCACACTTGGCACAGTTTTGCAAAAGCAGTTTTCAGAGAGAAACAACTCTTGAGTGTTTGCTTCCAGCGACCAAATGTTCAGTTAAAAGTTTCATCAACAGTTAACATGTAAACACTTCAGTTAATCATTATTTGTACACACAAGTTTACATAATACGGGTCTCCCGGAAGGGCAATTAACTGTAAAAAACAAAACAAACCACCACATTCTGCTTCTAGTTGTTGTTTTTTAAGCGGAAAGAAACACCTACAAGACAAGCGGTTTGACTCATCTTGTAGAGAGCAGTGGCGCTCTGCCAGGATATAAATATGGATCCTTTGCAGCTGTATCTTTACATCTTCTTACTACATTTAGACCCCACCTTTCCTGCAAGTAGCATACATGGTTCTCCTTCTCCCCAATTTGTCCTCACAGCAACCCTGTGAGGTAGGTGAGGCTGAGAGACTGCAACCAGACTCAGGGCCCTCAGGGAACTGAGTGGAGATTTGGACTCTGGTCTCCCAGGTCCTAGTCTGGTGTTTGCAGCCTCCCCACTTCAGAAGTTCAGCCTACAACTCATAGGGAGGGATGTGTATCTAGTCCCACATCTTGCCCTCACAGCAGCCAGAGATACCTATGGGAACCCAGAGGAGCACAAGAGCTCTCTCCCATCCTATTGCAGGACATAGGAACCCTCTTTCATCCACTTGTTTCTACCTTGCCTGTTCGTCTATCCAAACTTCATTCTTGAGCTTACAGCTGACCAGCTTAATCCCTCCATCAGATTCTGGGGCAGATTGTGAAGAATGTGATACCTCTATGCACTTAAGTGCGTACATGCAACCCCATGTACTCGCTGCCTCTCTCTCATTCCCTCCCTCTCTTTTTATTTTCTTTAATGGCAAATGGAAACCACAGAGTCTCAGAGGAAATAAATTGGCCAATTGAGTTGGTTTGTAACTACCTGACACACAGGGGGCCTTTGCTGAGTTGGTGAAAGGAACAAAAGCAGCTCCTGTGCCTCAAAGGATTCCTCTTTTGGGGCAGCAGGGAGTGTAGTACAGTATTATTTTTTCTTAGGATTTAATCCACTTTCTATTAGCACATCCCGCTGTTCATGTCACTTAGAGCTCACCTGGCAAGCCGGGTTTTGATGCATTTTTATGGAACAGAGATGCCTTGGCAGTCAGGTGCTCAGGAAGAGGAAAGTGGACATGCTCTCTTCGTGCCTGTAATACTTGAAATGCTTTGGGGTACAGAGAAAGGCACAACAGGGCATTCTAACCATTACTATCCCCATAATGGTTATTTCCAAAGCATTTCCCAAACAAGATGTCCGGCAAGCATTAAAATGCAATACAATTGTTTTGTCAGATTTGCAATCTAGCGGACAAGGACAGGAAAGAAGAAACGATGTAACAGGAAAGGAATGAAGGAGAATTTACTAAACAGTCAGGGGAAACAAGTGTACCTTCAAATGCTGCTTTATTAAAAATGTGTTTTGAAATGTGTGTTCACATTGATAGTGTTCCCCCCGCAGGGTAAGCATCAGCTCCTACTTTCCCCCAATATGAACATGAGCAAAACATCAGTGCTTTGTGCATTAATAGTGTCATATAGGCAATTAATATTGAAAACTTGAATCACACTACAACTTTAATAGGCTCCTTCTGACTTATATGAATGATTAATATACAACACTTGTTTATAAAGTCATGCTGATCTCAGCTTCTTGCCTCTGCTATAGACACAGATATTTGAACTGGGGAGGCAAAGGCTGAAGCACTGTTACTTCAACAAGTTTAATTCAGTCTATTTAGTTTGCCCCCCCTCTTTTCTGTATAGTTTTCTTCTTCTTCAAGGCATCATAGCTCTAAATATTTGGTTTGGTTCTCTGAAAAAAGGGAAAGACAATACTTCAGCTCTAAGCAATTTACACAGAAATGTACTTCAAGGCTTTACCAAAAGTCCTTTATTCCATGTTTCTGAAATATGTTATTATTATTATTATTATTATTATTTAAATGCTTTTAATGCTTAACTTCGAGCTACCAGCTGACTAGGGAGAAAAATCCCCAAACACCTGGGCCTGATTTGATCCTGAAATGTCCCACTTTTCCTTAGGATGTCCCTATTTTCATTTGAGAAATGTTGGAGGATTTGGAGTTATTCAACCCCTGAGAATCTGCATGTTTAGGGTGGTATCCAACCAATGTGCCCCTTCAGTGCAAGGATTTCCGCTGTTGCAACAGGAGTTTCCCCCTCTTCTTCCCCTGCACATATTGCTAGAACAATTTTAGGCAGCGGTGTAGCTAGCCGGTCAGGTGCCCAGTGCGGCAATGGCGTCCTGCAGCTGGGGGCAGGGCGAGTCGGCCATGGGGCTGGGTCACACTGCATGGGCAGCTGAGGGAGAGGTGGTGGGCAGATGCAAGCCCCATGCCGCCAGGAGAGACACGTGGCTCGGGCACGCTGCAGGCCCCGCTGGCCAGCCCCCGTGGTGTGTCGCCCAGTGCCAGCCACGATTTGTTACGTTTGTTGACTGAACTAAAAAGTTTTGTGAACCCCATTTTTTTAAAACAACAACAACTCATATTTTTGTCATTTTGTCACACACACACACCCCTAGTGATGACACCCAGGGGGGACCGCACCCCCACCCCCTTCCTCCATCACTGGTTTTAGGGGGCACAGGGAGGAAGAAGGGGAAAATCCCATTGCACAAGTGGAAATACTTGTGGTGACAGGATGGTTACTCAGTGCTCCTTTGGATGCAACTCTTTGCCTCAAATCTCAGGCTGTGCAAGAGCTAGGGACTTTTTTAAAAAGAGAGAAAACTGGGAATCAGAGGCTTATGACTCATGCAGGGGTGATAAATATCTCCTTGCACTTATAAACAACAATGGGAGATCCATTTACAGATCCCACATGTAACATGTCATTTGACCCTTAATACTCTTACCTCCCAGGTGCTTCCAGTTCCTGACTTCATTATTGAAGTTCACAATTAAGCACTAAAATTTAAGACAACAATTCGTTGTGGTTGAGCACTTTCCCCCGCTCTCAATAACTGCTTCACTGAAGTTACTTCTGATCAAGCTCATTAAAGTACGGGAACAATTTTTCATTGCTTCTTGGCCTAAGGTAGAACTGCAGAGAGGCGTATCAAAACATACCTATGTGTTGCCATCCCCATTGCTGTTTCTGCTTGTCAATTAAGAATGGGTTTGAAAGAACCAAAACTTAAAAGAGTTCAGGATCTGTTTTTCCAATGAAATAATTTGCTTGCATAAAGATCCGGTTGTAATAACGCTGCCCACAATATGTGAATTTGTTTGCTTGTTCTTTCTCGACGCCCACATCGTTTGCAGGCAGAAACTGTGATATCTGCATTTTCATTTTCTTCTGTGCAGAGAAAGGGTGGAATACATAATTGCTTGATTTCAGCTGTGATGGGAGACATGACGAGGGAACACTCTGGATACTTCCCTTCAGCCCTTCATCATCCAAAGCATTGGTATCATAGAAGGCACATCAGTGAGCAGAGCCTCAGCTGGGAAATGACTCAGCTTCTCTCCCGGAGACAAAAGCAAACAGGCTGGGAGGAGGAGAAAATTGAAGGTGGGAGGGAAATAAAAGGAAACAACATACACTGTGTTCTTTCATAACATGTTATGTACATTGTACGCTACACTTCACAGCATCTGAGTCATCCTTTCCATCATTGTCATGATGCCCCAGTTGGGTGTAATGTGAAAAGGTCAAGATATCCATGCACAGAAAGACAAACTCCTGATAGGACAGTTGTGGTCAGGCCATCCTGCTCCTATAGTTCGCAAAAAAGTGGTTTTTAAAATCTACCAGGTACTGAGAGAGAAAGAGGAAAGGAAAGACAGCAAGCTCATTTGGAACCTAAGTATATACACCATGCCTGTAAAGCATGTTCGAAGCACAATTCCTGCATCAAAGAATTATGAGCACTCTGTAGTTTGTCAAGGGTTGCTGGGAACTGTAACTCTGTGAGGGGTGAACTACTGTGCCCAGAATTCTTTGAGGGGGCGGAAATGTGTTTTGTATGCACTTTAAAGGTGTAGTGTGTCTGCAGCCTGAAAGAAGCAGCCATACCCCGATACTCTACAGACACACTCTGTAGCAAACATCAGAGAATGGGAGAACCCAAAATTCAAGATGGTGTTTTGGAACGCGAGAACAACCTGTTAATAGCATGGCTCGCACTAGCAGGTGCCAAAGGCAGCCGTTGCAAAGATCTAGACCAATTTTGGGGCCATTGAGCCAAGAACTTGCACTGCCACATTTACCTCTGTTCCTCCATTCAGAGAGAGCTTAACCTGAGCAAAGACAGCAACACATATATTGCCTTTGACCAAATTGGCTTCACGACCCCAGAATAGCGGGGGGGGGGGGGGGAGAGCTAAGAAGGAGCATAAAGGAGCTCACTTCCCATCCCACAAATGTCCTGCAACTTGTTTATTTATAGGTTTCTATGGATTTTTGAAGAGAAATAATGAAAAGGGGAATACAGGTAAGTAAAACATAAGAAAACAAAGCAATATTTTCGGTGCATTTATTTGGAATGGCTGATGCAGCTGGTGGTCCAGACCAAGCGAAAGTTCATTTACTTATGCAAATAGATCTGTATATGGAGCCTATGTATTGGAAAACTTCCCATTTTTCTTGTGCTTGTAGAAGGTCACCTTCTCCTAGGCTGCTAGCTGAGTCATTACTTCTGCCCACTGTATGATTTGGGGCTGGGGCTGGTAGACCTAGTACTGAAGTGCTAGATGTGTAGCCACCATGAGTGCCCTTATATTGTCCCTGTGTCAAGTTCCAAAGGACCAGGACATCATTTGATAGTACTTTGGCATCTGTAAATCTCAAGGAGGTGTCCAGGACCATGTTTAGATGGTTGCCTAACCTATGATTGAAAGACTGCACCTTTGGAACAGGACCAAATCATATGACATGCAAGGCATTACCATGCCAACACCTGTCATTATCAGTTACATAGCCAGGGAGAGAAGTTGTGGCTGGGGAAACCCAGCCAGATGGGTAGGGTAGAAATAAATTATTATTATTATTAATAATAATAATAATAATAATACCCTAAAGGTATTCTTTTGCTGTATCAGGCATAATCTAATATCTGTGGAAATCAGCCTCATACTTGTTTTCTACTGCCTAATATTTATTATTCCTTTATTTATTAAATAGGCTGTGTAGTTCTAAGGGAACTTTCCCCTTGTATGGTTAGTTTAACAGCTCCCTGCTATGTACAAGACCCGACTTAAGCAAAACCAAACCTGTGTACATTTCTTCTCAAATTAGACACCTTTTGTTCAGGTTTGCTCAGTAAAGTGACTTTGCTAAGATTAACCACCTCATACAATAAATTACTGAGGGAAAATTCTAACGCCCTGAACATTTCCCCCACATTCTTTTCCCTGCCCCTGCCCCCAATTCTTTCGGTTCTATTTATTTTCACACTGCCCCACAGCCTAGGGCAGAAAAAACCACCAGCTAAAATTACCTGAAAAGGATTATAACAAAGTATTTATTTTGTCCACTTCCAGCATTTTCTTCAGCTTCTCACTGTATTGCTTTCGTTAAACTTGAGCCTATGCTTCACCATCATGTTGCAATAAAGTGTGTGTTAACAAATAAAAGGGAAGTCCCAGGAAAAAGGCAGCGCTCTCCGGCAACGGCTGTGCGGCTTCGCTCCACGGAAGAAGCAGTTGACTCTCCGCACCGTGCCACTAGCCCCTCTTCGCTCCGGAGCCCGTAGCTGGGTTCCTTTACGAGTTGGGGGGGCGTGAAAGGTGCCCGCCGAGTCCCATGGTCACAGGCTTCATCCGCCTGTGATTTTTCAAAGGGTCCCTGCTTCGCCGTAGCGGGAAAGACCCGTTTTCCGTGGAGCCAGTCCCTCCGGATCAGAGGGAATCCGCCATTACCGATGGCGCCACCCCGGAATGGCGCCGCCCCGGGACAATTTGGCTACTAAAATAACTACCCGTGAGTAGCTTAATTTCGGACAATTGGACTTTAAATAACGACTTGTGAGTAGAAAGGAAAATTGGACTAAGAAATTTTTCTTAATTTGGCACTGAAACGGGAAGGTCTAAACAGGAAGTCAGCCTTCCGTTCCTTGTAGGTAGATTAAAGCAAAGACATGGCAAACTAGAGTTCAGAAAATCGTTTGTAAAGGATTAACCTTCATCATCTAAAATTGTTGAACCCCCTTCGGAAGCAGGAGAAGAGGGGGGATTTTTTCCGGACTGTTTAAACCTGCAGAAGAGAGTGTAAGAAAAGTAATTTTCCACCGTCTTGAACCTGGGAGCGGGGTGTCAGGACTGACGTTTTTGGGAAGTTCATTGACTATAGACAAACGTCTTTGACAGACAGTTAAAAGAAGAGAAACATAGTGATTCCACTGTTCTCCTTCGCATTTTAAAGGAACAAATATTGACAAAATATCTGAAAAAGGAAACTTTGTTGTTAGATCTGCTTTTAAAAGAAAAAGAAAAAAGAAAAGAGATGGATACAAATAGAAGTTCTTCCCCTAGAGGGAGCCTGTGAAACTGTTACTAAATTTTAACCAGGGAGCTCTGCAGCTGCAACAGATTAAGATCGTGGGAACAGACTTCCGACCTTGCATAACAATGTATTCAGAAGCTCTGGTGCGTGCTTTCTGTAAAACAAGTGCCCTATTGGAACAGTTACATGAGAAGACGGACTTGATGACTGTTGCGATCAGAAATTTTGGACAGGTAGTGGGTAATTATATAGAACCCACCCAGGAATCAACTCAGGAGTGTGCTCTGACAGATCAGATGAGGGAGGAGTATGTTGCTGGACCTTGGGTGGCAGAGATGGAGGGAGCTGTGGCCCAGCAGGAACATGAGTTGTTGGATCTGACAAATGAACTTGGAAAAAGCCAGATT
Organism: Podarcis pityusensis; assembly: GCF_964106645.2. NCBI lineage: Eukaryota > Metazoa > Chordata > Lepidosauria > Squamata > Lacertidae > Podarcis > Podarcis pityusensis. Next base: position 53,351,444 of record NC_138028.1, on the reverse strand, counting down.
TGGAGAGATAGAGTTTTGTTTGGTTTGGAAATGGGGGGTTGGATAGACCCCCCTATGCAGGGATGTTTTGACTTTTCAAGTCTGGCAATGGGCCGTGAGATGTTTGGGGTTGTGAGGGTTCTTAACTCTGGAGGGACTTTGAAACATGTTTTTAAATACCACATGGAGTTTAGTGTGGACTATGGAAAAGGGGCTGATTGGTCGAGAAGGGACAAAAATACTGTCAAGTCGGAGTTTCCACGAGTGAAAGGAGCAGGAGACAAAGTAAAGTACAGGTATAAATATGAAGAAGATCTGCGGAAGGGACATGGAAGAGACTTAAGGGCCTCGGACATAAGATTACCAGGTTAATGAGCTAAATGGATGGGATAGAAAGGACTGTCAAAACCCGGGACCAGGGAAGAGACGCTGGATGAAGATTGGAAGAAAGTTTTAAAAGATTTTATTAGGATTGTTTTATAAAATTGATGAATGTTAGAAAAATGTTGGAACGAAATTATTTGGCTTTAGCAGAAATGTTAAAAGAATTATGTAAGAATATGTTATGGTTATGAGAAATTGGTATAAATAAGATCTAAGTTTTAAGTTTTAGGGTGTTTTATAGTAAGATAAGGTTAAAATAGATTAAGGTAATTTAATGACAGAATACTATGAAAAATGGAAAGGATTTGCTGTGATAATTAACAACTAGAATACAAAAAAGGGAGGAGTGAGGAGGTCAATGAAATAAGGTAATGACAGTTAAGGATTTGGGAACATTGGATTTGTTTTTAAATTTTTGTGGTCTATTTTTGCTTTTTGATTGTGATCTGTTTTCTTTTCTTTTTCTTTTGTTTCTTTATTTTTTTCCTTGTTTTTCTCTTTGCTTTTCCTGTAATTTTAAAATTCTTAATAAATATCTGAAATATACTCAGAGTCGCAAAGTGATTTCATGCTCTTTATTCAGCTCATAGTGGTGAGGAGGAATGAATAAATGTCCCCTCACAGTATCTGCTTTATATACATTATTTACACAATGGGCTGCACATGATTGGCTAATTCTGGAATTCTACTGTAAGCCAATCAGGTTGTGGATTCACTTCTATCTGGAGCAGGATTGGGTGGTTCCTGCCAACCAATCATACTGCTGCATTGTTCTAGGACCAATCAGACTGCTGCATTCTGAATCCTATTGTTCTAGGACCAATCAGACTGCTACAGTTTGGATCCTATTCAACTCAGTACATAACACCCCTCCCCTCTAAGTTCCAGTCCTGCCCGGGAGGTCGCATTCATAGTCCTCAAGGTATGCCGGCGGCCTACGTGTGCGTTGTGGCCTGGGGTGTTCCCTGGTCCGGGCTCCGGGTTCTGGCTCGTGTTCCAAGGATGCTGGCTGTGATGCGGCTGTTTGGTCTGGTGCAACCGGCTCGCTCAGTCGTGGTTCTGGTTCCGGTGTCCTTTCGGCCTCACGGGTCCTCTCTGTATTTACTGATTCTGCCTCTCCTGCTGGCCCCTCCTGCTCTATGGGCCTCACTGCCCCGCTGTTCCCTTGGGACTCCTCTGACCTGTCCTCCTCCTGGTTTTCTCCCGGGAATCGTCGCCGTATCTGGTCGCAGTGGCGGCGCCAGCATTGCCCCCCATCCGTTAGCACCTCGTACGACACGGGGCCAGTGACCCTGGTGATTGTGGCGGGTACCCATGCTGGGCCTGCCCCAAAATTCTTTGCGTACACTGGGTCCTGGGCCTCGAAGGTCCGGGGGTTCCTGCCTTCCCCCACCACTACCTCATCCTGAGCTCTATCGGGGTGAAGGCGGTCCAATCTGATTGCAAGGCGCCGACCCATTAGTAGTTCAGCGGGGCTCCGGCCAGTCGTTGAGCTGGGGGTGCTGTGCTGTGCTAGAAGGAATGTGGCAAGGCGGTACTCCCAGTCCCCTTGCGTCATGCGGCGAAGGGTGTCCTTGGTGGTCCGCACCATGCGTTCTGCTTGGCCATTGGTGGCAGGGTGGAACGGCGCCGAACGGATGTGGCGGATGGCGTTCTGCGCTGTGAAGGTTTGGAATTCTCCTGACGTAAATGCAGTCCCGTTGTCTGAGACGAGAGTGTCAGGGAGCCCGTGGGTTGCAAACAGCCTGCGTAGTACCCGGATGGCTGCGGACGTGGAAGTGGACGGTACCAGTGCGACTTCCAGCCATTTGGTGTAGGAGTCCACCACTATGAAGAATGTTTTCCCCTGAAAGGGGCCAGCGAAATCCACATGCAGGCGTGACCATGGTGCTCGGGCGGACTCCCAGGACTGGACTGGGGCCCTTGGGGGATCTGGGCGGGATTCTTGGCAGGCCTGGCAGTGTTTGACCCAGGCCTCTATCTCTCCATCGATCCCCGGCCACCACACATAACTCCTGGCAAGGGCCTTCATTCTTACTACCCCTGGATGTGTCTCGTGTAGGGCTGTGAGGACCCTTTTGCAGAGGGGCTGGGGAACAACGACTCTGCTTCCCCATAACAGGCACCCCTTGTGGGCCGACAGTTCATGTTTGCGGGTTGTGTAGCCGGCGAATTCTGGCCCGGGGCTGCTGCTGGGCCATCCCCTCCACACCCAGTCCAGGACCCGGGAGATGACCCTATCTTTCTTGGAATGGTGTGCAACTTCTTGTGCCTGAATGGGGCGGTCGGGAAGCAGCTCCAGGCTCATAACCTCTTGTGCAGGTGCTGGGTCAGGGCCTGTTTCCGGTAGTGGTAGCCTGCTGAGGGCGTCCGCATGGCCCATCGCCTTCCCAGGTCGGTGAATCAGTGCATACTGGTAGCTGGCAAGGAAAATTGACCACCTGAGGACGCGAGGAGACAGCACTTGGGGGGTCTGCTTTTCGGGGGCAAACAAGCCAAGCAACGGCTTGTGGTCAGTCACCACGGTGAAGGGCCGCCCGTACAAGAAATCATGGAATTTTTTTACTCCCTTTACGATTGCCAGACCCTCCTTGTCGATTTGCGAGTAGTTCCGCTCGGTTGTGTTGAGTGTCTGGGAAAAGTACGCCACCGGTACCTCTCTTCCATCCGGGAGTTGGTGCCCCAGGACAGCTCCAATGCCATAGGGTGAGGCGTCGCATGCTAGCACCACCGGCAGCCTCTCGTCGAAGTGTGCCAAGACCGAGTTTGAGACAAGCAAGTCCTTGACTGCCTGGAATGCGGCCTCCTGGCGCTGGCCCCACACCCAAGGGGCCCGCTTGTCCAGGAGTCTGTGTAGGGGCTCCGCTACCGCCGCCTTGTGGGGAAGGAAGGAATGGTAAAAGTTCAATAGTCCCAAGAAGGCCTGAAGTTCAGTCTTGCTCTTGGGCGCTGGGGCATCACAAATGGCCCGTACCTTGTCCCCAGTCGGGTGGACCCCTTCTGCGTCCACCATAAATCCCAGAAAGTCCACCTGAGGCACTCCTAGTAGACATTTTTCCCGCTTCACCTTGAGACCCGCCGTCTGGAAACGGTGCAGAACGGTGCGGAGGCGGTCCTCAAACTCCTCTGGTGTGGGGCCGGCAATCAACACATCATCGAAGAAGGGGGTGACGCCAGGAATCCCTTTAAGGAGAGAGTCCATTATATTCTGGAATATGCCTGGTGCCACGCTGACACCGAATTGCAGCCGCTTTACCCTGAACGCTCCTCTGTGCGTCACAATCGTCTGTGCCTCTGCTGTGGCCTCATCTACTGGCAGCTGTTGATATGCTTGGGCCAAGTCCAGCTTGCCAAAAATTTTCGACCCAGCCAGGGTGGCAAGGACATGGCTGACCACTGGCACTGGGTATGCGTGGGCCGTGAGGGCCTTGTTTATGGTACATTTGTAGTCTGCGCAGATGCGGACCGAACCATTAGGCTTGACGGGTGTGACGATTGGGGTTTCCCAGGGAGCATTAGGCACCGGCTCCAGCACTCCTTGCTCTACGAGTCGGTCCAATTCCTCGTCTATACGGGGTTTCAAGGCGAACGGGACCCGGCGGGCCTTGAGCCTGACCGGTCGTACTGCGGGGTCAAGCTGTAGCGCAATGGGGGGGCCCGTATACTGTCCCAATTTCCCATCGAAAACCCCTGGAAATTCCTTGCATATGGCGTCCACGTCCACTTGTAAGCTAGTGTGGTTCACCCCGGTGACAGCTAGCCCCAGTGGTCCAAACCATGCCAATCCCAGTAAGCTAATGTAGGGGCCCTTGACCACAAGCAAGTCCAGTTGCCGCGTCCGCCCTCGGTATTGCACCCTGAAGGTCCCCACCCCCATTGTGGGGACCTTACGTTTCTGGAAGTCCCGGAGGGTGAATGGGGCCGGCCTGAGTTTGGGACCCCCAGTGGGACACAGTTTCCTTAAGGTCCTTGCCGAGATTATGGATAGAGTTGAACCCGTGTCAAGCTCCATGCGGCATGGGGCCCCCTCTATCTGTACCTCTACATAAATTTTCTCTACGTTGGGGTGGGGCAACTGGTATACCTGGAAGTCCGTGAGCTCCGTCGAGTTGCCTTGGTGCGTTGGGCCCCGGGACCTGGGGCTCTTGGATTGGTCATCTGATGCCTGGTGTCGGGTGGGCCGAGCCCGACACACCCGGGCGATGTGTCCCGATTTTCTGCACTGCCTGCACTCTGCGTTGCGGAAACGGCAGGTCCTCCTCTCGTGACTCTCCCCGCAGCTTGCGCAGTTCCCTCCTTCTCGTCGAGGCAGCTGTGGTCTGTGCGCTGCTTGAGTGCGCTGTTGTACTCGGTGCACCTCCTCCCTGTCGGATCCTGAGTCGTCGGTGAGGTCTTCATGGTGGACCCTCGGTTGGGATGGCAGGCTCGGCCGTGCCTCTTGGGTCGACCTCTCGGCAGCTTCTGTTGCCAGGGCCTCCTCCAGAGCGACCTGGAACGTTAGGTCCTTCTTAGCGTAGAGGCGCCGTTGCAGCTTCTCATCCTTCAGGCCACCGACGAGGCGGTCACGAAGCATGTTCTCCAGCTCTGAGAAGTTGCAGAACCGGGCGGCTTGGCGGAGAGAGGTCACAAACCCAGTTATGGTTTCCCCAGGGGCTTGCCGCTTTGCGTAGAAGGCATTTCGACGAGCCACCACTGAGGGCTGCGGCGAAAAGTGCCCCTTCAGCTGTTCCATTATTGTTTTGTATGGAACAGTAGCGACGTCTTCAGGCGCAAGGAGAGCCCGGGCGATTTCAAACGTCTCCTCTCCGCAGACGCTGAAGAATATCGCCCTCTTCTTGGCGTCTTCTTCGTCGGTGACCCCTTTGGCTTCTAGGAGGAAGGTGAAACGGGAGGCGTACGCTTCCCAGTCTCCAGATGCTGGGTTGAATGGCGAGAAGCTGCTGTTGGCTGCCATTCTGAGTTCCTTGTGCCCCGGAGCTGAAGCCTGGATACACGGTGCGAGGCAGCGGTGCGGCAGTTGGCGGTGCTGCGGTGCTGTGTGTGGCAGTCAGCTCAGCGGGATCCCATCCTCGTCGCCAGTGAAATATACTCAGAGTCGCAAAGTGATTTCATGCTCTTTATTCAGCTCATAGTGGTGAGGAGGAATGAATAAATGTCCCCTCACAGTATCTGCTTTATATACATTATTTACACAATGGGCTGCACATGATTGGCTAATTCTGGAATTCTACTGTAAGCCAATCAGGTTGTGGATTCACTTCTATCTGGAGCAGGATTGGGTGGTTCCTGCCAACCAATCATACTGCTGCATTGTTCTAGGACCAATCAGACTGCTGCATTCTGAATCCTATTGTTCTAGGACCAATCAGACTGCTACAGTTTGGATCCTATTCAACTCAGTACATAACACCATCATTAAAAAAAAAAACAAATAAAAGGGAAGTCATTTCCCCCCCTTACCATTATGCATTCCTCCACACACCCATCCATTTACAATGGAGAACTCTACATCAGAAACTGAACGCCTCCTAATTTACGCCAGCACAGCTGAGAGCAGAATCGAATCGTCTGCACATGCCCAGAGCAGCTACATGGCTCTGTCATAGGGGTTGTGTGCCTTGTGCGATGCTAGATTGCCCACTGTGAAAAGGATGCCTTTCACAACTTAATTTCTTGTCCAATCTTATGACATTTTGTTTCTCAGTTTGAAGTATCATCAGCCTTGCTGTGTTGTTCTGCACTGTGTGTACAAGCAGTGGTTATCGGGAATATGCTGAAGGCAGTTAATTAAAATGTGTTCTCTCTTTATCACTCTGGTGCTGTTACAGAACGTGCAAGTGATGTTTCCATAACAATCCCTTTCTTGCACATCCATTCCCATCAAGGGGCCAGCTGCTCTCCTGCCTCAGGAGTGACCTGACTGTCTTTTTTTCAAATGTTTTCAAGTTGGCCTGCAGCACAGAGCTTTGCTTAAAATATCCAGTGTGACTCAGCTAGAAGGAAATGTAATATGGGACAATAACTAGAAATGAACTGCCTGGTGTGTATGCTGCCATGTCTGTAGAAAAGAAGAAGTACATGGTCGTCTCTGTGCATGATCAGTTTAAAAGCTATATATTTTTCTTTAGCTCAAGTGGTTAGAGAAAGATCATGTTAATTCTGTTTGTTGCACAGACCAAGAGTTCAACACTGAAAAAGTAATTCTCGTTAAATACAGTGGTATTATTCCAGTGGTTATGTGCAATGGTTATGGCCTGCAGCCTTATTCTGAGATGAAAATCATGCTCACCTTTGAAATCCATAATATGCCCAGACCCAGTTCTAGTTTATACAAACTGCTGCTATTCTGAGGTGGGATTCAATCACATACCAGCAAATTCAGGACCTGCAATTATAGTTGCAGTCTTGCAAAACAAATCCACTTCTCTTTTTGAAATAAGGGAAGTAAAGGAATCATGTACTGGGAAGTGTAAGAGAATACCTGCTCTGATGCAACATTGCATAGGTGTCACCTTCAGAAGAAGAATGGAGGGGCAGCAATGTGCAGGGCGTGGCGTCGTGCGTTTGACATCGGGACATCAGAGAAGAAAAAGAGAAGAGTTTGGATTTGATATCCCGCTTTATCACTACCCTAAGGAGTCTCAAAGCGGCTAACAATCTCCTTTCCCTTCCTCCCCCACAGCAAACACTCTGTGAGCTGAATGGGGCTGAGAGACTTCAAAGAAGTGTGACTAGCCCAAGGTCATCCAGCAGCTGCATGTGGAGGAGCGGAGGCTCGAACCCGGTTCACCAGATTACGAGAGTACTTCTCTTAACCACTACACCACACTGGCAGAGGAGCCAGGAGTGGAGCCGAGAGCGGTGGCTTGGCCCTTGAAGCCATGCTGCTGCTGCTGCTGCCGCCACTGGCCTAGGGTTAATTCCTGCCACCTTTGGACTTGGGGGACCCCCGACCCCCTCCCCAGAATATTGGGGGACCCAAAGGGAGATGGCGCCCCTACTACATTGTCTAACCTCCCTACAGAGAAATACGAGTGAATGCTCAATAAATAGCTGGCATTGTGTATTCTCCCTAGAACCAAATCAGGATGAATGGTCAGTAAGCAAGTTGCCTGGAAGCACCCATAGTCAGTAGAATCAAGTAGTAAGTCTCCTGGGGAAAGTCCTCATGAAATTGGTGGTATGGAGAATTTGAACCTCTGGAAAAAAATAGTGAGTTTGGTGAAAGCTAGGCTAGGAAATGTCAGTCCTCAGTTTAGAATTTGTCACATTTCCTACTCTTAAGTTCCAGGTATAGGAACTTGTTTGGCTATTTTGCTGTATTTGTTCATCGAACAGTTGTGAATCAGAGCAGGAAATAAATCTGAATGCCCCGCCTCCCTTATTGATCCCACGATGTACTGTACTTTTGTACTTTTCTGTTCAATGTTGCAAAAAATAGGAACACTCTGTGAAAATAATTTTCACAGTAGAATGGGTGACTTGTACTTTGTGGGTAATGCTCATAAATTAATTTCTCCTTGAAGTCTTAAGAAACATCTGTGCTCTTGCATGCTTAAGTGAACATCATAAGCTGCAATATACAAAAGCAGACTATTTATCTCTCCAGCCCAGTATTGCCCATTTTGACTGGCGGCTCTTCCACATATTTATTGCAAGTGAACCTTTTTTTTGAGGGGGGTGGGGACAAGGACGTATTGTCAGACTCCATGTCTAACAGTGGTGAAAAGATATATGTTAGGCAGTGTAATCTGTACATCATGAGTGATATTGGATGTCTCAAGAAAAGAGAATCTGTGCATATTGAAGAAAACGAATACAAAAAAATCTATTGCAAACCATGCCCCCTTGAAAGGTAGTTCCTGAGATCTGCTAAGAGGCTCCAGGAGATGGCAGAATAGATCTTCTGGAGTATCTTTTAAGATGGTGGCACATAGTGTTCCAACAGGGTAGCAGGAGTGTGCAAAATCCTATGGTATCTTCTGTATAGGATTATGCCTTAAAACTACTTCACATACACACGCATAGAGACAACCTGCACGCAAACATGAATCAATAAACTACTAAAACATTGAAGAGATACAAGTGCTGCCAACAAGAGAGCAGTTGAGTGAAAACTCTTCACACTGGCAGGTGAAAAGCTTGCTGGGAAGGAAATGCCTTAAATAACAAAAAGTCTGGGGAGAGGGCAAATTGACCTCCCCTGGCAAGGAGTTCCATAGATCCAGACCAATGAAGAGAACTGACAAGATTCCAACATGTGTGCCATGTGTGTTGTCAGGGATGTGGCTCAACCGAGCTCAAGGGGAGAGTCAGACTCAGAAATAGAGCCAAGTGAGAGAGAGGCCAGCTCTGCAGACGAAAGCTTCGATCCCCCTTCATGTAGAAGTCACAGACACAGATAGCTCTCAAGCAGAGGGAGAGTTAGGAGGCAGTCAGAGTGTTGCTAGGGAAACAGCAGAGAGGCAGAGGATAGAGAGTGTGTCTAGTGGAAGTGGGGAGGGGGAAGTCCAACCTCTCAGTCCCCGTTCTCGGAGTCTGGACAAGGTCAGAGTGCAATGGAAGGGCAAGAGAGGAAGGGCAGGAATCGGACGTCCTTCCTGCTGTGAGAGGGGCAGAGATTCAGGCTGACCAACTCCTTCAATGAGAGCAGGCTAGAAGCTGCACTCTGGATGTGTTTTTGTAAATAAAAGTACCATAAAACTGTTGGAGAGTCATTAATTCTTATTGAGGCTTGCTTGCCTGTCTGAGATCATTACATGTGCGATGTATAATGTTATACACTGGCACCAACTATAGGGGACCTTGGGGGCCCGAGCACCCACACCACAGGGCATCTGATGTGACTTCTGATGGCATCGGAAGTCACGCCAGAGGGCTTGTGAGGCCTCGGAAACCACCTCTGAGGCCTTGCGAGGCCTCCAATGCAACTTCCAGTGCCTTGTGAAGCACTCAAGGTTGGAGGTGGCATCCGAGGCCTCACAAGCCCTCTGACGTGACTTCCGATGCCACCAGAAGTCACGTCGGATGCCCTGTGAGGTGTCTGAGGTCTCATGGGGGCTCAGATGTAACGTTTGGGGTTCCCAGGCACCACTGTGATGTCATGCCGTCACATTCCGTCATGCGCCGCTGGGCACCCACAATCTGGACCAAGTCGGCCCCCCTGATGCTATAGGTGGATGTTGTTTCATAATGTGGATGTATGTGGATGCCTTTGCAATGGAGTGCACTTTTAGCATAGACTTTTGGCACCAGCCTTTTGTCCTTTTGTGCTCAATTACACCTGCAGGTGATAACAGTGCCTTTAGCCAGACCAGAATGAAGTGCTTGACCACCAAGTTGTTCAGTGATTAGAGAAGGTAGATAGAAAAAATCAGTTTTGCTCATCTGCAGGCGCTCTCATAGTTAAATGAAAAATTCCTCTCTTATTCGGCTTTTTTTCTTCTGTGCTTGCCAGAAGCATTTTCTGAGCTGCTTTTTCGTAGGCAGAAAACATGTTGGTGTGTGCTTTTCAAGTCAGCTGAGTAAATCTTCCCATGACCCTGCATCTTTGGGAAATATATTTTAAAAACAAACTCCAAAACACAACACCACAAAGATTGGCCTTGTAGCAAAGGCCTTTTCAATAACTGTGTTGCAAGCATTTGCGTCAAGCAACTGGATTTCCAGGCAGAAGCTTTTTCTACCAATTGCTTCATTAAGAGCACTTGTGTGAGGTGATTTGCGAAGTTCTGGGGCCTAATACAAAAGATCTTTGATGCTGTGTCTCTATGTTCCGTACTTTGCCTTTCCTGATATTTATAGAATCTTTCCTACTGACAATATATCACCTCTTCCCTTTCCCTCCATGTTCCCTTGCCATTAAGAGTCTTGGGTCACTATGTCTCTGTCTGGTTTCCAGGGAGCTTGCACATTATTTTTCTGTATATTTGTTTTATTTTTCCCCTGCTTATTCCAGTAACCCTTGCACAGATTCCAGGCAAAGTTTATTGGATCAACAAGCTGAGCAGAATGATAATAATCAGAGCACGCCTCAGAAAACAGAAAGCTGCAGAAAGCACAAGATTCCTCTTTGTCTTTTATTTGTATTTTGTCTTCTCTTGAGGGAACTGATAGCAACTGAGTCTGGTATGAACATTTTGTTTCATGCAATCCTCTTCTCTGAGCAGCAAGAAGTCCCCAAGGATGCAGGCTTTGTTCAGAAGATTGATTGATTGATTGGACATTGATGATGCTCTGTGTAATATTTGACTTTATTTCTAAATATACAGCTTGCATACATGCAGAGGCACAGCTTAGACACTCGAACAAGCAGGCAGATCTACTATTCTACATTATATCTCCAGAACCCCTGATGTTCTTAACCCACAGAGCCTCCAAAACAAAGGCCTCACTCTCCCTGTCTCACAGGTCTTAAGGTCTTTTAAAGAACTTGCACAAAGGATGTCTATCAACTAGTCTTCCCAAAAATGGTACTGTTGTTTTCCACTTGTGGCTAGCTTGCTAGAGAGTGGAATAAGGCTGAGCCATCTTCTCCAACCATCATGTAACTTGACTACCCAGTGTTAAGGCCTAGTCAAGGAGTCACATAAAGCCAACGTGTATTGATATTAAGTGCCTATAAACAACAATCTGGGTCACAGATTAAATTGCAATACATCACCTTAATTGGAACAACTCCCTGGGAATAATCTCACATATGAATTGCTCACTTGTTTGTAAATACAGTTCCTCCTTGTGTATTTTTGATGGACTCTCTCACCTTGAAGACAGTTTTGGTTCCATTTTGAGCAATGGCCTCAATACGGAGATGAGACAAGGCTTGGTTAGTACCCTGGACAGCTCCATGCAGGACTCAAATTAGAATTTACATAAAAGCAGAGCTCAAATGTTGTTTCAGCAACAGGGATTCTCAGACTGAACCTTAAGTAGCAGCCGCAGCGCTGAGACACCAGCTCCGTCTTCCATAAATACAACATCTTCATTTAAAGGGGCCTTGCTTACTTTAGGCCTTGTGGACTCTGACTGAGGGTGGGGGAGACTGTGGTTCCAGTAGGGCTTCTGAGATGGATCCTTTGAAGTCAGAGGAAGGTAGCACAACCTCCTCAACCTGCAGAGGTTCTGGCACAGTGGGCTCCTCTTGCCCACATGCTTCCCATTTAGTACTCCTGGAGCTGGCTCCGGGAGCAATTACTTCTCCAACTCCAAATCCCAGTCTCATCCAGTGAATATGGGGGCTCCAACCCAAGTATCGTGACCCTGTTCCAAGTGAAGCTGAACTTTCAGCCCAGATATTGGAACAACAACTTCAAAGGGGCAAAAAGGAAACTGGATTTTTAAAGAACAAGCAAAAACCAAAACTCTCTGTTATTCTATAGTACAAGAATTCCTGCGGGTCTGAGCAAGAGAATATTCACCTGAATACCGCTTGAACGCTAACCCTCTGTTCATCCCACAACCTTTATCTTCTTGTAATATCTGGATTTATTATCTTATTCTCTGAAAAGAAATCCAGATCATGGTGCCCTTCCTCAAATACGCCCCCTATATGAAGATAATGAAAGAGATAACAAACTATCTTCCTTGCTAAGAAGGAACACTATCCCTGAGCTGTGATCTGTTTATTTTTTTATAACCAAAGCCATCAATTCCTTCCCATTTGATATCCATCATCCAGGATGTTACCACAATTAAACTGTGCTGGCAAGTAGCCCATTTGGAAACATCTGTGCTGTACAGCACATACTAACAGGGGTGCAGGGTGGAGAAAATTATATCTCTTCGCACTGCAATTACAGCACTATTTTGTCATTTTCTTGCAGATGTACTCTGCAATGTATACTTACCCCGCTCTATGTTATTTCTTTCCCTGTCCCTTCCTTGGCCTGCAGAAAGATTACTCTTGCTTCTCCCTATCCCTATATGCAGAAGAAGGACTGAGTGACCAGCTGCCTCGTGCAGAATGACGCAGATCCATTTCCTGCTGCTTTCTGAGCCAAGGGCAGTTGTGCGTAGTCCTAGCATCAAATAGATGTATGTGTTCTTTGGCACCTGGGAAGCAAAAAGGCAAGTTTGGTAGTTTTTAATTCCTCACTTGAGACAGATACGCAGTTCGGTGAAGTTATATGGATGGTGTGAGCTATGTAGAATCTGACTATTCTATCTAGATGTGAAAAAAACAAAACCACATTGAATGTTTAACTATGAACTATGTAGTTGAGAATAAGGTCTTTCTCTGATGACCAACTCAAGCTGTGGCAGCTACAGGAAGAAATCACTCAAGGTCCAAGTGTAGCACCCTGCTTGTGGTTAACGCTTAGCTGGAATGAAATATTCAACGCAGCAATAGAGAAATTAAAATAATAATTTATTTGTCAGACAAATAAATGAGAGGCACAGTGGTATATGGTTACCAAGCTCTGGCCTGGTCTCCTGCCATTATGGCCAGCACTTATATTCCCTCAGTCCAGCCCCCTTGCTCCTCCTTTGGCTGCCTCTGTCCAATCAGCCTGGTTGAATTTCCTATTGGCTGATTGCTATAACCAATCCTAAAAGATACACCCATTTCCTATTGCCTTTTATGGGATACAAAAAGCTATATATTCTTCTATCTATAAATGACAAATAAGCAGTCATATATCTTACATTTGTCTCAACAAGGAACCTTAATTACCAGCTCACCTCTTGCCCTCCTTGCCCTATTGCCCTCCAAAACAGATGGTTAATAGTTTTAAATTTTTATCTTAAACAGATGTCAGAGATTTTGGGTTCACATTCTCATGCATCATCAATGAAAGATCTCTTTTTTGGAGGTCTTTAAAACAAAGGCCTGACAACCATATATCAGGAGTGCTCGATGGCGTCTCCTGTCTGGCAGGGGGCTGGGCTCGTTTGCCCCTCTGGTCTCCTACAGCAATATGACTCTATGAAATAAGAATTTAACATTTCTTTCTTTCTAGATCCTTTGCATAATTACATTTAAGCCAGTATATTTCATACATTATCATAGATAGCTTTTTAGAAGAATAAACCTTCTCAAAGTAAAAGGAAGGAATAGTTTACAGCCTCAAAATAAAATAGGAAAAAGCCTCTTCTTCTGTTTACACTTCTCCTTCTCCAGCCAGTTGCTCTTGGCCTTTAACCTTAGGAAGATATGGCTCAAGTTTAATGATTTTACTATTTACCAACTCTTAATTATGTAGGGTGGTGTAACCTTGCTCTCAGCCTGTAATTCTCTTTTTACGACTTTGAGAATTGTTTTCTGCTATAAATCAGGGGGCCCCCTTGTCCAGGAGGATAAACATCTTGCCAAAGTACTTAGGCAGCTGGTCTTCTGCCTGGCATAAAAACATTTGAAAATCTTTAAGCTCATTTTAAAATACAGACCCTAATCAAACTATAAGCCTTGATAAAAATGCAGGCTATGATTAGATGCCTCACAAGGACATGCAGATGCATCAGCTACACCATAAGAACCCACAGGCATGTAAAGACGTCAGATCACGTTGGGTCAAGGTTTTGTTTTTTTCAGTGTGAGCGCCAGCTGGCCTGAATCCTGCACAGGCTGCCATGTGATAATGTCAGCATGAGCTGGCTTTTCCACATGGCTGCCACTAGCTGAGATTATCCTTGGATCAAGTTTGTTTAACCTGTGCTTACTTGAATCAACAACTTTATCTCAAGATTTGTTTACGATAACGTCCAGGGAACCCTCATGTCTTTGCAGTCATGTCTGTTGGCTGACTATTGCAGACCATTAATGGTGACTGCCAATGTTATAAATATTCTCTTTGATAACTTCTTGGCCTTGGGGTGGCCTGGTCTGTAATGAGCCATCAAACTGCACTTTGTAATTAAAAAAAGAAGCCACTACAGGTCTTTTGAAGTAGTGGAGGCAGTTGCCCCAGGCCTCACACACAGAAGGGCCCATTGCAGCACTGATAGTACAGGACAGTCCCACCAAGAAGCAAAGGAAGGGAGGCCACAAATAAGCATTCAGACCCTGGGTTTCTCAGGGTCTTGAAAAAGTCTAGGGCAAGCTACTAGGGGTGTTGAGTTTGCCTGCTTGTATGGGAGCAAAAGAACCCCAAGGATCATATTTGATCAGCCGGAGAAAGGGAACCGTTTTAATTTGTCCAAAAAGTGCGAGTTTCTGGAGCTTGCTAGCAAGAAAGTCTGGTGCTGCTGCTGGTGCTGCCGCCAGGGGTTGCTGTGGCTTTGGCTAATTGGTGGTGGCGGGTGTGTTAGGTCTAGCATTTCCACTCTGCGTTCCTGCTTACTTTACTTGTATGCTTGTTCATACACTGATATTGCAAAAGTACTACATTCTGGAAATATTCTGTTCTCACAATGGAATTGCCTCTCGAGAGCTGCCCTGGACTTTCTTCTGCTGAGGGAATGAGCAAAACTATTTTTTTGTGGGATATGCACAGGGTCATCCCTAAGCCAAATGAGCCATTTGCTTTGGTGGGGGATACTGGAAGTGCCAAAAAACCTGACGCAGCTTCTGAGTGTCATCATGAGCAAAAGAAAAGTCTTGAGCCCCAGTCATCGAATGTGGCACTGGGAATGTACACTGGATGCCCTTCTGAGGCTACTCAGTGTTGTACTTTTTGCACAACTGTAGCAGAAAGAAAGAGTCCTTGTTTGTTTACTCCTTGTTTGCTTCGTTCTTTTATTTTCATTTTGAAAGCATAAGCTGTTGTAGGCTTGAAACACAGCAAAAGAGTCCTTTTCATGGATTTGTAAACAGGGCTGTAATAATAACTTGCCCTTCTTCAATGACATTTTTCATCTTCACATAACAATAATATTTACCAAGCTGAGCATCACAAGTCCTTCTGACCTGAATCATGCCCTGATGTGACATGTTACTCTTTTCATGCTGAAAAAGATGCCATGCCTCTGTTTAAATAATGAGTCATTCCAGGTGTTCTGGCAAAGCCCACGCTCCCTCTTAATGTAACAGGCTCGGAGGAGAAGTGTTTTGTGTAAACCGTGTAAAGAAGGCTTGCAGATGGTTACAAAAAGCAACTTCCCCCATTGCCCCCCTCTTCATTGGTTGTTCTTAACATCTTAGTTTTGATGTTCATCCTCCAATAGTCCTGAAGGATGGTCTAAGTTGAATAAAAATCTTCATTTAGTAGTAACTGTAGTGACTTGTTACAAACCTATTCTGTCTCTTTGTCTCTCTGTCTCTCTCTCTCCATAAGCTAGTGAGTGGAATACTTTTGCAACTCTGAGTTGACTAGGGTGGAACAATAAACAGGGAGGATATAGAAGACTCTTCTTCTGCTTTGAGTCTTCTGACCCAATGGCCAAAGTCTCCAGGGACTGTGGCACTCAGGGACCAGCTGCCTTCTTGGACTTCCTCTTTGGCTGTTTGTGGACATGCATCTGGAAAGATCTCACGCCCTGATTTGGCCCCATCTCTTTATGCTGTGAGATGCTCCACCTGACCCGGGTCATGGTAGGTCATCCATTGAGCTTCTGCTATGAAATGAATTGCCATGTGGGTTAGAGAATGCAATTTTGTGTGGGACTACAACAATCCTTTGAAGAGTGTACCCACTGAATCAGAGACAGGTGGTATGTGGGAATCAATATGACCAGCCCGGAAGGTTTGCCTTGCTTAAGACCTGTAACAAAAATAGAAAATGGATAAAATCTTCTCTAATGCTTATTCTTTTTTCTTTTTTTCTCCAATAGTCTGAAGTTTTTCTGCAGAATTGCTGTCCAAAGCCAATCAATAGTGACAATAAGAATAATAAGAGGCTTTCTGCACCCTCACTTTCTAGTGCCACAAATGTGCACTTGTTGCTTGCTTGGTGCAGTGGCAGTCTGTATGTATTTCCTTGAGGGGATACTTTTGTTGCAACCATTCACATATTATTAGAGAATATTTTCTATATTTTAGCATGTAGTAAAAGTAGTGCTTCCTCCAGACAGCACACCCATGGCTATTGCAATGGTAGTATGGAACACTGTCGTCTGAAGGATGGCCATAGACACTTACTGTATATTATCTGTGGCATTATTAGTGATGTCATAAATAGTCATGACTGTACCATTTTGTGAACACCTATGTTTCATAGGGACGCAGGTGGCACTGTGGTCTAAACCACAGAGCCTAGGGCTTGCCGATCAGAAGGTTGGCGGTTCGAATCCCTGTGGCAGGGTGAGCTCCCGTTGCTCGGTCCCAGCTCCTGCCAACCTAGCAGTTTGAAAGCACGTCAAAGTGCAAGTAGATAAATAGGTACCGCTCCGGTGGGAAGGTAAATGGCGTTTCCGTGCACTGCTCTGGTTTCGCCAGAAGCAGCTTAGTCATGCTGGCCACATGACCCGGAAGCTGTATGCCGGCTCCCTCGGCCAATAAAGCGAGATGAGTGCCACAACCCCAGAGTCATTCATGACTGGATTTAACTGTCAGGGGTCCTTTACCTTTTTTATCCATGAGGTTAGACTGTATTCAGTCTTTATTGAGTGAATCTTCTGATTTGTTTGCTGTTGGTTTTTTTTCCAAAAAAGGGTATGTGTACACCTGCAAACAAATACCTACAAGGACCTCAAATTTCTGGAGTTTATGGTGTAGGAGGAAGTAATCATTGAGGGAAGGGGACAACTACAGACAACATGAAAACATCCCATCAAGTGCCAATCACTAGTGTGGATGGGAAGCATTGAGATAGATTCTGGAGACATAAAACTGAAAGTGTTCATGTGCGGATGAAAGTGCACAAATGTGCTCACAGGAACAGTGACCTATGTGTAAATTAATGCCCTGGTGTGTCATTCTTGACAATCGACAACCTGCTGTGCCTGAAACAAGCAAATTATAGATGTGTGCTCCTGCCTTCTTCTCTTGCCTTCCCAAAGAGAGTATAGGTCTTACATCCAGTGTCTCAACGTCTGACTTTTGTTAATTTATATATTTGACTGTTATTTTTTAGAAGTGGGGGGGAAAAAAACATTCTGAAGAGGGATTTTACAAATTGGTTGATATGTGTGAAAGGGCCAATGGAATAATCCCACTGACGTCAGTTCTCTGGTGTCTTTTTCAGAACCTCTCCCAGTTCTTATTCTCTTCTTCTTTAACATACTTTACAGCTGGCTTGTGCTTTTGTTACTGCAGCTGGGCCAACAGTTTTAGTGATTTCTCCATCTGCATCATAACTCACTAGCCGTACTCTCTGTCAGCAACATATTTATTCTGTTCTCTGGAGGCATACGCAGCCTGATGGTTTTCATTAGTACATAATCTCTAGTTTGCTCCCAGACTAATTTATCTGACTAGTAATCTCAGCATTCTGATCAATGACCTAGAATCCTAAACAAACTCCACAGTTTGACTTTCTTTAGTACAAAAGTATTGAAACTTCGTTGCAGCAACTCAGGAGAGCCTTGCTCTTTTGAACACTGATGCAAATAGAAGGGCAGGAGCAGGAAGGATGTATGAATGTCTCAGAAGCAACATGTGATGCATGGGGTATTTGATCTCTGCCATTGAGATATGAAACCTCTCCATTTCACTATTACGGCTGGATGAGGGGAGAACCCTGCCCCTCTGAAGTCCTCTTAAGAGTCGATGTGGTATTTCTCTGAAATATACTCAGAGTCGAGAGTGGATTTCATGCTCTTTATTCAGCTCATAGTGGTGAGGAGGAATGGAAGTCCCCCCAGAATGTCTGCTTTATATACATTATTTACACAATGGGCCCCACGTGATTGGCTAATTCTGGGATTCTCCTGTAGGCCAATCAGGTCGCGGATTCACTTCCACCTGGAGCTGGATTGGGTGGCTCCTGTGGACAAATTAGACTGCTGCATTCTGGAGCCTATTGTTCTAGGACCAATCAGACTGCTGCATTTTGGATCCTATTCAACTCAGTACATAACATTCTCCCAGGCCTGATGCAGGTGGTGAGACACCAGAAATGTCTGCCCCAAAGAGGACAACACCAAAGGAAGGGGTGCCCTTCTGCATTAATGCCGTTTTGAGTGAACCCTGTTTATTTCTGAGGTGCCACCCTTAAGTGGGTAAGTCTGGAACAACAAGCAAAGCTCTCAGACCGAGTGGAATTAATCAGTACATAATACCATCAAAATATGGGTCCAGTGGATGAGCTCTCATAGGGCACTGCATTTTCACAGCTGACATACTGCTTGAGTGAATGATAACAGTGTTATTTTCCATTGTCCAGTATTTAAACCGATGACTCAGAAGCATCCAGTCTCCGATAAACAATAGCAACAACCCGAACAACAACCCAAATCTCTTTAGAGCTACTACTTTCAGCCTGAAAACTGAGCACCAAAAGCATGAGCTAGGGTGATTTCAAACAGAACTGAAAGTTACCAAGGCAATTTTTTCCTTCAGTTTTTCTTGTTATTTTTTAATCTAAAGAAAATCCCAGCACTACTATGAAAGCCTTCACCATACATTACTGTGGTTTTGGTCGAAGACGGAAACGCAACGCTATGGTAATTTGCAACCAGAGACCTTTCCACCAGCTCACTAACAATGGGGCAAAGGCCTAATATGAGTTGTTGTTCTTTTCTTTTCTTTTTTAAAAAACCATTTCAACAAGGCCAACCACAGCAAAATTTTCTTCCATAAAAGGTAGCATGTTTCTACTTGGTGATTCACATTCATCTTTCTGGCGGATCTGAGCTTGTGTTGGAGCTTGCAGGCTTCTTGTTTTTTGTTTCATTTTTATTTTAAATCCTCTCTATAATTCGGAGTTTTAAACTGAACTGGGTATAGCAGATGACAGATGTGGCTCCCTTTCCCAATTCTCTAATATTTATGTCTGCAAATGTTTTATTTGGAAGTAATCTGCCAGAAGAAGAAGGGGAAAAAATGCTGGGCCCAGCTCCATATCCCTCTTCCATCACAGGACATTCCTGGGTCTAACAGCACGAACTCTCGCAGATAAATATTTAGGAGAAAGCAGAGAGGCTGTTTTACTGAGACACACAAAATGCAGTTGGGATTAAACTGAGAGCCACCTCACCTGCCAGACTGTGGGGCAGTGAGACAAAGGCTTTATGACATGCGTGCCAGTGGTGACTAGGGCCAGTGCTTTTTTTCTGAAAAAATGTTTAGGGGTACTCTCATTTTCCTACTCAGTATTGAAATACTGCCTCTCAATGAGGCCAAACTTAGATTCACAAAATGTTTAGGGGTATGCTTCCCCCTGGGTCCCCCCAGAAAAAAGCACTGGCTGGGGCTAATGAAAAATGTGGGCGAAGCTCCCCCCCCCACAGTCATTTGTACACAAACACACACATTCCTACATATCTGCATTTTTTAAAGCACATGCATTCTTGAGGGGAGGATTAACACTTCCCTTCTCAGCTGCAAAAACGTCCCCTGCCCTGCATGGCAATTTAGACAACAGCAGCAATCTCCTCTTCTTAGACATTTTCATTATATTGTTTTAGTATTGATATGCTTGCCACCCTAGGCTCCTTTGGAGGAAGGGTGGGATACAAATTCAATAATAATAACATGAAATCAATTTAGCTTGAAAATGTTCTCTCATTGGAACCAAGTGGAAGCTTTCTTCAAGCTTTAACTCTTTCCTTTCCAAATAGCATTGCTTCTATACCCTCCCCATTGTAGAAAGGGACAACCATGATCGGGAATGCTGTGAAGACAACGGAGTATTTAACCCTTTCCTCACTATACACAACAGTCCTAATGAATACCACTCCCTCCTACAATGGGGGGCGGAGGAAAGGGGACTTGCCCACTTGACTACAGAGTGTTAGAAGTCTTGGAGCACAGCTGCTATTCCATTTCCTGCATAAAGAAAAAACAGTAATGATTGAGTGCTGCCAAATTATTCATATCCGGAATCAACCCAAACTATGATCAGTCCCAGTAGCAATGCTTGGGATTTTCACCCATAAACTCTTGTCAATTAGAGGACTAATAAATGAAACTCTGGCAGGTGGCTGCAGGCTCATAGCTCCCCTGCCATCAGAAGCCTTTCTGCGTGGCAAGAATATATGACTTTATGAGCTGCGGTCTAGGTTGCATCTCAACCACTAATTCAATTTTAAGGTGTCTGTTGTTTTCAAACTGCATTCGGGGAAGCCCTGGTGTTGCTTGGAAGCTTATCAAAGGAGATTAGTAACAGCAGGTAAATTTCCCTGAAACACAGTTCATGCATAGCTACCAAATACTAATTCAGTTTGCTGTGGGTCTCCTATCAGTTTCTGTAAGTAGGGCTATTGGTATGAGGCAATACTGGGCTTGACCGAGGAGTGTTGATAGCCTATGCTGCCCCAGTGTTCTGTCTCCATGGAAGCTAAAAAGGCTAGGTGATGGTCAGAAAAGATAACTAATCTGCAGAGACACCCCTGAAAAAACCCCCCGCATACACAATCTAGCCAGGCAGAGGTCTTAGGTGCCTTAGCTGAACAACAAACTGTAGTTTGAGTGAGACAGAGGGAAACAAACAGAGAATTGAGTTTGGATGCTGGAAGCATCTTAGGGTGTTGGAGATCTAATGTGGGAAACACTGGACTTGGGCTGCCTGTTGTTTAGGCTGTGCCTCCATCTATGCTCAGCTTGTATATTTAGAAATAAATGCAGATATTACAAAACACCAAGAAGCCTCCAGTGGCCTCCTTCCAAAGGAAATCAAGGTGGGGTTAATGCTGCATCCATAGAACATATCAGCACTCAAGAGAACTTGGATGAGCATAACCAACATGCCCCACCAGTCCATGTTCACCAGAGATAGTTCCTATTTTCTGACCCTGCTCCTAGTAGACCACTCTGCTTATTTTATCTCTCTTGTCCCTTGCAGCGGGGGAGCAATATTTTTGGAATGCCTTTAGAAAATATTGCCAGTGTACACAAGTGTTCATCAGATTTTAGTTTCCTACCTTAGGTCTCTAGCCGTTAAATATCTGAGCAAGAGGGAAGATGCAGCTACTCTGCACATACACTTGTTTATTGATTCCATTTATCCTGACCTTCCTCCATGGGGGTTCAGGTGTGGCCCACATGGTCCTTTCCATTCCCATTTCATCCTCACAACAGTGGCTGCAAGATGGTGACTGGCACAAGTGTGGAGAGGTGGGTCTCATTGGCCTTAAACTGGCACTCTAGCCATTACAACACAACAGTTCTCCACATGCACCCAGATGGACAAGACTATGTGACGGATAACTTACCCCATGGTGGTTTACCAGTGGCCCTTCGAATACTATTGGACTCTAATTCCCATCAGTCCCATTCAGCATGGCCAGTGGCAAGGAATGCGGGGAGTTTCAATTCAGCAAATATCTGGAGGGCCACACATTCCTTACCTTAGCACCTTGTGTAGGACAGGGTTCCTGTAAAGGAAATTGTACATACATACCGGTACATAGCAGCAGCCAACCTCCTTTAACAACACCAGGGGTGGTAGTTTCTGTGGTTTACACACAAGAGGTGGAGGTGACCAGGATTTTTAAACCTAGCCAGTATAGGTCCTTTCAACCACAAATAAACATATAGTTCTTCCTTTTTCAGTTTTTTTTTTTTTAAAGTTGAAGTGTATACTGCATTGGGAAACAAGGAATAACTGCTACCCCCCCATAACAAACCACAAATAGTTCAAATAGTATTATAATCTGCAAATAATATAAAGCCACTGGTATATATTGCAAGAGCAGTTCTTGTGATATATGATGGCAGCTATGTCACACTAGGCTAAAGATAGATAGATCCTTGAACCTTTAATCGCAGCTCTAATCCTCTTTGCCTCTTCATTGCTTTCCTCTGGATCTTCTTCAGGTGGCCCGTATCTTTAGCAAACACAGGACCCAACTTGAAAGGACAAAGTTCTCCTGCGGTGGTCTGAACAATGCAAAGCAAAGAAGCACCATCACTTCTTGTTTCACTAAGATGCTGCGGCCGATTCTATGATTGCAGCCTCAAGATGGCATTTGATTGTTTTGCAATAGCATCGCATTCCTGGCATAAGTCCTTTTGTGTGTGTAATCCACTAGATGTTCTTGTCAGATAGATACACACCAGAACTATGAAAAGCCATGTAGAATAGGTCTTTGTTGCTCTTCCACACTGATTATAGCTCTTGAGCAGCTGCCTTCTCTGGATTTTCCTTTTTTGGCTTCTAGGTTGGAATAATAATAATATATAATAATTAGTTATTTATACCCTGCCCATCTGGCTGGGTTTCCCCAGCCACTCTGGACGGCTTCCAACAAAATATTAAAATACAATAGTACTTAAGATATTAACAGCTTCCCTAAACAGGGCTGCCTTCAGATGTCTTCTAAAAGTCTGGTAGTTTTTTCCTTTGACATCTGGTGGGAGGGCGTTCCACAGGGCAGGCGCCACTACTGAGAAAGTCCTCTACCTGGTTCCCTGTAACTTCGCTTCTCGCAGTGAGGGAACCGCCAGAAGGCCCTTGGCACTGAACCTCAGTGTCTGGGCAGAATGATGGGGGTGGAGAAGCTCCTTCAGGTATACTGGATAATCCCTCACTTACCAGTAACATTCACTGGTGCAGTTAGTTTTCAGCTCTGAACTTAATTTTCAGGGTTGGGGGGGGATAAGCAATGTTTCACACCGAGGAAGGGTCATAGCTTTTGTGTTGCATGCAGAAGGCCCCTGATTCAAAACTCAACAAAGGTAGGACCAGGAATCTACCTAAGGTCCCAAACCTTGGATAGCTGCTATCAGTCAGGGTTAGATAGGCCAATGACCTGGCTCCATAAAAACTTCCTAGAGTCCTACTTTCCTAAAATAAAGTTAAGCTACAAAGTGGGAAACACTGCGCCAGAGTTACTTGTAGTGGTCTAGTTCCACACTTGGATGTAAAATTTCCAGGCCTAGTACCCAGGTTGTGAATTGAGATTTCTGCAAATAAAGATGGTGGGTGTCCCATCAGCACTGTGATTTGCAGTGCACTCAGCTGTCCTGTAAACAAGTTTATAAAAGTTTTGTGTTTCTTTTAAGGTAGGAGGAAGGCATAGGATATTCAGAGTCCAGTGGTGAAAAACCTGAGGCAAGGGCCCTCTGGAGTACCTCTAATAATGGCCATGGCCATTCACCTCACTATGCTTGATGGGGCTCATTGGAGTAGGGCTTCTGAAGAAAATATTACAATTTGGCTGGTTTTTGTGGTAGAAGATGGTCTTACCCTCTTTAGGGCTTTTAAGGCCAAGTTTTTAAAATGGGTCCAGAAGTGGACTTGGAGCCATAACATCTGACTAAGCACTGGTGTAATATGACTGAAATGCTCACTCTGAGGTAGCAATCTTGCAGCCATTTTCAAAGGTAACCTTACATGTAACTCATTGCAAATGTCCAAAGAGGTTGTTATCAGAGCATGGGTAACTATGGCCTGGCCATTCCCAAATGGTCGCAGTTGGTTTATCAGGCAAAGCCAATTTGGGAATGGCCAGGCCAAAAGGTACTTCAAGCCACAGAGGCTACCTGATCTTCTGGTGACAACCCTGGCTCAATAAGCATCTCCAGGTTTCAGATCTGATCCCTGGGTTGAACACCACTCACCTACACTTCTGAGTAAAAATCAGAGGAATGAAGACTCTTTGGCACAGATAGACATGCTGCTTCTCACATAAATATGCATGGAAGGAAACGAAGCTGAGTCTACATAGCCACGCAAGCTTTTAATGTCTCAACCTCCTGTATTTGTTTTCTTTATATAATTTCTGATTATTTAAGGCTAGCAATGTGCCCTTGATAATTTAATCAGTTGAACACCTGATATTTTCCCATGTTTACACTTGGACACACCTGGCAGTGTTCTCCATATACTGTCAATAATTGAGTTTGGCTAGCATTTAGTAAGGTGCATCACTGGTGCATTTCCATCAGTGAGTTGAATTTTCGGGATGATGAACAGTGAGACAACAAGGCAAAAAGATGAGGCAAAAGTACCATCGGCATTACCTAGTCCAGTGCTTCCATAATCCAGGTGCCAAGTAAGTGATGAAATTACCATTATCTGTGTTGAATCCAAGCAACCCAAGCCATTTTGTTGATCTCCCTTTCTAGAGACCAGCAAGGCAGAAGATAATTAAGTTTAAAGCTGACCACGGAATAATCTCAAACACATCACCACTAGCAATAGCAGTCTTCTGTCTTTTCAAAGGTCAGTCAGATGTTCTGCATCACATTCCTTGTAAATTGACGAGACTGTATTCTTGAATTATTGTTTGGAAATGAATGGCTTGATATTAGATGTTGTTGGACATAAGCTTTCATGGACTGGAAGTATACTCAAAATCCACAATGGCAAGTCCACAAGCCATTGGCTGCTGGTCCACAGTGGCTCCACTGCAGTCCAGGTTGGATGGGACACTTCAGGGACCAAGTAAGGCGCCAGTCCCTGGCACACTGGGGGACAGGAATTGCCAGTTGAACACATCAGATAGCTTGAGTAGCACTCGGCAAGAGTTCTGCATCTGATGAGGGGAACTCTTGTCCATGAAAACCTGTTCTGCAAAATTGGGCACATATACACTTCCATTGTCCAATGAGAGGTTTTTCTTTTCTCTGACCATCTTCCCTGGGAGAACCTGCTGCTTACTGCTGAACTGGAACAAACGTCAATTGGGTTTTCTGCAGATTGACATTTATTCTGATTCAGCAGTAAGCAGCGGGTTTTCCTGGGAAAGTGGTGGGACAAAATAAACCCCTTTTGGACCCATGTCTAGAAATCACAGAACAAATGGAAGCAATTCCAGGACAAAGGGAAGTGTGGATGAGCCTGTAGTAAGATTCTGAAGTGCCACACAATTCTTTGCTACTTTTGCTGCTATCACTCTGGAAATGGTTGTCTAGGAGTAAACCCCACTGAACTTCTGAGTAGACATATATAGGGTTGCATTGCTAATGTAGAGATCAAGTTACTTGAAGACTAAGTGATATTTATGATGACATGATTTAATTAGGAGAAAAAATCAAGTAAACCTTAAATCCCCTTCATAGAATCATAGAATCATAGAGTTGGAAGAGACCACAAGGGCCATCGAGTCCAACCCCCTGCCAAGCAGGAAACACCATCAGAGCACTCCTGACATATGGTTGTCAAGCCTCTGCTTAAAGACCTCCAAAGAAGGAGACTCCACCACACTCCTTGGCAGCAAATTCCACTGTCGAACAGCTCTTACTGTCAGGAATCATAGAATCACGTGCGGCTAATTATGCATGGTGTAGAGAAAGTGGATTGGGAGAAGTTTTTCTCTCCCTCTTCATAACAAAATAAAGTACTTCTTCACACAACCCATATTACCTTTCGGAGTTAATTCCCACAATATGTACTGTATTGATTGCCACAAATTTAGATGGTCTTAAAAGAGGATAAGGCTAATGGAGTACTGTACAGGTATAGGCTATCAAGCCACGATAGCTATGTCATACCTCCATTGGCTGTAAGCCTCCAAATACCAGCTGCTGAGGATCAAAAGTGGGGCGAGTATACAGATTGTAGATGAATTTCAAATTTCAGAGTGAAACTGCTATGGCTTTCATTCCGGAACTAAGAAACTAAGACCGTGGCAGTTGAAATGCATTCCAATTCATCTTTAAAAGCTGGATCATTCCCAATAATCATAAGGAGTAAAACATTCTTTTTTGACACAATTTGGTCACTGGTTTGCTAATGGAATAAAAACTACTCTTGCAGTGCAATCTAATGCATGTCAGAAATAAGTCCCATTTAATTCCATGGAATGTACTCCCAGGTGAGTGTTTGTATAGACTGAGGCTTCAGGTGGTCTTTAAGATGGTCTTTCTTTCCAAGAAGCAGTATTTATTTTCATTTATTAATTTCTTAAATTATCTCACATTCAAAAAGCGGTGCCTATTATTTTCAATTATTATTTTCAGTGAATTGTATCTATAACTGGCCCTTCAATTCAAAGGTTTTCATGGTGATATAGTAATAGTTGTGGCAAGAAGCTGAGGCGATTTCTCACACCATGGCTTTCTGATGACTAACGATAACAATTGTATCAAAGAAAGCTGCCATAGGGACCGGGAAGAGCCATCATTTACCAAGAAGAATCAGAAGCACTTGCTTCAAGTTACAGCAGAGGACCAGATGAAGCACTTCTTACTTTTAAGAACAATTGCACAGTGGAACATGTCGTGTCTTCTCAGAAAGCTAAGTGTTAGGTTACGCTTAAGAGTAAACAGCAAAGACATTGGGAGAACAGGTGCCACTTGGTAGGAAGATGTATTCATTTTCCCCAAATTTGGGAAGTATCCAGATTTTTGGTCAACAGGGACAGGTGAGATAAATTGGTTTGCTTCTGATTCTTCCATATAATTTGCTTGGCATGTCAGGTACTGCCTCTGGCCTACATGAAGTATGTGGGTTGGAAGAGGCAGCTAATTGGGTTTTAAAGGATTGTCTGAGTTACAAAGACAAGTAGTACATTTCTGATGTTATGATTTTATCTATAGGAACTGTATTTCGGGATAAAAAAAAATCTTTGGAATCCAATACTGGTGATTCTGTGGAGGTTCTTACAGGTCACCAGAATTTATACTTGACTGTAACGGAGAACTGGTAATATTATAGCCAGGATGCAATAGTAGGATTACTAGACTGCAGCAGAATATATGTTTTCAGAGGTCTATCCTTCAAAACCTGCTTCTTCTCTCCTGTTTTTCTTTTCACTCCACCATCATCATTAGGTTGGTCCCTTATCTCTTCTCAATTTATTTTACCTTCTGTTCATCCTTTTTTTAAAAAGTGCTGATAATTTCAGCTCTGTGAGGGGCAAACTACAGTTCCTAGGATTCCTTGGGGGAAGCAGTGTGCTTTAAATGTATGTGTACACAGCCTAAAGGAAGCCTATTTTTATTTTGCTGTCCTTTGTTGCAGGGAAGGGCCTTAGTGATAAGAATGCATGCTTTGCCTGCATAAAGTACCAGGTTTGGTTCCTGGCATTTTCCTGGCTTATTAAAGTTTTTAATTCCCCTGATTTGAAAGATTACTTTCCCATATGGAAAAAATCTTTGTGGTCTTTCTAAGTCTGATCCTCTTCTTTAGACTGCTGTGCATGTTATAAGCAAGCTGTCTTTATCAGCCAACAACAGGCTTCTTTGGCCTTCCAAGAGAGACTTATTGTGCAGCAATCATCACATCTGATCCCACATTCCAATTAATTTAGCTAGAACACTTGAGCTAGTTATTGATCTCTTTCCCAGATAAATGTGTACCTGGTGCATTTTCAGTTACAAAAGAGATTCTTCCTCGTTGGGTCGTGCGAGCAAATTTGTGGTTGGACTTTGCAGTGATGTTTTTAATACCGCACTTTTCAAACTTTTTGTTAGTTTGCAAAGAAACAGCAAATGCTACCCTTCTGAAAGAGTAAACGCAAGGAGTGTGCATAAAGCCTTCATACACAACTGTGACAACTGACTATCAATGCATTCCTATTATAGCACAGGACCTCCATATCCATGGCAATTGTGGGACCCTAATGTGCAAGTATGTGATTGAAACCCACCCCAAAATAGTAAGTCTAGAAGCGCCCTCTCTTTACTTTGAGGGAGAGGAAGGTGAAATCCTAAATGCAGCATTCTTGCAAAGCAGCCATAATTTCAACATGCGGAAGCAGGAGGCTTGGGGCACTATCCATTGCCTCTTAGACAATATTCCTACTCTCTGTGTTAAGGGTCCAGTGCATGTTCTTCCTCTTTTTTGGTCTAGAAGCATGGAACTCACAAATGCATGCCCAATGCATTTCAGATGTACACAGATTGTCTATTGCCTAATATTAAAAGTGGGCCAAAATGCATATTAATAAGTTAGCCAAGAATGCGCAACATGCTGGTTTGCAACCTGTCTGTGGCTGTGTCTTTCTTACGTCACTCACAGTTTCATATTTGCTATGTCTTCAATGTAGCAGCAAGCTTGAGTTATGAGACATGGAAGATTCAATGATGCAGCCAATGATTTGATTTGATTTATTTTTTTTAAGGCCTTCAGCCTTTCTAACTTAAGGGGTTGTTCCAGTCAGTCCATTATATGTAATTTTAACTGTATCCAACTGAGAAGTTATACAGTATAATTGTAAAGGTCATCTTTGCGTAATAGTCCCTGGAATCTTACCCAAATACCACCATCCAAGACTGTGTACCCACTATACCTTTAAAGCACATCATTTCTCTCAAATAATTCTGGGCATTGTGGTTGACACCTGACAGAGTTTCAATTCCCAGTTGAGTGCCACAGCTGAGGTCCAAGATCTAGGTCTCATCACCCAGACATCTCAAAGCAGAGGAACACACAAACATTCAGGGACCCACAGCTACATCAGAAGATCAAGATACTATTGAGTGTCATCAGCACGTGGTAGATTCCTGACCCAAATCTCTATACAATCTCTCCCGTCAGCGTCACGTAGATGTTAAGTAGCACAGAGTGTAAGAGGAATCTCTGCAGCACCCCATGAGATAATTCCTAAGGTGTGGAGCAGTCATCCTTCCAGCACCATCTCCTGCAATTCCCTGGTTAGGCAGGAAGTACTTGTTGGAGGGTTTCCAGTCACCAACCCTGACTGGTGGTGTAGAAACATATTAAAGGTGACTGAAACATCTGGGAGAATCAGCAGAGTCACATGCCCTATTTCTCAGTGCAGTTCATGCACCAGCCAACCAAAGGAGTTTCTCTGTAAAACCGAACTGAAGGTGGTTCCATCTAAATACATAGCCTGGAACTGACCAGCCATCATTCGTGCTATCACTTGCCTAGGCATGACAACTCTGAGACCAGCATTGGTAAATGGGCTCATCAGATCCATGCTTATTTCAGAAATTTCTGTTCAAAGCACAAGCGATGGAAGATCTATGTTCACAGCAGGATACTTAGTGAATGCCTTTGTTTCGCAGAAACTTGGCATGATTCAGGGATGTGTTTTCCTAGCATGCTTAGGGTTCATATAATGGGAGTGGCAGATCAAGTTTTTTATGTAGTTAGTTGTTATCCATCTCTCTCAAGAAACAATAGAGTGTGCCTCGGGGTTGAAATAACTAGACTGACTGTTGTAGTTGAATGCAGTGGAATTACTATTAGTGGCAGGGTGAAAAAAATGTAATCCCTTCTGCTTTGGGGAGGATTTCTCTGAGGCAGTTTATAGCAGCTTTGGGGTTGAGCGGTGTGGATTTTGATTGGGGAAATGATATGAGGAGGAAGGGTTAACCCTCTCCTCCATTGCCATGGCTCCAATCCAAATTGGATCCTGTGGCTGCTTTGAAGTCTTTTAAAAATTATGGTATCTCCTGGGGAAGGTATAGTCTGGATTTCAGTTAAAAGGCAGTTCTTCAGCCCATTCCTTCCCTTTGATGTCTAAGCCATCTAAGGCTTGAAAACAAAACATGATGCTGGAAGTAACGCAAGTTCAATTTGTCTTTAAAATAATCTCCTATGGAAAATAATGGGAGCCTCACAGCATGAGCTTCTGAACTCAGAAATGGACGAAGCTGTGCAGCATGCAGAAAACATGTTTGGTCACAGGATGAAGAGTTGCATTATGTAGTACAGGGGTCACCAACCTAAGGTCCATGGGCTGGAAGCGGCCTGCAGAGGTCGTTTTACCGGCCCATGAGCCGCCCCCAAACCGAGCCGCCCACTCACGTGTTGTGCTAAACAGACACAGCGTGGAGCAGGGACTCGCTTCCGCGGTGCCGAAAATCATGTCTGCGCACACGAAGACACCGAAAATCGTATCTGCACAGATGCCGAAAATTGCAGGCGTGCACATTCATGCACACACATGATCCAGCCCACGGAGGAATTTCCATGGGACTGGCCCAGGCAAGATAAACCTTGCTGACCCCTGATGTAGTATCATCACCTTTTGTTCCCCAAGAACGTCATCAGATTTTGATAATGCATTACAGATTGCAGCATTTCATTCAGTTGTGACGACTGTATTCTTGAATAATAAACTCATCACTGTAGGACAATATGACTGTTGTCCTGCTGTGAGGATCTCAGTGGATGTCAACTTCTGTTTTTCTAGCTCTGATTCCCATGTTTCTGGAATTTTAATTCTTAGGTCAAAAGTTCTGTGTGTTTCTAAAAATAAAACAATCCTTCTATAAATGTACATTACAAGGGCCTCTGTACTCTAGCCACTGCAGTAGTTGAACTACTAGTGACTTTTGGACAAATGTCACCAGTCTTCAAGAAGGCCAAGGAAGGAAGAAGCAATGTTGGTTTAGAGAGCACAGCTATTATAAACAGGGCAAGGTAGACCTTTGAAGCCATGATATCAGCTAAAGAAGATTCAACTACCCATTGGCTCCCATCTTTCCTTGGACTCTCCTTTAGGATTGAATTAATGGACCTGCTGAACAGAGACATTTTGACAGTTTTGGTGCAGGATGCACTGTTTATAATTCTCAAGGCTCCTTAAGAACTTGCTGAGATGGAATAAGAGGAAAAAGCAAAATCAAGAGTGGAAAAAGAAACAACGAAAATAAATTGGAAAGCCTGAATAGTTCAGCTGGTTAGAGCATGGTGCTGATAACACCAAGGTTGCAGGTTCAATCCCCATATGGGACAGCTGCATATTCCTGCATTGCAGGGAGTTGGACTAGTTGATTCTCAGGGTCCCTTCCAACTCTACAATTCTATGATTCCGGAAGTCTATGAAATTAGCTGCAAAAAAGTACCTTTCAGGATAGTTTGGTGGACATGTAATTCTAAATGCATGGCAAAGAAATGTCTAGGTTGTTAATCTTGGGATCCAAACAATGCTAAGTCATATGATGCCAATTCCTGGTCATTGCACCAATGCGAATTAGCTCCTTCAACCAGGGCTCTGCAGGCCTAGCAGGGCCCAGATTAACATAGGTAGGAATGGTGTATACATACAAATCGTAATGCATGCCATTCCATCACACCCATCAAAGGGATTTAACGGGATGCCTTTAAAGGGAATAGCTATCAAGCATGGGACTTAAGGCACAACATGTCATACCCACTGCCTTCACGTACAGCTTTCAATAACTGCTAGTCTGCTATTATTAGTACTTCATTCTAGATGAAAGGGAATATTCATTTTTATCAAAATATTTGCATCACTTGCCTCTGGTGGTGGTGGGATTTTAAACAGTGAGGTCTGAATAGGGATGGGAAATAAATTATTTCAGTTTGCATTTTAAATGTGAAATTACCTAATAATTCATAGTGTCCAAACAAAACAAAAAAAAATGAACTGAAACATAGCTCTCTTGAAAACTGCACTTCTTTGAATTTTGCAGTGCACTCCTTATGCAAAGGATGTGTACAGAATTATATAAGAATTATATAAGGCACACTCTTCCATTGTCTCCCGAGACAGAGGATGCCAGCCATTAGTAAAAAAGGTCCTATAGGATAAGTGTATTAGTGAAAAGTATGTACAAGAAAGCATTATATTAAGGGGAAATTGCTTGTAAAAAATCATTTTCTAGGCAAAATTGCATACAAAAATATGTATATTAAGAGAAAATAAATGCACACAAAAAATGTGTACAAACTGTCATGTAGACACTTTAAAAATGTTTGCAGTTATATAAGGAAATGAGAGTGAACCAAACTTAAGAGTGGAAAAATGAAAAATAGAGAGAAATTGAAACTAATACATTCATTCCTCTCTTGAGGGAAATAAAATGCAAGTACAGATACTGACAATTCAATTAGAGCTAGTAATATCATTTGTACATTTAAAAAAATGTGAGCAGATCATGCATTTCTACTAAAAAATTTAAAAGCAGACCCTGAAAAACTGAAGCAGCCTCCACTTGAGCTAGATTTCAGGACACTTGTAGCTCTGGTGTTTGGGGTTTTTAAATTTAGAATAAGTGGACTGTAAAATTACCCATGGTATGTAGAAAGGGCCGCTTCAGACTGCTGTTTTATGGTAAGTGGTGGAGCAACATGTTGTTGATACATTAATAGTGTGATATTAGTGGATGTATACTGGATTGCCTACACATAAACTCACTTTATCAGTTGTTCTGCAATGCTTCCCCAATGTTCCCCCATTGTTGCATTCAAACTGCCCATTCCATCATCCATGCTCCCAACAACTTGAATTCTTTCACTCTTTTTTTTAGTTACTTGTGCACCCATAATTTCATCTGTACATTCATACATATACTAGTGGCCAAAATTGTGGAAACCTTTTGGGGAAAGTGTATTTCTGAGGTTTGATGGCTCATAACACCACTTTTTTTGGAGTAATACCATAAAATTATATATCAATGGAAGGATAATTTAATGAAGAATGTAATGCAATAACTTTTATGAAGGATTATTTATTACAACAGCAGTCATAAAGAAAAAACGTGAAACACATAGAAAAAATGAGATATACAATACTTAGTTGAGTAACCTTTAGTTTTAATTACGGCCTTACAACGCCTTCCCATGGAGTTTTTTTAGTTCTGCAGCTGTAATAATGTGAAACCAAGATTGAATTATTGCCTCTATTAATTGGGTTTTAATCCTGGATTGCTTCTGACAAACAAGTTTCTTTAGTTGGCTCCACATTTCAAACCATGTTCATGGCAGCTTACAACATTTTTAAAAATACATAACCGCAACATAACAATAGTAGTCGTAAACAATAAATGAAACATTAAAAAAAATACAACCCAACTGAAAAATTTCCACATATATCACAAGATCCAACAGCAACAACCCTCCCAACAACACCCCCCCCCCCAAACAACAGCCCAGCCTAGGAGTCGGTTCAGCAACCTCAGCTTTTGTAGTTGGTCAGTCAGGGGGGCCTCCCCCCAACAAGCTAAGTGGGAAAAGCCTGCAATCTGTACACTTCTTATGTTTGCTATGATTGCTTTGCTACACCATTGCTCATTTCCACCAAACGGAACAAAACAAAACGTCCACTCACCAAAAAACTAAAGCCCACATGAATGCTGGTATCCGGCATCAACCTGAAGTATATGTGAGTGGTTACATCACAAAGAAGCAGATACAATACAGCACATTGCCAAGGCCATTTGTGCTATAGCGCAATTAGAAGCTGGACTAAAAGAAGAAGAAATAGAACATTTGTAGTACAGTGGTACCTCAGGTTAAGAACTTAATTCGTTCTGGAGGTCCGTTCTTAACCTGAAACTGTTCTTAACCTGAGGTACCACTTTAGCTAATGGGGCCTCCCGCTGCCGCCACCGCGCGATTTCTGTTCTCATCCTGAAGCAAAATTCTTAACCCGAGGTACTATTTCTGGGTTAGCGGAGTCTGTAACCCAAAGCATCTGGAACCTGAGGTACCACTGTATATAGGATTTCAGGAGGAACCTACTGGACATACAATGCAAAGTAGTGTAACTGCCCCAAAACCTTTGAGGGCGCAAATCGCTTCAGGAGCGCAGATAACCATCTCAATACCACCAAGTGTATAGATAATTACAAATACACAATAAATAGGATGAAGGTTTTCTCCCATTCTTATTCTACTAGAATCTGGAGTGAACCAATGAAGCTGGATGTTGGAAGACTCAGGACCTACAAAGGAAAAACCTTCTTCACATACTGCATAGTTAAGGTATGAAATTCACTCCCCCGGGTTGTAATGATGGCCGCAGGGCTTGCCCAATACATTTCAAAGCCTGAGGCAAACCACAAAATGTTGCCCCCCCCCCAGCCAGGGAAGAAGTGGTGAGTGAAGACCTACATCAGGAACAAGGAGGGACTAAAGATCTACACTGAGATCTGCTCCCCCAAAGATCTGCTGTGGAACATCAGTGAGGAGAGTGCTCAAGTCCTTCTTGAGAACTTCTCACAAGCATCTGGTTGGCCACTGTGAGAAGAGGATGCAGAACTAGATGGGCGTCTGCTCTGACGCTCTATTTTTCTAGGGCCATGTGTTAGCAATTTCCAACAACACATTGCTCGTTTTTCTTGTTGATGGACATTGCAATGTGCAAGGATGCAAAGAAACTTCTGGGAAGTCTTCAAAAAGTTAGTCTGCATGTCATTTTTCGGGTGCATTTTAAAACAAGATAAGCAGATATTTACATGCTCCAACCCACCGCCCTGTTCCTTTGTGGAAATTGCTAAATTAGTTTGTTTCAACTGAAATCATCCTTATGGAAAAATTCATCCGCTTTGGAGAACAGAAAAGAACAAAAACTCAAAAGAAACCAATGCTGACATCCAGATACTTCTTAACTCAGGACCAAAGTCCCCACCCTGCCAAGATCTCTTGGCTTGAACATGTTTTTCATGCTCCCAGCTCAACAGCCTGGTATGTTCCAGCCAGTGAAGTCCTACTGAAAGTCCAAATTAGGTTGCAAGTTCAGCATGCTTTTTGGCTGATCACCCAGGAAATGTGGGGGCCTGCCGCCATCTGTTGGTAAGTCTCTTTCACAGCAGGTGCAGCTTTCAAAGAACAGCACAAAACTATCTGTTTTGTCTTGCACTTTTGCAAGCTTTCAAGTGACATGGAACTTTTTTCGGTCCAGGTGGAAAAATTGCTAAGTCTTCAGCATGGGAGACCATCCCCTTAGATATGCAATGTTCAAGACATTTCAGAGAGACTGTCTAATTATAAATCTCTCTCTCTCTCTCTCTCTCTCTCTCTCTCTCTCTCACACACACACACACACACACACAGAGAGAGAGAGAGAGAGCATGTAAGGGTTAAGGAGAATTCTGAAAGATATGAAAGTTTGCAATTCTGGAAGTGGGGAAAGAGAATTTTTATTTTTGCTCCCCTTTCTCTAGAAATCAGGAGTGTTTCTTAATCTGAATATTTAAAGGCCTTTCTGCACAACTGGCCAGGATTGCAACCTTCAGATTGAAGAGCCTACAGAGAAAGAGGAGAAAGGGGTAGAATCTGGCAGCCTAGATGAAAATTGGGGAAGGGGGAGGCAAAGAAAAACATGCCTTTCCTCCCTTCCCCAACTCCTGAAGCGCCCCTCCTCAAGACCTGAACAGCACCAGCTTCCTGCTCAAAGCTCTCAGGAGTCCTAAAAAGCACCCCTCTTACAGGGTGGGATGCACTACAACATTGTGTTGCAGTTCTCAGATGATAAAAATAATAAATTATAATTACTATGCACAACTCACAGCACACTCCTATTGGTTTAATGGGGCTTACTCCTAGCTAAGTGGGTATAGGAATGCAGCCTAAAGTTTGAAAATGGTCCTTGGCTGATATCCAGTTATGGTAACAATAATGGAATAGGCCAGTAATTAAAGAAAGAAAAATTATTAAAAGCTGAGATTTGGTAACTCAATATATAAAAAATAATTACAAATCTCAAGAAGAGGAATAAATTATTTGTACTTATAAGAGAAAGAACATTTGGAAAGCTGGCTCATACTTTTGAAGCGAGTGTGATATTATATTGTTCATATTCAATATTTATTAATAACACTGGTCAACAACAAATTTGTTGTCTGTGCTTTTTCAGTTGATTTAGGACAAATCTGATGCGCTGAATCCAAAAATCACATTGGTTTTGCTCAATCAGGTCAGATTTTTGAGCTATGGCCACATGTCTTTTTTTACGTTTTTGTTCACATGTACGCTTGTGTGGAGCATTTTAGAAGAAGTTGGTGGGGGTAAAATGCCATGTTGAATAATTGTTTTGTTTGGAAATGATTATTTTAATGACAAGAAGTATTCAAGTCCGATAGTTCTGGGTGATTATGTCGAAAAGGGATCAGTTTGAAGTCATAAAACCTCGAAATCTTCCATAAATTGGTGCGGCTCCATAAATTGGTGGGATCAACAGAAAGAACCGGAGCAGCCTCAAGTATCCTGATCTTCAATCAGCACGTCGTCCTGTAGCTCATTGTGATGAAATTCCAGTGCCTATCTTCGGAGAACTTCCTGACATTAGTGACGAAGATGCCTCCAGTGTTGAAGGACATGAAGAAGAAGTGGTTCTTGAAGATAATGCTCCACATCCATTTTCCCAAAAGGAGTTGAATGATCTAGTTCGCGACCTCAGCTTGTCAAAGGAATCTGCCAAACTGTTGGCATTCAGATTGAAGGAAAAAAACATCCTCTCTGACAGTGCTCACATCAGCTTCTTCCGCAACAGGCATTAAAAGTACCTCCGTTTTTTCTCGGAAGAGAAGGACTTGGTGTACTGTGCAGATATTGCGCAGCTTCTGCTCAAGCTTGGAGTGCTACAGTACGAACCCAAAGATTGGAGACTGTTCATTGACAGCAGCAAGCGATCACTGAAATGTGTTCTGCTACACAACGGCAACCAGTTTGCCTCTATACCCCTGGCTCACTCGACTACACTGAAGGAGAACTATGAAGCGGTGAAGTATGTGCTGGAGAAAATTGGTTATGATCAGCATAAGTGGTTTATTTGTGTTGACCTGAAGATGGTGAACTTTTTGTTGGGACAACAGTCTGGCTTCACCAAGTACCCATGTTTTCTGTGCATGTGGGATAGTATGGACCGTGCTCAGCATTACACAAAGAAGGACTGGCCTGTGCGGGAGGAATTGGTGCCTTGCAAAGAAAGGAACGTCATCAACGACCCTCTGGTGGACAGAGACAGAATACTCTTCCCACCGCTGCACATCAAGCTCGGCTTAATCAAGCAGTTCACCAAGGCTCTGGACAAGGATGGTGACTGCTTCACTTACTTGTGCCAGGCTTTTCCAGGATTGACCATGGAGAAGTTGAAAGCTGGCATCTTTGACGGTCCTCAGATCCATCAGCTCATCAGAGATCCAGAGTTCGGAAACTCAATGAACGAAGTGGAACTGGAAGCGTGGAAGGCATTTGTTCTGGTAGTGAAGAACTTTCTTGGCAACAATAAGGCCAGAAACTACGCAGAACTTGTCAACAACATGCTGACTGCTTTCAGAAACCTGGGCTGCAACATGAGCGTCAAGATGCACTACCTATTTTCACATATGGACCGGTTTCCTGAGAACCTGGGTTCAATGAGTGACGAGCAGGGGGAGAGATTCCATCAGGACATGAAAGAGATGGAGACCAGGTATCAGGGTCGCTGGGACGCAGTCATGATGGCTGACTACTGTTGGACTCTGAAGAGAGACCTCCCTGCCGCTGAGCATTCCAGGAGTTCCAAGGAACAGAAGTTCAAGCCCTGAAGTTTGAAAAATGGTGAAGCAACATACAATTTACGTGTACTTACCTTTATCAATGCCCACCATTCAGTTTACAGTAAACCTGACCTGATGGAGAGAAACGGATGCCATTTCCTGATTCAGCAGTGCAAAAATACCCTAAATCAGTTGTAGAAATCTAGACAACATTCAAAAAGTAAAAAATTGTTGCCCAGTGTAATTTATTTGAAGGTGGGTGGAGTTGTTTTTGCTTTTTTGCATTCATACATATTGTATATATTGTATAATTAAAGCATTATATGAGTTTATAAATACAGTATTAGCAAATGCATTCAAATGTTGAATTGTACTACTCTGTAGAGTATAATCTCTACTTTTTGCATATTTCACTTTTTGAAGGGTAACATGTGCAATAGTTTATGGGCCAGTGTTTATCATTTCTTCTTCTTCTGGCTTTCACAAGCAGAACTCAACATTTCTTTCTCACCGCATCTTTTTGCTGTTGTGCAGTTGAACAGACCCATAACCAGGAAAAATGTGGGACTGTTTCCCTTTGAAGGAGAATGTTGGCAAACTGGATTCACTTGGGTTGTAGTGATGGGCAAAAGAGATCTCTTTGGGGAGTGCTCCTTTGGGAGGAAGGCCAATACATAAATGAAGTAAATAATCGAAACAGAATAATAAAAAAGTACTCCTAAAGTCAAGGGAAGTGTATGTCAAACCTCCTAAACCAGCATAGGAATATAATGCAATCGTCTTCTTCTTTTTGAATTGTACATCAAGGTCTGTGCAAGTAAAAATTAGCTGAGTAACGACTGCAGCTGCCATAGGCTTTACTTTCTGTAAAACCAAACTGTACGCGCAGATGCGTAGAATCGCGACCTGTTGTACTGTGATTATAAAAGTCTTAATTGTTGCCCACTTCTAGCGTATAATTATCCCTGAAACAGGCAGGCTTTTGAAAAGAGAAATAAAAGCCAGGCAGATCTGGCTTCCTATCTTCATTCCTAGAAGTTTCAACCGCTGCTATATATTGCGGCGTTTTCGGATCCAACACTGAACTGTGCCGAGCTTGAATCCTACCAGCGCGGGCACAGAACAACCTGCAAGCGTTAAAAGCGCGTTTTCTCATCATCACAAAGGCAAGGCAAAGCCTCTAGAGGCCGCTTGATCTGGCAGAGACTCGGTGTCCTTCGAGCCCTGTGCGTCCCTTCGCCCCATCCTGTTATTTATTTGCCCGTTCTGGGAAGTTCGCCTTCGCCGCAGGGCTGCTGGTTCCGTCTATTCCGGCCAGCGTTCGCATCTTCGAAAGGGGTCGGCCCTGTGAGGGGCGGAGCTTTCCCTAAGCACCGCCCCCTGGTGCCTTCGCGCGGCTCCGCTTCGTTTAGCCCAGCCCAGCCTAGCTCGGCCGGGACGGGTGATTGACGCGGACCAAAGTTATCCCGGAATAAAGGAAGCACGCATGTGCCATCACACCGGATGTGAACATGCTCATTTGGCCTCCTCCGCCTCCATCACCCGGGAGCTCGCTTTGTTAAAAAAAAAAAAAAATCAGAAGGGGGGGCAGCAATCGTGCCAAGCCGTGCCAATCCGATTTACTCCGCGCTGCGGCTTCTGCAGCAGGAGAAAAAGAGAGGGGGGCAGGATAAATGCATTCGCCCCTCGTCCCGCTTCCTAAAGACGATCCCCGACAGTAAAGCTTTAGCACCAATAAACTGAAGCGGGTCAAAACCAACACGGCTACCTATCTGTAACTGAAGCGGGTCAAGTCCGTGCCAGCCCCAGATGAGGGTTTCAAGCACTCCTTGCGCCTTGCCAGCCGCTTCTCCCTAATGCCCGTCCCCTGCGCTTCCTGCTGCTGCTGTTGGGGAGCTGCTGGGCTTCCCCTTGCCGAGGGGGCGGCGGCAGGTTCAGAGGCCGGGGGTCGAGCATGGATTTCCGAGGGAAGAAGTACGAGCGGGGCAGCAACTGGTCGGACCCCGAGGTGGTGGAGCTGCTGCACTTGTGGGCCGACGAGTCGGTGCAGGCGGAGCTGGAGAGCTGCCTTCGGAACCAGCACGTCTTCAACCGGATCGCCGAGGTGCTGCGGGAGAAGGGCATCCACCGCACGGGCGACCAGTGCCGGGAGAAGATCAAGAAGATGAAGCTGGAGTACCGCCGCATCAAGGAGAACAACAAGGCCCCTCGAGGGGGCAGGACTTGGAAGTTTTACGACGTGATGGATCGGGTCCTGGCCAGCCGGCCGTCCCTCGCCTACAGCGCCGCCGCCGCCGCCGCCAACAGCAGCAGCCGCGGCGCCTTGCTGATGGCGCAACAAGTGCTGCCGCCGGGGAGCCTGGTGGAGAGCTACCGTCCCCACTTGGCACCCTCGTCGGCTCTGCCCTTCCCGCCCTCTCAGCCCCCGGAGCTGATGGAGATCAAATGCGAGGAGGTGGATTCCGAGGTGGAGCAGTGCTTGACGCCGGAGCCGCCGCCTTCTCTCTCTTACCAGCCGGGGGGCTCCCCCGAGGAGGAGAGGGCCTTTTTGGACGACTCGCCCCTCTCCAGGCTGGAGATGCCCATCGAGACCAGTGTCTCGCCCTCAGGTAGGACGGCGGCGGCGGCGGGCTCGGCTCACTTAACGTCGACACGGCAAGGGCCTCTTGGTCACAACAGAGCAGGCCCCACCCGAGACATGTTGGCACTGGAGGGGGGGGCATCACATGCTGCCCCCCTTCTCTCAAGTCAAGGTACACAGTACCCAAGGCAGGTGAAGTTAGCCTAGTGCCCCCGAGGCAGACAATCCCACAAGCACCTCCTTCCCTCACAGTAAAAATACAACAACAATACATTAAGTAACCAACCATTTGATGTCCTGCCAGCAGCTAACACTGTTTTTGTGGTGCGTGCTAGTTATGTCAGCAGAAGATCGGAAAGCAAAGAATCCACTTTCTGAGGGATCTGGCTTTCAGAGTGGTCAATTACAATCTCTCTTTTGCTCTATAAAAGATGAGGCATATACTCCCCCCCACCAGCCAATCTGTGTTTTCCCAGAAAACGAGAACCCTCTGTTTTAGTTACAAAACTCATTTTTAATCAAGTGCCTTTCCCTGATCTCTCCAAGAATTCCCAGTCCTTTGATGCCAAGTCCCTCTTTCCTGCATTGAGACCAGGCTTACCTGTCCTCTGGTTTTGTAATACAGCATAATTTCAGCCTCCCTCCCCCATGCAGGTGTGTTGTGTCCGTCCCCCTCCCCCAATTCCTCCAAGGGTCCTGATGTGCTGATTTGTGAAACTTTTATCCTGTCTTTATCTGAAGCCACAGAACATTGCCTTGGGCATGTTTCAGGCAGAAAGGCAATTAAATAAATAAATGGTATACTTTGGGCCTTTGAAACACTCTGAGGCAATGAGTTCTGCAGCTAAATGCCCTTTGCAGTTAACAAATAGTAACCTGAGTTTACAGAATGCTGACTTTCTTGGAATTGTCCCATGTGTCAAATGGGGAACAATGCAAAACAGTAAACTAAATCCATGACTCAAACTACAAAAAAAAAAAAAAAAGGTTTAAAATAGAGGTTTGGGTGGTTTCTGGGTGAGACAGGCTGCTTTGGATCCTGGAGCAGTGGTGGACTTTGGGCTTAACACTTCAGTGGCACCTTGTGCAGCACCAAAATCCCCACCTCTCGCCTTCCATTGTTCATCATTATAGCAGTGCTTCCTGTGGGGCCTTGTGACTCCGCAACTGGTTATAATAATAATAGCAACAATTTATTATTTATACCCTGCCCATCTGGCTGGGTTTCCCCAGCCACTCTGGGCGGCTCCCAATAGAATAAGAAAGCGATAAAATGTCATACATTAAAAACTTCCCTAAATCCACCTCTGCCTGGAGTTTTAAATGCCACAAAGCAAATAAATAACTCTAAATGCTGAGTCTACAATAATATCTCTGTTCAAGTCACCTTGCATGAGGGGAAATCTATACCATGAGCAGATGTACTAGTGTAGATGCTTAGTTTGGCATCGTTGGTATCAGACTTCAGAATGTGAGCTTCCACACCATCCATTATTTGGAACCATTTATAATTCTGACTGGTGGCTTGCTGGGATCAAGCCATCTCTAGGGCGTTTGAAAACCTGTTGCTCAGCCACTACTGCCAACCACTGTATAGAATTAAGGTACAGAATTTACCTTTTACCTAGAATTAAAGGTGAAGGAGCTTTTCAGTGAGAGGAAATGGCATCCACCAAGATTGATCTCCAGCATCGGTGATTTTAGAAACTGAAACAGTGGGAGCCACGTGCATTGCAGGGAGTTGGCCTAGATGGCTCTTGGGATCCCTTCCAATTCAATTCTTCCAACCCTACAATATGATTCTATGTCAGTTTCTGTAGCTTGTTTGAAGCACGATGCTGAATGAGTTGCATCTGTATATCAGGTACTTGTTACAAAAAGTTAAAGGAAAGGGCGCATTTCTGAATGTGCAAATTTCATGCTAGGAATAATTAGGAATAGAACTGAAAATAAAACTGCCAATACCATAATGCCACTGTATAATGTATGAAAATCTATGGTGTGACTGTAACTGCGTACAGTTTTGGACATCTTGTCTCAGGAATGATATTTGAGAACTGGAAAAGGTTCAAAAGAGGCCGACAAAGGGGCAGGAAACCTTATGAGAAAAGGTTACAATATTCAAAATTTTAGTTTAGAAAAATTTGAGTAAGGGAACATGATACGGATGCACAAAATTATGGAGAAAATGGATAGGCAAAAGTTTTTCCTCCCTCTTACAAAATACTCCAACTTGGGGGCATTCAGTGAAGCTGGGCATTAGAAGATTCAGGACAGCAAATACTTCTTCCCACAGTAAACTTCCCACAGGAAACTATGGGATTTGCTCTCACAAGAAGCAGTGATGGCCACCAACTTGGATGGCTTTAAAAGGGGATTAGGCAAATTCGTGGAGAATAATGACTACTAGCCATGATGACCTTCACTGTGGGAGACACTAAGTGTCTGAATACCAGTTGCAGGGAGGATACTGCTGTTGTGCTCTGACCGTAGTCAAGAAGTGTGAAATGATTTTGTGCCTCAAAAGAAGGAATTTACCTTTACCTGTTTCCTCCTTCAGGTTTCAGTGAACCCAACATGGCTTCGTCATCCCGGATCCAAAGTCTGGGGCCACGGCCTGGCTTTTCCACCCTGCACCGCCTGCGGAAGAAGCGGAAAGCCCAGCGGCTGAAGGATCCCCTGGACGCGCTCTTGCTGAAGACCCTGGCGGCGCAGCGGGACATGGAGGAGCGCTTTCTGCAGATGGAGGAACGGCGGCTCCAACGGGACCTGGAGGCGGAGGAGCGGCGGATACAGCTGGAGCAGCGACGCTTTGAACTGGAACGGGACCACGAATTCCGCATGTTCAACGTCTTCGCCCAGATGCTCAGCATCCTAAAGCAAAGCAATAACAGCTCCTTTGCAAGCGGGCTGCCCCAGGGCATGGACCTTAGCCAAGCATTTTCTGATAGCACTGGGGCAGGCGAAGGGGCACAGCAGGAAGTGAGGACCACACAGCTGGTGCGGCCCGTCTTGGACAGGACAGCCTATGTGTTTGATTTCTGCAACCATAGTGATTTCCAAAGCAGCCCATACCTCTCGGTCCGAGGCAATATTGCCAACATCTTCAGGGGGTCCACAGAGGAAGGGTACAGGGCCTATCATGCCGACAAGTATGAAGAGGACAAAAACCCCACTGTGAGTAAACTCTGTTTCTGCTGTGAGCCTTCAAAAACAAAAATTATTATTTAATATGGTTATGGATTTTCCACGCAGATCAAGGTTCAGCATAATCAAGGAAGAGCTCTCTGCTGCAGGAGCTTATATTCTGACGTGTGATCAAGGGTGGAGAAGGGTGTAAGAACAAAGGATAAATCTGAGCATGTGCACTTACAAAGCCTGGCCTTCATT
Organism: Podarcis pityusensis; assembly: GCF_964106645.2. Lineage (NCBI taxonomy): Eukaryota > Metazoa > Chordata > Lepidosauria > Squamata > Lacertidae > Podarcis > Podarcis pityusensis. Next base: position 53,308,044 of record NC_138028.1, on the reverse strand, counting down.
TTGGTTGGGGGTAAAAACTAAGACTGTAATCCTCTGTATAGGTATGGGAATAAGCTGCATAGAGTTCAACAGGATCAGCTTCTCTCAGTATTGGGCTGCCCAGGATTGAACCAAAGGCTAAATGGGAAAAGGTGGCTTTGAGGAGGAAAAGGGGATGGAAAGTCTTAATCGAGGCATCCCCCACCTCCCGCCACTCCTTGGTGGAGAATTTAATATAGTGAGTGGACAGAATCCTCTGTTATTTAAAAACAGCTGAACAACCATCCACCCACCCGGAGAAACTGGCAGTTACATGCACGACTCCTAAATTTACACAATTTACATAGCATTGTATCTTTTGATATCTTGCCTGAAATGAATGTTAGCCCAAGGGGACTTATAATTATGGTTTTTTTACAATTCGGGGGCCATGTTATTGTGAACACTAAACCACAGTCTAACACTATGTAGATGAGTCTCCATGTGCCCAAGTGATACACTGGACTAACATTTCTTCCGCTTTCCTTCTCCTCCTCCACATCCATGGGTGTAGCCAAGTAAAACAATAGAAATAACTAACTGACCAATCACATCGGTTCTGACCCCCAACAAAAGTCCTATCCCCCACCCCCCAACAAAAATCCTGCCTATGCCAATGTCTTTTGCTTTCAAATAGGTTAGCATGATGTATGTTGAACTGGACTTGAAAGACTTGGGTTCAAAAACTTACTGGGTAATTTTGGACCAGTAACTATTTATCAGCCTAATCTACCTCCCAGGGATGTTGTGAGGGGGGAAATGAGGTCTGTGTATCCCACAAATTATTAGAGAAAAGGCAGTATACAAATGTAGTCAATAAATAAATTACCTGGGTAAACATGGTGACTGCCCAAGCTACTGTCTCCAAGAAAAATAGTATCTATACTTACTGACCTGCAGTTTCTTTCATACTGTATGAATGATGAAGTGTCTATATATGAACATAAATGAACAGCATGAAATGATTTTGTTGAGGAATATGAATATGTGTCGTGTAAATGCATGCAGATTTACAGCTGAAGCATCTCACGTAATTATACAAAAAGAGGAATCTTGGATTCAGATAGATTCACAAGTGAACTGAAGAATAAATTACATATTATTTGCTTATATGTCTGATCTTTAAAAAATCTATTTCCCAAAGTGCTCATTGGCCCCTGTACTTAAAGGAACTCTGGTTCACACATTTTTGAATGGGGTAATAGCACGTCAGCTAATGTGCAATACATATACACACAGTGATTGTTTTTCTTAACAATACTTCTGTCTCTGTCTCCAGGGCATCATTAATTTTGGCACCAGTGAAAACAAGCTGTGCTTTGATCTGATGTCCAAGCGGGTAAGAGAATCGTAAATGTGTGTGGTTCCTGAGCTGTGCTGGTGGTGTTGCTCTTTCCCTTCCCAAATCAGTTAGCCCTCAGAGGCTTAATTTTACATGCTGAAGCATCTTTATAAGAATACTTGTTGACCCCTTTCTTTTCCATTTGGGAAGCTTACAAATTTGTGCCTTTTCCAGAGTAGTGGTGGTGGGAACATGGCACCTCTCTTAGGTTTCTTGCAGTCAACCACCAGACACTTTCAAATATTGGAGAGAACTTCCTGCCCTATTCCTGCCCCAAGCCCTTGCTTCCCTAGTATGCATGAATTTATCTATCCCCAAAACAACTGGGGGAGAAAGCGGGCAAAGGACCTAGAAGAGGATTGAGACAGGAATCTGCAGAGGAGCCACACCCTTTAGAAGGGATGGAAATGTTTCCCAAGCTAGCACTCTTACCTTGACCAAGCTTTAAACAATAATAGAAATCAAAATTATTGTTATTTTCTTAACTTAGGGTGTTTCTTTGACTTTCAAATTCTGGGTACTTCTAGGCAGTGTCTCTTTCCAGAATGAGGGTCCTCTTCTGATAATAATCTTGCAGGAGCACTAGCAGTGTGTCTGTTCCCGTGAAAGGAAAGGGGATGGACTTGCCATGCTGACCAATATAGATTTGCATGTTTTGGGTTTTGTGACTTGTAAGACAAATGCCCTCCAGCAGGATGGGAGCATTCGGTTCTACAGGTTTGATTCTTACCTTTTCCAGACCAATTTGGCTTGCTTAATTATTGTGCCCTTTCCCTCTCTTTGCTAATAGCTGACGCAAAGTGACATGAATGTCATAGAACCTCCACTGCTACAATATCCTGACTGGAAGGGCCATATGTTGTGAGTAGTAACTGCCCTGTATCTTTTCCCCTTCGTAAGTATCTTCACCCTATTTTCTGCACCTACAAGGAAATTATTATCCTGTTCTGCAGGAGATTGCAGGTGCAGTACAAGCAATAAAGAGAGCCTTTTCCAGGCAGGCAAAGTCAGATCTCTCTAAGCAGGTCAGGATACTGGTCAGCTGCTTTGCTGAGCTGTGAAACATGTTTCAACAGAGAGCTGGGGCCATCTAGAATCTTGAGGTTTGATGTTGGTTGGTTATGCCTATACTATTTTTCTAGAAAAAGAGGTGCAGGAACTCACCACGAACACCTCCCTTGTTGTCTTAGAATGGCAATGGTGCCCACTTGAGAGGTGCCAGAACTGAATTCTGGTGAGTTCCAGCTGGAAAAAAAGCCCTTCCTCCCTGAGGAACTGGCTGAGCTGAATTAGAGTGCCTTTCTGCAGGAGGGGCTGTTATTGGGGGAACACCCTAAGACTGTGAGAGCTCTGTGGGAAGTGCTGAGCCCCATGCTTACCCCCTCCATGGGCAGCTAGTATTTCCCCCTCATCTTTATATTCTCTGAGGTAGTGGAAGGGACTGAGAAGAGGTCATGACAGGTCTGGAGGAGGAGGAGTATTTTTTAAAGTGCCTGAAATGGCTACATGCTATACAAAAATAAAAAATAAAATATATGGTTCTTGTAAGTACCAAGGGTGATGAAGTGAGCATGGTTGTGCGCATGTATGCATAAGAAATCAGAAAATAAAATACATAAGGGGTATGGTGGTGGAAGAGTGTGCTGAATTATTTCAAAATAGCACCTCAGGAGTGCAATGGATTGTTTGCTAACTGTGTGGCATGTGAAGTCTTTGCGCCTGAGGTCGTCTCTTTAATATAGTTGATAATTTTAATAACCATATATTCTGATAACACATTCATTCTCCAAAGGCTGTTGTGAGCATAACTTGGGTGCAGGGGAAGCTATGTTCACTGCCTTGGAAGAAATGGAAGGAAGGAAGGAAGGAAGGAAGGAAGAAAGAGGACTGTGGAAATACCCAGGACATGCAGTTTGAACTGGTCCAGCTAGGAACATAACATGCTTGTAACAGGAAGGGCTGATCTTTCAGTGAATTAACTGTATGTATATTCTCCTTTTCCACAAAGGGAGCTCAGCTCAGTATACCAGGGAACCTGTGCCCCTCCATTTGTTGCTGACTACAGCTCCAGTCATTTAGAGCCAGCATGACCAACAGTCAGGAGAGATGGGAATTGTAGCACAACAACTTCTGAAGGGCCATCTCCATCCCACCAGGATATGGTTCTTTTAAGCAGGGTTGAGGAGTCAATAACCTCCAGATGCTGTTGGACTCCAACTCCCATCAGCCCCAGCCAGCATGGTCAATGGTCCAGGATGATGGGAGTTTTAGCCCCGCATCTGGAGCGTCTTAGGTGCCCCATTGCTGCTTTTAAGCATTTTACACCTTCAGTTCTCATTGCAATCAGACCTAAAGTGGAAATTAACAATAATAAAGTGCAGGAATTTATGGCATCATACATGTGTGAACAACGGAAATGTTTTGCGCTGGCCCAGTAAAACGTTATCCTGTTTCCATGCCTACTGCATAAACCTTCTTTGTGTTGTTCTGCAATGCATCCTGGTGGAGAGCGAAGCCTTTCCTTGGGAGAAACTAATTCCATGGTTGCTTTTATATCTCCTTCAGCTTGCGAGAGGAAGTGGCTCGATTTTTGACCTATTATTGCAAGGCACCTGCACCTCTTAAAGCAGAAAATGTAGGTCAATTTACTTCTGGCTTGTTTGTTCTTTTAGTAATGTATTGGCACTCATATTGATGATTATCCTAACCTAAATGGGAGTAAACATCCATTCCAACATGTCTTCTGCAGGTGATCATACTGAATGGCTGCGGCTCTCTGTTTTCTGCTTTGGCTACCGTTCTCTGTGATCCAGGGGGTAAGTGAGATAACTAGAGAAATATTGGGTGGTATTCCAATTAATGACTCAGTTAGGTCCATGGATTTTGGTAGGCCTATTTTGAGCAAAACATAGTTGAATACAACCCTTAATATATGGATTTGTTGGTTGGTAATGGAGTAGGAATATTGCAAAGAATAGCAACAAAACTGCTAATGTTTATGATCATAATTCTGCTGGGTATTCTTTTTTATTCCCTTGCCCATTTTACTTGCACTAATTAGCTACATTAATCAGGGCAAGTAAAAGTTAACTCCAAACTGGTCTCTCTGGACTCGTAGAAAGGAACTTTTCCACAAAGATCCTGACCTCAGCTGCATTGTCCCAGCTGTAAACTTCAGGGGCACAAATTGCAGCAGTGGGATAACCGGCTTTCTTTTCATTTCAGAAGCCTTCCTGATCGCTACCCCTTTCTACGGAGGTATCACCCAAAGTGTGTTTCTCTATGGGAATGTGAAGCTGGTCTATGCGCATTTGGACAGTCAGGTAAGAAGGAGAGCGGACAGCCATCACATTCTATAACCTAGGGGTCCGGATATGGACTGAAATTTCCATCTGTCCCCATGCCAGCATGTCCATAACATCCGGGGGCACCATGTTGGCTACCCTTGCTATTGTCCTATGGCATTTTCTGGCAGCAGGCAACTTTACATATCTTCCTCACAGTTCACTTGAGCAATAGTTGCTAAACAATGGTTCAAGCTCCAAGTCACAGGGAAAGTTGGGTATGGGTTGCCAAACTGGCTGACAGAGAGGGAAGTATTGCACACAAGATATATTTGGTTTCTCTGAAAAGACAAAGTTTCTGAACAGAAATTACCCATGTGTATCCCTACAGTAAGAAGTTTTGGAACACCTTTCCTAGAATATGTTTGCTGAATTTAAGGCTTAAGTAATTTGGGCTGTGAAGGCTGCCTTTGCTTGTATCCAAATCAGCATTCTGGCATTCCTCTGTAGAGGTCCACAAATATCCCTTCCTCAGTAGAAGTTGAACTCCAGCTTCTGTGAATGGCTGCTCAATTCATGATGTCACTGGGAAGTGTGTTAACAATTCTTATCTTTGTAATAACATCCAGTTGAAGGGAGTGGAGTCCTTGTTAAGACTTCTTGAGATGTGCAGCACAAATAGCTTTTGTTCGGTTCCGAAAGGCTTTTGTGCTCAGCCTACTCTTTAACGCATTTCAGGTCACCGGCACCTGCAACCGTCCGTTCCAGCTCACTGTGGAAAAGCTAAAGAAGGCCTTGCAGGATGCACAGTCAGAGGTGAGCTTGCTTCATCTTACAGTTGCTGAATCTTCCAAGGCTTCATTGGTGGGTGGGGCCACAGATTACAGGGATGTTGTGGAATGTAATACAATAAACCTTTAGACTTTGGGGTAATTCAGTGTTGCACTAATACGGCCGTTCTGCCAGTGCAAGCATTTCTGCTTGCCTGATGGAATAGTCTCCCCTGCACACTGTTCTGGGGTTTTTCCCAAGCTCCCAGAGTGGATTTAGGGGAGGCGCAAGGGGAAGCCCCATTGCTTGTGGGAGTCTTTGCACTGGCTTCTGCTCATGGGCCAGGTTAGCTGAATCTGGCCCCTAGTTTTGATTCATTTCAGTGGTCCAGGGTGCTCTAAGTATAAGCATTGTTGAGGCCAAGTGTGGTAGAGGCTAGATGTATTATGGTGTTTTTACTGCTGCATTACAGCTTTGGAGCTTTGATAGACAACTATTTTATTACAGTATGTGGCAGACATAGGCAAACTCTGGCCCAGCAGATGTTTGGGACTGCAATTTCCATCATTCCTGACCACTGGTTCTGTTAGCTAGGGATGATGGGAATTGTAGTCCCAAACATCTGGAGGGCTGGAGTATGCCTGCCATACGGGATAGTATGAATGGACCCTTATTGCTTTCTTCTGCTTCTTTTGACAAAGTTTATGCTCTGTTTTGTTCTCATTTGGAAAAGACTTCTGTTTTTTGAAGGATACCTTCCTACCTCTAATAGCTTCCTTGATTCTGCTCATTAGCCACATTGGCAGCTTCTTGTCCCTGATGGAGTCTTTCCTTTATCTGTGATGTACTTCCTAGCTCAGTTTCTATGACTGAGGTTTTGAACAATCTCTAAGTATTTTGGTGAGATTTGACACTTTGCACTTCCCCATTCAACTTTCTTTTTACCAATTCCTTCAGTTTTGGGACGTTTCCTCTTTTAAAGCCAAATGTGGCTGTGTTGGATTTTAACTTAACATCTATGTGGAATTTGATTGCACTAAGATATTTTTTATTTAAAAAATATTGTAAAGTTATAAAAGAGAATTCAACCAAGCTCCTTTACTTTGCTACATTCCATGATGCACTGGCAACAGGCAGGTAAAAGCAGCCTGATAATGAGGGTCACCAATGTTATAAACGAAAGTGCCTCAGGACAAGCAGGTTTCTCGACAGGCAGTATTTTATATAAGGTCCCATGTTCTTTGTGTTTTACAGTTTGATGCTTTTGTTTTACAGGGTGTCAGAGTAAAGGCTTTAATTCTCCTGAACCCCCATAATCCCTTGGGGGACATCTATTCTCTCTCTGAGTTACATGACTTCTTGGAATTTGCAAAAAGGTATGATCTAAGACTTTGTTTGGAGATGGCTAGTCCAACAGACCAAATATTGTAGGCTGGGATGAGTGAAAATATGCATTTTTACATCTGCCTAGGCTACATGTACTTAGTTTCTGCAGAGCAGGAGTGGGGAACCTGTGGCTTGTCAATTCTCATCAGCCCCAGCAAGCATGGTCAATGGCCAGGGATGATGGGGGTTGTAGTTCAGCAACATCTGGAGGGCCAGAGGTTCCCCACACCTGTTGTAGAGGATGAGGGTCAGCTGAAGACTCAACAGAAAAGGTGAGGGGCTTTTTGTGGCATGAGGTGGTACTTGAAGGCAAGAGTTGGGTGTGACACTAGACATATTCCAAGAAGGAGCTTTAGCTATATGGGGCAGCATATGAGAATTGATGGGGTGCCATTCAGTGGCACAGGAGGTCTTCATCTGCTGGAGAGTGGTGGAGCTGGAGGAGCAAATGCCATGACGGGGGATAAATTTCTGGTTCCATTCCATTGATATTGCTTCGTCTTTAGAAAGAACTAGGAATGCCAGGGGAGAGTTACACCTGTGTAGCATCCTGGTTGCTTCCAGATGACCTATTTTATTGCACGTTCATCCCGATTTTCCCCACAAAGTTTGCAAGGTCAGATATCATTGGTCATTTCTTGAGCATTCCCTCTGATTTGTTTGCTGGGACACCTATACAATGTTGTGTCAGCAATTGTTACTGCCCAGTTTTCATTCCGTTTCCCATCGTTTTCCTTATCACAAAATGTCCAATTTTAGGGAGGATATTGCCCAAGAGAGCCAAATCAACTTTTAATTTCATGGCCTGAATTTGCCCATATGTGATTGAATGCCAATAAGATTGAACCCACCCAAAAATAGCAACAATCTGAAAGGGCCCCCTGTTGTTATCAGCAAGCGTGTCAGTGAAAGGTAGCCTTTTCAGTGGGAAACCGAATGTCCATGAAGGTTTTGCTGCCATCTTTAGTAATGGGAGAGCAAATGTGGCTACTAGGTGTGATGTTTTCACTCTATTCCTGCTGCCTGGTTTTGGGAGCATTGCCCTACTAAATCCTCCTCTCTAGTGGCAGCCGGTTGAACTGTGCCCGCTTCCTGGCAGCAAGCAGTCTCTCTACCCGTTGCCAAAAAATCCCGTTTTTTCCTTCCTCTCGTTCTAGGCATGAGCTGCACGTGATAGTAGATGAGATCTACATGCTGTCAGTTTTTGATGATTCTGCCACATTCCACAGTGTGCTTGAAATGGACAGGTAAAAGCATCTTTAGTGCTTCCATCACCTCTTAATGGGGGTCGCCAGCACTATAAAGTTCTGTGAAACAGAGAAGCAGCACTGAGCAAACACTTTCACATCACAAACTGCTATTAAGAGTCCTGATGGGTTAAAAGTTGGCAGCTTCTACTGGCAGCAGTGTGATATATTCCCTTTTTTAGGGGCTTGTAACTGGGGGAAAGTGCTCTCCATGCTTCTGCACCACAATATCCCAGGGCTTCAAAGGGTTGCTTTCTGGCACAGTTTTAACAGTAGCAGCACTGTGAGAATGACTCTCTGGTTCAGGGGCAAGGAACCTGTGGCCCTCCAGATATCGGTGGACTGCAACTCGCATCATCATTGGCAGTGCTGATTGGGGATGATGGATGTTTGAGTCCAGCAACAGCCACAGGCTCCCCACCCTGGATCAGGACCATGGAGGAGAGGAACAATGTGCATACAATTGTCCCTGAAATTCTTTTGCATGTCTGTGATGGTTGGAGGTTTTCCTAAACGTGGTGTGGAAATACGCAGCTTGGAAGCAGAACGGAGAGACCTCAGAGAGTCTTTTGACTCTCTGAGAGCAAACCAGGCCTGACACATTTTTGTTATGGAGATGGACTACCACAGGTTAATCCAAGCAGGCTTGAGAGTATGTGGTGGTGGGGAAGGTTTTTTTAAATTCTTTTCCTCCATTCCACGGTCCCATGGACGAAAATCCCCTTTCCAAGCAGCTACTTTCATTTCAAGGGGAAATTTTATTGGTGTCATTGGTAGAAAAGCTGTTCTTTCCCTCCTCTTTTCCAGGTCTTCTGGCGAATCAGAACAGTAGTGAGCCCCATAGCAGATAAGAGAGGTGGATTTAGGGCAGTGCGACTGGCTTCACTGCTCTGGGCACTGAGGCTAGAGGGCGCTGCAGGACGTCGCAACTATGACATAGTGAATTGAGCAGAACAGAAGGCGAGAGGCGGGGATGACAAATTTTGGTCTCACACTGCTGAAATAGGAAAGACCAAAGTCCAGCCTTTCAGATAACATAGGTGACGCAGGGGAGGATGAAGAGGAACTCAGACTGGTTGGGAACTAGAGACACTTGCAGTTTCCTCGATAAGTCTTAGTGGGCATCCTTGGGAACCACACTGGGGACTATAATTTCTTCTGGTGCTTCAGAATACCCTAGAAGCCTCACAGATTTGTTGCTAACATCTACATATGCATTCTCTTTATGCACAGATTTCCTGATCCGCAGAGGACCCATGTGATGTGGGGAATTACTAAGGTGAGTGCTTTTTTCTTTTCTTTTTTATCTTATTTTCATTTTCAACTTTTACAAATATTTTTAACAAGGAAAACAAAATCTTTCAAATCTCATTTACCTTCCGCTCTACTTCCCTCCCCTCATTTCTGCAGTTACTTATTTTATATATTTTTATTACTGCATATCCAATTCAAGTCTGTTTACTAATCTTCCATTATCTTCCCCTTGATTATCTCTTACTGCGTGTGTTTATATCAATCCTGCTAATGTTTTGATTTGTTTACAATGTATCTTCAAATAATCAATAAATTGTCCCCATTCTGTTTTTAAAAGTCTCTTCTTGATTTCTCATTGTTCTGGTAAGTTTTGCTATTTTTGTGTACTCCATTAATTTTAATTGCCAGTCTTCCTTTGTTGGAACTGTTTCTTCCTTCCATCTTTGAGCATAAAGATGCATTTTTTCTGATGCTCAGGTGGTATTATTTCAAAAGCCTGGGCCATGCATGAGAGAGATTTGTTTATTCATTGGTTGGCTCAAAAGATTATTAATTTCTGGCCCCTGCAGGATTTTGCTGCTGCTGGGATTCGTTTTGGGACACTGTACACGTTGAATCAAGATGTTGCCAATGCTGTGGCTTCCTTGTGCTACTTCCACGGGGTCTGTGGGCCTGTCCAGTACAAAATGGCCCAGCTACTCCGAGACAGAGGTGAGGCCAAGAATGTCGCACAACCCCTCCCTGCTCTGTTCTCCCTTTGAGAAGGGAGCTTTGCCAAAACTGCAGCTTTTGCCTGTCCAGGATTCTCAGGCTGTAGCGTGGAGATGGTTGCCAATTCAGCAGCATCTTCCATTAAAGCATAAAAATATTGCACTGCCAACAACAGCCCTTTTCATAGCCTCCCCACCATAGACACAGCAATGTGTGGAGTAGGAAGTGACGCCACATACCCAAGCTCTGCATGTTTGGTTGGACATGTGAAACAGCCCCTTTGCGTGTACAGCTCCCATGAGATCTGGAGCTCTGCTCAATCCAGGGGTCCAGATTGCATGGGAGCCCCACCTGCATACAAGTCTACTCACTTGGGGTACCCTTTCAGACATTCTCCCTATGTTAGATTTGGCTTAGATCAGGCATAGGCAAACTTGGCCCTCCAGATGTTTTTGGCCTACAGCTCCCATGATCCCTAGCTAGAAGGACCAGTGGTCATGGATGATGGAAATTGTAGTCCCAAAACATCTGGAGGGTTGGGTTTGCCTATGCCTGGCTTAGATGGACCTCCTTATATTTTTATGTGTGTATCTTAAGATGGTTTTCATGTGCACACCTGAAATGTGACCAACAGGAAATTGCAATGCATTGCATAAATTGACAAGGCCCTGAGGATTTTGCATCATGTTTTGCTGCTGCAATAGTTGATTGTGCAGAAGGTGAGAATAAAGAAAAGAAGGCAGTGGAGTGAGACCAACATTTCAATACAAAATATGGGCAGTGTTGTGTAGACCTTGTCCACTTTCTTCTCTGTGGGATGCTTTGTGTGTTCACATAGTAGCCTGCAGCACCAAGTGATGATCAGTGTTTGAATGAGTTGCTGCAAATCAGCTTGCCACAGGCAGAACTTGCCTATATTCTTGAATGGCTTCAGATCCAATGCTTTTCAATGGAGTCAGTTCACACGCTGAACCACCAGTCATCAAAGAGTTGAGAAATCAAGTGATTTTATATGTATGTGTCTGAACTGCCTTATGTGTCTTCCTCTTGGCTAGACTGGATCAACCAGGTGTACTTACGGGCCAATCATGAAAGGCTGAAAGCTGCTCACACTTTTGTGACAGATGAGCTCAAGACCCTTGGGGTTCCCTTCCTGAACCGCAATGCAGGCTTCTTTGTATGGATTGATTTCCGAAAGGTCAGTGCTCATTAAAGGAGGCCCTGTAGGATCAAACAAAGTCCCTCTATTTCAGCAGTGGTGGGTGTGAATCAAGCAGACATCCAATGTTACGGATTTCAGAAAGATCTGGCTGGTGTGTTCGCACACACTGTCTCACTGACAAGGCATTGCTCTATTTTGTAAAAACAACCTCACACACACACCCCGCCCCACTTTGAATAATTCATCTCCAAAATTATCCTTTGAAAGAGCTTACTCAGAATTTTCTGTAAAGTAGAGAAGTAGCATTAGTTGTTTCAATTCAGAAACACATCTTGAGATATTTTATGAGGCAGTGAAGTAGTTTTCATGGGTCCTGTATGCCTACTTTTCCTAGGTTTGCTTTTTTTTTTTTTTTTACAACCGTAGCATTTTTGCCTTTAGGGAACTGCTGAATTTTTTTTCTTTCTAAGAGGGTTTCCCTGAAGAGAGACTCAGCCATTTTGTATTGCATTCATATGGAATCTTGTAATTTAATTCTTTAAGAACTTAATTCTTTAAGAACTGCTTTTGGACTGTTCTGCATATTCACTTTGACTATACACTTTGACTATACAAATGAAGACATTTGTTGGGAAGCAGTTTATAAATCCTTATATAATTAAATATTCTCCAGTCTGGTGGGTGCTTCCCTTTTTCATCATCACAGCCAAGGGAAATAAACTTGCAAAGATTGTGGTTGACTTTCTCATTCCACTGGTGGAAGATGGAGTTCCCAGTTCTCTGAAGTCTTCTGGGAGCGGGGCTGTCTCCCATTCCCAGAAATAGGAAAATGCCTCCCTTATAGCTTCAGACCTTTTTTTAAAAAAATCTGTCTTTATTTTTAGTGGGCAGGGTCTTTTTGCATGATTCAAATTCTATGGCTGGGCAGAAGGCAAGTCTGGATCTACTAGTAGATCCATGGGTAATTTGCAGTAGATCCACATGATGCTTCTGACTCCCAGAAGTCTCTCTCCCACACATACACACATCCCTGAGTGATGTTGCACCTGACTCCTGTCAGTGGATCTCAAGGTTCTATTAAACAGAGTAGATCCTGAGGGTGTGACTCAGCTAATGAATCCTGTCAGCAGACGCCTTGTGTGGTGACTTTTCACAACAGAGCTTTCCACCCCTTCTCCTCCTTCTGAAACTGAGGGAAGGGGTGTCGAGATTTTCCCCAGAACAGCTTGTGACGTGGGAGAGGGGGAATAGTTTCATCTGAGAAACCAAAATCCTTGTTCTGACAAGACGATCAGAAGACTGTGGCATTGAATTGCCCGCCCAAAAGCCTGAAGTCTGCCCGCCCCTGCTGCGGGGAACCTCAGGTCTCCATGGTCTTACTGAAGTTGAGGAGATGTGGCTGTAACTCCTTCTTGTGAGTCAGAACTTACTTGTTTCTTGACTCCTTTACTCCCCAGTACTTGCGAAGAGGAACATTTGAAGAGGAAATGCTGCTCTGGAGGCGCTTCCTGGACAACAAAGTCCTGCTCTCTTGTGGTAAAGCTTTTGAGTGCAGTGAGCCTGGCTGGTTCCGCATCATCTTTTCGGACAAGATACATCGGCTGCAGCTAGGTCAGTGTTGTCCTTCTCCTATCTTCTCTCCCAGCTGGCGACCCAGCATGCCAAACCCACCAGTAAGATACTGTGGCCGATAGCTCAGACCTGTTAGTTGGTTCTCTTGAACTGTCAGTCACCACTTGGTTGCTTCAGGACCATAGCTATCCATCCGAATCCAGCTTTTGTTCCAACTGGTGAGTTTCTCTCTCTCCTGCCCCCCCTCTTGTCTTTCTCTCCCTTTTCTCCAGGCATGCAGAGGGTCCGTGAGGTTCTGGAAGAACACGAGCATGGAATCCTGAATGAAGGTAAAGACCAGCCTTGTGAGTCTGACTCGGAAGGCAAAGCGGACAGCGCAGACGAAGTGATATTTGTGTCCCACCATCAGGAGCCAGCCTCAGCTGGCAGCTCCAACCTCGGCGATCTCATTGGCCTTCTGCAGCAGCAAATGCGCTCGTCTGACTGGCTGCAGAAGAATACCGTGGAACAGTTTGCCCAGGAGAAACCAGAGGTCTATGATGTTTTCCGCAAGTTGGTGGGGAAGCAGTAGACGGTTTTGGTGCCCTTCCACATGGATTGCCGCTGGAAGTTCTTGCTGCTCAGCTTTGACTTACCTAATGATATATTTTCCATATAGCAGGAAGCCGTTTGTAAACCTCCTTCCTGTGGGCATCTTCTCATCATTCTATTAAACTGGGGCCAACTACAGATGGGTGGCTTTTATTCTGTCTCCACCCTTTGCGTTACAGTTTTAAAATTTTTGTTTCTATTTACCAAGCTCATGCTCTCTTGTGCAGACGGAGAGAGAGATTTTATCTTTGTTTGTACTGCTTCTGGTTCATCTTCACTGGTTTTCAATTTTTACCTCTGAAGAACTTCTCTCTCTCTTTTTTTTTACATCTTCCATGACCTAAAATGAAATCGAAGTACAATTCGCTATGACCTAAGGTGAACATTTCATTAACAAGTTGTTTTAATACAGAATTTAGAGGCAGATTTAAATGTGCACCATCTCTGATAATCTACTACAGGTAAATAATCAGTGTTTGTATGTAACTCAGCTGGTGATTACTAACAACACTGAATTCCAGTCAATACATTTGTAGTAGGAACATAAGAGAAGGTTGCTAGATCAAGCCAATGGCACATCTAGTCTGGCAACCTGTTCTCAAAGTGGCCAACCAGAGGCCCATGGGAAGCCAACAAGCAGGATCTGAGTGCAACAGCCCTCTGTCCACTTTTGATTTCCCACAACTGGTATTCAGAGGCTTACTTAATGCTTCCTGCTTCTTAAGCAGGGTTAAGCTTTCAGGAACAGACCTTAGTCTCACATGCACTCCTCTCTAGCTCTTTTACTCTCATACTTGAATTTCCCTTAAATGTTTCAACCATGGTTACTTGTAATGGCTGCACTGATGTTAACTTAAAGGTAAAGGGACCCCTGACCATTAGGTCCAGTCGTGACCGACTGCGGGGTTGCGGCGCTCATCTCACTTTATTGGCCGAGGGAGCCGGCGTACAGCTTCCGGGTCATGTGGCCAGCATGACTAAGCTGCTTCTGGCAAACCAGAGCAGCACACGGAAACGCCGTTTACCTTCCCACTGAAGCGGTACCTATTTATCTACTTGCACTTTGACGTGCTTGCGAACTGCTAGGTTGGCAGGAGCAGGGACCAAGCAACAACTCACCCCGTCGCGGGGATTCAAACCGCCGACCTTCTGATCGGCAAGTCCTAGGCTCTGTGGTTTAACCCACAGCGCCACCCGCATCTCAATGTTAACTTAGGTTAACCCTAATCTTGGTTTGGCTCCTCCCCAAAATCTGAAATGTTGTTCCAGGGACAGCCAATGGGGTGCCCTGCAGATGTTTTGAAGTACAGTTCCCATCTTCCCTAATCACTGGTCATGTGGATCACGGCTGAGTGTAGGAGAACTGTAGTCCAAAACATACTGAAGACTCCACCTTGGCTACTTGTGTGTGCTAATCATAGCTAGGGTTTGTGCATATGCCACGACTAACCATGATTAGGGCAAGAGAATTCATGCACAAGATGAGTTCTCCAGTCTGTTCCTGATCCTTTCAGGGGATGACATTGTTGTGTCTACTCCAGCCTCAAAAACAAAAATGATGAAAATCTCAGTGGCTTAAGTCCCAACTCTTTTAAATTCTGAATTTTTTTGCAGCACCATCTTCAAGAATTCAGTAGTTTGAGTTGGCAAGAAGTGGCCAGTCAGGCCAGTTAAATTTTTTTTGTAGCTACAAACACTGTCTCTGAAATAAGGTAATCACTTTGAGTCTCTCATCTACTATGAAATTGAAGGGTATCTGTTCTCAGTTCTTATACTAACTTTTAGCAGTAACGTGCTTCACAGTAGCCTTTTTAAGTTCCAATACCATCATACTGGTGGAGTGGGCAAGGGCCTTGTCTGATGGACATTGTTGAAGAGGCAGAAGAGAGACTATGATTCAAATATAGTGAAGTGGACCTCACATGGGGGTTTGCAAGTTAACAAATTCTGATAAATTCTTGGTTTTTTAAAAAGTGATTTTTTTTTTTAAAAAAGGGATGTGTTAATGTGATTTTAAACAAAGGGAGGGAAGAAAGTAACTTTTCCTTGTGTGCATTAGCGCTTTGCTGTTCACTGGTAGCTGTGGTGGGTCAACTCGCTTTATTCTGCCTTTTCCATATATATATATATATATATATATATATATATATATATATATACACACATATATATATATATATATATATATATATGATGGCATTTATTGCTTTCCGTTTTGCTGCTGTGTTGGGCATTAGCACAGAATGACAACTGTGCCTGCCCCCTACCCCGAAGGTAGAACTGTAAGGTTGGCTTAAAGGTCATCTACTCCAGCAGGATATTCCACATATTACAAGTGTAGAGCAAGCGCGAAACAAGAGGGACTGAGAGATGTCAGAAATCCCTGCATGACAAGGAATAACCATCCGCCCAGCTAGCATAAGCTGTGCTGCATGCTATGGGAGCGAAGGTGAACGATGCACTGTGGGACTGAGTAGAGATCTGTGGTGCAAAACAATTTAGACTGCAATCCTATACCCACTTACCTGGAAGCAGGCCCCTTTGAAATAAACAGGACTTTTGGGTAGACGTGTCTAGCATTGCACTGTTCACTGCAGTCCTGTACAATTGCATTTGTAGTTTAGGTCAGGGATGAACAGACCTTAAGTTTGTGGGGTCTTTGTGCTTTTTAGTAGAATATTCAGGTCCACCAATCAGAGCCAGCTGCAGAATAGCGGCTGCCAGATACAAATTTATTTATTTTTAATTTATATGCCAACATTTGACAGAAGACCACAATGTGGTTTATAACATACAACACCAATGCCACAACATAACACCTGTACAGCATAAGAACTATACGCTGTACATGCCAAATAATAATTGTAGAGATCCAATGTCGGCGACTGGCTGGACACTGAGGAGTGGAGGCTGGATACTGATAAGTGGGCACCGGGAAAAAGGGGGTTGGATCCCCTTTTGAAGAAGAGATACGTGAACTGGGGGAGCCTGTAACAGCCAGGAAATGAGTCTGAGGCAGAAGAAGCTGCAGGATTGGAGAGTGAAGAACACGTGCAGGAGGAGGGAGAGAGAGGTCAGGCTGGTGGAGAGTCTGTTGGTATCTCAGCTCACAGGCAGAGGTACCTGGCCTCCCCCGAGGCAATTGAGCGAGATACTGTGTTTACCGTCCGTCTGCGACCCCGGCAGGCTAGGTAAACAAACCCGGCGATTCTTCTCATTAGTCGTGAGAAGAACACACCCTCTGCTTCTCTGCTTCTCTCTCCCTCCCTGCATTCTCCCAGGGAGGAGAAATGAGACAGACAGGAGTCCTTTCTACATGTTTTATTCCTGTCACTCAACAGTACATAGAAATGTGACTGCACCCTTCAGTCTCCATCAGAAGAGTCTCAACTCCTCCCCTGTACTTCCAGCACAGGTCATATGACACACTGAGCTAACATCCGGTGCTCAGTACAGAGAATAGGCTCCACCTTTTCTCCAACAGTACATCTGCAAACCACAACATCCTGTTTTGCATTCCAGCCATCTGGAGCTGGCTTTTGCCTTGCTGCTTTTTCCCAACATCCTCCCCCAAAAGCATCAATTGGCAAAACATGATCCAGAGAAGAGAACAAACAGTTGTTATACATATAACAGTCCCCTGTTGTTTCAGTTCCACCCTTGGAACTCCCCACCACTGGTTTCACCAGTGTACCTCTCTGGTTGTCTGGCTTCCAAGGAATGAGTGCTTCTGCATTACCTTGGCTTGCTACCCTCTGTTGTGTCTTTGTCTCTGACTTAGACACTGCTTTAACCTGCTTTGAGTTGTTAACAATAGCAACACATGCAACAGCTAAGTTAGCAAACTCTATTGAGTACCTCTTTGGTGGTACACCCTTTGTAACTCTCTCGGACCTGCGTATGAGGTGCTGATCCTCTCTGCTCACTGGTTCAGTCTCAGGACTCTTTGGAGAACCAGTTCCAATAGTAAACAGTGGTTCATCCTTCACCTGTGAAGGTCTATCCATTGTGTGAGATTTCCTCTCAATGACTGTGTCACCTGAGCTCTTTGAGCTAGTACTGTCACTCTCAGTACCACTGTAATCAGTAAAATCAGAAAAATCATCATCATCATCTGAATCGTTTCCTGTGGGAAATGTGTGTTCTACAACCCGCTCTTGCTCTGGAGCACTCTCTAGGAACTTTGTGAGAATCACCTGACCAGATTCAGACAAAATTACTCTGTAGAGACCCTTTTCATATCCCACAAAAATGCCTCTGGCATTCTTTACTCCACCTGGAGCTTCTTTTCTCACATGAGACCCGAAAATCTTAAAATAGGCAACAGAAGGTTTTCTATTGAACAGCTTCTCAAAAGGAGAACATCCCAACTCTGTTGAGACTTTTCTCAACCACACATGAAGATAGGACGCTAGCGATTCGGCCCAATATTCATGTGGCAAATGTGAACTCAGCAATTGCGCATTCATCCCCTTTTGCAATTCTTTGTTCACTCTTACACAGACCCCCCTGTTCCACGCTTCTGGTGAAACAGCAATTTTGTGGTCTATCCCTTTTCCATCCAGGAACTTCTGAAACTTCTGTAACAGAAAAACTTGCTTGTCATCTGTGAAAAGACAATCAATGTTAGCATCATGCATATTTTTAACCTTGTCACAAAACTCCTGAAACTTTTCTAAAGTTTCTTGCGGTTTCTCCATCATATAAACCCAAGAATAATTAGTGAAACAATCCACACACAAAAGGTAATACTTTGCACTGCCTCTAGATGGTTCTAGAGGACCAATCACATCAGCATACACCCGCTGAAATGCTCTGTCGACCTTCTTGGTCAGCTTCCTGGTGCTCGCACTGGTCACACCTGCAAGAGAGATTTCGTTAGAATCAGAAGAATTACATTTCATGTAATCACTTTGATCAAAAGTCAACAAATACAGTCCATCTTTCTCTTTGGCAGTAAGAAACAGTTCTCCATCTTTGTAGATCTTGCAGCTTTTAGCATCATAGGTCAGTTTCAGTCCTTTCTTTGCAATCTGCGACACGCTCAGCAGATTAAATCTCAGTTCTGGAACCAGGTAAACATCACTTATAGTCAAGTTCAGACTCTCAAGATACACAGTCCCAATTCCGGTTGCTTCCAGCTCTTGACCGTTGGCCTGTTTCACAGCGAAGCTTTGCTTCTTCAACGTCGTAAACAGTTGTCTGTGCGGGCATAAATGTTTTGTGCAACCAGTGTCGATTATAAAAGCGTTCCCAACATCTGGCGTGGTTCCTTTCGCCATCATAGCCTTTGCAGGTTTCACCTGGCACTTGGAACGGCTTTTGCCTGACACCTCAGGCTTCGTAGAGCTGTTCTTTGCTCTTCTTGACTGGCGCGGCTTCTTACAGTTTCGCTGTAGATGCCCAGTCTGTCCACAATTGTAGCATCGGACAGCACTCAATGCTACTCCATGCTCCCTAGTAGCATCAGCAGTGGGGGAATTAGAACTCTGTTCTTCCCTCCCCCTGTCTTTCACTTCCAGTGCAGCAAGTCTGTCGTGTTCATTCAGGACCACAGCACACACTCTCTCCGCGGTCAGCTGCGCGGCCGGTAGGGAACCAAGCTGACTGGCAACAACCTTGTAGGTGCGGTTAAGGCTGTTTATCATCATGAAGCAAAACACTTCCTCCTGAAGATGGAAATTGCGTTCCACCATCTGTTGACGCAGAAACTTCATTTCTGTCAGGTGTGCTTGAACATCTCCATCAGGCGCAAGTCTCAGATTGGTCAATTTCTCAAAATACAGCAACGCTGAAGAACCAGCATCTCTCTGATGCGTTGTACGCAGCGTGTCCCAAACCTCTTTCGCATTTTCTAAATGCTGAACATGCACCAACTGATCATCTGAGACACACAGAATTATAGCAGTCCTGGCCCTTACATTCTGTGACTCCCAACCTCTGGTTGGTGCTGCAGGGATGGGGTTTTCAATTACATCAAAAAGCCTCTGATTCTGCAGCAGGGCCTTCATCTTTACAGACCAAGATGAATAATTGTCATTGGTTAAGGGAGGTGGGTAAGGCAGACCTCCCCCTTTCTTGGCATCCATCTTGAAGCCAAGCCTCCAGCTCACACTGTCAAACAAACTGTAAAATCCAACAGTTGTTTTTTCCTTTCTCACGCAGGCAAACTGCAAGTTGTTTACGCTCTTTTGCACCTGGCAGCTAAACTCTGGCTGCTATGGAAAGTCCCTTCCAAGGGCACGTAAACTTGTAGCCAAAACATTCTCTGATTTTGTTTCGCTTTCCCAGGCTCACACTCATAGTCCAGCCCTTTTGCCAGTAACTTTCCAACTTTCTGTTACCTAGCAACAATGCATTCCAATAGGACAGTTTATCAACCACAAGAATTTGTGGAATGCAGGCTTCAGCCTTTAAGCTGCAGGCCTCTTCCTCCCGGAGCTCTTGTTTTCGTTGAAACGCAGCTCCGTGAACCAGTGAATTAATCAAACTGCGTTCACACTTTTAGCCCGAAATGCAGCATACCTTGAACTTTGTTGCTCTGGAAAACACCTCTTCTTTCCACCAGCTGTCTGTTGAGCCTCTGGCTTCTTTCAGACGCTTCTCTTCCTCCTTGGAGCAGAGGAGGACAATCCACCAGCCTCTCATGCAGAGGTTGATGGATCGAAACCATCCGAAGGCTGCCATATGTTGGTATCTCAGCTCACAGGCAGAGGTACCTGGCCTCCCCCGAGGCAATTGAGCGAGATACTGTGTTTACCGTCCGTCTGCGACCCCGGCAGGCTAGGTAAACAAACCCGGCGATTCTTCTCATTAGTCGTGAGAAGAACACACCCTCTGCTTCTCTGCTTCTCTCTCCCTCCCTGCATTCTCCCAGGGAGGAGAAATGAGACAGACAGGAGTCCTTTCTACATGTTTTATTCCTGTCACTCAACAGTACATAGAAATGTGACTGCACCCTTCAGTCTCCATCAGAAGAGTCTCAACTCCTCCCCTGTACTTCCAGCACAGGTCATATGACACACTGAGCTAACATCCGGTGCTCAGTACAGAGAATAGGCTCCACCTTTTCTCCAACAGTACATCTGCAAACCACAACATCCTGTTTTGCATTCCAGCCATCTGGAGCTGGCTTTTGCCTTGCTGCTTTTTCCCAACAGAGTCAAGGGCTTCAAAACCTCCACCTCCTCCTCCTGCGCCCACTTCTGCTCCACTGTCTCCCAGGGCCAGAAGAGGAATGAAGTGAGAGGAGCAGAAGGTTACACACAGGCAGAGTCTTCGCCTGCTTGCGAGCAGCTCAGATGGGGGAGATACATAAGCCGGGGACGGGGCCTCTCTATTGTGGCAACTGTGACACACCTAGAAGTAGCTGAGAGACATGGGGCAGATAAACACGTCTTTCCCTAACTTGCAGGTGTCCTTTTGACAATTAAGAGTTGATTCCTCACTCTGGACATTCCTGGCCTGAGAGCACGGCGACATCCAATTATAATTAGGAAAACATTACAAAATACAGATTCTAGTAACAGCAACAGTATAACAAGGAGAAAAATCAGCAACCAGGTATCTAAAATACAAAGACGACACCCAAATACAGAATCTTTTCTTAAAGGTAAACCAGGTAACTGCTTTTAAAATGTTAGGTCAATGAGAGGAAAAACGAGACAATGTCTTCCCTCTTCCTTCCCATTGCAGCTAGAACTGGATCTTGTACTGCCATTACTGCCACTCCCTTATCTCCCCTTCCCATTCTGAATATGCCTGCAGAGAGAAGGTGTGTGTGTTTCACCAAACTTCTGAGTGGCACAATGGGAGCAGCTTTCTGCTCATGACCATACTTTGTCCATGTCAAGCATAGCTATGAAGGAAGAAAGGGCTGTCCAACGATAGCTCCGTTGGTTAGAGTGTGGTGCTGATAACACCAAGGTTAAAGGTTCAATCCCCATATGGGACAGCTGCATATTCCTGCATTGCAGGGTCTCTTCCGACTACAGTTCTATGTTGCCCTCATTGTTCATTCATAAAGCTAATTTGTGGGGTGGAGGGTGGAGCAGGACCACACACTTGCGGGCCCACAATGTCTCCTGCAGCTGTGCATAGTGGGGCCTGCTGAGGGGCTTGGCAACACCCTGCTTTCTCCATCATAGTCAGGCATACTTTGTGAGCAGGCTGCCATTGGCTGTATAGAACACTGGTGGGGGGACCTGCAACCCTCCAGGTGTTGCTGCACTACAACTCCCATCATCTCTGACCATTGAGCATGCTGAATAGAACTGATGGGAGCTGGAGTCCATGGGTTCCCCATCCCTGGCTTAGACAAAAAAAAAAAAAAAAAAAAGCATATTGGGAGCTGGCTGCTTGTAGATGAAAAATAAATAGAAAGGAGGGTAGCCTGCCAAGTCACAAGGTCCAGGCTTTTCAGCAGTTTCTTGTTCAAAAGAGTTTACTTTTTGTCCTCAGCTTGCTTGGAACACTTATTCATAGTAAAGGACACGAGCAAAACCAAGCATAGCAAAATATATTGGATAAACACTGGGAGCAAATGCTATTTTTAGCTGCTCTGCGTATTCCCTGCTGTTCTCCACCAGATTCCAAATGTGCACAGAAAACATGCAGGAGGGCTTAGCTATTCTAGGCAAGTCCTCCTCGTGACCCTTTCCCTTCTGAACACCCGAATGCAGAAAACGTGGGGTGGATTAAAGATGAACGCTAAGGTGAGCCACGGCAACAGCCTTTCCGTAACCGGCGTTTGAGTTTGCTTTCTCAGTGACAGAAGAAGTTGAACAGAGTGCTTCCAGAAAAGACTGAAGGCAAGCTAAGTCAACTCACCAGGCATAAGTTGGGGAGTCACTTGATCTGAACACAAAAAGCAAAATGTTGCACATTTCAGTTGTATTCTTCATGGGCCAGACCACTGCTGATCCCAAATGCTGTATCTCCCAATGACTAGGTGTTCACAAAACTAGTAATCTTGTACATCTTATAAAATGGACACCTAGCACAGGAATGGGGGACCATTGTGAAGGCTAGCTGCCTTCTGGGGGCTACATACCATTTGCACACCCCTTTCTGTCATCCATCCAGGCAGGGAAGAAACATCAGAGCTCATGGACATGTTCCAGCTAGGCAAAAATATACTAAAGGAGGTTGCAAAGAAAGCCTGGGGAGGGCTGTGGCCTTTGTATGATTCTGAGGGCCAAATAGAGAGGGCTGCATTTGCCACCCCCACCCCCTCACCCAGGCCTAAGTCTCACCCTCATCCCTGATCTAATAACACGCCTGGTATAGTAGTGTGTGGTACTATGACCCAATGCTTCGCTTTCTATTTTTATTTCTCTTTTATGTTATGGAAGCACTGGTGAGGGGGTCAAATGTTCCTGGGTCTAGTGTCCAGAAAATACAATGGCTTCCAAGAATTAGAAGCTCCCCATCTGAGAGGATGCATGTAGCCAAGGTTCATAAGTTATGAGATAGGGGGTTCCACTTCAAGCCAACCACAACTTTTTCTGTAGTAATCTTATCCTTAAGTACACAACACTTCAATATAACAGACTATGAGGTGATAACTCCACTATCTGCCCTCCTGTACAAGATGCTGTCATCACCAATCCAGCATCGCTAAAGATAACCAGCTGAGGAATCCCAGCTAAGCCCTGCTGCTATTTTGCCCTCCTCTGCAGTAATAATAAGGAACAAATGGAACTGGGTAAGCTGATGCATCTAGAATATGAATGAACAGCAGACAAGGAACCGGCTGCAAGCTGAAGGCATTTTATTTGTGTTCTGAAACTGACCTCAGTCACGCCACACATGAAGGCGAAAGGGCGGAGTGGTGGAAAAAGCCCTGCTCTGACGTATTTATACAAATTAATAGCTTGTCACCCTGAAGCTGATGAATAATTTTGCGGGATATAAATGGCAAGCCGGAGTCCAAAAATAGATCGGTTTGCTGCAGACCTGTCTGCCTCAGCTACACTGCCAGAATACAAACAAGATCCCTTGCTGGGTTTCTCTGCAGAGCCAAGGAAATCTCTGCTCAAAGCAATGTCCCCAAACCTAAGTAGTAGTGGAAGAAGGAATCATTGCACAATATATACACTTTGCTGATTTGCTTATGTTACCTCAATTGCCCCCTGCCCCTTGGTGGAAATTTCCTATTTTGCTAGTGAAACTATTAGTCCTGACATTTTGCTTCTGCAGTTGACCTGATGCAGCATATTCATTCTGGAAAAGCACTGACATGAGACATGCCTGTGGACATTCAGTGGGCATCAGCATGGCATGTTCCTCCACCCTCAGTCCCCTGCCCTCTTCTCGGTTGGCAACACGTGGACTGGCTGGTGTTATTCTCACATGGCAAAGTTCTTCCCCAGGGCTCCGTGACATCCAGTCATCACCATTTGCACAGATGAGAGCCTCTCCATTCATAAAGAGGCAACACTTGATTCACAATGCACCATTTGTTCCTGCGTATTCCCAAAATAGCATCAGGGTATGTGTTTTGTTCGTGGCAACCTACAGGTGCCCTGTATGAGGAGCAATATGCATTTGTGGAAGGGTTTTGCATACAGTTCCTCCCCACACGAGAAGCTGCTATGGGGAGGCAGGAAGGGTGATCCCTTAGGGAAGGGCTGTAGCTCAGGGACAAAGCATCTGTCTTGTGTGCAGAAGACCATATGTTCAATCCTTGGCATCTCCAGGTAGGGCTGAGAGAGGCCCTTGTCTGAGAAGCCAGAGAGCTGCTGCCAGTCAGTGTAGACATTGCTGAGCTAGATGGGCCAAGAGTATAAGGCAGTTTCCTAAGTTCCTATTCAGCAGTCTTGCTTGCTTCTGGGCTCAGTTCAGAGACCTGCAAATTCATCTGCATGTGTGCTGCTGCCACTCTCTTTGCAACTGAGGAATGCTTGAGTGCAGGAATCCCCCTTCCTGCAAAAAAGGTTAGTAGATGTTGATATCCTTACTCTCCCTGAATTTGTCTCATGAAGAAACCAAGCCTTATGAGGAACGGTTGAGGGAGTTGGGTGTGTTTAGCCTGGAGAAGATTGAGAGGGGATATGATAGCCACCTTGCAAATAAAGTGGTACCTCGGGTTACATACACTTCAGGTTACAGACGCTTCAGGTTACAGACTCCGGTAACCCAGAAATAGTACCTCGGGTTAAGAACTTTGCTTCAGGATGAGAACAGAAATCATGCTCCAGCGGTGCAGCGGCAGCAGGAGGCCCCGTTAGCTAAAGTGGTGCTTCAGGTTAAGAACAGTTTCAGGTTAAGAACGGACCTCCGGAACGAATTAAGTACTTAACCCGAGGTACCACTGTACCTAAAGGGCTGGCACATGGAAGATGGAGAAGGCTTATTTTCTGCTGCTCCAGAGGGGTAGGACCCAAACCAACAGATTTAAGTTACGAGAAAGGCGAGTCCAAGTAAACATAAAGAAGAACTTTTAGAATGTAAAAACTGTTTGACAGTGGAACCGACTCCCTTGTAAGGTGGTGGACTCATCTTCACTGGAGGTTTTTAAACAGAGGTTAGATGGCCATCTGTTATGGATTCTTTAGCTATGGTTCCTGTTTTGCAGGAGGTTGGACTGGACAACCCAGTGATCACATTATGTTGCTAGTAATGGTGCAAGAGAAACGGCTGCTGTTTGGCTGGTGGGAGAAGGGGGGCGTTCATACCTCTCCAGATTGAGCGGGACGGTTAAATAGATTTATTTATTTTTTTAGTTAAACAAGCGTGGGAAGGTCTCACATCATTGTCAGAGTATGAAATCAACAGCAGAAGACTGGTTACAGAATTACACCTTCAATCAACTCTGACCTTGATATCTCAGGGTAATGAGCATCCATTCTGGTGGGCAAGTGATGTGGTGCTGTGCTACCCTTTTCTTGGATGAAATGCATTTGAGAGAGTGCATTTGGCAGCAACTCTGCTGCTTGAAACTCTCAAGGATGGGGGGGGGGGCACTCGGCTTGAAAGATGTGGGATGCTACTTGAATGCTAGCAGCTCTGGAGTGATGGGCTCACTTTCTTGTGACAATGCCTGGCTGTGGAACTCCAGTCTGGGACACTAAGAGGTGCAGAATAAACCAGGAGTCCATGGTACATTCGTGGACATGTTCTGTGAAAAACAGCAGGTGCAGTAAAACAGGGACACGGTTTTCTAAAATGGCTCCAGGGTGATATTTCCTTCACTGTTTGAAGAGTATCTCACCAAAGGGGACTCCCCCATCCCTATCCCTCTGTCTCACTTGGAAACATTTGATCAATGGCTATCATCTGGACTGACCTGGCTGAGGACCAAACTCCCTGGTGATTTGTTTATTTATTTGAGATTCTGCCTCTCATCAAAAGATCTAAAGGCAGTTCACAAGAAAAAAACACAAGTTAAAACAAAAACAAAACAATAGCCTCCCCCCACATTTAAAAAAGCTGTAGAATATTAATCAGCTAAATTAATTTATTAATTTTCTATCCCACCCTTCCTCTCAAAGGAGCACAGGGTGACAAGAAATAAAACAGCAAAGCAATGCCATTAATATGAGAGAGAGAGCTTCCTGTATTGCAGGAGGTTGGACTAAATGACCCTTAGGTCTCTTCCAACTCTACAATTCTATGCCTCCATAAGAGAGAAATGATCAAGTATTCTCACGGCTAAAATGTTCAAGGTTGCCAGGAACTATATATTGCGGCCATCAAATGCCCATGCATTGAACAGGATTGTTTTAAAATTCCACCTGAATGTTAATAACAAGGGAGACAGAAACACAACATATCCCCATGGAAGGCCTTCCATAAATGGGGAGCCACTACCAAAAAGGCCCTATTGTGGGTCGGCACCAACTAGGCAGTACCCAGCTGTTGCATTATTCACACACTACCATTTAGAAGAAATAGAAGCTGGGGGTTACCTATCTGGAAAGTGTTCCCAAGCTGGATTGGGGCCTCACACCCATTTCTAGACCTGCTCATGTTGAACGCACCTGGTATTGGCCTGTTAAGATGCTGTTTCCTACAAACACTGTAAACAATGTGTGTGCGTGTATACATGCAATTTTCAGCAGTGAATCTTCACAAGGTGCCAGTCTAGATCAGGAGCACGGTCCAGACTTGAATCTCACAGCTCCTTTTCCATCATGATCACAGCTGCTAGCTGGATTACACTTACAGTCGTACCTTGGTTGTCGAACGAAATCTGTTCCGGAAGTCTGTCCGACTTCCGAAAACATTCAATAACCAAGGTGCGGCTTCCAATTGGCTGCAGGAGCTTCCTGCACACAATTGGAAGCTGCGTAAGATGTTTGGGTTCCAAGAATGTTAGCAAACCGGAACACTCATTTCCCAGTTTGCGGTGTTTCGGAGCCAAAATGTTTGAGTCGCAAGGCGTTTGGGATCCAAGGTACGACTGTCCTTTTTTAATGAGTGAATAATGCAAGACATAGTTTGGGGTTGGTGAAAAGGTCATTGCTGTGCTAGTGGGAGGGGTGTGGAGAGCTCATAGTTGTGGTTTTCCAACTCTTACTAATCTGAGCCAACGTTTCTTAAATGCAAAAATGTATTACGGGTGGCACTGCTCAGAACATTTGAAAATGGATAATAATGAAATATCAGTTCCTTGGGGAAAACCTAATTGTGTATCCTAGGAAAAAGCTGATCCTGAAAGACACACTATTTCTGTACCGGAAGCTGTCTCATCTCCATGGATCCATCCAGCCATTGCCCCGTTTAGGTATGGGTTAGAATAATCTAAGCACCAGTTACTTGATATTTGGGATGTGAGCACTAGGAACTTCTCTTGCTACATAATCACGTAGCCTTGGGGACCAAGCACATGGAACAGATTGACTTACCAATATAGTGGTAACACACAGCGTTGTTTACATTTCACAGCCATAGGCAAGTTCCTCCACTGTGACTTATGTCCCATAGACATTTAGCTTCGATCTTTTGGCTTCACGGTTGTCCCATTCCAGAAGTGGTGCGGCAACAGACTAAATGCAGACCTAGACCTAGCTATGCAATGAGTAATATCGTCATCCACATCAAGGCTGGCAGTGAGAGCACGCTCCCTAAATATAGCAGGGTATAAGGTTAAGAGGAGCCTTGCCAGTTGCAACGGGTGCGTGAACGTGCACATTCCCAGGAAGAGGCCCAGGCAGTACTTACGTTTGCTTTAACCCCCTTGGGAAAGAGCAATCGGCTATTCAAGGGAAAGTCATCGGAGTCACGCAATCTTACGTGTGTTCACTTCAACGGGCCTGCAGTAAGTCTCAGTCACAATTAAAATAGTACCATCAGCAAAATGGGAAATCAGAGCATGAGTAAGTCATGGCCCTTTTGCTTTCCTGGGTATTCATGGAGAAGCAGAGGTCTAGTACTGAGGTCTGTCTGCTGAATTGCCTCAACTTTTTACATTCAAAAGTATTTTTTACATTCAAAAATATTTTTACACTCAAAAATTTTGTGACCAATCTGATTAAAAGCAGTGATCAATCTCTTTTTAAAAAAACCCTAACTTTTTAATGACACATTTTTGGGGTGTGAGGTGCATTATATTATATTATATTATATTATATTATATTATATTATATTATATTATATTATACTATACTATACTATACTATACTATACTATACTATATTATATTATATTATATTATATTATATTATATTATATTATATTATATTATATTATTATATTTCCCCTGACAGGACTCAAGGCAACTTATATATAAAAATAAGAACCATTGAAAACATAGGAAAAGCAATCATTTAAAACTTGAATTAAATTGAATTGAACATTGATAGAATTAAAGCAGGCATAGGCAAACTCAGCCCTCCAGATGTTTTGGGACTACAACTCCCATCATCCCTAGCTAACAGGACCAGCGGTCAGGGATGATGGGAGTTGTAGTCCCAAAACATCTGGAGGGCCGAGTTTGCCTATGCCTGAATTAAAGCAACCGGTGTAATTCTTTCAGAATCAGTGCAGTGTGATTCCATCTGGCTGCATAAGTTAATGTTCTTGCAGCCACATTCTGCGCTAATTGAAGCTTCTGGGTAGTCTTCAAGGGCAACCCCATGTACAGTAAATTACAGTAATGCAAATGGGAGGTTACCAGAGCATGGGTCACTGCAGCTAGGCTACCTCTGTCCATGAATGGTCAACGCAGGGAACCAGAAAGATGGAAAAAGGCATGTCACACAACCAAGACTACATGAGCCTCTAGAGACAATGCTGGATTGATGAGTACCCCTCCTTCCCCTGGTGTATCTGCTCCTTCAAGGGAAGTACAACCCCATCCAGGACAGGCTGTACACCTAATTCCTTGACACAAGAATCATTTACCCATAATGCCTATTCTCACCCACTTCCTTCAAGGCTTGTTCTATGATTAAATGGCTGTCACCTGATAGCAGAAATCTTCAATGATTTATCACATTGGTTTTAACTGAGCATTTGAATCAATTATATCTGCATAAATGCACACATGTATAATAAAGCAATATGGCATGGGGTGGGGAGAGATAACCCGCATCCTTGCCCCATGTTCCCCAACTGTGGCTATTTGAACATCTTTTTTTTTAAAAAAGTAAAGCTTTATAAATGCAATCATACAATTAATGTCTTATTTAGCTTCATCCTACATGAGAAGAGATGGCTCTTCAAAGGTGACACTTATCTGCATTTTTTTGTACACGCTTGTCTAAAAATGTTTTTTCCCCCCAATTCTGTCTTTTCAAAGCAATCACAATGTTTTAAATGGATTAATGTAACCAATTAATCAACTAAGGGTTGTATTCAAGGCTAGTCCTACTCAGAATAGACCCACTGAAATGAATAAGCCTAAATTTGTCATGTCTGTTAACTTTAATGGGTGGGTCTACTCTGAGAAGGACTAGTATTCCATCCTAAAACTGTGAACTTGTACAGTACTCACTTACTTGAGAGAATGCACCATTGCACTCAGTAGGTTCTACTTCTGAGTACAGAATTGCACCCTAAAAACTGGTGAAATTAGCAGTTTTGCTAATCGTCAATATGTCTGGGTTTTTCAACAGAACCAGGAAGCGTCCAGACAACTTTTGTGTCCAGATTTTTACTTCTTGAAATATGGCAACCCTACCCCGCCACCCACACTTACATTTCTGAACCTAAATAGAGCAGCACTGCCATCTGGTGTTGGTCCATGTTACAACCTTAGAAAGAGCTGTCCAAAAACCTATGGCAAATTGCTTAGCAAATAATTTTTCAAGTGGACTTAGATTTAATAGGACAGACCTCACATTTACATCATGGGGGCAATCTATAAGGTGTGATTTGTAGCTGGGATGGAGAAGCTGAGATAGAAAGGCTAGACTGGAAACAGGCAATATTCCCTTTTGGAGGAATAGCAGAAAGAGGCATTTACTGTACATCAGGGGTGGACAGTCTTCAAGGCCACAAGATCTACTTAGCTTTGACTAGAATCATGAGGCTTTGTAACCAGAGCCAGATGCAAAACAGTTATTTAGTCAGAAAGACATATACCAGGAATTACTGTCTGAGCACCTGCTCAATTCAGTGATTAGCATGAGATTCAAGCTCAGAAGCCCTTTCCACACACCACTGGTTTTCCCTCAAGCATCCTTTTTCAGTCACCAAATTTAAGGGAGAAAAGCTTTTTGTTGCTGTTGTTAGATCATTGGGAGACGGAAATGCTTGCTGACCTATAGACTCATCTATAGATCTCTTAGTAGGTCTCAATTTACCTTTTGCCTATCCTTCCTTTGCATTAGTCCGAACAAGATATGCTGAAGAGTGGCTGGCCACCCAAAAAACAGTCCCATGAAGACAGAAACTATTATAGGGGATGAAGGCCAAGCTGAACTTCATGACCAAGTGGGGAATCCAAACCCTATAACAATTGATTATTTGTTATATAGAAATACTGGTATTCCCAGTTTTGTGTCAAGTTCACCCTCGTGCCAGCTATTGTGTAGCTAGCTACATCCCCTTGTAGCAGCCATTTTGTGACTGTAGCATCACATACGTGGAACAGAACTGTTATCATGGGGAGTCAGACTGATGTCTGGAATTAGTCCTTTAATGCCCCAACATAAGGCCTAACAGACCTGGACCTGGAATTGCTTTCTATTTGTAACCATTCTATTGGGTTCTTTTTGTTTTTATTATGTATTTTGTGATTTTATGTTGTAACCACACTGAGATCTGCGGGTATAGGGTGGTATATGAATTTATTTATTTAATTAATTATTAATAACCATGCAAGAGTTATTCTGAATCTCTCTAGGTAACACGTATGCAGTAGTAACTAGCAGAAAGTCACATGGCAAGTAAAGTATGAGAAGCAATACACTAATGGGGAGGATCAAAGACTGGTTAACTGTTACAAATAAGCTGAGAGAATTTCTCAAATGGCTGCTTTTCGTTTCAAGGCCACAAGAACAGCAACTGTTTGATATCTACTTTAATACTCCCTCTCCCAGAAGTGCATAAGGAATGTTACAGCCAGTGACATATAGCTCACATCTGTATGATTGATACACCCATTCGACTTGTCAGCACGGTTCAACACTATGTAAGAGGCAGACAGTTCACCAACCCAGCTTAGACCCTGACACTCAAACAAAGAAACCAGAGCTAACAGAGATGTTGTACCCTGGCTATAAGAAGCCATATCCATTGCCATCCAAGAGTCTTAACAACTACAGGGGGGAAAGCAGTAGGTTCCTGCCTGGTAGCCTGATGCTTTAGTGTGCTTAAACTCTTTACTCAATAACAGGGGCTGCACTCTTAAGCTTTATTTAGTTTTGCTGGGCTTCCCTTAGGCTTTAATACATTTTATGCAGGCTAGTCCTGTGCATTATGTGATATGTAGGCCATGTGCCCTGCTGTGCTTTATTCTTGCTGTACATGAATAAAACCTGTAAGTCTTCACCCAAAGTGTGCCTATTGTCTCTGAATTCACAAAGCACAGTTGCCCTTGTAGAACAGGTGCCCACAGCATTCTCTCAAAATTCTAGTGTGCCCCTGGGACCATAAAGGTTGGCAGCCTAATTGAAATATACTCAGAGTCGAGAGTGGACTTCATGCTCTTTATTCAGCTCATAGTGGTGAGGAGGAATGAAAGTCCCCTCAAAGTATCTGCTTTATATACATTATTTACACAATGGGCTGCACGTGATTGGCTAATTCCAGAATTCTCCTGTAGGCCAATCAGGTTGTGGATTCACTTCCATCTGGAGCCAGATTGGGTGGTTCCTGCAGACTAATCATACTGCTGCATTGTTCTAGGACCAATCAGACTGCTGCATTCTGAATCCTATTGTTCTAGGACCAATCAGACTGCTGCATTTTGGATCCTATTGTTCTAGGACCAATCAGACTGCTGCATTTTGGATCCTATTCAACTCAGTACATAACATCAAAACACAGGCTCCTACATGGGGTGGGGGACTATTAGACAGCTGCGTCTGAGCTACAAACTTCTGCTTTGACTGGCCCTAAAAAACCCCAACCCATTCCAGAGCTGGCTGAGAATGATCTCCCTCGACAGACGCCCCACCCATCTGCAGCATCTCCTTAGCACGCATTTGAACACCATGAAACCTGCTCTGCTCCAGAGGTAGAACTGAGGGGAGAGACTTTCTACAGGCAATGGCTTCTCCACCTGCCCAGCCCCACCCTCCAGTCCCAGACCATGACTTCGAGAACAGCAGAAGCAGCCGGGAAGGGAGTTCAGGAATATTTTTTCAAAAGTTGTGTGTCCTTGTTTCTAATTTGATCCTTTTACATGGTTTTGTATCTTTGGGGTATTTTACGCATTGTGGTTTGCTATTATTTTTATTGGTTATAGATTAGTAATTATTTATTGTAATAAGGGTAAACTGTTTAATTATTTTTGCTGATGTCTAATTTTACTGTTTACTGTTAAATTCTGATGTGTTGTTGAATGTTGCTTTTTTGATACAAGTTGTTTATTTTAAAGTTATTGTGACTTTTTATATTGGATCAGATTGTTACATTAATGTTTGATGATTTATTATTACTGTTGCTATTATTATTATATTACTGTATATGTGTTGGAAGCCGCCCACAGTGGCTAGAACAACCTAGCCAGATGGGTGGGGTATAAATAAATATTATTATTCCAGCATTGCAGGTGGTTGACTAGATGCCCCTTCGGGTCCCTTCTCACTCTACGATTCGCCCTTGGTCACATGCTCAGTCCATACAAGGATCTCAGCAATTCTGACGACTAGCTGAGGAGCCCATGCTTAAGAGCCATCTCAGCCACCGGCTTGCCGCTGCTTGCCTTACTTTGGCTTCAGATGCGCGCCGGGAAACAAAAGCCCAGAGAGCGGGGGGCTGCCAACCGTCGTTCCTCGCGCGGAGAAGAGAGAAAACTACAGTCCGCCTACCAGCGCTCCGTCGCGCCGGAAATGACGCCCCCCTCGAGCGGAAGCCGGAAGTGTCGGCCGCGGCTGGCGGAGGGGCGTGGGAGGCGTACGCCGTTTGCGGTCTTTTCCCTTCCCCTCCGCCGGGGCGCCGTGAGGTGAGGAGGGCGCCAATGACGACCTGGGTCCTTCCCGGAGCGTAGCCGGCGTGGCGACTGAGGGGGAAGCGAAGAGAGCCGGCAAGCCAGTTCGCGCTGGGGTCCTCCTCCTCGGGCGACCGGGTGAGTGGCACGCGGGCGGGGGGACCCTCTGATACCCTGAGCTTCGGGGTGGCTTCGGGTGTCCTGGCGAGCTGGGGCCCAGCTACTCGCGCTCCGTTGAGCCCCGAAGTCGCCCTGCAGGTGAGAGCCATTCGAGGTGGTTTCCTAGCGACGCCTTGCCTCCTCACCTGTGGCCGAAGAATCAGAGAACTGTACAGCTGTAAGGGACCCCGGGAGTCATCGAGTCCAACCCCTTGCAATGCAGGAATCTCAACTAACGCATCCGTGACAGGTGGCCATCTAACCTCTGCTTATAAGCCCCCAAGGAAGGAGAATTCGCCAACTTCCAAGGGAGTCCGTTCCACTGACAGCACAGCACCCGCTCTTTAGTCCGGTTCTTTTTTACCCTCAGTTCCTTTCTCATCGCCAAGGTTCAGACACACACGCCTCTGTCAGATGAAGTGCTACTTTCACAGTAACAAGAAGCATGGGAATAAATGGAGCCTGATGACACACGTGGGGGGGGGTCTGTCCTGCCCCCTCCCCCCGCGATGGAAATTCACTGAATCTAAGTGGCTTGTGAGTGTGCCTGTAGGAGAAGAGGAGCCTCGATACCCACATACAAAAGGAAGCTGCAATGTTCATACCAACTTAGGTGTCCCAACACCTGATCAATAGTGTCAGCTTTACTGGTGCCAGTTAGCATACTTGATTCATATCAAAAGTAATCTTTTACTCTCGGGATTCAGTCTCTTATCTGCTCCCTGGCTGTCATCAATGACTGTGTGGGATAAGGCGATAGTGCTATGCCTAGTTTTCTGCCGCTTCTTGATCCAGGCTTGAAACCAATATGCAGGTCCTTAATTTCTGAATGTAGCTGTCCAGTGCTGGAAATTCTAGGCTCTTTTCCCAGTCCAGATGTGAATGTGCACAGAGAAGATAGCTTTATTTGCCTCACTTTCATGGGATCTGCAGAGAATATTTAACCATCTGCTGTTATTCAGATAGCCTGTTGAAGTACACACTGCACAAACATTTTTAAATGTCAATAAAGGAGTATTTCACCTTGCATTTCCTACTAATTTGATCTTTAGTGGCTTTCAAAGCCACTGTTCTTCAGTAATGCATATTCTGTTTTACTGCACTGGTACAGAGCTTACCGTACTTCCATTTTCCTGATTAGTATCAGTCCAGTTTTTGACACATTTGTGAAGTAATGCAGAAATTACTGGGCATTAGTCGGGGGATATGTATTCTAGAACCCTATCACTTTCCTTTAAATTATTGATTTTCTCAGAAAGCTACTGGTGCTAATTGGGTAGTATCTAATTCTAAATGTGACTGTGAGGATGCAAATGCAGATTATTATTTTTTAGCAGGAAATGTCATAGGCTTTATTTAATATTATTTGTTTTGTAGCAGTTATAAAATATGATTAAGTATCTCCATGGAATGACTGTGTATGCTGTAGCCTGGCATGGAAAAATATTTTCCTCAGCGACATAAGAACTTGTCATGAATGCGTGATCTCAGTGATGCATCAGGATATTCCATTGTTTGGTGGGAAGAAGGTGTCAATTAGTTTCATTAAAATGCTAAGATATTATATTGTAATACTAAGGGTAGTGTTGTTTTAGACACTGAAACTTCGTAATCTAGGTTCTGGGAGGGACACCTTAATGTGTTAAAGAAGCTTAATGAAGAAGGCTTGCAGCATGTGGATCAACTTGAGGGAGGTGGAAGTGATTGTTTTGGTGCTTTTTGGTAGTAGAATATGAAAACTTTTTCAGATAGATCCAAAGTCCATAAGACAGGCATAGGCGGCAAACTCAGCCCTCCAGATGTTCCTGTTCCTTGCTGCCTAGAAGTTGTTTTATCTCCAAGGGTGGGAAAACAGACTGGGTGGTGGTGGTTATGTTGAGTGGACAGCTGCAGTAAGAGGGAGTCTTAACGGTTAAGCAGCCCTTGCTTTTCCATTCCTAATCAGAATCTGTGAAGTCGTTTTCCTGTAAATAGCAGTGAAACCATACTAGGCAGATATGAGGCCCAAATGCAGTCCTGCAGAATAGTAAATGCATAATAGTAAATTACCAATAAACTTGTATTCCTTCTGATTACTGATATATTTGGCAAAGAGAGCTAAGAACGCTATTTTGCTGAGGCAATCTAGCTGAAATGTTTAAGAGCATACACACCCACTGTCATTGTTGCTACAATACCTGGCATCTTCCTGTTATCTCTGTTCTGTATGTGGTAAATTGGCATCCCTCTAGGCAGGAACGGGGTTGGTCATAGAATGGTATTTTGCTGGGTGTAGTTATGTTGCCTTGGGAATAACTAGTCAGTCACAATTAAAAGTGTTAACACTTCTTAATTTAAAACTGTTATATTGCAAATCATCCAAGGTGAAATAAAAAAACTTTAATCTACCACAAGCCATGATTGCATAAAAGATTAGTTTTAGAGAATAAATACCTTAAGATTGTACAAGTAAAAATAAAATTCTGGCAAATGTTAAGTATATACAGTTTAATGTGTGACTGAACACTTAACATGTGCATGCCTTTACAGAGATTTGGGTTTATTTTTTTACTAGAAATTGTAAAACAGCAAGCTGCAATATAAATAAAACTTCAGGGCATTTCAGCTTTATCTGTTCTGCTATCTGCAGAGTTGGTGCTATTACTTAACAAGGATATGTGTTGTTGCTACTATCCTTTTATTATTGTGTTTCTCAAAATGTTTCTTCCCAGGTCCTAACTGTGCCTGCCCAGTTCTGCTTTGCCAGTTGTGCAACTGAGAGGTATTTTGTATGCAACATTTTGTACTCTGGTTTGATGCCAATATTGAAGTGCAAAATATTCACATATCAATACCAGATGTGAAGGGTTTTTCACCTTTTTCACCTTTTAAAATATACATGAGAAGTAAATGAGAATGAGAAATGATCACAACCATTGCTGGTATGTACTTAAAAACATACATTCCATTTTTTACACATGTATGCCCTTCACATCTAATGCAGTATAACTGGGACATGGGTGGTGCTGTGGTCTAAACCACCAAGCCTCTTGGACTTGCTGATCAGAAGGTCGGCAGTTCAAATCCATGTGATGGGGTGAGCTACTGTTGCTCTGTCCCAGCTTCTGCCAATCTAGCAATTCGAAAGCATACCAGCACAAGTAGATAAATAGGTACCACTGCAGCAGGGATGTAAACAGTGTTTCCATGCGCTTTGTGCCAGAAGGTGTTTAGTCATGCTGGCCACGTGACCCAGAAAACTGACTGTGGACAAATGCCTCTCCCTCGGCCTGAAAGCGAGATGAGCACCGCACCCCATAGTCTCCTTTAACTGGACTTAACCGTCCAGGGTTCCTTTACCTTTACCTTTTTTTAATACAGTATATTTGTAGTTTATACACTACGTAAGAAGCATCCTTTAGAATATCTCTATCAGAGTAAATGAACTTTGCCTAAATATCCACGATTGGGCTGAATGCTCCTGCCATTGCCATTGCTAGACCCTAGTTTTTTGCAAGCACAGTGGGTTACAGTAGGGGGGCAAAAAACCCTTCAGAGTGTGTGTCCAATAAAACTATTTCTTATGATCTCAATTGCTGTCTCCTGATGCTACGACCTGTGTATCCAGGCTGTATGTGTACTGACCATGGTTTGCTTTAAGTTTAACAACATTATATAAGTGCAAAGTTTCATACAAGATTTTTCAATAATTTACCGTTTAAATCTGGAGTCTGTCATCTGTTACAAGTTGATCATAGGCAAGAGTTATTTCTCAGCCTCAAGTAATCAATCTGCAATATGCAACAATACTGACTTAGCCTAGGGTGATTGTAAGTAGTATTGAGAGAATGTTTGTAAACTATTTGGAACAACCTAAGCTTTGTTTGGAGCCTAGGGCTTGCCAATCAGAAGGTTGGCAGTTCGAATCCCCGCGACAGGGTGAGCTCCCATTGCTTGGTCCCTCCTCCTGCAGTTCAAAAGCACATCAAAGTGCAAGTAGATTAATAGTGTTTCCATGCGCTGCTCTGGTTCACCAGAAGCGGCTTAGTCATGCTGGCCACATGACCCGGAAGCTGTACGCTGGTTCCCTTGGCCAATAAAGCGAGATGAGCGCCGCAACCCCAGAGTCGGCCACGACTGGACCTAGTGGTCAGGGGTCCCTTTACCTTTAAGCTTTGTATAAAAGCCGCTGACCATTTAGTTTCCCCTTTTCCCCAGGAAAATGAATTCTGTCTGTAAAACTAGTTTGTTTGTTTTTTATTGTAAGCTGCTAAACCCAATCAGGAACCTGCCTTCTGTAGCGGCACTAGATGTTAAATAGCAGTAGATGACAAAAGAAAAATTGAGAGGTAGTCCACATTGGTACATGCCAATGATATTGCCTTGTTTGGTCTGTTGAAAACAACAACAGCATTTTCATCTTAACTGATATTCTAGTGTGCAGTACAGTTGCAATCCACTAGAGCACAATAATTTTTTTTTAAATTTTGATTACATGAATTTCTGACCAGGTTGCCACAAATTAAACATACCCTTTTAAATTTTGTTTTTCCATATATTCTGTTTTCCAGAAGCTTGTGGGAAAGGTGGCTTGTTTCATTATGTGTGCGTCAGTCAAATATAACACCCGGGGTCCAGCCCTCATCCCAAGAATGAAGACTAAACACCGCATTTACTACATTGCTCTCTTCTCCATTGTGCTGTTGGGCCTCATTGCTACAGGCATGTTCCAGTTCTGGCCACACTCCATAGAGTCCTCAAATGATTGGACAGTTGAAAAGCGCAGCATTCATGATGTGCCTGTGGTCAAGATTCCAGCAGACAGTGCCATCCCAGAACGAGGAGATCTCAGCTGCAGGATGCATACATGTTTTGATGTCTACCGCTGTGGCTTCAATCCCAAAAATAAGATCAAAGTCTATATTTACTCTCTAAAGAAGTATGTGGATGAATACAACATGCCTGTGAGTCATACCATTTCCAGGGAATACAATGACCTGTTAACCGCCATCTCCGACAGTGACTTCTACACAGATGACATCAATCGTGCCTGTCTCTTTGTGCCATCAATTGACGTACTCAACCAGAATATGCTCCGTATCAAGGAAACTGCTCAGGCTTTGGCACAGCTCTCCCGGTACTTACACATATCTTACTGTGAATCCTAGAGCTACAACAGTAAAACAAGGGTAAGGGGACTAAGAGGGGGACCCAGATAATCAAGGAGTACATTGGTTTTCAGTCTTAATTATTGACCACCCTGTTCTCCCACTGTTTGGTAATTATTCATTTGGGCTTGAACATCAAGCAGGCCAATTGCAACTCATTTGAGAGCGCCCGGTTCAGAAATCATGCGAATGATTACATTTATGGCTAATCTGTGACCATTGGGCTCCTGCATTTTTTGTAGAGCTGTTTTGTTACAGAGTGGCTTTGGATGTGTGCTTATCCTGAAGCTCTGGTTTCAAGCATGTGTGGTGGTCTCATTTCCCCATCATTTTTCTTTCTCAGTTGGAATCATGGGACAAATCACCTCTTGTTCAACATGTTGCCTGGAGGACCACCTGACTACAACACAGCACTTGATGTTCCAAGAGACAGGTAGGCAACTCTGGGTGCATCTCAGCTTGAAGCAGAGGGGTTTGTATGGGGTTAACACAGATTGAGTGAGGGACATCCACATTCCCACATTATCCCTGTACCTTTAATCTATCCGCTTGCTTCTCCATCTCCTTGTTCTTTAGCATGATACATCTTAGGTTGCGTCCTATTTACAACTTCCTCCTCTCACTTCTCTCTCGGACCTCAATATGAGAGAGAGGTCATCTTTAACTGTCCTCTGAGAAGCAAAGGAGCAGGCATGGCTTCCTTGTTCTCTAGACTAGTTAGTTGGACTAGAACTAGAAACCTTTCTATCCAAGCTACGTGTATCCTACAATAAACAACTTTATTATTTTCTTACCTACAAGCATCTCCGTGTGGGATTGCAGCAAGAAGAGTCTACTCTCTAACCATGATTTGCTAGCTAAGTGCTGCACTTTCTGCATGCTAAGGTGTTTCAACAGGGTAATTAGCCCACTTCTCCCAATAGGCAACTTGTTGCTGTTTCTCTGGGACTTTTTAGAACAAGTCTCTAAACAAGATCCAGAGCTGTTGGGAGTCAAAGTGTGAATTTATTTATATTTCATAGAATCGTAGAATTGTAGAGTTGGAAGGGACCAAGAGGAAAATCTAGTCCAACCCCCTGCAATGCAGGAATCTTTTGCCCAACATGGGGCTCGAACCCATGACCTTGAGAGTCTTATGTGGCGTACATACTTTCCCCTTCTCCATTTTATCCTCATAACATCACTATGAAGTAAATTAGGCTAAGAGACAGTTACTGGCACAAAGTCACCTAGTGGGCTTCAGCATTGAGTGGGGATTTGAACACTGATCTCCTGGATCCTTGCCCAGCACTTAAACCACTACTCCACTCTGGCTGCGAGTGGCTGAATGCTTTGGACTGGCCCTGTCAGCACTTACCCTCCTTGTGCCATTTTGTCAGCTTTGCTGCTTCTGAAACTTAATGGAACACAAACATACTGCTTTCTAAAACAAATTACTTCTACATAGCATTTAACTAGTTGGCCTTGATTTACAGTCAACCAAAGGGGTATCCTCCTATTGAAGACGAGAACTTTTTTTAAATCTAAGTTTTACATCTTAGAAACATGGCTTCAGTTTGTCTCTACTGACTGTTAGTATCTGCATATCTTTATGTGGAGGTTTTGCCATTGATTTGAGTGGAATTTGGATTGCCCTCAAATTCTTGTGTATATATAGAAAGTCACACTCCAGAAGTTCCTCTACAGAGAGCAGTCAAGGAGTATTTTTGTTTCCTCTGTATGACTTGTCAGAAAAAAAGGATTATTGTGTATGTATTGGTATGGGTAATTTAGTTTTTTAGCATCTTATGTCACAATACTTGAATCCCTCCTGTGTATATATGATGTGAGTGGCCAGTAGAGGACAGTCAAATATTATTATTTTACCATCTAAATGTGTAAGTGTGTGTTCTTTAGAAAATCCAAGGTATAGTCAGCCTGATTAAATATTTGATATCACTAGGTGTAAGTTTCCACATTTTTATTTATAAACTCTTATAGGATTCTGTGCCCTGCCCTCACCATTATAGGTTAATTAAATAAAACATTTTGTCTAACCCATATGCTTTTTTGCTGCCACTTTTTAACTCCAATCTGTTTCTTTAGCCACCTTTTACTACACACTGCAGCAAGGTACAGTGGTGCCTCGCAAAACGAAATTAATCCGTTCCGCGAGTCTCTTCGTCTTGCAGTTTTTTCGTCTTGCGAAGCATGGCTATTAGCGGCTTAGCGGCTTTAAGAATAAGGAAACAAACTCACAAGAACTCGCAAGACGTTTCGTCTTGCGAAGCAAGCCCATAGGGAAATTCGTCTTGCGGAACGACTCAAAAAACGGAAAACTCTTTCGTCTTGCGCGTTTTTCGTCTTGCGAGGCATTCATCTTGCGAGGTACCACTGTATAGACATGGGCTGAGCAAACTCAGAGACTTGCATCAAATATGTTATTGTTTATTAAAACTTTTTTAATATAATAGGGATTTACTTGAAGGCAGGTTATTTAATCAGTTAATAATAATAATAATACCCCAGCCACTCTGGGTGGCTTACAGCATATATTGAAACATAATAAAACATCAAACATAAAAAACTTCCCGATACAGGGCTGTCTTCAGATGTCTTCTAAAAGTTATGTAGTTGTTTATCTCTTTGACATCTGAAGGGAGGGTGTTCCACAGGGAGAGTGCCAGTACCGAGAAGGTCCTATGCCTGTTTCCCTGTAACTTCACGTCTCGCAGTGAGGGAACCAGCAAAAGACCCTCAGAGGAAGTGTCCAGGCTGAACGATGGGGGTGGAGACACTCCTTCAGGTATACTGACTAATAATAATAATAATAATAATAATAATTTTTATTTATACCCCACCCTCCCCAGCCAAGGCCGGGCTCAGAGCGGCTTACAAGCAATAATAAAAACAAGTTTTTAGAAGACATCCGAAGGTAGCCCTGTTTAGGGAAGTTTTTTATGTTTGAAGTTTTATTCTGTTTAATATTCTTGTGAGAGCCACCCAGCGCGGCTGGGGAAACCCAGTCAGATGGGCGGGGTATAAATTATTATTATTATTATTATTATTATTATTAATTTATATTACTGGGCCAAGGCTGTTTAGGGCACTTTGAATTGTGCTCGGAAATGCACTGGGAGCCAATGAAGAACCTTTAGGACCGGTGTTGATAAAATCCCGGCAGCCACTCCCAGTCACCAGTCTAGCTGCCACATTCTGGATTAGTTGTAGTTTCCAAGTCACCTTCAAAGGTAGCCCCATGTAGAGCACAATGCAGTAGTCCAAGCGGGAGATAACCAGATCATGCACCACTCTGGTGTGACAATCTGCAGGCAGGCAGGGTCTCAGCCAGCATACTAGATAAGAGCTGGTAGACAGCCACCCTTGACACAGAATTGACCTGCACCTCCATGGACAGCTGTGATTCCAAAATGACTCCCAGGCTGTGTACATGGTCCTTCAGGGCACAATTACCCCATTCAGGACCAAGGAGTCCCCCCCCCACCTGTCCGTCCCCTGTCCCCCAAAACAATACTTCTGTCTTGTGGGGATTCAACCTCAATCTGTTAGCCGCCATCCATCCTCCAGCCGCCTCCAGACACTCACACAGGACCTTCATTGGTTATGATTTGAAGAAGAGGTGGAAGTGGATATCTTCTGCATGCTGGTGAGCACCCAGCCCAAACTCCCTGATGATCTCTCCCAGTGGCTTCATATAGATTTTGAAAAGCATTGGGGAGAGGACAGAGCTCTGAGGCACCCCACAAATGAGAGCCCAGGGTTCTGAATACTCATTTCCCAACACCACTTTCTGGACACGGTTCAGGAGGAAGGAGCAGAACCACTGCATAACAGTGCCCCCAGCAATACTTGGTTTGTTAATAGTTGATATGCCACTGTTACTTTAGCAGATGTTACTGGTGCTTTAAAAGTGTTGTTGCTAGTTCTTATCCCTGTGCAAAGCTAATAGCCAGTCCCCTTTTCTCCTCTTATGGTTAACTCACAAATACTCCACCTGAAGCCTTCTCTCTGGTCAGGGTTTTCCAAAGCGATACAGGGTGGAACAGGATCTCCCAGCTGTCACTTCTTGGTTCCGGTTTTCTTCTGAAACCTTCCTCCTGGTCAGGCACTTTAACACCAGGACTTGGCCATGAAGACGTCACAGTTCTCTTCTCTGATGTCTCCTGCAGTCAACAGTCAGCTTCTGACCAGAGTTGTAGTAACTTACTGGAGAATTTCCTTCAGAGTCTTCCTCTCCAGACTAGCTTTCCCCCACTTCTGCCTAGAAGTCTCTTCACTTTCTGATGGCTGATTAAAAATCTCCACACAATATTGTGCCTGTCTTTATATTCTCTGTCAGAACCTTTTTGGAATATACCGTATGTACTTGACCAGTAGGTATAGGGTGGTATACAAATAATAATAATAATAATAATAATCCCATAGAAATGGGTCAGTGGGTAGACACTCACTAACATTGGATATCAGCCAGTGATTTTGAACAGAATGTACACTAAGTGACCTATCACAATGTGACCCATTTCAATTCTCCTGTCCCATATAAAAGCCAGATTCTGCTGTTAGCTGTCATAACGGAAAACCTTACAAGAATGTAAACACCTCTTTTGAAACTAACAGCCAGCTGCTTCTTGGCATGCTGCCAACTGAGCCTCCACACATTATCTTTTCCTGGCTTCAGTCACAACTGAACTGCCAGTTTTTTCTCTTCATACCGTTAACCCTTTACCAAACAAGCACTGTTTATAACAGAGCAGTGTTGCTAAATTTAAAATTTCCCTCACCATGTTCCTTTTTCTTCCCACTTGCCTTCAGAAATCGAAGAGTTAATATTTTGGTTCTTGTGCTGCAGAGCGCACACCCAAACTGAAATACTTAACTGGGTGTTGGTTCCCTGTGGCTTTGCTTAGGTAGATGCACACCTGCGTTCTCAAGGTTGATGAAGTGGGGTTAACATTGCTTACTGGATCTAAATTAAAACAATCTGGTTACTATTTCTTAATTAGGAAGGAGAAACAAGGAGCAAAAGTGCAGGAGAAGTTACACATGAGCTAAATTCAGTTTTTTCTTGTTTTCTTGTTCAACACCTCTGAATTCATGTGAAATTGGGAATGTGAGGCTTGAAGGATAACAGCAGCATTCTGCAGTGCTGTGCTGCATGTCACTTAAAATAAATGGAAAAGAATGCAAAATAATCACTTTGGTTTTAGGACCTAAAACTCATTCAACACTTCCCTCATCTAGGTCTCTTTCTGTAAACACACATGTAGCCTGGGCTGGTATGTTTGAGTTTGCTTCCATTTTTTTATGGGAGGTTTGAAATATTATATTTTTTCAGCACCTTTTGGCTGATTTCCAACATTAGTTAGAATACACTTGTTGAAATCAATTGACATTGAACTCTGGAACTCTGAAAGCAGTTCACAGCATTTATATAGCATTAATTGTTCCTCCTTTCTGGAGT
Source organism: Podarcis pityusensis (assembly GCF_964106645.2). Taxonomy (NCBI): domain Eukaryota; kingdom Metazoa; phylum Chordata; class Lepidosauria; order Squamata; family Lacertidae; genus Podarcis; species Podarcis pityusensis. The sequence goes on along the minus strand of NC_138028.1, from coordinate 53,264,396 downwards.
TCAGCAACAGCTGTTTCTGGTTTTTTTAATACTCAAAATAAGTCATGGAAAATAACTTATGTAAGATTGTCTATTCTGATATAAAGCAAATATTTGTTGCCCCCCCCCCCCCGAGGATGAGTTTTGTTGGTTGAGTAGAATGTGTTTAGATCATCAAGGAGTTCATGTGGGCTTGACGGGGTGGGGTCATAGGAAAGGTGAGAAGGCACCAAATTTCCATGCTCATGAATGCTGGAACTTCTGCTTTTCACTAGAGGTTGCATTAAATGACTCTGCATGTGGAAGGCAACTCACACAACAGAACTTGCTCTCCCTCCTGCCTGCAGCCCCTGTACCCACCCAAAGCCTCTCTATGGGGTTGAGGAGGGGGCTACAGAACATTGTCAGCTGTGCCATATGGGGCTGAAGTGAGTGGGGGATCATCTCTTGCAATGGGTGAAGGAACCTTCTGCTCATGTGACCACTGGAATCCTCTCATTGTCTTCTCAGCCATGAGGGATAGTGTTTTATTTTAAAGTACTGTATTTACAGAGGCTTGCACATCACATTTCATGCAAAATTCTGTGTTGGATCCTGATGGTGAGCTACTCTGGGCTCAAAGTATTTCATATTCTTAGGTACCATTAGTTGCAGCAGCTTGAATGATCAGTTGAAGAAATTTGCTCACAGTTAACTCAGTAGTAAATGTATGTAGCGAGCAGCTGCACAGCCCAACGGTGGTCCTTGCACAGTGCCTATAATGGGCATGTATCTAGTTCACTGAGCGAAGTTTAAGATCTAAGTGAAGTAGATGCTAGTTGGAAGTAGTATGTCTGGCCCTGTTCATTTTAGTGTCTGGAAATAATAAATTCTACTGCTGTTCAGGGGTTTTTTTTTTGGCATGTACTTGAAATGATGGGTTATGTTCATCTAATCTCCAGGACCTGAAGTGATTAAAAAATAAAATAAAATAGTATGCTAATTTTCCTGCAATGTGAAAATTGCCTTCCCCATAGGGAAGTGCTATAGCTCAGTGATGGAATATATGCTTTGCATACACTAGGTCCCAGGTTCAGTCTCCACGTAGGGTTGGGAAAGACCCTTGTTTGAAAGGTAACTTGAAATTAAATTCACTGTTTAATGCAAGCCGTACTTTGGGTGGAATCTTGAAGATTCTTCCTTTGCAGTTCTACTGAGGTTGGACTGGGTGTGTGTTCTTGATTGTTCCTTTGAAGTTTGAATAACCTGGCATCATAGGACATAAAGAGGTTTACAGGAGGAGACACCCACCTGTAAAAATGGACCTGCTCATGGGATCCGATTCCCCACCCCTGAAATAAAGGTCTCTTTACTCAAGGAAGTTTCTTAAAGGACTGTAATCTGAGTTGTTTTAGGTGTGAGGTGCCAAAACTACATAAATAAAGAAATAAAAGTTCTCACTTCTCAAAAGCTGTACAGAGACAAAACAGTATTTGGGAGATAATTTTATTTCTGATGTATTATCTGCGATTTTAAGAGTAATACAGCCAAGTCCTTCCCCCTAGAATTTGATGCTTAGGCACACAGTCGACTGTAATGAGAGGGGAAATGTTGTTTGGGTTTTCCCCTGTTGTAAAACAGTGCATGACCCAGATTAATACCACAGTGCCAGTAACATGTTCCAAGAGATGCAGTCTTCTTTCAATCTAGATGTGTATACTAGATTTAGGGTATTAAAGATGAGCTTTGCATCACATCAGGTCATCGGCTACTTTCTGGGAATGGCAGGCTCAGAGCACCTGTCATCTGGAGGCTCTCTTCACTTAAGATTTATCAATGTATTTCAAAAATGTATACCACCTTTCCATTTAAAAACCATTTAGAGCACCTTAAAGGCGGATAGAATAGTGTTTCCTAGCCAGGATGACTGTGTTCTACCACAGCTGTGGGATTTTCTGGGAATTACAAGTGGAGAAAGTGCTGTTGAACTCAGGGTCTGCTTGCAAGCTTCTCTTAGGCATCTGATCAGCGACTGTGAGAACAGGATGCTGGACTAAATGGGACAGTGGTCTGATCCAGCAAATCAAGCTGTGCTTATGTTCTTATTTGAACCTAGAATGCCTATGTAGGATCTTCAGATATCTGAACTCATTACATATATTGTTTTTGAATCAAAATGTTTCTAAAACTACAGAGAGAGCTTGCCATTTTCCTCCACTCCACCTCTCTGATTTTCTGTCTTTTGAATAGGTGTTGGGTTGTTGCGGAGGGAGGGGGGAATGAAGCTGTAACTTAACTTTTTCCTTTTCTCCTCAGAGCTCTGTTGGCAGGAGGAGGTTTTTCTACGTGGACCTACCGACAAGGCTATGATGTCAGCATTCCTGTTTATAGTCCACTGTCCGCAGAGGTGGAACTGCCAAATAAAGGGCTGGGGTAAGCTGAAGATGAGTGGGAGAATGCAGCATATTTTGTCTTCTTGCTAACAATGTCATATAACGCCAGCTGCATCTGAGCTGCTAAGAAATTCAGTCCAGAAAACCAAAAAGCATGCAGTATTTGGGATGGGGGGAAGCTGGTTGTATAACTGCTCTTGTAATTGTTGAGAGCTATGAAACCAAAATATGGCTGCGTATTATCTGTCAACAGATTGATTATCTCATAAGTGCTATAGAAAGCCCAAGTTCTAATTACACTTATCAAGGTTTCCTGAGCAATAATGGATGCTTTCCCTGGGAACCTCTGACATTTGCTTTAACTAGCAAAAGTTAACACCTAAAAGTTGGGGAGGAAGGGAAATTTATCAAAGTGAAAGTGGTTTCTGCTGCTCCTGGCTTGGCCACCATCACAGGCTAAAAAACGTGACTTGCTTTCGGGATCATCTGTTTCTGAAAAGGGTTTGTCTCTCTTGTTATATGTCCCTGGATTCTGCTGCCTTTCCCACCCTAGTAGTACCGTATTTTTCGTTCTATAGGACGCACCGGACCATAGGACGCACCTCGTTTTTTTGGGGGGGGGGAATGAATAAAAAAAATCCCCCCCCGCGGCTGCCGCCCCAAGCCTCGAGTGCTTCGGGCTGCAGGCTACCGCCCCAAGCCTCGCGCGCTCGGCGGGACCTCCTGCCGGGCGCGCAAGGCTTGCAGACACTCGCCCGAAGCACTGGGAGCCCTCCGGAGGGCTCCCCGTGCTTCGGGCGACAAGCTGCCGCCCGAAGCCTCGCGCGCTCGACGGGACCTCCTGCCGGGCGCGCAAGGCTTGCAGACACTCGCCCGAAGCACGGGGAGCCCTCCGGAGGGCTCCCCGTGCTTCGGGCGACAAGCTGCCGCCCGAAGCCTCGCGCGCTCGACGGGACCTCCTGCCGGGCGCGCAAGGCTTGCAGACACTTGCCCGAAGCACGGGGAGCCCTCCGGAGGGCTCCCCGTGCTTCGGGCGACAGGCTGCAGCCCCAAGCCTTGCGCGCTCGGCGGGACCTCCTGCCGGGCGCGCAAGGCTTGCAGACACTCGCCCGAAGCACGGGGAGCCCTCCGGAGGGCTCCCCGTGCTTCGGGCGACAGGCTGCCGCCCCAAGCCTCGCGCGCTCGGTGGGACCTCCTGCCGGGCGCGCAAGGCTTGCAGACACTCGCCCGAAGCACGGGGAGCCCTCCGGAGGGCTCCCTGTGCTTCGGGCGACAGGCTGCCGCCCCAAGCCTCGCGCGCTCGGCGGGACCTCCTGCCGGGCGCGCAAGGCTTGCAGACACTAATAAAAATAAAATCCCCCCCCCCGCGGCTGCCGCTCCAAGCCTCGAGTGCTTCGGGCTGCAGGTTACCGCCCCAAGCCTCGCGCGCTCGGCGGGACCTCCTGCCGGGCGCGCAAGGCTTGCAGACACTCGCCCGAAGCACGGGGAGCCCTCCGGAGGGCTCCCCATGCTTCGGGCGACAAGCTGCCGCCCGAAGCCTCGCGCGCTCGGCGGGACCTCCTGCCGGGCGCGCAAGGCTTGCAGACACTCGCCCGAAGCACGGGGAGCCCTCCGGAGGGCTCCCCGTGCTTCGGGCGACAAGCTGCCGCCCGAAGCCTCGCGCGCTCGACGGGACCTCCTGCCGGGCGCGCAAGGCTTGCAGACACTCGCCCGAGGGCACGCTGCAGCCCCAAGCCTTGCGCGCTCGGCGGGACCTCCTGCCGGGCGCGCAAGGCTTGCAGACACTCGCCCGAAGCACGGGGAGCCCTCCGGAGGGCTCCCCGTGCTACGGGCGACAGGCTGCCGCCCCAAGCCTCGCGCGCTCGGCGGGACCTCCTGCCGGGCGCGCAAGGCTTGCAGACACTCGCCCGAAGCACGGGGAGCCCTCCGGAGGGCTCCCCGTGCTTCGGGCGACTGGCTGCCGCCCCAAGCCTCGCGCGCTCGGCGGGACCTCCTGCCGGGCGCGCAAGGCTTGCAGACACTCGCCCGAAGCACGGGGAGCCCTCCGGAGGGCTCCCCGTGCTTCGGGCGACAGGCTGCCGCCCCAAGCCTTGCGCGCTCGGCGGGACCTCCTGCCGGGCGCGCAAGGCTTGCAGACACTCGCCCGAAGCACGGGGAGCCCTCCGGAGGGCTCCCCGTGCTTCGGGCGACAGGCTGCTGCCCCAAGCCTCGCGCGCTCGGCAGGACCTCCTGCCCGGCACGCAAGGTTTGCGGACACTCGCCGGGGCTGCAGGCTGCTGCCTGCAAGCCTTGTGAGCCCGCGGGAACTCCCACCGGGCTTGCAAGGCTTGCGGATAGCTTCCTGAAGCCTGGAGAGCGAGAGGGGTCGGTGCGCACCGATGCCTCTCGCTCTCCAGGCTTCAGCGAAAGCCTGCATTCGCTCCATAGGACGCACACACATTTCCCCTTCATTTTTGGAGGGGAAAAAGTGCGTCCTATGGAGCGAAAAATACGGTATTTGGCAATTTCAAACCTCCAAAATAAGAGTGCCTAATTTTCACTGTCTTGCTTTCCTTGCTGAATCCATTAGAGTAGAACTGCAGTGAAGAGTGGACAGAAACCTTGGAGCAGGAAACCATGCATTTGGTCAGGCACCAGAGCAAATGGGAACTGAAAATCACATTACAATTTAGTGGGTTTTTGGGCTTCCATGGTACTCATACAATAATGTTTACTCCTTTCAGCTTTAGTTAAGTGACTTACATAAACACTCTTTCTCAACCCATCTTCAGTGATCTTTTGCTGAAGTAAGATAGACATTGAGAGTACTGAATCATAGGCATTGTTTCTCTCTCACAAACATATTTTGACAAACGTGACAGTGTCACTTCTGGAGAAAAGTCAGTTACAAAGGGAGGAATTCAACATTGTGCTTTTGTGATTGTTTCTTCAGCACAAACATTTCCACTTTTCAGACAGAATGATCTTTCTTTCCCCTGCAGGCTGTTCTGGAGGTGGTCCCTACCCTCCAGAGCAGATTTGGGGGAGGCGTGGGGGGAGAGGGAAACAAGAGAAAGCCTCATTAGTTGAACTATCCCAGGTTAACTGAATCTGGGCCAATAATTTCAGTGAATGGAAAATGGCACATATTCTTGCAGTCTTGTCTACAGGACACTAATTTGAATATTAAAAAATAGAAAACAGCTAATGTACTTTTCAAGAAAGCAAAACAGTGCACAGTAAATCATTGTGCATATCTTTGCCATATCTGTTGGGTAACCTCTCCCCAGAAAAAGTATGAGGAGACTCCCCAAGTATGTAGAAAAATATTTGTAAATTAAGAGAAATGCCACCACCAGCCCTGCTAAAAACAAACAAGTGCTGAAAATTCTTAGTGGCTTCCAGAACTCATAAATAATTGAAGTCAGGTGAACATTTAATTACTGCAGTTATATCCCACCTTTTATCCAGGCAGCTCAAGGTGCCATACAGATTCCTACCCTTCCCATTTTAACCCTGCAGCAACTCTTTGAGGCAGGTTAGGCTAAGCAACTATGGCTCATCCAAGGTCATAGTGGGTTCAAAGCCCTGAGAGTGGAGATTTGGACCCTAGTCTCCCAGGTCATAGTCTGATACGCCAACCACTTTAGAAGCAGTTCAACAATTTTAAAAGATACGTTATAGGATTTTTTTTAGTGTTCCTGAAAATTTCGAATTCTTCCACAGGGGGAAAAATTCAAAACAGCTCCCTCCTTCCCTCCAACCCTCCTTTCCCTCCTTCCCCACCTCTGTTCTGAACTTTCACATATCTAGGTTCAGTGCAACTTACAGTTTTCTTTAATAAGGACTGAAGGCTGTGTTGTGAATCAAGAGAAATATATTTAAAGTTCTGTTCTTCTCACAATTGTGCATGTTAAGTGTTCACCATTGTATGGAAATTGATTTCCCTTTTTATTCATAGTTGGGCTTGAATGGCAAATTTTTTAAATTAGCGACTTCAGTCATGTGCCACTTAGCTAAGATCATCGGCATTTATTGTATTTGCCTGAAGCTGTGCTGATGCATATTTTAACTGTTAATTTGTTTTGGAAATCTGAGATGAGAGTTCAGTTTCATTTTATTACACATCTGCGGCTTTGCTTATAAAGCCTGGAGTGTCTGCAGTAAGCATGTGGGGAAGACTTCAGATAACAGGTTTTAAAAAACACTAATCTCTACATATATCTTGCATCTCAGAGCATCAAGTAGGAATATTCATCTTCATATGTGCTACAAAGTTGTAAATGTAACAGGCAGCTATTAAAAGAAGGGAAAGATATGGGAAATAGTTGAGGCATTGGTTAATTTAAGGTCTTACCATAGACCAATGAGGTTCAAAGGTGGGATTATATACCTGGTAGCTACCTCTCTCAGAACAACCTGCTGGTTTTTGAGGTTTGTAAAGCAGGTGCTCAGCAGACTGTATGTTGAACAAATGGCTCCAGATTACTCAAGTGAACCAAGACAGATGCAGTGAGGAAAGCGACCACTTTTCCTGACCCAAAATATGGCAAGGAGCTAAACTCTGATTGTTAGAGACACATCGTGAGTTCCGGTAACACAGTTGTGTGATTTAAGCTGTAGAATACTGCTTGTATTACTTTTAAAGTTATGAACACTTCATGAAGAGTTGCATAGGTTTCTTACAAATTGCTACCCAGTCAGTAACACACTTGTAACTTGGATTTTCTAATGTGTGTTCGTTGTTTCCAGAAGAAATCCATTTGATTATAACCAAGTTCTTACTTTTTTTAAAAAAAGAAGAAGGAATGCCTGCATTGCATCATAGAGGATATAGGTCTTTAAGTTTTATGGAGAACTTGCTGTGTTAATAAGCAGAATTGGTATGGCAGCACTTATCAAGAGGAAATGTCACTTCTGTTGTGCACTTGTCACATAAGTAGCACTTAAAACAAGCTGGCATTTAGCCAAATTAAGAAACGATGCAAGAGTTTAATTCAGTAGGAAATCCTTATCAGTATGATGCCAAGCCCCCTAAAATGCTGTGCTATTCAATCTGCTTTTAAAGACTATTAGCAGTATTTACTGGGAGCGGAGTCCCACTTATTTCAGTAGTGCTTCCTTCCAAATAAGAATGCTTAATCTTGCTACACTACATTGCAGTTCTCTGCCTGCTTGTTCAAGTAAGGCCTGTTACCTTCAGTGAAACGGCTGTAAACTTGCAATCTTGTCATACTTGTTCACGGTAGGACTCCTTGAGTATACTGCACTTATAGTTCACAACTATGTACCGTATTTTTCGCCATATAGGACACACTTTTTCCCCTCCAAAAATGAAGGGGAAATGTGTGTGCGTCCTATGGGGCGAATGCAGGCTTTCACTGAAGCCTGGAGAGCGAGAGGGGTTGGTGCGCACCAACCCCTCTCGCTCTCCAGGCTTCAGCAAGCTATCCGCAAGCCTTGGGAGCCCGCGGGAGTTCCCGCTGGGCTCCCACGGCTTGCGCAGAGCTGCCTCTATCCCGGGCTTCGAGTAGCTCTCCGCAAGCCGTGGGAGGGCTCCCACGGCTTGCGGAGAGCAGCCTGTTCTGGGGGCTGGGGAAGCTCGGCCCAGCCCCGCGCCTGGGTGGGGAATAATTTTTTTTCTTTATTCCCCCCCCCCCCAAAACCTAGCTGCACCCTATGGGCCGGTGCGCCCTATGGGGCGAAAAATACGGTATTTTATTTATGTGCTAATATCTACTGCTATTTGGGTCTTACAGCTTGTATATGAATCCTTCCAGAATTCAACTTTATTGTGCCAGTATAGGATTATTTCCAACTCACTTCTTTCTAAAGAAAAGTGAAATGCTATGGCTATAAAGCTAACAAGTCTGAGTCCCGCAGCAGCATAAAGGGAAACACATACCAGATTATCTGGTGAGAATCCTGCAGGATTTGTCAGGCTCTCATTTTTTGGGGTCTTCAGTCCCCGTAGGTACTTCCTCCTTTCCTCTCAGATGGCTCTTCATCCTGAATACCGTTCTGACTTGGAGGCTCTTCAAGCTGAGAATGCAGAATCTGTGCTGATCCTGGACAAATGTACCAACCTCTCAGAGGGAATCCCTTTTACTCGTAAGCGCTGCCACAAGAATCAGGTCTTTGATTATCCCCAGGTGCTTCAGGTAAGTCTGCCCTCTATCGCTTTTGTATTTGATTACAGGAAATTATGGATTGTGACATATGCAATTCTATGCAATTTTTATTCTGAAGAATAAGATGTATTATACGGTCTGATTACACTTTGGATATTGTTTGTTGCTGTCAGTTCTAAGGTGTTCTGCTGTGTGATGCTATGTTCTACTTTTTTAGTTTAAAGGAGGGAGAGGATGATATACAGCTAAGTCATACTCAAGAGTAGACCCATTGAAAGCAATGGAATTATGGGTGATATTAAACTAAGTTCGAATATGTAAAGTCTATTGCTTTCTTGAATATGAGTTGGTTGGATATCCCCTTTAAGTTCATTGCTTTCAGTGGATCTGCTCTTTCTTTTCTTTTCTTAATTTTTTTTGGACTTACTCCAGTGTCCAAATTCATTCTTGTACCGAGCATCCCTATAGGATTTCTTGTCCTCATACTTATTCTTGAGAGAGAGAGAAATTGTAGGTGGATGTGGCTTACAAATATAAATGGCCAAGGACGTATTTGAAGAACATATTGCCGTAGTTAAATAACTGTACTTCCCTGAAGTCATGACAAATGAAGTTGTTAAACTAGATTTCATGCCTGTACTGCTGCACCCAGGAAGTGGCAGTTCTGTTATGTCTACAGCTCCAAAGTCATATTTCGTCAGGCAAGGAAGATAACATCTGGCCTGCACGTCTCTTTAATGGCTGCAACATATACAGCATAAAGGTGCTTTGGTGTAGAAATATGGCAAGGAAGGTTTTGCTCCTAACTATAGCAAACTATCTCATTCTGTATGCAAGTTAAGAGATTAAAAAATGCACCGTTATGCAGATGTTTAGTTAGTTGCAAAAGAAAGATGCTTACAGTTCTCTGTTGAGGACTGGAAGGAAGGGCTTCCCTGAATTCAGATGTTCTGTCTGAAGATCAAACCATTTCACTTCCCCTTCTTTAAAGGCAGACAGAATCATCCTAGAATTAAAACTTTGAGGAGAGCTGTCCTGCAGAGATAGTTAAAATAGCTTTCCCTCACAGAACCCTGCATCTCCATTTGGAATGTCTGGCTGATAATGGTGATAATGTGAGGATATGTATTTATAGTAGGTTTTGTCTAGACAGGAAAAAAAAGGCTAGTTGGGTAAGAGGAGCGTATTCATCCACATCATAGTATTTCTTTTCCCTCTTAAACCCAATTTTATTCCCTTACTCCTAGCAAAACTACAGGGGTTTCTTAACAAGTGATATTTGACTTTTTTGTTCCTTTATATGGTATATTATATGGTAATATAATAGTATATTAATAGTAACTTATTAATATATGATAAAATAATCTGGCATTATGATTCTGGAGACCATGCATAACAACATGAGAAGAGCCTGCTGGATCAGGCCAGTGGCCCATCTAGTCCAGCATCCTGTTCTCGCAGTGGCCAATTAGACGCTTGTGGGAAATCCATAGGCAGAACCTGAGCACAAGAGCACTCTCTCCACCCACAGTTTCCAACAACTGCTTCAGAAGCATCACTGCCTCTGACCAAGGAAACAGAGCATAGCCATCATAGCTAGCAGCCATTGAGAACCTTATCCTCCAATGAATATATTGTGTGGGGGCACATTTTCCACACAAAACAGCACTGTTTTCAGACACGTACTTAACGGTGTAAAAACATTTGGATTGGGGGGAGGGTCATCAACCGTAATACTGTGAAGTAGATACTTGAAGTGGTTTTATATCTTACGGGTTTTTAAATGCATGATTTTATAAGCTGCTTTATGAAAAGTATTCTTGAGAATTGGATTATAAATCTCTCAGTCAAATTAAACAAAGTATACTGTGAATGCCAGTACACTTCACAAACCATATTAACCTTCTGGGCAAAATTCAGTTCCTATCACAGGTCCCGGGTATAAATTTGACTGCTACAGAATACACACAATTACAGCGTTTTTATTTAAAAATAATTTTATTTCACACACACCCATAAAGATTACATTTTTAAAAAAGAAAGATCTATCACTTTTTATCTTATTGGCTTGCTTATAGCACTGGGATCCTTGTGGTGTAGTTATGTTTCCTAAGAATTCTGCTGAAACTAGAAAATGTGTTTCACATGTTATCAGCAGTTGAAACCCAGAGCAAACTTTGGAATGGTGGTCTAGAATTTGCAGCACTCAAGGTTTTTGGTGCTGAGCCTGCTTCCTGCTCTCTTATAGTACCTGTGTTTTGCACCAACAGGAGCAGAGAAAGCCCAAATTTCCTTTCTTTCTTAAAATTGCATGAGTGGACTCCTGCTCACAGTACATTGGAACCCGCTTCTTACTATCATTTGTTTTTTGTGAGTTTCAAATCCAGCCTACAAGGCAGCAAAGAATTAATGTATTCGTTATATGGTATGGTAATAATGGGTATGACATGACAAATATTTAACAGGGGAGATAGCAGAATTAAAAATGGATTTTCCTCCCCCTCTCCCATGCCACATGAGCAGAAAAGCCAGTGTGATGTCTTCAGATGATGCTGGACTGCATTCCCCATCATCCCTGGCTATGCTGGTGAGAGCTGTAATCCAATAACATCTGGAAGATGCCATGTTAGCTACCCCTTCAAGGGGTAAGGAAGCATCTTATTTCTTATGTCTATTTTTGTTTCCATTTGCTACCAGGAAGCTACATTCTGTGTGGTTCTGCGGGGAGCCCGCTTGGGACAAGCTGTGCTGAGCGATGTACTTCAGGCTGGCTGCATTCCTGTTGTCATAGCTGATTCCTATATTCTGCCTTTCTCCGAAGTTCTGGACTGGAAGAGGTATTTTCACTATAGTCATGTGTGCTCCATTGCTGCAACTTGTTTGGATCTGGAATGGGTTTACAAAATCAACGCTGAACACTCAGTTGGTAGAGCATGAGACTCTTAATCTCAGATCCCTGCATTGCATGGAATTGGACCAGATGATCTTCGTGGTCTCTTCCAACTCTACAGTTCTAAAACATTGAAATAAATATACTTATAGACTGAACCCCATTAATGTTTATCCAGGGCATCCATATCGTATTACATTTATATGGTGTGTGTTGAAGGGAGGGGTAGTTCCTTTAGATTTATTTTCAAATACTCCTCCATGTGTTTATCTGTTTGACTCTGTGTGAGGGGAATCCAGTTTTGGCTAATTAACTACCTACAATTCTCACTGTTTCCCTTTTCACTCTTCCGCATTTAGAGCTTCTGTGGTGATACCGGAAGAAAAGATATCTGAGATGTACAACATTCTGCAAAGCATACCTCAACGACAGATTGAGGAGATGCAGAGTCAGGTAGAGTAAATTTGAGTATAGGCCATGAATATTTTCCTGGGAGCCAAACCTGCCTGGCTGTTGTGGAGGTTGAGGCAAATGTAATAATGATTTGCATGTTCCCATATTTTACCATTTAATTAAAGGTGCTGAATATTGCATGTTGCTGAATTGTGCAAAGTACATACAGTGAAGTTACTCAGATGTAATTTTATGTATTGTTCTGGATCAACACTGCATATCTGTTAAAATTAAATTACCACCCATATCTTGCCACCTATGTGGCTGATTTGACCTGCTGAATGATTCGCTCCCAAGTAACTTTAGGATGAGGAGGATTTCAAAGTTCTTTGACAAACTGGTTTGGATTTGAAGCTTTGTTCATTACATTTTATTTACCTCTAGGGCTCTAAATGATAACTTGAACTCATTGGGGCCTCCAAATGTGTTGCTTAACACACAAAATGGAAGAAAATGGCACCCTCTTGTGACTAACACATTGAACTAAATTAATGTATGAGTAACTTGGTGTTAGCATACCATATTTGCAAAATCTAGCAAAGGTATTGTCAGGGAACTGACATCGGAGCTAGAGGCGGAGGGAAGGCTCTCAAATGATGCTGGAGAAGGGCCCAGCAGGGAGAGAGGCAGCTCCGTAGATGGGGAAGCAAATCAGCGCAACACCAGGGATAAAGGGGGGCTGATGGGGGAATCGGCGAGAGGGCTCCAGGACTCTTCACTGGACACCAGCGGGGAGAGCACGGGTCCTCCGCTACCCACGCCCTCCCTGCGCAGAAGACTTCCGCGCAGAGAGAGTAGGAGGAGACTGGGTGTCAAACAACTTTTATGTTGGAAGAGATTTAAGAAACGCCCACTGACGGATTCTGCTAGCGACTGAGGCAGCCACGAAGTGAAGGGCTGCCCAGACTGAAAGGTTTAGCAGGGCAACAAAGCCAGGAGAGGCGGCAACTTACGCACGAGCAACCCATACTCATTACAGGTGTGTGTGTGTGTGTGTGTGTGTGTGTGTGTATATATATATATATATATATATATATATATATATAGTTTGCATTCCACCCTTCATCTGTAGCTCTCAGGGTGATTCACAAGATAAAAATACATAACGAACAAAGAACAACTCCTCCCCATCCCACAAACACATTTAAAAGGACCACCTGAATGAAGTTAGTGGGTTAGTAGTGGTCTGTGGACTGCAATTGGGAATTCCTGTGCTACAACATTTCATATTAAATACAACACAACATTTCTCTGCAACAGAAACACATTTTATTAAACTGTGACCTGCATATACACTGTGATTCCATGCAAGTACAAATTAAATTATCCTGAGACCTCTAGCTTTGAGATTTTGTTTTCAAAAAATGTTTTTCCTTAAGGACATGAACATCTGGGCAATGCCTGGTGAAATTTCATCATTCCCATTTTCATCATTCCCAGAGATCAAGGAGTGGGGTACTTTTTATGCTTCTTTTCCCTAGTCTGACTAGAGGAAGCAGAACAAATTATGGAAAATAAGCAAATATATGCAGATTGCCTACTTTGTATAACATTGATAAGTTGCATGATTTATATAGATCATGGAAAGTTGCTTTCTTTAGGGCAGAATTTTAGTTTTGCTCCATTAATTTTCTTGTGTGCAGATTATAGGCAAATCTATTCATAAACCTCCAGTTTGCTTTCCCCCCAATATAATTACTCAAATAGGTCCATCACATACCTAGTATAACACAAACCATATATACATTTAAGAAGGTAGTAGACATCTTATCAGTGCTGTACATTACAGAATGGAAGCAGCAATGAGTTAGTGATTTTCCAATTGTATAGTCCAGATTATTGACTAAATGAGACACACAACACTCTTAAGTATATTATAGGTATTTGCACACATGTTCATGTAACAAGCTACTTCAGTTTTGATTAAAATAGATAATCTACACTGAACTTTAGAAGTAAGATGAGGAAACCTTGCTCTAGGACAGAGTTGTCTAGATTATGAACGAAAGGCTATCAGTATAAACTATTACTGAGAATTGACACTTCAAAAAATTTACTTTAAAAAGGGGGCACCTAATACCAGTCTGAAAATATGCATGTTCTGTTTTCTGAGTACACATCAGTTAAATTCCCAACACTTTCTTCACAATTATGAAGACTGGACATGGCTTTTATTTTTTTTATTTTTTAATAAGGAGTCAATCTCTTGATCCACTCTGCTGTGAGCCTCTGATAAAAAGTGTGCCTGGGGAATGTAATCAGGAGCACAGGGTAGTATTGAGATACATTAAATTAAGCATATCAGAAAACTTTCATAATTAATATGAAAAGCATATTTGTGAAATACTAGAAATCTTCCTATCCAAGTCACTTGATATGAGGCAGTCCTGGAAACTCCAATATGCACTTGGATTATGTATGACGTAATTGGATTACTTGGGGCTTTTTTGGGGGGGGGGGGGGTTTCTACAGAGAGTTTTCTTGTGCTCAGCCACTTTACCAATATGACAAATGGCCAGAAGAGGTCTCTGTTCCCTTGTTTCATACTGATTTTCTTAGCTTCTCACTAGGCATTCTATGTGGGCATAGAGACTCAAGTAGCCAGTTCGGTTAGGCTGGAAAACACTGCCTTTTGATTTGCTACTGGGGGTCATGAAGAATGTGGCTTTGCTGTAAGAAAGTTCATAGATGTGACCTGATAACGCTAGCTATTCAGATTAGCATTATTGACTCTGTAAATGTGTGAGTGCTTGTTTCAGCAAACTACAGTAGTAATACAAAGAGCTGCAAATACATCTCTGTACATTTGTAACTGTGTTTATAGGTACCGTAACCCTTCTTTCCTTTTCGTCTACGTAGGATGCAACATCTGGCAAAGATGTAGGGATGAAATTAGAGCCACATCTGTCAGTGTTCTGGAATCGCAGAATTGTAGAGTTGGAAGAGCTCCAATAGCTCCTCTCATCAACCCCCTCCCCCAACTCCAACTTAGACTGCCCCAGACTTTAGAACCATTGACATAGATCTGTCTGGCTGTCTTGTGGATCCTCCAAGCAATGAGGCACCACACCTCCCATATGTAATTTAGTTTCAAACTGCTTTTTTGTTAGGAGGTTTAGGCTAAATCTACTTCATTTAAAAATAATTCCTTTTTGACCTCAAAGGGTAAACTCACTACAAGCGATTGGTTCTGACCTGTATTAATGGAGGAGCAGAATGAATGGGAGGGGGGAGCACAGAGAGTTGGAATAGCATAGAGCGAGGGAGATAGATGGGATGACACAGAGCTGTGCAGTCCTGCCGTGAGGCAGACACCACTGGTTTTGGCTCTGGCCCTGCCCATTGCTGGCATGCAGACTCCGACAGATTACCTCCCAGGGAATGCAGCCCTGCTTTAGAAGTATATAGAGAAGTTACGTGGGTTCTGTAGTGTTAATTTCTGTGGAGTGTCTGGACTGCTAATAACTTCAGCTTACACATTTAAGTGAAGGTATGAATAAAATAAAACCCTGAATGATTAATGCCACCTTAGCTTAATTGCTCTGTCAAAATGAAGCCCCTGTTGTGGTGGTAAAAAAGTTTTCACTATATTTTTTGTAGATTGCCAGTACCTAGAGCTTATAATTTTACTCTGATTTGAGTGTAACTTAATGAAAACTTCCTTTAAAAACATTAAGTGCAGTGGGTGGGGAGAAACATTGCAACATCACAAAACAGTTGATTCCTTAATTGTAAGGGAATATGTATGGAATGTGAGAGTACAGGTTTTTTTATATGTCTTCAAGATCAGTTCTGACCCCAAATGCATTTCAAATACAAATTTGAAGGAGGTAGTATTAGAGTTGTAGTCTGTTGATCAGAATGTAAGGTTTCTTTTTTCTAGCCCTAAGATTAACATTTGTGTACAGCATTTTTAAAGGCAGTAGAATATATTTCTCAGCATACCTTTCAATGGCTTTTCTTGAACTCTGCTGTTAGTTCTGCATATCATGCACTGAATGCCCACATTTTGCTTGGCAGCCTTATTGATTAGTAGATTTTTATATTGCAGCTCCTATAGCATCTCTCCAGTGACAGACAGCTGGTTGTGTCACATTTGTAGAAAATGCCCATTCAGAAACTGGTCTCTACCATAGATACTGACTAGCAAAATAGTCCAGGGATGCACATTCTTAGTTTGTGTGAAGAAGCCCACCACCTGCTTAGCAGCTGTTCACTTTTTCTCTTTCCCCCCTTTCTTTTTTTGCCATGGAGCTATTTCACAATAAAGTGATGGGTTAAAGATGGCCCTTGACACAAAGGTTAAAAACATACTTGTTTTCTCTCTAATGTGAAGGGAGTGGGGTGGGGCGGATGTGAGAAGAGAGTGCTGGGACTTGCCAGCAGGTTCTTTTTTTTCTGTAGTTTTTCAATCTCTGCCCTTCCATTTAATGTTTTCCTTCTTAAAAGAGACATACTTCTGTGATACTCTGCAAGCACCCATGATAAACAAAAAGAAAAAGAAAAAAGGGGAAACAGAGCTTCAAGGTCTTGCTGATTTAAAACTGCTAAGGGAATTCCAAGTTTGAGGGTGTTTGAAAGCTACTGCATCAGCTTGTGGCAGGTAGGAGCCAATATCATAGATGCACAATGGTCTGTGTTGGCCAGGGCCGTTCCCTTACCATCATGCTGTCCCATTTTGTGATTTGGTCTTCTGTAATTTGGTTTGTATCCCCCCTACTTCACTTCTTCTAAGATTATTATATAGTGCTTTTAAAAGCCAGGTGTAGCTTGGGGAGTGATATATAAAAATACATTTGCTTACGCAGCACAGTTGTTCCATTGTGACAGTCATTTGTGCGCAGGGCCGTGATACAATTGCTGCACAAGGATGTGAGAGAAGACGCCCACATGCTGTAACCTACATGTACACCTGACACAGCTGTCTGGGAGTGGGATGTGAGATAGTTGCAGCTTCTCGCCCTATAACAATGGGCACTGTGAGGCTGGCTTCTAGAGAAAGTCCTTCACAATATCAAGCAACTTTTAGATGTGAAGAAGGGTCCGCATAGCTCTAGACCTTCTCCCTTGCAAACGTGATGGTGGTGGGGTGAGTGACCAAAGCCCTTTACAGTACGGATCTTTTGTAAGAGCAAGACAAGGCTATCTCCATTTTCCTAGTTCTCATGCCTGTTTGGGACTGTGAGTCTTTGGACTACTATCCCAATGGCTCTGAGCACTACAGCCAGAACAGGCAAAAAAATAATGTTGCTTTCAACTGTGTGGCAAAAGCTATAAGAGAATCTTGTACTACATACAGTAGCTGCACCAGGAGCAAATTCCCTCATTAAGAGTCTTAAAATGATTTTTGTTAGAATGACGTTTCTGTTAAACAAACTCTTACCTGCCTACCACCTTCTGTACTATCTGATGTGAGTTTGAAGGTCATCACTACTCAGATGTTGGTTCTAAATGATGCTACATTGTGTGGCATCCTCGCCTGGCCTAGCGTTGAATTGAGAAAAGATTCGAGATTCTTCATTTGCAGACTCTAGCTTTTGAGTCTCTGCTAAATTTCATCATGGTTGTTGGGTTTGAAATCGATGCAATACTTTTAAACCCTTCCTTGACCAATTTCATTTATCTTCAAGTTTTAATAACAAATATTTCTAAGGAGATATTTAGCTTTTTGTGCTTCAGCTGCACATGGGGAAGCTGGAGGCAAAACAATAATGTGGAATTCCAGGGAGATGATTAGATGCTTGCTCTCCATTGTATGTTCTGTTACAGTGTGGAATACATAGTGGAGTCAGGGTTTATCATGGATCATGTAGGCAACGCCGGATCCTCTCAACTTCCACATATTATTTTTAGGATGTAATATCAATCATTAAACTTGGTTGCTTTTGCAGGAGCCCATTTGTGGACTTATAATTATGATGTGTTACCCATCTGTAAACTTTTTCTTTCTGCTCTTGAGATTTTAATTTCCTAAACTCTGTCAAATAGCTTATCTCTCTCCATCTTTTATGAGGAGTTGTTCTTCTGCATTTTCTATTTCTCAGATCAAAGATTACTGACATTGTGAAAGTCATCATTGGATGGTTTCTTGGTGGCCAGCTTTATCCCTATTTTTGCTGCTTACCTGTCAAAGTATATTATTTGCTCTAAAACTGAAATTGATTTTCTGATTCCTGGGCACCCAATTGTTGATTGAAAGCATTGTTTTTAGCATTCTAGGTTGTTGTGATTAAAATTGTTCTGGAACTGCTATGATTTAGTCCTTAACAAATACCCTTTAGACAAGAAATGGCATACTTTGCAGCATAGAAAGGCCTGAAACCCCCCCCCCCTTTTTGGGAGGGGTGAGTCTCTACTGCTGAGGTGGAAATGTATTCCATACTCTTTGAATTAAATCATCTCTTAAGATGAGTGTGCAATATGTGTCCATGTGTTACTTTAGCCCCCAGGAAAAGTACTTGGATATTGTGGAGACAAAATTTATTTAATATAAACTTGCTTTGCCAGGAAAACATATAATATATAAACCAGAGTTGAGGAGCTGTGGTATTTTATGGTTAAGGATTGTGTGGCTTAGGCTTACTTGTCCCCTTTTCTCTCTGCTGACTTGCTTGCAATGAGACCTTGGGCAAGTCCAGCAATCTAGACTTTTTATAATCAAGTTGGCTAAACAGTTTGCCGTACAAGGCCCCAAGCCCACCTGAATTTCTGACACATCTTTGACTGCTAATCCTGCAAACTGATTTGTGTTCATGCTTAATCCCATGCAGTTATGCCTTGAAAGAATGGAAATATGGTGTCCATGTGTGCTTGGAGTATGTGAATGTCCCCATTACCCCCCACCCCAGCCCCTCCTTTTAGTTTTACAGAAACCAGAGGTTTCTTCTGGCTTTATCTAACCCCAGCAGACTTGCCACTTGGAAGAGACATGAGCCAATTGAACTTATGAAACTGATAGCAAGCTGGCTGAACACATGGATTTCTGAGACCACCCCATGTCTGCTAAGCAGCTCTGTTGCCAGCCTGATTTCTAAAAAAAAGCAACCTAGTAAGCATTCTTCTCAAACCCTCCCTCCCTCGTATTAGATTCACATGGAGCCGGAAAACTGGATGCTCCTGTGAGTGGCAAATCCAAAGAAAGCTCTGCATTTGTCATAGGTTCCTGTCGCTTCCTGTAGATCTCTGTCTTTGATCTGCTTGTAAGTCACAAAAGTCACAGTGTCACCAAAGTGCAGAGAAACTGGAAAAAGGTATTGAAGTTGGTAGAAAAGAACTGTGCATGCCTGCATACAGGAACAACTACAGTGGTACCTCGGGTTAAGTACTTAATTTGTTCCGGAGGTCCGTTCTTAACCTGAAACTGTTCTTAACCTGAAGCACCACTTTAGCTAATGGGGCCTCCTGCTGCCGCCGCGCTGCTGGAGCATGATTTCTGTTCTCATCCTGAAGCAAAGTTCTTAACCCGAGGTACTATTTCTGGGTTAGCGGAGTATGTAACCTGAAGCGTATGTAACCTGAAGCGTATGTAACCCGAGGTACCACTGTACTTCATTTTTATTGTCTCGATGGCTCCTGTTCTCTGAGTGGACAGGGTCATGTGTAGATCCTTGCGGGGGGAGGAGTCATCCCATGCTTTCCAGACTGGCCCTGGCTTCCCAGTTGTGCAAACAGGGTCTTTTAGTGCTGAAGAAATTCAGTAATTCAACATGTGGAGTGCTTCTAATTTTATTTCCTTTTCAACTTAATTTCCTTGCTTTGGATTTTCAATGCTTAGCTTAGTGGATTACCTTTTTTTCAGTGGAGCTTCCCTTTCGGATTTTTTTCTTCATTTCCTTGTTTTCCTCTTCCCCCTGCCTTCCGGGAGGCTTTTTGCCTTTCCCCTTTTGGGGCTGAGGTATCCAAGGCACAAGGAAGTACAGAAGAACCCCTTCACCACTCTGGCAGAGGCAGGGTAGCTGTTCAGCCAGGCTCCGCTTCAGGAATGGCTTCCTGCCCATCAGCTGGGTAGTGTGGTAGCAACCAGATTTCCCGCATGCCATTTTGAACTGACAGAGCCTCAGCTCTTAAAGTGCCATGGCATTTTAAGAATACACTCGTACCTTGGATCCCGAATGCCTTGCAAGTTGAACGTTTTGGCTCCCGAACACCGCAAACCTGGAAGTGAGTGTTCCAGTTTGCAAACATTCTTTGGAACCTGAACGTCCGACGCGGCTTCTGATTGGCTTCAGGAGCTTGATGATGCAGCCAGTTCTGCATCCTTGGGTGTAAACTTAATCTGGGAATAGCCTGAGGGCAGGTGGAGGACCATAGTCTCACTTTTTAAACATTTAAAACTGTCTAAACTCTGGGCTGGTGAAGAAACACTTAACTCCAGACTTGAAGAGTTGGTGTTTGTTCTTGTTGATAACATAAGGTATGAGAGAGAGATTTATATTATAATGTAGTTATATTTCAGAAGGTTGGTTTTACTGTATTGAGGGGAGGAAAAGGATTGGGTTAATGGGTGCCTTCTAAAAATAATTCAATGGAGCTGATCTTCATACAATTTCTGTTCATAGTAATGGAGCTTGTATGAGAGATACTGTTGGTAGATTTTGCCCGAGCCCTTTTGTCCTTCTGTGAGCCTGTTAAAAGAGATTTATTATAAAACAAGCAAAGATACCCTCTGCTTAATTGGGTAGCAAGCCTGAAGTTTTCTGTACTGCCCGTCTCCCTTTTATGCCAAAGAGGAGGGATTAGTGCTGCTTTGACCTCTTTATTCAGAAGAAGCATCGCAGTGGCAGCGTGTTTTGCTTTTGTTCCAAATGTCTCAACTCTGACCTCCAAGTGGGCTTCAGTCTCCAGGTCAAATGAGATATTTGCAGGAGTAAATAATTTATTTGTTTTTAATGCCACTTTAAAACAGCATGAGTGACTGGTTTCTGTGACCCTTCCCCTTTTTCGTTTAATGTGCTGCTTTTGGCTCTTCTTTAAAGGGGACTCGGTGGAGTAATTTTGACTCTTATCAGTTCGCTGACAGCTATATGAGCTATTACTGGCTCCAGGCAATATATGCAGGCGTGTGAAACCTCTTCTTTTTTAACCCGGGAAAAAGTTCTGCACCAAATGGATTGTGAAGAATATGGAGATGGGAACTGGAGAGAAATCTGCCCAGGACAGCCTCGTACTAGACTGCTTATATAGTGTACAACAAATTATTTATTTACCTCCAATCAAAGCGTAGTCTGTGTTTGGTTGTGTATGAAAAAATGAGAATGCACAGATTTTAAATAATTATTAAAGGAGAACTTATGGGCAACTGCTAATATTTGAAAGGCATTTAATTAGTATATTTGACTTTCAGCCATCTGTCTTCCCCTTGAGGGAAAACAGCCTCTTTCTCAGGCTCTTTAGAATCATTATCACATTGAAAAGAACTTTTATCCATCTGCCATTTGTACTATTTTAGATTGTGTGACTGGAGAGCCTAACCCCACTTTAATCCTCCCAGAGTGCCTCTCTAGATTTCTACCTTCATAAATGTCAACCCTGGACACTTTTCCATCTTATCAGATGTATGAAGCAGAAGCTCTCTGTTTCCCTTAAGAGAGATTGTATGTGTGTGTACAACATAACATGTTTAAAAAATAACTCACCGAGTTTGTGTTACATTATATCACCTCAGTTTTTTTTGATCTTGCAAAGAATATGCTTCTGTTATGCTGGACCTTAAGAAGGATCGTGCAGTAAGGTGAAGAAGAATCTTCTATTACGTGCCTGCTTGCCAGAAGCTATAAGAATCCTTAGCATCTAATAATGTTTTGTATATTTATAAATTTGTCCATAAGTGTTTTTCCCCTAGTTACCGCATTTCTCACATAGTGTTCTTGGTTCTTATGTAATGAAGCAATCTTGTGTTAGAATTTTGGGGATGCAATTTTTTTAAACAAAGCATTTACAGTGCTAGATCCTCTACCTGTGAGCATGTCACCAGTAAACCTGCACTAATATGTATATATTCACAGTAAATAGGTGGCATAAGGCACTGGAAGACTAATCAAACTTCATGTGGCTCAAGGAGCGAATGCCGGGCTGAAATAACTCCTTGCCTCCCCTTCTGCTAGGTTTCTCCCTTCTGCAGTTAATTGGAGGCCTTCTTATTTGAAGTCTAGGGGTCCTAGGGTTCAGACCTAAACTGATTTTGGGGCCAGGCATCAGTCCTGGGAATGAGAAACAGTAATAGTGTCTTGTGAGTATGTGAAAAGTATCTGCTCCTGAGTGATCATAGCCACCCCTCATAGTGGGGCTTAGTGCTTGACTTCTGAGCAGACTCTTCATCTTCTGTTTATTAAACACTGGTCACCAGAACAAAATTATCATTATAGCTTTTCTTGGTTACACACTTTATGGAATACTGTGACACTGAGGACCTTGTGAGATACGAGGCATCCCTTGTGTAGTCTAGGATAAAGGGCAGCCCTTTAATAAAACAGATCCCTATTTGAAGCAAAAAGAAATTTAGTCCTAAATTTCCTTCGTATTTAACCTCTGCATTCAAAGGAATTAAAATCTTCTATTCCCTTGTTATGGCAATAATGAGAAATCTCAAATAAGATCGATGTTGTTGTGGCAGCAGGCCCTTTGTATTTATTTACTCATGATGTTGGATACTGATTAAAAGTTTCCAGCCATGTTGTAAGCCTGCCCAGTCTAGAGCCAGGGCAGCTGTCGACCAAGGGAGATGGCTAGGGGACATAGTACCAAATCACAGTAGGAAGCATCAGTAGATAGCTCAGAAAGCTGGGAAAGGTGTAAACAGAGCCTCAATTTATCTGCCGAGTGGGTTCTCTAAACACAGTTTTATTGGACAGTGGCTCCTGCTTTACTAACCTCTAACCTCCGTGGTGCTTGGAGGTGCTACCCACTGACCAGCCTTGTCTTTGAACCTCTCTTGGTTCTTGCCACCTCAAAGGCTTGCTGTTGGATTCCTATGTTTTTCTTGGGACTTCACCTCTCAGCTGGATGCCTGCAGCAGGGAAAACTGATCCACCCTTAGAACACTGACATATTTGAAAGCGATACCCTCGAGACTTGAAACCTATTGCTTTCTGTTTCGGGAGCTGTCCGTCACTTGTCAGAAAATGTAGCTGAATCCTTTTTCACCCTTTTTCAGTTGGCAGTCATATTGCGTTATATATTTATGCATAGCACTGATTTTTGTTCTCCCCATTCCTGGCAAACCCCTCTTGTGTTGGCAGTAACTGAAGCAGATGTGAATATCTGTGGATTTGGGTTTGTGAGGTGATAAGTACAAAGCAGAATGTTGGATCTGTGAAACATTTACACAAAAGGATTGTAAAAATTTCGCTGAAGAATTCCTGTGTCTGTCCTTGCTTATTGACTCATTGCTCTGAAAGATCAATACTACAGACTTTGTATTGCCTGGCTGTTTTCTGTTGCTCTGATATATCTCCTTCAGTGGAATTAGGTATGATTTTGTAGAAGAAATCTCATGGTCTTTCTGCTCTTCCTCCTTCAAAGTACCATTGTTGTCTATAACTATTGTCCCTCCCCTCTGAAATATGGCAGTCCTGAATCGTCTCTGTGTGTGTGTGTGTGTGTGTGTGTGTGTGTGCCAGTTTAAAACTCACCTGTTCACCCAGGAATTATTCATTTCTAGCTTGGTTAATATATGATTAGCGACCATAGTTTGAATCTAGAGGAGTTGCTGTTGTCTGTTCCCTCCTTCCCGGCCCAACACAGTTGCTTTGCTGAATATTGCTGATATATTTTTCAGGTGCTCCAGCCTTGGTTGCTTGGACTGTCTTCATTACTTGAGATAAATTTGATGGCAGGTTATTGTGGAGTCAGTAACCTGTCCTGAGCTCTGTAAGGCCTTATACATTAGTACCCAAACATTGAGCTTGGTCTGGTAGCAAATTGGCAGCCAGTGCAAATCCCGAAAAGAGAGTGGGTGGGTGGGGGAACTACCTCATGCATTTAACAAGCAACCTAGCTACCATGTTCTACACTAGCTACTCTGGAGTAGCCCCACAAATAGCAGAGTGCAGTAATCCAACCTTGAGGTTACCAAGTTGAAATTGGAGGAGGGAGGCTATGTTACGTCAGTGTCCTTGCTTAGATATGCAAATGCCTACATGTGTCTTCACACAGAATTTGCCATCATTAGAACTGAGCAAGAACATAGAACACTGGCAAGTTTGCAAAGTCTGGCACTAGTAGACATTTGTAATGTTTCTCTTTTGCTATTATGCATCTGAATGACTTGCATAAAATGATGCTTTGAATACTACTGAAGCGCAAACTCAGAATAAGGATCAATAAAAGGTAGAGTTAGTAACACAACATATCTTCCCTTTTTAACCTCACCACTGGGACTCGTCTGCGATGTCAGTAGTTTACAGCAACGAAACTGAGAACCTATAGAAGGCAACTCCCAAGTGACCAATATCTGGAGGGTCAGACAAGGATTTTGAACTGTGACCTTGGTGCTCCTTGTGAATCTGAAACTACAAAACAAATGTTGGTACTGGCTAAGATTTCATTCCTTACATACAGGTTTCTGGTCTGATCAATAATGAAATACTCCTAATGTGTGCTCTTACAAAGTGAGACTTCAAATTTCCTAGGTTGGCATCTCAGTTTGCCAAATGCTGGCAATGGTAGTTTTAGCTAGGCTTGGCATTAAAGTACCATAAAGACCATGGGGTCAGTTGGTGGCTCGATGATCTCAGTATTCTTGGATAGAATGGCAATACACACTTCCTTTTCTCCCTGTCCTGTTTTAAATGCTTTAAAAAGCATTTATACAGCAGTCCATCATTGCAGGGCCTGTTTACTCATTACTTCTTTGTGGGGTAAAGGTACCCCTAACCGTTAGGTCCAGTCGCGGACGACCCTAGGGTTGCACGCTCATCTCGCTCTATAGGCCGAGGGAGCCGGCGTTTGTCCGCAGTCAGCTTCTGGGTCATGTGGCCAGTATGACTAAGCTGCTTCTGGTGAACCAGAGCAGCGCACGGAAACACCGTTTACTTTTTTGTGGGGAGGGGATGTCAAATCTCTACTTGGTATGAATCTTGGGGTTCTCATGTTCCTTCCACCTCAATATCCACAACAGGTAAGAGGTTAGCTGGGCTGTACTGTGTTTGTTTTGAACGAAGCATCCCTTGCTCACCCAGTCTGTCGGTGCAAAATTTTGTTTTGTTTTTTATTTAAAAAGTTCAAGTTATTTAAAAAGTATCATGTCAGATAAACACAGTATATCCTGTTCACTTTTTACTCTTTCCTAGAGTTGAGTGTGAGGGTGTTCACTCCAAGACTCATACCACTTAAATAATTTTAACCTACAAACTGGCCTAATACAATTCTTTAAGTTACTTTTTTTTTTTTTTTTGGAGTGTAAAGCGTCTTCCTTCAGTTTCTATTAGCTTGTTATCAAGTTTCAGTGGATCACTGTGGAACTACTTTGAGGTTTTTTTACAGTCAAGCAGTGATAAGTTTTATGAAATAAATAAAATAAAATAAACATGTAATGAAATAGGTTTTATCCAATACTGTGTAAGTGGAGTTCATGGAATAGGACTTCCCCTTCTTCTCCTCCCCTCTGTGAGCCCCCCAAAATCTGCTCTGGAGGGTCCCCAATCCTTGTAAGAGCAATCTGATGAAGTGTGCATTAATGTGGCTTGCCTCCCACATGAAAAATTTGTGAAATCAGCGGGACTTGTATTAATACAACTTAATGCACGTTTGCAGTATTTCATAGGATATCAGGTTTAGATTTGCATCAGGTACAGATGTACTGTTAATGGCAGTGGATATGTTGATAAGTTGAAGCTTGTGAAAATTTATGGCGAGAAGCTAAAACAGAGTCTGGGTGGAGGGAGTTGGCTTTGCAAAGACTAAAAGTTTAATAAAGGACAAAGGCCAGTATAAAATTAGGGATAATTGCAGTACTGTTAGAACAGTCACCTCTGTTTTGCTTACCTGAAGGTAGTAAAAGATGTATTGGTTTCTATAAAGCTTTTCCAAAAGAAAGCCATTAAAGTAACCTCTGCCAACATGAAAATGGTAGCACTTCAGGACCTCATAAACGGTGTGAAGTGTGGCACTCTGGGAACACTTGACTCTTGCAGTGGGGCAACAACTTGCAATGCTATGGCGCCTGACCGTTAGGTTAGGCAATTAACTTTTATTGCTTTCTTCCAAGTCCTTCTCCCTTTCTCTTGGCTGATTTTTCTCTTTTCCGACTAGAACTTTGGTCTAGGTGATTGATGCAAGCCAAAAGTTTTCCCCTGCTGATGTAGCCCCCATGTGATTAATCTGTTTTCATTAATACTGCCTTTTTGTGCATTTGCCAGTATTATTTTTTCATATTAAGTTAAGACGTTTGTCATTGTGCAGTATGATGAAGCATCTCTAATTATGCTAACAGCAAGTTTTGCTCATGCTATGGCAATAAACTGTAGTATATAACATGATGCTGTGCAGGACTTGGGGGGGGGTAGTTTAGCATGTGCATTTGTAAGGAAAATAGCATTTTTGCCTAAATCAACTTTCCCCTGCTAGGGAGTCGAAAACAACTGGGAGGTCACCAACCCCATCAGCCTCCACCATCATAGCCAATGGTCAGGCATGATGGGAGTTGTAGTCCAAAACATGGTGAAGGCTAGTATCTACGGATACTAGAAATCTACAGTGTGTAGATTTCTGCAAATGCTACATTCCTGCTTGATCCTGGCAAAAAGATTATTCTAAATATCTACCATACACTTCAACTTCTCTTATTAGCATATTGTTGTGCTAAAACCAAGTCTGGCCTGAGTTTGTGTTATACTACCTTGTTAGGGAGTGTGGAAAATTACAATATTGCCAATATTTATGAGGTACACGTGGTACAGACGTTTCCTTCCTCAAGTGGAGGCGTGCATGCATGTGGAATAAATTGATCCTGCTCTTCCCAATAAATGCATCTTGGTTCAGCTAAGCACATGAGAAGCTAACGCTAACATTTGTTTGTAAACCAGTGGGTGGGGGACCCTAGCGCACATCGATCAAAATTGGGTTCCACATCTCCTCATTTTGCCTGCTAGGCCATTTCCCCTGAACTCCATCCATCTGCCCCAAACCTGATGTCATGTGTAAACTCATGAAGGCCCACCTACTTTTTTGAAATGTTATTCAAATAATATTTATAAGATTCTAATTGCAACTCCCAGGCCACCCCAATCACATGGGCCTGCTCCTCCTCCCTATAGGCCTTATAGCTGCACAGGTGCATTTAAACATACTTTCTTGAACCCAAAATGTCTTGTGCCAGTGGAGAGGCACTACAGCAATGCAACACAGGGTTCCTGGATTCTGTTGCTTCCACGTCCCCCTTCAGCCCCTTGTGCCTTATCCCATACTATTCCATATGATCCCTGGACCCTAGAAGCAGCTCTTTATGGGGTACATAGCACTGCAGTGGGGAACAGATAGGAACCTGCAAACCCCATTGTGCAAGTGGACTTGTGGTTTGCCTTTTCTGGATCAAACCCAGAGAAAGGAAGAGATAACTTAGAGGGAAAAGATGAATGCATCATTCCTTTACATAACAAATACAAATTGCATTAATAGGCAAATTAGTTTTGCGTCTGCTGCTTATTCCTGTGCATCCCTCAATCCTGAGCTTGTTTGTTAATTTACTTTATAGAAACCACCATTCTTTTGTAAGAACCAAAAATTACACTACAGTAATAAAGGACATCCAAAAACAGCACAACAGCAGCTGTTCTTGAAAGCAGCTAAAAGTACATTTCAGCAAAGTGATTTTGCCTGGTCTGTAAAATACTAAAGAGGTTGAGCTATGATGCAGCTGGCTCATAGACTGTCACAACTTGGATGTCTAATACTGCATATCTACTAGTTCTTCTAGGATGTTGTCACAAACTCTAAAACAAATTAGTGAAGACCAGAATTCTAGTAGGTTCTGGCTCTCCATGATATGAAACGGATTAGAACAGAATGGATCTGTGACCACCTAATAAATTGATTTGAAGGAAATTCCAGGGGGCAGGCAAGGATGAAAAGCAGGACAAATAAATAGTCCAGTGTGGAGCTTTAAGCACACAGCCTCATTGCAGAAATACCTTGGTCTCCACATGCAAAGTATGCATGGATTACCAAATGAGGCAGGTTTAATAGCCAAACAGCTGCAGCTGGTTGACAGGTAGTGATGAAATAGGGCTAAGGTGCAAGAACAACAACAGCAAAAATGCAGAGAAGTTCAACCCAGAAACTCTGTCCTGACACCTTATTCTACAGGGCAGTACCCACAGCTGAATTGTCATGTTTCAGCAAGTGTCAACTCTCTGATGGAGAGGACTTTTTGTATCTAGAATCACTCAATTTAACCTGTCTCTCTGATTTAAAATCAAATCAGTCAGAAAAAGTTGTGCCATGTGATAGTGCCAATTACCTGTGTTTCCTTTTCGTCTAAGTTTTTAAATTACGTGCACAGTGGGGGGGGGGTAATCAAAGCTTTCTTTGATGAAATAGGGAAGGGGCATTTTTTCTTAAGCAGAAGAATTTCCTGTTGTGCTTAGTAATGTTGTGTATTGGACAGTACTGGATGACTGACTAGCCATGCTAATCAGTTTTTTTCCTGGAAAAGCAAACAAGGTGGGAAGGATTCACTGAGCTCTGAAAACATCTGTTTGGAGATTTGCAGCCTCCTTGGAAAGTTTTGGATTTTGCCTCAATGAAACACAACTTAAAAGAAGAAAGATTGCTAGTAGATTAAACCCTTGCATCATTATCTTTTTAAATTAATAATTATTTTGCTATACATGGGCATAGATATTTAGGCTATAAAAATTGTTCCCTTTCCTTTCATGTCTTCCTAATTCCCCATCCTTCGTGGGACAAACATTACATTCTTTTTGATGTTTCTAGTAGAAGTTTGAGGAGGTGAAGGCATCCTGCAGGAATTGAGTTTTTTATAGACACTCTTACATCATATCACAGAAACCTGTTTCCACAGTATAAAATTGGGTGGAGAGGGCATTTGATTGGGCCAAAATGATTAAACTTATAGCTCTTCACTATTATGAAATAATAGTGCAGACCTGGATATTAACAAGAAAAATACTAATATTTCAATCTGGAATATTTCCAAGTTTCATGGAAATACATGGATGATTTTGCATGCTGTTTGCGAACACCCTCATTAAGGTGTGTGAAAACTTCCTGTTATTGAAGCACTTGGCTTGGAACACCCAATAGCTTGGAACACCCAATAGCAGAACTGAAAGGCCTCTGGATGTTTTTGTTGATTGCAAAAGATACAGAATATGGAAAGAATATGGAGTATACAGATAGGAACATAAGAAGAGCCCTGTTGAATCAGGCCAAATGCCTGTGAAAATCAATTGTGCATTTTGAAAGCAGCGCATAAGCTAGTTTATTTAATTATTCTCATCATGCAGGAACTATTAAAAGATCTTACAGTTCTCCTGATGATTTCCTACTTAGAAGCCTAAGCTAAGGACACATATTAGCTAGGATACACATATTAACTGAAGGAAGGAAAACAAAAAAATGGCCATACCATAGACAGATTTATGGGGTAGTTTTCTACCCAAAGCTTGACATCCCCTGTGGTGCAGTTTGCCTGTCATACTAAGCCAAACCATGACTAAGCATGAACAAGCAAGTATGCAGTACGTGGAATAAAAATCACAACCACTTGGCTTCTCCTCAGTCCTGCTTTTATGCTCTTCGGAGCTAAGACATGATTTGGCTACCTGGGCTTATGCTTACACACACACACACACACACACACACACACACGGAACCAAATAAACCCAGACGTTAGCCAAGCACAAACCCTGGCTACATCTTGTGGCTTGTGTGGAGCAGATACATTTTTTTCAGATAACCCACCATGTTAGACTTAGTGTTGTGTCTGAACCAGACCTATAGACCATCTGTCACAAGCCATGTGTGTTGTGTCAGGAGAATATCACTTTAATCTGCTTCCCTGGAGCAATTTTTGCATGAAAAACCACGTGGGACATGTTAGCTAACACATTAATTCTTAAACAGAAACTAAGAATGTAACAGACAGGTTTTTGGGGGGTGGTTGTTGTTGTTGTTTTACCCCAAGTTGAATTTGTGTGTCCTAGGGTGGTGAAATGTTACAAAAATTCAGGTCTGCTTCTCTGGGTCAATCTTTGCTGTGAAATACCATTGGGGGCAATTTCCCCTCCCAGTACATTAACATTGGTTGAGGGTGGGGCAGTGCCCCATTGGTGGGATTTTTTTGCCTCCAGAACTTTTTACTAATGGAAAGAAAACTGTAAATGATATGGGGCTGAAATTTAGGGACGTTGCATACTACTGTGCAACTGACAAACCAGCACTGTGTTGTAGGTCTATTTCTGTATGAATTCTGCAATGAACCCAGGGTGAACGTCAACCCTGTTTTTCATAACTAACTGACAGCTTGGCTATGGGAATCCATGTATTGGTCTCAGAAACTACATCTTCAGAATCTTCTGGTTGGAGCTTGTTCTTTTTATAGGGGACTTGGAACCGACAACTTGTAAAGGATAATGGGCTTGTTCCATTTTGCAGGCACAGAAAAGCACTCTGTATTTAATAGACACTAAGCATTCCCTGTCCTGCTTGAGAGCTTACTGTAATACAGATACCACTTTATCTGTTCAAGGACAATAATTTATTTGTACATAGCAGTGAGAGTCTTCAGCCACACAGTACAACTGCATAATTTCATAAGTTGTGTTTAATTCTGTTATTTCACCATGACTACCGTATTTTTCGTCCCATAGGACGCTCCGTCCCATAGGACACACCTAGTTTTTTTGGAGGGAAATAAAGGAAATTTTTTCCCCCTTTATTCCCCCCCCCCAAAAAAAAACCAGGTTGGGGAAACCGAACCAGGTCGAGGAACAGCGGGATGGTGGCGCTGCGCCTCCTTGCTGTCCCCCGAGCTTGTGGGGCTGGCCGATGTCTGTCCGGCGCGCGACTCCCGCAGGGCTCCCCACGCTGCGGATGTCTGTCCGGCGTGCGGGGTGCTCTGCTTCAGGGTGCCTCTCGTGCCGGGCGGCAGGCTGCTATCCGCAGCGTAGGGAGCCCTGCGGGAACTCCCGCAGGGCTGCCTAGGCTGTGGATGTGTTCCTGAAGCCTGGAGAGCGAGAGGGGTCAGTGCGCACCGACCCCTCTCACTCTCCAAGCTTCAGCGAAAGCCTGCATTCGCCCCATAGGACGCACCCAGGTTTCCCCTTCATTTTTGGAGGGGAAAAAGTGCGTCCTATAGGGCGAATAATACGGTATATTTGTGTTGCTGGTTTTTCTTCACAGTTAGGAAGTCAACCAGATAAGCATCAGTAACTCATGACCAGCTGTGTTATGCCTTTGTCTTTTTATCGTGCTCTGAAATTTTATGCACAGTCAATGCAGTTGAGGGAAAAAACACTGTTTTCCTTGCTGGCTGGCTGTCCTACACAAACACATGCAGATATTCCTCCTGGCTGATACTGGGCCTTGGGGAGGTCTTTAAATTTAAGTGCCTTCTGGACACTTAACTGTGTTGGAGATCTCTGCAGAAACAATTAAGTGGAGAAAATAACTTCTGTAAGGCCAGACCGCTTGAGATATGATTATTGGCAAAGTATGTTTCCTTTGGGGTTGATAGTTTTCAGAATCAATTTGATTCCCAAGTCCTTACAAATTTGTTTTGTTGCAGTTCTGTATGAGAAGCAAGGAATGAATTAATTACATTTTTAAAAAGCTACCCATTGCCTATTCTCAGGGCTTTTTTCAGCCAGAACTCGCTGGAACTCAGTTCCAGCACCTCTTGGGTGGGCGCCATTGCCATTATAAGAGAACCAGGGAGGTGTTCATGGTGAGTTCTGGCACCTCTTTTTCTGGAAAAATATTCTGATAATTGGCAGTGAATTTAAAATGATAACAAGACAATGTGTTCTCTGTGTACATCCTTGCGTTTTGAGTTCTGTAGTTTGGATTTAGCTGCTTGCAGTATATGGCACCAGTAGCCATTGTTTCTAAAGGGCTAGAATAGGAATAGCTTTTTCTACAGTATATTTATTATCAGGAAACAATAAACTGTTTTGAGGTTTTTTGTTTTTGTTTTTGCAGTCAAGCAGTATATACACTATATTTAATAAAAAGCAAATAAATAAGATAAAATAGGGCCAGACCCATTGCCTCTCCTGCTTTTTAGGTGCACTACCATTATATGTTTACTGTCTAAAGAACAAGAAAGGCAAGTCTGATCAACCTTTTTGGCCATGTTTTCCTGCCTATTCCATATCCTCCCTAAGGAAGCTCACCAGTGACTCCAAAATTGCTGTCTATAATTAGGTGCATGGCAAACCTGCCTGTGAAGGTGGCCTCCCTAGAAGATTTTAAAGCCCAGCCAGGCTCATGGCCATATACGGCTTTATAGTTCATAACCAGCACTTTGAATTGTGACAAAAAATGAACCAGTAGCCAGTGCAGCTGTTGTCACAATGAGCTTCTCTTCTCCTTGTAACTGGCTTGGGTCAGCTGTTTGGACGCAGCATCTTGGATCCACTGAAGTTTCCAAACACTTTTCAAAAGCACATTGCAGCATGTAACTAAGGATGAATGGATGAATGTAACTAAGGTGTGCATCATTGTAGCCAGATTGGACGGCTCCAGGAATGGGTGCAGCTGGCACACTAGTGTATATAGTAGGCCTCCCCAGTCTAATGTCCTGTAGATGTTTGGGGCACACGTCCCATCTTTCCTGATCTTCAGCCATGCTGTCTGGGGCTGATGACAGTTGGAGTCAGAAACATCTGGAGGGCTCCAGGTTGGACAGCTGTGGTGATTTAGTGAATCTATGTGTTTATGGCATCACTCTGTGGGATCAGTCTGGGCTGAAACAGCCCAGTGTTAGGAGAAACTTCTGTATAACATGGTGGAGTCACTGAGAACCAGATCTGCTTTAGTCTTCAAAACCCCATCCTAGATTCAGTTTCTTAGCGACAGTTGCATGTGACACATATATGTTTCAACCATATACAGATGTTTGATATTTCTGTCTGACATAAATATGTTGTGAAAATACTATTCATTATTCTTTGCAGGCAAGATGGTTCTGGGAAGCTTACTTTCAGTCAATGAAAGCTATTGCTTTGGCAACCCTCAAGATTATCAATGACAGGATCTACCCATATGCTGCCACATCATATGAAGAATGGAATGATCCCCCAGCAATTGTAAGTAGAGCTATATTTCTATTAAATTTAATATGCTGGGCCTCTTCAAAAACAGACTCCCATTGTGATCTGCTGATATTTTATATTTTGCTGGTAAACACAAATTTCACTTAACTTTGTCCAAAATATAGCCTAAAGGGAAATATTTGTATATTAGCTTGCTACACTATTTCTCTTTTTCTCTTAAAATGGGAGTCTTAAGCTATTGTCATATGTTAGAAGGTCTAGTTTTGGCCATTGCAAACAGTTCTTAAGATAAGTGCACTGCATTTCTGCTTTAAGAAATTTGAACTACTTGTTAGCAGAGGTACTTCCAAGAAAGTGGCCGGGAAAGCTTTTTGTCTGAGAATAGTAAATGTTGGACTCAGGATGGCAAATGAGTGATTGCTGTTTGTTCAGTAGGCATGCTCTGTCTGACAATAGAAACTGATTATTATTGCTGAATTTTGGTGATTGTAGTGCTATTCCATGATTACATTGCAAAATGTAGAAGCTGAAATTGTTACTAATCTCCAATAAAGAAGTTAGGACATCTTACAAGCTTCTACTCCAGAGGGACTCTCCAGAGTAGATTTTAGGGGTGCTACAGCAGGGAGGAAATGAAAGCAGAAGTCTTGTTGTGCAAGTTGAAGTCCTCTTGCACTCCATTGGATACAACCCAGTGTGTAGCAAAACAATACCTGTGGCTCCCCTCATCCTTTTTACTGAGAATTTTAATTTATTGGTTTACTACCCCTATGACACTTGCAGAGTCAAGGGAGTGTTCATATTTGTCAGTTTATTGCATGTTTAGGGAGTTCTCCTGTGCCACCTTTTGAGCACCATTGTACAAAATGTATGGCTCTGTTTTATCATTGCTGTTTCAGTGTTCTCAAAAGGGGTGTCATAAATTGTAGTTTAACCACCACTATTTTAATAATCGCCAGGAGACCTGCTGTATGCAGAGCAATAAATGTACTTTCTCAGCAGACCTCCATTTTCTCTGTGACTGACTGCTAGAGAGCAACTTGGCTGTGAGACAGGAAAAGAGATGCCCTACTAAATGAAATAACAGATAAATACCGGTAGTTCAAAGAATGGCTCATGTGTAAGTTAGAGTGAGAGAGCAGCTAGTGCAGAGAATGGTATGAAGGTTCTACTGCTAAAACTAAGCAGTTCTTCTACTATAAGCCATCTTGGGGAAAGATTGCTTGGGACCAATATGTCAGTTGCTCTGAGCAACTCAGGGAGAGCCGATTACACAAAGATACTGCTATCTAAATGCTTGTTATACAAAAATTCACTTATCCAAACACAAGGAATTAGTACCAAAACCATGCTATACACGCTACAGATTCAGATACCCGAACAGCTGAACCTGTCATATATTCTCCTACCTCATGTCAAATGTAGCGTCCCTAATATGTTGTCTGTTCTAGTCTAAGCAGTTTGCCTAGTTGTGTAAAGTTAAGTTATAGTAGGTTTTGAAAAACTCTCCTGCTTTTCTAAAGGACTGATCTTGAGAGGGTTTTTAAAAAAAACAAACAAAAAACACCCATGAGTTTTATTAGTGTTCAGTGGGTTTAGTTGTCATGATGATGGATATCAATACTGTATTATTATATCGAGCCATCGTGTTAGCAGTGGTCTGAGAAAAGCATTTTATATAAAAACTAAAGCTATGCCTGTTGCCATGAGTACTTTAACTTACCAAACACACTGTTTGGAAAAGATTTTACAGTGCATCAGCTGAATATCTTTCAGAAATGTTTCCAGGTGAAATTTTATGGCATCTATCCTACAAAATGTAGGACAAGGTAACGACAAAGGCCTCTTAAGACCATACACTTTATAGCTATATGCAGCTTGATTGAAGGTTTTGGCACAGAGGTAGCCCAAAAATGTTCACTTAAAGAAAACTGTATTGAACCATTTTAGTTTCAGATCACTTGACACTTCAACATATCAGTTAAAATATTGGAAATGTTCAAGTGTTTCTGTAGCTGGACACTTACCTGCTTATTTGAGGAGAATATATTTCCTTTCACATGAGTAACTTGTCAGCCCTGAGAGACACCTCAACGAACAGCTATTAAAATAGCACAGGGTTTTTCTTTTGGACTGGCCAACAGATCTTTGTAGATCCTAGTCTGTTTGGACTAAGTAACAGGCATAGTCGTTGTGTGAATTATGACTTACCTTTGGAGAAACTTGCCCCTAAAATTAATGGAGTAAATACAGAAACTGTTAAAAATGCACAGACACCATGGTGCTTAGATGTCAAGGCCATGCCAACATTTAAGTAGAAGCTAATTTTGTCGTTGCTAGCAGCTGCTAAGTTTCTGTTAGTGGTAAATGAACAAATGTAGATTTGCTACCTATTACAGGTTGGTTTAACAAAACATGGAAACTCTCAGTCATGGAGAGATCTCAAACCAAATTAAAGGGGCATGAAATCCATACTCTATGGGTGACTTCTTTTTTAAGGCTCCCATTTCTTGTATGTGTAGACTCAGCAATAGCAATGCACAAAATACCATTGCACCTTAGTTCAATTTTTATTTTGTCATGGATAAGGATAGTAGAAAACTTGTTCTAGAATTTTAGGGTGGTTTTTTTTTTTTTTTAACTGAACTTGGTCTTTCTCACCATTTATAGCCTGAAATGTAAATAAACTGTAGTTTTTGCTTGGTTTATACACCTACTGCTGCCACCACCCAAACTTCCACTGATCAGGTGTCGACAGGGAAGAGGAGTGGAGTGGAGGAGGATGCGACTGAATCCACCCCCCTTTCGCCTTTTAAACTAGCTGATCATCAGGATTTTAGTTTTAAAGAGAAGTTCCAAGTTCCTGCTTGGCTGCTGGGTTATTACAAAATGCTGGCTGAAAAGGGGGAAAACAAACAAGCAATTGCTTGGCAAGTTTGAGTGCTAGTTTTAGCCTAGGTAAACTAAAGTGCTTTGCTTACTGAAGAAGTGACTGATGATACTCATTATGAAACTCAAATTCTGGATTAAGAGAAATTATGTTCAAGACATATTATGAAAATTAACACAGCATTAAGGGTTAGATCAAGACTTCCCCAGAACGGAACTTTGCTAACTAGACACAGCCTCAGGTGGAATAAAGGAGGCATTTTTCATTGGTTCCTCCTGCACCTCACTATGTCCCCTCAAAATCTGCTCTGGAAGGTTTGAGGACCCTACAGAATCATGTAAGAGGTTGGAGGGGTTGCAGAGGGAAGGAGAAATAGGTGTCAGTTTTTGCCACTCTCCTTTCCTCCAGTGGGAGCTGCCTCCTGGATCCAAATTCTTTCTGTAAATGGAAGGAGCTCTTCAGGTTTGCCCTTTGACAAGTTGTGGATGGGAAGCATGGGGGGGAATGTTGTCTCTATGCATTCAGTGGAAATACATTCTGCTTGCAGAACGAAATAAAATAAAGGTATTCCTTGTTAGGTAATTCATAATAGAAACTGCATTGAGGTGACAATAGATACTTAAAACAACCCAGCCCCCCCCCCAACCACCCTTCCTTGGAAAAATGATGTAAGTATAATTTTAGTATTAAAAAAGTGTTGGAAAGAACATTTTGATCAATGTATCATTAAATCCTCCTTACTTCTTTCATAATAGTAGTCTGTTATGGTTCAAGCTGAATATGATTTCACAATGTAATAAAATATGGCTGCTGAGAAGAAAATTGTGGGA
This sequence comes from Podarcis pityusensis, assembly GCF_964106645.2. Lineage (NCBI taxonomy): Eukaryota > Metazoa > Chordata > Lepidosauria > Squamata > Lacertidae > Podarcis > Podarcis pityusensis. The sequence continues at coordinate 53,227,636 of NC_138028.1, read as the reverse complement.
GGGAAGGAAAATAGCACTGCTTTTGTTCATGAGAACAGTAAAAAAACATTTATTATCCCCATGTTAGCTATCCAGCAATGGGGGAGTAATATTCACCCTCATAGTGTGCATACCAGCATGTGGGCGAGACTGATGAGTGAGTAACCAGGAACAGGATCTTCAAATTGTGTTGGCTAGCTCAACAAAAATGTCCTATCACCTCAAAAAGGATCCAGAAAAAGTTCAGAAAAGTGGCAACCAAAATGATCACGGGGTTAGGGCAAGGCACTATGAGGAAATACTACAACACTTGGGACTTTTTTAGTTTAGAGGAAAAGGCAACTAAGTGTGGACATGATCGAGGTGTATAAAATCATGCATTGCATGAAGAAAATGAGTGCTAGAACTCAGGGGCATTCAGTGAAGCTGGTCATCAGAAGATTCAGGAGAGACATAAGAAAGTCCTCCTTCACACAGCGCGCAGTTAAACTATGGAATTTGCTCCCACAAGGGGTGATGATGGTCACCAATCTGAACAGCTTTAAAAGAGGATTGGACAAATTCATGGAGGATCAGGCTATCCGTAATGGCTGTTAGCTGTGTTGGAAGCAGCATACCCCTGAATACCAGTTTCTGGGAATCACATGTGGGGAATCACAGTTGTGCTCAGATCCTGCTTGCAGGTTGCGCAGGCTGAATAGGCAGGTGGTCTTCATCTTCCTTCTGCACTCCAGTCTGTGCCAGTGAAGTGGCTCAGGAGAATTATTCTATCTTCTTCTTTTTGTTCTCTTTCTGTCTTGGGGATTTATTTCATTTGATTATTTATTCAATATATTTATAGGTTGCCTTTGAAAATAAGTTTAACATCACAATAGTGTTCTTTGACTTGGGTATTGCATTGTTGGCACATAACTTCTGTTGTATTTTTAATTATTGTAATTGTGTTGGAGATAGAGTACAGATGTTTTCAGAAACAAACACTATAAATGATTATACACTAATCATTGGGAAATCAGTCATTTTCACTTATTACTCTTAAGATTAGCCCCCCCCCCCTATGAAGTTTTTCTTTTTCCATGTGGGGTGAGGTTCAGAGTCCTTCATATCTCAGGAGATGTGAATTCCATCAGGATCTTTTTTGTGGGGGGGGGGATAACTTTCTTCATTCTTTATTGAGTCTTAAAATAGTTTTAATACTGCATGCAGTTAAAGAAGAAGAAAGTTCACTTAGCCAAAGCAAAGGAAATAAATTCTCCAGTAGCAAATGGAAACTTTAAAATGTTTTGGGGTTGTTTTTTTTTGCTAAATGGCAGTCTGACACAAATGAGTCGCTTCTTGTGGAGATGTTGCTTTAAAAAAAAAATCACCAAAAGTTAGGCCAGTTTCCCAGCCTCCCACTCAGGTTCTGGATCCCAGTGCTTTGGCTTCTTTTGCTGTCTGCGGAAAGGAGACCGCTGTCAAACAGCCAGGAATGCCAGACTGAGCAGTGTGAGAGCCCTGTTGCATTGCAGAGTTGACACTTGCAACTGGATATGGCTTGTACATAAAACTGATTCACGATAAATACCCTATCAGTCTTGGGTTAATTACTGTGGCTCCTGTAATGAATATTAGCTGGTTGAGCGTTGGGAAGGCTGGCGGCTGGGGGTGGGGAGTGAGTTAGAATTGTCTGAGCCATGGCTAAGTGTCAGCACTTTGTCAAAGAAAGTGATGGATGATTACACCATCAGTACCAGTTGTGGGGAGTGTGTGAGAGAGAGTGAGAGAGATCAGTTGGTGATCTCCAATACAAGGCCTGGATGCACCTGAAACAAATGTTGACTGATGCGTTTTCTATTGTTGGGAAGAACCATCCTTATGTCACCATCAATTTCATGCCCTGCTTCCATAATAGGGATTTAATTAGGCTTCTGTTGAGTTAATTACCTGCATTGTTTGCCTTTCTCCAACAGAAGTTTGTAAGACTCAAGTAAATCATGGAGGTTTGAATTTGCCCAATTTCCTGCCGAAAGTGAGGTCAAGAGGTCCCAGACTGTAGACACACTTTTCAGGCAGGCAGCAGGGGGTTGGCTCTTAATGGTGCTTCAGCAATGCCTAAATGCCCTTTTGAAATGTTACTCTCAACTAAGGAAACTTGATTATTTTTGAGGTGGGGGCGTTCACTGTTGGATGTCAGAGTAGCAGAACATATTCTAGCTCAGCCATTCTTTGCCAGTGTCTCAATTACACAGTGGGCTCCTTTCAACAAAGTGGCACAGCTGCCTAGATGCTACATTTCTTTATCTAGACTTAGAAATGTGCTGGATGTTAAATGTACTATAAGAATTTCCATCATAGTTCTAGTATCAAAAAGTAAAACGTTGCTTTTATGATATTGTTCATTTTGAAGGCAAACCTACTGGGATCAGTAGTAAAGAGGGTCAGGCAATTTGCCTCATTTGCCATAGCCATGAATCAAAGCTGGAGCTCCAGCTATTGATTAGAGATTACTTAAAGGAAGCTTTTGATTGCTTTGTTTCATTTGTCATTTGTCTGCCCTGCCCATCATTTGTTCCTTTGCTGCATTTGCAGTACAGTGGTACCTTGCCTTAAGAACAGCCCTGGTTACCAACAATTCGGTTTATGAACTCCACAAAACCGGAAGTAGTGTCCTGGTTTGCAAACTTTACCTCAGTCTAAGAACGGAATCTGAACGGTGGAAGGGCACTGGTGGTGGGGGCCTCATTAGGGAAAGTGTGCCTCAGTTTAAGAATGGTTCCGGTTTAAGAACGGACTTCCGGAACGGATTAAGTTCGTAAACCGTGGTACCACTGTATATACATGTAATGATTAGCAGATGAACAGTGAAAGACAAGAGCTAAAGAACAACTTACATATGAGTAGGCACCCCGTCTTGTTTTAAGTGGCAAATAAGCTCCCCAACTTGCCATTGCAGGCATGAAGCTTGAAAGAATGCTACTTTTAATGTTTTGTCCAGACATTGTAAAAAATATTGTAGGAAACACCATACCTTTCCAGACAGAGGGAGCGAGACTAGTTTTTCCAGAAAAAATGCATATCTTTTCTAATCATTTCTTGTTGGTATACCACTGCACCATTTTATACCCATTGTCATTCAAGCACCAGTAACCTCCTGACTGAACTACTCTGACATGCTGTACCCAGAGCTGTCCATTGACCTTGCTATGCCATTAAATGATTCAAAATTGTGCTGTCTGACAGTTTTCTGAGATGGCGCTTATTACTCTGGTTTTATTTAATCTACAGTGACTCCCTAGTCATGGTGCTGGTTACTACTATTTAAAAGTCCTAAATGCAGTGGAGGACGCTGTGATTGCTCCACATTTAAAAAAAACTATATAAAAAAACTTGGTGCCCAGGCAAAACTAGTGTATGGGAGGATCTAGCAAAACTCTATGGCAGAGAAGATCTAAATGACTTTCCTATGAACATTAGTAGATGACTGCATCACAGTAAGCCTTCCGATCCAGCACTGTTCAAACTATTGCCGTGTTCTGTAGTGTTTTGTATTACAGCTCCCATCATCTGCCATCATGGGCCATGCTTACTGGGGCTGAAGGGAGTTGAAATCCAAAACTTCTGGAGGGACAGTAGGTTGGGCAAGGATGGTCTCTTTAGGACACACATCCCTTCCAGCTGCCCCTGACAGTTGGGAGATTCCCTAGAGCATTCTTCAATAAAGTGTGAGTGGTTCTTGTTGGAAGTGAAAATTGAGAATATCCATATGTGCAACAAAATTATTTAGCTGCATATCAGACTCTGTTGATCCTAGCCAATATGTTACAATGTCCTATGCAAGGGTGAAGTTAATGCCCTAGTTTTTCATAGGCCTAGATTTAAAAAAAAAAATCTGCTTTCCCCCGTCTATATTCTTTAATGTTAGTCTTTGATTGTGTCTCTGGGAAAAGAAATGTATACTACAAAATGCATTCAGTTGGGACTCTACATTTTGGCTCTACTGTGCCTTATCTGCATTTCTGCCAGCTAAATTGGCTTCCTTATGATGGTAAAATAAGTCTTTTAAAAGTATTTAGGGAACATTAGGTGGAGTAAATAACTAAAGTTGATCTTTGCCTCTTTTCTTGTTTTTTAAAATGCTTGAAAGGTAGACTGTTTAAAACCATAGAACAAGCCTATTTTTGTTGAAGGTTGCTTTTTTATCCTTCTGTATTGAACCAAGAGTATGTTTTCTTTTTTATTTGTGCCCATTTTGTGTCAGGTTTATTAATTTGCCTCTTTTTACTTCATTCCCCCCCAGAAATTGTGGCACTAGGCTGGTTTTCTGTTTGTTGGCCTAGTCTGAATTCATATAAAGATTAAGCTTCCTTTTGGGAAGAGAGATGTGGGGATGAAGCAAGCCAGGGTAGCCGAATCTTTCTGATTTTCCAGTAATCTGTCTTTTATTCTCCGGTAGCCCTGAACATACTTGATAGTTTTTATTATGACTTGAACAAATGCACAGAACATGTTTATATTTAACCGAGATTGGTGTTTTATCACAAAAAGAGGCTTTGAAAGACCAGTTTCCCCTCTAAAATGCTTAATGTGTTGGTGTGCTGATCTGGTCCTAATGATGGAAATTGCATTCAGTTGATTTATTCCAATTTTATTACTGAAAAGTGACCTTTGTTTAATCCTACTTCTTTCCTTTTTGCAGAAATGGAGCAGCGTAAGCAATCCACTATTTCTTCCGCTGATTCCACCTCAGTCGCAAGGCTTCACTGCTATTGTCCTGACCTATGATCGGGTTGAGAGCCTCTTTAGAGTCATCACTGAAGTCTCAAAGGTGCCCAGCCTTTCAAAGTTGTTAGTAGTTTGGAACAACCAGAACAAAGTTCCACCAGAAGGTAAGTTGTGGGGAACCAAGCTCCTCCTATGAGGTGACCCATTTTTCCTTTACACCCTGGCTTGAAGTCATGTCATGCTGAAAACAGAAGAGCTTCCTTCATAAGCATGGGGATGAGCCAAGCCATGCCTGTGAAGGAACTCACTGGGGCTTGAAGTCACCTCTCAAACGCTGATTGGCAGTGACTTAAAGCCTCTCTTCCAACAGGGATCAATTGCTCTCCAGAGTTCATGAGTGTTGCTGATTCTGGCAGGGCTTGCATCTGGCCTCTAAATTAAAAAGGCACTGGGTGCAAGCTCTGCTAATCGTAGAACAATCAGGAGCACCACTTTTAAGGTTCCTGATTGTTCCTTAACAGCCACATCTTGACCTGCACCACAGTTGATGTCATATACAATGTTGGCTTGGAGGAAATTGCCTCATGAGCCAAATTAGGACCACTGCTGTGCCTAACTAGGTCTGTGGTACCAAGGCTTCACATACCTGCCTTAACAGCTTAAGCACAATATTCTTTGGAGCCTACTTTTGACCGTACTATTGAGGAAGGAGAAGTATTTTTTGTGATTGTCCATCAGTTGTGGAACTCTGTTAAGAACGCTGTGAAAGTTGAAGCCTTTGAAAAATGTTGTGGATACTGTACTTCACTGTTTAATGGCTTTTAGTGCCCAGATTTTAAGTAGATGCGCAGTAATGTGAATTCCTAAATGTAATTTAATTTCAGTATAACCATCTTGAGAAAAAGCAGAATAGAAATTAAAATACAGTGGTTCAAGGCACAAGTATACTTGATTCTATAACTCCACAAATTATTTCTCTTCCCTTGTCTCCTTTTAAACAAGTTATGCAACTTCCATGTTCAGATTTTCAAAATCACAAAGTAGATCACTTACTTGGCAAGTCGTGAAATATTACTATAAAAGGAAAATATGCACTTAAAATAAAATATTGGGTGCTGCTCTGTTCAGCTATTAAGTCGAAAGCAACCACAGACTGTTTGCCAATGGAAGTTTTCCTTCCCTGCCAGACCATACTCATGAAAATACTGACCAATTGTTTAAAAGCTAGGTTTCATCTCATGAATGACTCTGGTGTGCCAGTGCTTATTGCTTTTCCAAGCCCTATTTGTTACCTTCAGTTCTCACTTCATTGTACTCTTGTTCTTCTAAATAGAGCAAATCCTACCAAAATTTAACAGTGAACCTTTTCATGAACTTTAATATCAGTATATTTCAAATGTCCCATGAAATTACTGCTTAGACCCTAGAATGTTGTATGCCATCTCAACCAAACTGCATGTTCATCTACCAGTGATGAGTAAATGTTAACTGACGGTTAGTGAATTTCACTTTTTTGCTTTGAGGTAATAGAATTATCAAGTGTATAATTGAACATTTCATTTCTGCATGAAGCCTGATTTTGCTGAACTTCCCATTGCTTGAAATTCTCTAGAATCTAAATGCATTCTCAAAGTCAGAATGTTTAACCCAGGGATGCAGGCCTCCAGGACACTGTCAGGCCATGCCCCCTCCCCAGCACTCTCTTTGAGTGCTTTTGCCTGGCCGAATGTGCTCTTGAACTCTGTTAATGCCTCTTGCTTGCCTGGATGGAAGGAAGGGGTGTGTGTGTGTGTGTGTGTGTGTGTGTGTGTGTGTGTAGGTGTGTGTGTGTAAAAACCTCTGGCTTTTGCATGGCTGAAATTTAGTCTACTGTATAAAGGTAAGAGTTTCATCTGTTATTCTTCTCCCATATGCTTCTGGGCCTGATCACTTTTATCTCAGGCCACCCATGAGGAACTGTGGCCTTCACGTTACCAGGTTCCCACAGCTAATTTAACCCGTGGTCCTTTTGCAGTATACATTAAATTGTGAGAAGTGGTGTTACAGGGAACCAGGCAGAGGGCCTTCTTGGTAGCCGTGCCTGCCCCGTGGAATGCCTTCCCATCAGATGTCAAGGAAATAAGCAGCCATCTGTCTTTTAGAAGACATCTGAAGGCAGCCCTGTATAGGGAAGTTTTAAATGTTTGATATTTTACTGTGTCTGATGTTTTAATTTGTTGGGAGCCGCCCAGAGCGTTTGGGGCAACCCAATCAGATGGGTGGCATATAAATTATTATTATTATTATTATTATTATTATTATTAAAATAGAAATGTGTGTTTCTTTCTTAAGATCTGTTTTGAACATATATTTCCATTCCAATAAACTAAACAATAAAACGTACATATACCAATATATATTCCAACGTTTCTTGACATATTGCCCTTTGGTATAATATGCATGTGCCACATAACTTTGTGTGCAGAAAATGAAGGATGCCATTTAAGAGGTTGAGGAAGGGTAGGTATTGACCTCTAGTAGTAGTAGATGCCACCAAGCAGTGCTGGGTGGTATATCAAATGAAACTTTCACCTTAGAAATCCTCCCAAACTTGACATGCTTAGTGGTGTACAGGGGGCATACTGTGACCTGTTTGCTGAGTACTTAAAGGATAATTCCTTGTAGTTACTTCAGCCTGAATGCTAAAATTGTGCAGTGCAGTCTGGGAGCTGCTCGGAGCACTGTGCAGTCCTGTTTTGTGGTACGTGTTTTGATTGCTATGGCATGAGGACAAAGACAAGGTGATTAGAAGGGTCCAGCATTATGTACTAGCACATCGTTCCTCTTGGCTTATTACATCTAACAGAAGGGGCTGTCTGCCTGGGTCCACAAATGAAAGTGATGAAATACTCCATGTTTGGAGTGGTCCCAGCTACCTTTAGAATGGGCAGTTACAAGGTCACGTCTAAAGAGAGCCTTCCTGAATTCTAAGTATTGCAACAAGTACTGACTGGCTGTGAAAAAGCCCCTCTTCAGTAAAGTGCACAAGTGGCTGCTTGTCAGCTCCAAGCCCTTTTGGAAGATTATCTGAATCCATTTTAACCTGAATCCCTGATTGTGAACTGCTTTTACAGCACTTGAGTGCTGAGAGTACAGGTTATAATGGCCTACAACGAATAAACCCTGTGGCCTATTGTGCTTGCTTATGGATCTCTAGTCAAAGACAGTCAAAGCTAAAGTGATCGCACCAGCCATAACTTGCTGAGTAACCATGGATTGGATATGCTGCCAAGCTAGGAGGAAGATGGAGTAACTTGCTGCCCACTCTTACCTTCCACACTTGAGCATATGCCTTGAACCTGCTGCACTCCAGTTTTCTTGGCGAAGAAGTCACTGACTGCCTACTGCTGTTCACCAGAACTTCTCAGAATCATTGGTCAGCTTGGGATAAAGAAAAGGGCATGGCATGTTGCACCCTTCTCCGCAGCCCAGACCAAGCTCCAACAGTTGCTTTAGGAGTGGAGATTTATTTAGGGGTCCATCCTCCTCCAGTGCTCTCTCCTTTTTGTTTGTTTCTTTCTAGCAACTGGACAAAAGAATAGTGAAGGAGTATAATAATAATAATAATAATAATAATAATAATAATAAATTTTATTTATATCCCGCCCTCCCTGGCCGAAGCCGGGCTCAGGGCGGCTAACAACACTAAAATAGTACAACATTATAAAAACATTATAAAAAATTAATTAAAATCAAAATTGATGGCAACCATAAACTAAAGTTTTGTAAAGATTGCCAAAGGAGGGAGTCAGGCTGCGCCCTGACCAAAGGCCTGGTGGAACAGCTCTGACTTGCAGGCCCTGCGGAAAGATGTCAAGTCCTGCAGGGCCCTTGTCTCTTGTGACAGAGCGTTCCACCAGGTTGGAGCCGCAGCCGAAAAAGCCCTGGCTCTAGTTGAGGCCAGCCTAACCTCTCTGTGGCCTGGGACCTTCAAGATGTATGGGATCCGGATCCCTCTCTTTGTGTTTCTTGAGGAAGCGAAGTTGTGCGAGGGAAGTTAGAAGTAGGTGGGGGTTCATATCTTCATACATACAGGTTCATACATATACGTATACACACAGAATTGTGTGTGTTGCCCTGTCCAAGTTCACACACTGATTTCTGGGTGTGTGTTTCTACTTTCTAGTTATATAAATAAAAACATGCACTTTCTTTCTAGTACTTTGAGCTGTTGTGCTTTTAGTGTGTCAAAGAGATAGAATACTAGAAACGATTTGGGGTAGAAAGGGGTTGATTATGTGAACACTGATTGGTCAGTTGATTACTGGTCAGCTTTATCTGATGCATGTAGTTCATAGATACTGAAATATTGTGCATTTGGGTGAAATATTTTTGTACCTTTGAATAAAAGAAGCCTGTCTGAAGCTTTGTGATAAAATGTATGTGTCCTGCCTCTTGAGAGCAGAACAATCCTTGGGTTTCTTAAGCTCACATGGCTTCTTACCATCTCTCCCCTGTGTGTGTACATGTTTGTTTATTTAATCCTGAGATTTGGATGAAGCCAAATTATTTGATAGCAAAATTGTCATGGCCAAGTAGTATTTCACTATTTTTAAACTTAAAACTCTGTTCATTGTAGCAGATCATTATATAACCCTTTTTCATTGATATACTGTTGAAAATATATTACGTTGTTGACATGAAAAATAATTGGCCCTGAAGGTCATAGGTTTGTTTCCTTACTGAGACTTAGTTATTTAGCTTTACTTTCTAATAGGTACGTATTTTAATAACTTTCTTATGTGACCGCCAGCTACCCCCTTCATCTATGTATTTTTAACACTTGGATAGGTTGTGGAATGTCCTGGTCTGCTGTCGAGGGGTTTAATTTAATTTGTTTTAATTCAAATGCATACAGTTCGTTCCACCTAGCTCTTTGGTAGGATAGCAGAACTTGGTTTCACTAAGTCTTTCATTCAGTCTGTCTATTACGGCTCCTAATCCTTGGACTTCAAAGCTTCTGCCATTTATAGCCTATTAAAGCCAGGAAGTTTCTGATGGATTAGGACAAGGAATGAGTTTGAAGTTAGTAATGCACACCGCTGTCAACGATAAGGTCTAGTTTATTACCCTACGGTAGTATCTGCACATTTATGGCTATTCTCTTTTAATTGGTTATAGTAAAGCTGGGACCATTAACCTGGTTGAGTATCAAATGTAGGATATCCTGGCCAGTGCTGTATAGGGAACACATTTCTGGCTTTGAGCAAAGTCAGGTACGTTTTCTGTTATTTGAACCAGTTGTATTTTTGATATACATTAATGGGAACTAGAAAGAGAACATCAAAGGTAATTTTTGCTCATGATGGCCCTACAGTAAATTCAGATTTGAAATTGGTTCTTAATATTGGCTACCGCATCGGTGGATATAAAGGCAGTTAGCTTATCCACCTCTCCCCACAATTCCCCATTGATGGCGCCATAGTTACTGTGTAAAGTCATCTCTCTTTATGTATTACCAATTCTCAATTTGTAACTTGGTTGTATAATAAAAAATATTGTAAGCCTTTGCTACAGGCTTACAAAAATTAAAAGGAAATAAACTGAACTCGTGCCAGTGTTCACTGTAAGAGTGTAAAGTTACAGGCAAGTTTGAAGCCCCCACCCTAGTATCTTAATGATTACCTGACATTTCTGAAATGTGCTTCTTCTGTTTTATTTTAAAATGAAACAATACTAACAAACATGTTGCAAGATTGTAAATCGTGTAAATTGAAGTCAGGCATAATGTTGTGTGACATAGCATGAAACTATTAATTGCACAAAATCTAGAACTTGTGCTCTTCCACCTTGGTCCTTAGAAGCTCAGGGAACTATAATTGTAGTAAAATCCAGAAATTAACAAAAACAGGTTGTTTCCATTAACAAAGGTAGCAACGCTAGACTCCCCAGCTCAAGAATTGGTTTCTGAATAAAGAATCAGGAGGACCTTTCTGAGCTGTATTGTGTGCAGCTGCAACATAAGGTCTACTGCATTCTTACAACTGAAAGATCTTTCCAATCTGGGTTCAGGCCTGGCTAAGGAACTGAGTCAGCCTTGGTCGCCCTGATGAATGACCTTTGCAGAGTGCAGGGCAGGGGGAGTGTGACATTGCACCTGCTTCTTGATCTCTTCTTGGCATTTGATCCCTTCAACCATGGTATCGTCTTTGACTGGCTCTAGGGAATGGGAATTGGGGGCACTGTATTACAGTGGCTCCAATCCTACCTTCGGGACCGAGTCCAGAGCGTAGCATTTGTAGAGTGCCTTTCTGGCCCCTGGCAGCTACATTCTGGGGTATCGCAGGGGACTATCTTATCTCTGATGCTATTTAATATCTACATGAAGCCGTTGGGAAGTGGTCCTTGGGAGTTTCAGGGCAAGGTGCTATCAGTATGCTGATGACACTCAGCTCTGTTTCTCCATAACATCTGAATCATCCATGGTGAAATGGATGAGGGTTAGAAAAGCTGAGCTTGAATCATGACAAGACAATGGCAGTGTGGATGAGTAGCTCCATTGTCTGAGAAATTGGTCAGTTGCCTGCCCTGGATGGGGTTGCACTCCCCTCTGAAGGAGCGGGTTCACAGTCTGGGTTGCTTCTGGATCTATCTGCCACTGGATGCTCAGGTAGCCTCAGTAGCTATAAGTGCCTTTTACCAACTGTGGGTGGTTCCACAGCTACAGCCATTCCTCAACCAGGAAAGCCTTGCCACCGTAGTTCATGCACTAGTTACTTCAGGAATAGATTATTGCAGTGCACTCTTATGTGGGGCTTCCTTCACAAATTAATCTGGAAGCTGCAGTTAGTTCAAGATGCTGCAGCACAACTGCTGACGGGAGTGAGGCCTTGTCAGCATTTACACATGTGCTCAGAGATCTGCATTGGTTGCCAATTTGCTACCGGACCAAGTTCAAGGTGTTAACATTAGCACATAAAGCCCATAACAAGTTGGGACCAGTTTACCTATGAGGTCGCCTTATGCCACATCTGCCCACTCGACCACTTCGATCAGCAGAATTGGCACTACTACAGGTGCCCCGTAACACCTGTTCTACCTTTAAAAGAACTTGATCATTTAGTGTGGCAGTGTCCACACTTTGCAACAATTTTAATCTGTTTTAGTATTTTAACTTTTGTATGTTTTAAAGTAGGGTTTTCTTGATTTTACTGTTTTATCTTTTGAGGGGTATTTTGTTTTTGTTTCTTTTGTTTTTTCAATCCCAATCAAGTGTTTTATCAATTTTATGAAATAAATAAATAAAATAATGAATGAATCCAGAAGTGTCAGCTTACAGTATCAAATCTTTCAGAAAGCCATAAATGCTCTCTCATCGGAGTATTATAATAATAATAATAAATAATAAATTTTATTTATATCCCGCCCTCCCCAGCCGAAGCCGGGCTCAGGGCGGCTAACAACAATCAAATAATCAAAAAATCAAATAATCACACAATCTAAAAATATTTCATTATAAAAATTAATTAAATCAAATTGATGGCAACCAATTAAGCAAAGTTCTGTGCAGGTTGCCAGAGGAGGGAGTCAGGCTGCGCCCTGATCAAAGGCCTGGCGGAACAACTCTGTCTTGCAGGCCCTGCGGAAAGATGTCAAGTCCCGCAGGGCCCTAGTCTCTTGTGACAGAGCATTCCACCAGATTGGAGCCGCAGCCGAGAAGGCCCTGGCTCTAGTTGAGGCCAGCCTAACCTCTCTGAGGCCTGGGACCTTGAGGATGTTATTATTTGCAGACCGTAGGTTTCTCTGTGGGGCATACCAGGAGAGGCGGTCCCGTAGGTACGAGGGTCCTAGGCCGTATAGGGCTTTAAAGGTTAAAACCAGCACCTTAAACCTGATCCTGTACTCCACCGGGAGCCAGTGCAGCTGGTATAGTACCGGATGAATGTGATCTCGCAGCGAAGACCCCATAAGGAGTCTCGCCGCGGCATTCTGCACCCGCTGGAGTTTCTGGGTCAGTCTCAAGGGCAGCCCCACGTAGAGCGAGTTACAATAATCCAGTCTGGAGGTGACCGTCGCATGGATCACAGTGGCTAGGTCAGGGCGAGAGAGATAAGGGGCCAACTGCTTAGCTTGGCGGAGATGAAAAAATGCCGCCTTTGTTATAGCTGTAATCTGCGCCTCCATAGAAAGGGAGGTATCGAAGATTACACCCAAACTCTTAACGGACGGTGCTGGCACTAATTGCACCCCCGCAAGAGATGGGAGTTGCCCCCTCAATCCCATATCGTCCCGACCCAGCCAGAGGACCTCTGTCTTCGAAGGATTTAACTTCAACCGGCTCCCACGTAACCATCCAGCCACAGCTTCCAGACATCTGGTCAGTGTGTCTGGGGCCGAGTCAGGATGGCCATCCATCAACAGATAGAGTTGGGTGTCATCAGCATACTGATGGCAACCCAGCCCAAAACTCCGGACAAGCTGGGCGAGGGGGCGCATAAAGATGTTAAAAAGCATCGGAGAGAGAATCGCACCCTGAGGCACTCCACACACCAAGGAGTGGCGCGATGACAATTCCCCCCCAAGCGCCACCCTCTGTCCCCGACCAGAGCTTTTTAAAGAGCTTTTGAGGGCTATTGGCTGCATGTATGTAAATAGATAGTTAGACATCATTAGCAGAGTGTTCAGTGTGTAAGGAGGATTGTCAGCTCAGCCAGAGTGCCAACAAATGCATATGACTTGCACATAGGATATTAATTTTAAAAAAGAGACTGCTTGGAAGCTTTGCAATGTTATAGGAGAAACTGATGTTTTTCACTTAGTCTGCATTTGCTAAAATAAATATTGTGGTCTAAATGTCTGCTGCTAGAAATATTTGTGTAGGCAGAAACATTATTATAATTCTCCCTTCTTATCCAATAACTTTTCATTAACATTTAACTCTAAACTGATGGTTTTTAAGCTCAAGAAAGTTATGCAGAGTGGGTAAAAGTTACAATATTAAGAGTTGATCTCGTTTCCACTGCTATTGCCACACCATATTCTACAACTTGAAATTGCTGTCACCTCCATAGCATCCTCACTTCACTATTGGTAGTTATACCTATATGACGTTTAGATAACACATGAATCTCTAACACAATTTATTCCTGCTCCTTAGCAATGCTGACAGTAGAAGGATATTAATTTAGTGAGCTTATCTCTATTTAGATGCAATGCAAAAAGTAAAAAATAAAAAAGTTTCCTTTTTCAATCTGAAACGATGCACAACCTGCTAAAGATGGATATCTATCTGTCTATCCCAGCCTTCCCTTAAAGAACGTGGGGGTGACACATCTGGCCTTAGCCTGTTTCTTCTCACTATGACCTTTTGAGGTAAAACTAAACTAAGATAGTGCCTTAGGCCACCCGGTTCAGTAAACAGGATCTGTCTGTTAATTTCTTGCAATTGTTTGGAGTTAAGGAAATATACAAAAACATACAAAAATTAAATTGTCTACTACTGAGAGCGACAAGAATTTTTGTTTGGGTAAGGAACTTATATTTAGGTCATCACAGTGTCACAGAACATGGCTCTAGAAAGCCCCCATTTCCTCCTCTCATCTTCTCTTGTGTCTCACTAGATACTCACATGGCTCCGTTCCTCTTCCATCTCATCTGATTCATACCTAGCCTTTTCTGGAGTGTATACCTTATTGCCCCTCTCTGTAGCTTGCGTGTATTTGTGTACACACAAAGTGTGTGTTCTGCCACTGAACCAAGGCCTCACTAAGAGTGCTAGTAAGAATTAATTATATAAAACATTTTTTAGTTTTAACAAGGGCCACCTTGGAGTAGGAAACTGAAATGATTATATTTCCAAAACCTCTCACTCTGTATTTCTTGTTTCTTTTGCTCATCTGGGCCAATTCCGCCTTTCTTAAAACCCCTCCAAGGTAAACTTTCTTTTCATAGTTGTTTAGTGTGGTTTGGAAAGGGGTACAGTTTTCCTAAGGAAGCTGTCTCAGGTATTATGTTTGGATGCCAGCATCTGAAGTGTGCAGAACTTTATATGTTCTTTTGGAGTACTCTGTAAACTATGAAATCAGACTCTCCTAGCAGTGAAAATGGACATCTGACCATAATCTCCATCAACTGTGTTTTCAGGAAACAGAGATGTTTTCATGTACATCTGTTTTATGTGTACCTACTAATACCATATGATGTCAGTCACAGAGCAGTGAAAGGGATCTCTTAGGCCTGATAACAGTACTAAGATCAGAGAGAATGTCTCCTTGTGAGTAAAAGGCAGGAGAGGGATCTCTTGTCTGGTCTTAGTGCCAAGCACCACAGTGCCATGATTGGCAATGAGCCCTCTGCCTGCCTTTTCTGTAAAGTGCAGGCAGAGGGTTCTTTCCAGTTACCCCCTTCTCCCAGATCTGGAGTGGAGAGGGCTGGGAGTACCGAGTGAGTTACTGACCTGCTTGCCTGATGTGTTGGAGTGCATGTATGAGTGTTAGAGAGTGCTGAGTGCTTGGTGTCTGGTGATGTGTATTTGTAACAAAGGGAAGATAGGGGTACATACTTTTTTCCCCTTTTTGGGGGGGTTGTCCCATCTACTTTTGCCCCATCAGTCATTGGAATGTGTGCATGCAAACGCACGCACACACCCAGAGAGAGAGAGAGAGAGAGAGAGAGAGAGAGAGAGAGAGAAAGTATGGTTTCCCCACCCCTGTATTAAATAATGATGTATGTTCTTAATGCTAGTAGTATTCAAAGTCGTACCTGTATGTCAAGGTTGTTTGAATTAATTGGAGTGTCGGAATACATTGGATGAAGTTCAGTGTTGTGCAGTTATAAATGTTGCATCAGTGCAAGCATATCAGCTTGCGAGACAAAATTATTCCCTCTCCCCTCTCACTGCATGCTGTTCTGGGGTTCTCCCACAGCCATTTGTGAGAGGAGGAGAGGGGGGAACAGTCCCATTGTGCAAGCAGACATCCATGCGTAGTGCATCCACTGATAGGGTTTGTCAAGTGAATCCTTCCCATAGTTTAATTGTCCTGCTGTACTCATGGCCTAGTACATCCATAGAGCACAAGGACTTGATTGGGGGATGGGGGGGGGAGGTGTAATAAAACTGCAGATGAGATACAGCAAAAATGCAAATAAAATCTTAGATTTTGTTCTTCTTCACAGAAACTGTTTGGCCGAAAGTTCGAGTGCCACTAAAGGTTGTACGGACCACAGAAAACAAGTTGAGTAACCGCTTCTTCCCCTATAATGAGATTGAAACGGAAGCAGTGTTGGCCATTGATGATGACATAATCATGTTGACATCAGATGAGCTGCAGTTTGGTTATGAGGTAAGACGGCTTCTGCTTTTTGCATGACTTGAGTTGATTGAGTTAAATGCTTCTGGGGACAAATCCTCAGCTAAAATGTTCTTAACCTTCAAGTAGTGCCATGATGCATAATCAGCATAAAGTTCTTGCAGCTATCCAGGAAATGTTGTTAATCTTCAGAAAATATTATCTTTGCATTTTGCTGCCCTTGCTCCCCAGCATGGAGGGAGGATTAGTTATAGTTCTTTTCCAACTCATATGCAAGGTTAGCACATAAAGATGTGTGCCAGAGAGCCTGAAAGATGAAACTCTTGGACAGAAGCAGAGGGGAAACTATATTTGTATTTCTCTCATGATGCTTTTTGGGGATTTCCAAAACCTGTCTTTCTGTGTTGCCCGTTTAGTCTTCTACTATAAGCAAAAGTTTGTCTACAGCACATTGGATGATTATTATGACATAGGCCTCCCCAAAATGTTCAGGACAGCTTAAATTAAAATAGAAACAAATTAAATATACAATAACCATAGGAATGATACCATAAAATATGAAGCAGCATAAAAATAAGTCAAGAGCAGAAAATAAAACAGCACATTCCACAACCAGGATGCTACCACTGAAAAGGCCCTATAACCACCTGCCACACCCTACCTGGCAGGAGTCCCTGGAGAAGGGATTCGAAGATCCTGGAGTGACTGCTACAGCTATTACTAGCCCTCATCCAACCCACCACTATGTCTAGATACTGGTTTAGGGCTTGCATGGCCACACAACAAATTTCCTAAAGATCATCCCCAACAGCTTCATATTGGGGGTGTGAGTGTGCCCAGCAGTATTTCACAACACAGCTGCCTGTGACAATCACCCAGTACCATTCTCTGAAACTAACCCCATAGATAGGAGCCAGACCACAGAGTCTGTCCAGGATGATGCCATCAAAAGGAACTAAGAGCTAAACCAGAAGCAACAGGGTCACACTCCCCTTATTCTTATCTCGATAATGGTCATCAGTCAAGGTGACCAAGAGCAGTGCAGTCCTGTCACCAGGCCTGAACACAAACTGATAAAAGGTATAGAAAATCTGTATAACTTACAACCCTATTGAGACTCTTCTCCTCCCAAAAGAACATTAGCATCCAGGTGGTAGCCAGGATGAGCGAAGATCGAGAGAGTACATGCTGATTGCATTGTTGCCAGTACCTGTTGGCACTGCTGTTGGCAGTGTCATCAGGCCACGTTAATTTTGTGGTGCCCTCCAAGGGTGAGGCTCACCACTCCTGGAGTTCAGCATTGTGGAAGCTATAGAAATCAAAGAAGTTGACAGTGCTGAACGTTACAGAATAATTTAGGAAAAGTCATTGGTTTTGGCTGGAAGTTGAAGGTGTGAGAGGAGAAGATGAACTCATGTCAGAAAGCTTGTTTTTCCTTTAAGTGTGCGGGTTTGTTTGTTTTTTTAATAAGGGGGATATTGTTTTAAGTGGCAGAGAGGGGAATGAGATCGTCTGGATCCTCAAGTAAGAAACTAAGGAAGAATTAGAAAGGAGTGGGTGAACTAACAGTAGCTTAGTACAAAAGTGCTCTTTAGATTTTCTCCATAATCATGAAGAATAAGCTTAAGACAGTTGACATTATATGGAGTTGGTTTGACAATTGAAATACTGACTTAAACAATAATAAAATATATGTGGAAAAAAGAGATTTAAGTATGCCATATGTGTCTCCAGACAGGGAGGTTCTCCCATGGGGATTAGCAGTTATATGAGCAGCCGAGCTTATATTTTCTTCTTTTGGGGAAACATGGAGGATGGAAGGTTACACTCAAACAGGAATGTGGACAAGTACAGAACTGCTCTGTATTCACAATGGAAGGCTAGACAAATGAACATGTAGCCTGCTCTGGTTCAGAACACACCAGGAAGGACAGAGGATAAGTTTTCCTTTGACACATAAGCTTTCAGAAAGAAGAGAGATCTTGACATGGGACTGCTTTCAAATAAGCAGTTTCCTTGGGCAAGTCTCCAAGAGGACTGTGGCATGTTGGTTTGAATAGACTTGGCTAAATAATCTCATGTGTCTGGACTGCTGGCAAAGGGCATGGTCAGCTGTAATCTGGGGAATTGGCTGGAGTATCTGTATATGCGTTGTTTTTGTGTACTTGAAGAATTTGCATTCTAAGTGTGGCTTAGATTCGGTAAATCAAAACTTACAACAAATTGTAATAATATAGACCATTTAGGAGAAGAGGATATAAAGGTAAAATTTGTTAAGAAAAATCTGGGAGAATGCAAGAACCATCAGTGACTTGGCAGGCCAAATCCCTATTATTGAAATAGAAAGGTGGCAAAAAGCCATAAAGAAGGGCGCAAAATAAGCCCCCTAAGGATGCCCACTAGGAACGTGCTCTGATGTGTCCCAACCAGCCATATCTCTGATGTTGGGGCTCGGAGGACCTTGGACATGGGCAGGAGGAAGCTGCAGCTCATATTTCGCTTTAAACGTAAGAACATCAGAAATTATACCAAACACGCACTGACCACTCTTTCCATATATAGATCACTTCACAGTGGCTCATGTTAAAGAGGCTAAGTTAGTTTCTCAAGGCAATATAGTGATTCAGTGACTGAACTGGGGATCTGTAACTCCCAGTCCCACATTTGAACTTCAGGGTCCATTTTACCTAGTTTGCCTGACTTATGTTGGCCAGATGCTTGGATTGTGGAACTGCCTGAATAACAGCCTGGATAGTCTTTGTGTGAATTTGCTGCCATTTGGACAGAGCTTCCTCTGATTTGGCAGACACATCTGAGTCTTGCAAAAGCTGTTTTCCTCTTAGTGTGTTTAAAATAGTAATAATCACAACAGCCACCAATTTATAGAATAATTGTAGAATCCAGGGCAATGCCATACATGTGGGATAGAAAAGAGCCCTAAAACATATCTGTTTTAGCACAACCATGCTAATTTTTAATATTAACCGGGGAGGCAGGAGGGAACTGAATCAAACATCCAGAGTGTGGCAGTTCCTTTTTTATGCTGTTTCCTCTATAAGAGCATGAGGGGAAGTGTGTATAAATGCAGTTCCTACCTTTAACCCGCAAATCAGTGACTGCAGATCAATCTTCCCTGGGCCAGAGTGTCTTTGACTTGCTTGACAGGCCTGAGCTGGCTACCAGATGTTTAACTTGTCCTCGGCCTGTGGTAATTTATTTATCTGTTTATGTATTTCACCAAGAAAGTATCTGTTGCATTTCTGAGCAGTTTGCAAGGGAATTCTGAGGGAACAGTAGCAACATATAATGTTACCAGGAGGGTTTCTTTTTTAAGTGTCTTGCTTCAGTCAGGAGAAACATTTGGAAACGTGATGTTGGTAACGTTCTTCCTCTGCTTATTCTCCAGACCTTGTTTAAACATGTGGCTGAACTTTCTAGCAGCACAGACTTGTCTGGCTGTATCGATTAGGCTCTTTTTATAAAAAGAAGAAGAGAAGAGGGGTTACTTTGATCTCTGTACACTTTCAGCCATAAAAATTAAAGTAACACTCAAAAGTGTCAGACATTTTTTTTTACTTGTTAAAAGTGAACTATTAGGGTCCCTAATGATTTATTGCATGGTGCAAAACTACTGAAGCAAGAGCAATATAGCCCCTATGTGCTGTTTAATTTAAGGAGGCATGCGAATATCTACAGCTCTGTGACTTGAAGTGGAAGCTTTGTGAGAAGTAAGAGGACAGCTTTTCAGCATTGTGTTGACAGAAGTACTGACAGATAGTGTTCTGTGCTCTTAAACAGTTAGGACTATACAACATTTCTACCCATTCATCAGCTGTTTCTGTTCCCCTTACAAGAAAGATAAAAGCAAAAGAGCAAAGAAATGTAACATGGATTCAGCTGAACATAATTTTTGAAAATGAAGGCGAAGCAGACCAGTCTTGCTCTAAACCACATTTTTCATTTTCAACCTTTATGCAGCTGGAAGCTACCTTTCTTTAACCATGACGTGGTTGTGTTTAAAATTTGTTTCTTTGTGTCCCAAAATATACATTTAATATCAATTGTAGTGCTTATGAATCTCTCTGTTTATCTCTCTGTGTTGGGAATTGTCGGTCTTATGTTCTTTGTGAGAAGCCAGTGGCTTCAGCTCTGCCTGCTTCTGTACACTGCTGAAAAAGAGGGATAACTCTTGCTTGTTCTTGTAGCCCAGCTTGCTTGTAAAACCAACACACAGGGGGCGACAGGCATGCTAAGCTCTACCCCCATCACTGTGACTATATTCCTTGTCCAAGACTTGGAAGGCAACCTCCCAAAGTGGAGATCCTCATGCGCTCATGGCATCTCCCCACAGAGTTTAGAACCCTGAAAGAGCCATGGTGGCGATAAGGGGGAACTTACTGTGCTCATCCCTGCTTCCTTATGAGCTCTACATGTGAATAGAATGCCTGAGGCAGGCTTATGTTTCGCATTGATGATAAATGCTAAGTGCCTGTTGAGGCTGAGCAAAGATTTCTGCTCTTCTTGCCGTTTAAGGTTTAACTTGGCACACTTCCTGTATATTCATAGAAAAACAAGTCAGGCGTCGGGCAAAGCCAAAGTGTCAGCTAGGTATGGAAAAATGTTTGGCTGCTGCTGTTGTCATTTTTACCTAGTTCTAATGCTCTTCGACATGTAGTTGCTGGACTTACACTTTGCCATTCTTCTGCTACGGTAATAAAGCGAGCACTATGTCCTATATGAGCAACAGCTGTTTTCCCTATTAATCTAAAGTTTAGGCTCAAAACTTTCCTATGAGTATATTTTCTTAACTGTTCATAGAAGAATGTATGCTGTCTTCAACATATGAGCATGTGATTACCTTTATATGTGGTCACCAGTTAGCAATAAAAGAGAGACTAAGACTGCCTTTATCACCCATTCTAGCTCAATCTTTATGCATTTCTGGTCATGAAACTGTGGTTTGGAGGCAAGGAATGTGATGTCTGAATGGAACCTGGGTTTTGCCTCTGTTCCTAACTTAGAAGTAGTAAATAGCCCATCCTTTCGGGAGCCTCTCATTTCTTCTCCATCATTGTATTATACATAAGTATGTTTTGGGTGCTTCAGAGCAGAAGAAAGGTGGAACAACTCCAGCATCTCAGGGTAATTTTAAGATAATTTATGAATAAATCAATTTATAAGCTATACTACAGGCCTCCTTATATTTCAAAGCTAAATTAGATTAGCTTTATCGTACTTATACAAGCAACTTGTATAATTTTTCTGAAATAATATAATTTAGCACGATAAGCCGTAAAATGTTTTTATTTCAATTTCACTGCCTGGTTCCTTCCTCTGCTTCCATTTATTAGACATACTTCAGTTTACATCAGAGTGTTGTGATGTTCGTAGTCTCTAATACATGCACTATGCCAGTCAGCTGAAACTGTCTTCACAGCTGAACCTGCCTATTTTCAGCTTTCTTCCCCAGTCTCTCTTTAACCATTATCTCTTCTCTTCCCCTATAGCTGTCCTTTTCAACCCTCCCCCACCTCCAAGTTTTTCCCTTAAGTTTCCTGTCTGGCCTCTCATTATCTGATCTGCCTTTATGGCACAACACTTCTGCACTGGTAGGTGCAAAGAGTTGCAAACTCAGTGACACTGTAGCAACACTTCTGCAGGGCAAAGAAAAGGATGGGACATCATAGAGACTGCAAGGAGAGCTGCTCGCCATTTTGCATTATAGGTCTTTCCATAGGGTCAGAAATAAGGGACTGATGCTAGAACCTTGGACAATGCCAACAAAATAAAAAATAAGGGTAGAGAAGAGGGGAAAGCCACCAAAAGAATGTTTGGAAAATGTTTGAGAAATGAAACCAGGCCAGGTTTGAGCTGTGAAACCCCAGATTCTGTGGCACTAATGTATGACTGACAGCATTAAAAGCAGGGAGAAAGAAGGAACCGAAAAGCAGAAAGACAGGGTGAGAATCTTTGGGTTTGACAAGTAAGATTCTTGTGTAAGATTCTTGTGCATTTTCATCAGAACTGTCTTGGTTGAATTATCGGGATGTAAACCATATGAAATAAGTCAAGAAGCATTTATCAGAGTAAAAATGGAGACACCAAATGTAGACTGACCACATGAGAAGTTAGCTAGCTCTTCCATTGTTTCTGATGTTTTGACTGTGATCTGTCAAAACCGATCCACACATTATGTGGCAGTCATGTTTAATGTGAATACACTGGTGATCACAGTGTTTAATGTGGTGAGCACTCAGAAGTGTCAAGGCGGAGATGCACATCTCCTGTCACTTGTGGGTAATAGTGGAGATGAATTACCATTGGTACATATATAAGAACATAAGAAGATCCCTGCTGGTTCAGACCAAAAGCTCCATCAAGTCCAGCATTCGGCAGTGGCCAGGCAGATGTTTCTAGGAAGCTTACAAGCAGGTTATGCCAGAAACATCCCTCTCTTGCTATTACAGATCAAACTACTTGCCCAGCATTGCCTAGTCTGACTTGTTTGACTTCCAGTGGTCCTTCAGGGACTCTAGACGAGGTCTTTGCCATCACCTGCTATCTGACATCCTTAAATGGAGATGCTACAGCTTGAACCTGGGACTTGCCTGATGTTGAGCGTGTGCTCTTCCACTGAGTATGCTCCCTCTGCAGAAACTGCTATTCAGTGGCGTACTGCCTCTCAGTATTTACTTACAGGCATACACAACTTCTTCCGTGCTTTACAGTGCTCACTGTAGTGAACAATGGTACATAGGTGAAGCACACCTGTCACATTATCCCTAAAATGTCTGATTAGTGCCAGTAGCATTGCTTGTGCCAAGCAAGGGAAGCACCCATGCTATTTTCAAATGTTCACACATACACATACGTTTTGTGTGTGTGTGAATTGTAACCACAGATAACTAAACAATGCACTTCACAGATAGAACTTCCTCTGTCTTTAAATGGCCTACCTGCAATTTGTACCACCGTATTATTGGGCACGCGCATCTTTCCTTTCCTGCTCACTCCGGGAAATGTGTCTTTGAGTAATGTAGCCAGCACTGTATGTAAGGGGTGTATTAATGATGACTTGTCCCTATTCTTGTCAGCTTGTGTTTTGATCTGGTAGTCGCTAGCAGAGTAATGAAGTGATAGGAATAAGCATCTTGATTGTATCCAGGTGCCAGGAACAAGGCAAGTGGAAAGAAACTGTAGCAGTACTGCTACCAAAGCACCTAGAAAGTTGTTGAAAAACATAAAAAAGTTCTCATGTATGTCCAAAAGTGACTTGAGCCACACTAGGAAATGATTCATACAAAACTACTAGATTTTACTAGATTAGTCCATATAAAAACTGTTCACCTCATGATCAAAGCATTTGTCTTAACCCGCCTGCCCAAAGTCTAAACATGAAAGCTGAAATTGTTTTCTGTTTATTTTTGTAATAATAAGCCATATTTGCACAAACATTTTTTTTCATTTTCGAAAGTGCATATTGTATGAAGTACTCTTTGTGAAGATTTATTGTTTCAGATTACTGTGTCACTAGGATATTATTTTTTTACTCACTCCAAATGCAGTATCACAAACTGTCACTGTGGTCACTGACTGAAATGAAAAACAGTCACATCTGAAGCTGTTTGGGGGAGCATATGGTAGGTGAAAGGAATTGAAGAAAGTGAAATAGGCTGTCAGGAAAGACTGTTGTATGAATCAACCATTTAATCTCCAATAATCCTTTTGCAAGGGAAATGAAAGCAGATGACTGCTTAACACAGCTCAAGAAAACAACCTAAATGTTTCGAAGACACTTGGTTATAACATCCCATAAGGATGACAGGCTGCCTGAAGAGTCTTGATCCCTGTACTATATTGATGTACAGTAGAGTGATATTTAGCAGCCAATGCCAAGTTGACAGAGGGACAACTGAAAGTTGGCTATAGACCAGAATTGGGCAAGGAGGAGCAGCAGTGCTGATGCCACAGTAGGAGGTGGGGGCACACCCACCATTCCCACAAGAACAGATATAGTAGTAGTAGTAGTAGTAGTAGTAGTAGTAGTAGTAACAACTGCTTTCAGAAAGGCCCAAGGAGAGAGCAGCTGCTGAAGCAAACATCACAAAATGGGAAGGGGAAGGTTGGTCAGGGGAGTTCTGATTTACACCATTGTAACCTGTGGCAGACACTC
This sequence comes from Podarcis pityusensis, assembly GCF_964106645.2. Classification (NCBI taxonomy): domain Eukaryota; kingdom Metazoa; phylum Chordata; class Lepidosauria; order Squamata; family Lacertidae; genus Podarcis; species Podarcis pityusensis. Next base: position 53,203,492 of record NC_138028.1, on the reverse strand, counting down.
TGTATTTATCTATAACTGTTATTTTCTGGGTCCAGCTTTTTGGCGAATACCATTAGCATAACACCTCAGTTATACTCTGCAGGTATGGAGAGAGTTCCCTGACCGGCTTGTCGGATATCCTGGTCGCCTACATTTGTGGGACCATGAAACAAGCAAGTGGAAATATGAGTCGGAGTGGACCAATGAAGTTTCAATGGTGCTCACAGGAGCAGCGTTTTACCACAAGGTAAGAAGTGACATAATTCTGAAGTAGTGGGTTTGCATGTGGCATAGGGACAGAGCCTTGTATGTCAGTAGTGGATGGTAGACACGTTATAGCATAATGCAGGCGTCGGTGATCTTCCTCTGATGTGCTGGTGAAGGCAGATATGAAGGAGAAAGAAGCCACATTCTGTTGGTGGATCCCTTGGAATAAAATGTCTATCTGTTTGGAATATTTGGATACAGACTCAGAGGTATAATGTTACGGGTTTTTCAGCAGAGGGGAAGGGCTAATATGTTTGCATACAAGTGGCTATTTTTATTCATCTCTGCCCTTGAATGGCACATTCCATATTTTAAAAATGTTTTTGAAAGATTCATTGATTTGAAAGAAGTTCACCGTGTGACATTAGGAAGGCTGTGTTTGAGTAGCTCAAGCCCAGACATTTCATGGCCATGTGGTACTTGTTCTTTGGATCTAGGCTACTGGCACAAATAAGATTATCAGAAAAGGTTTTGCGCGACATTTACAGTGGAATGATGAGGTAATGCTTGTGTTTCCGGAAGCCACGCCTTGGTTTCTGAATGTTTCGGAAGTCGAATAGACTTCTGGAACGCATTCTGTTCGAAAACCAAGGCACGACTGTAGTTGGTCCAGCGAGTTCAAATTGCGGCTTTCTGTTTTAAAATGCCATGTTGGATCAAGTATCTAAGCTACTGAAGAGATTAGGGAATAGCGCAGTGGGGTGGGAATACATGTTGGGCATGATACACCTCTAGTGGAGTTGTATCTTCGGGGCTGCCTGCTCCCATGTACCTGCTTGTGTACTGCACTAATCCTCACAAGTCCTTCTCCAGTTGCCCCCATAGTGGTGACCAATGACAGCCTTTCCAGTAGTGGCATGCCCATCTTTGGAATACATTCCTTTAGCTCCCACTCTCTCTGTGGCACCAGGCAAGGATCTTTTACATTTTTAAAATAAAAGGTATTTTAAAATGCCACCTGTGTTTTGGAGCGCGCGCACCCCTCCAATTTTATTTTTCTGCTGTTTTATTTTTATTATGCATTTGTTTATTTTTAATTCTAATTCTGATTCTAATTTTATTATTAATTCCATTGTGTTTATACTCAGAGCATGTATAAAATAAAAGTAATCATAAAATACAGTTGGTTCCATCCAATGGTGCAAAGGCCAACCTGAAAGGGACTGCTGCAAGGATGTGGCATAATTTTTTGTGCAAACCTCTGTTAATTCCCAGTGGAACCTGCTCACTTAACTCCCATTCCAGTTTAAACCTGTCTTGGTTTTTTATGGTTTAGGAAACCTGCAACTGCAGCAGATATTCACAAATATTACTTTTTTTATCTCAAATCGCTTTTCCTTTCTGCAGTATTTTAACTACTTGTACACATACAAAATGCCTGGGGACATCAAGAACTGGGTGGATGCTCACATGAATTGTGAGGACATTGCCATGAATTTTCTAGTGGCCAATGTTACTGGAAAAGCGGTTATTAAGGTAAGCTTTGCTTCAGCTGTTTCTCTCAGACATGGTAATGTTTTGTTTTATTCATGCCATTTTTTTTAATCCCACCCTTCCTTCAAGGAACTCGATGTACAGGTTACCCCTCACAACAGCCCTGTATAGTAGATTAGGTTTAGGCTGAGAGACAGAGTGACTGGCTCAGGGTTACCCAGTGATCTTCATGACAGAGTAGAGATTTGAATCTAGATCTCCCATATGTTCCCAGCTATTACTTTTGGACAAATGTCATATGGATTTGAGGAGTTTGAGCCATTTTGGTTGCGTAAGGAGGTGTTGATCCCATTAGCTGTGATCATTCTGACCAGACAAATGTTGTGTTGGGGGGGGGTGGAGGGGAGAGCAAGTTAAACATTTTTTGTTCAAATCACTGAGCAAAATTAAAAGGAGGAAAACATGCCCAACCCGATCCATCCCTGTCTATCTTAACTGGCAACAGCTGATTTATAGGAATGCTAATTGCAGGAATGTTAATTGCAAGATCAGTTTTTAAATGAACTTTTATCCCTGAATTAATTTCCTGACATGTTTCAACACATTTCCTTGGCCTGGATGTTCACTTTGTCTGCTCATTTCAAAGTGTGTCAACTCGGAATGAGATTTAGAGGCCTCCAGGCATTACTTCAATTAGCAAGGTCTGCTTTCCTGCCTGTCCATCATCATTTATCCAGACCGGTGGCTGTGTTTCCTAGAAAAGCCTTAGAAGATAAAGTGTGTGTGTGTTTGCTGTGAGAGTTTCTGAACTGTGCAAGGGCACTGCAGAGTCATTTGGCACCTCGGTGCAGTTGGGAGAGCCTCGCAGAGTTTGCCAGTCAGCTATTAAGTGAGCAAAGTGTGTCTGTTGGATTAAGGTTACGGTGAAGTATGGGAAGCTATATTTCATCGCTCTTATGGCTGCAAGAACAAATGGTGTTTATACAGGGACCTTGGCAGTGAGAAAACAGTCATTAAACAGGAATTAAGGAGCTTGTCATCGCCACTACTTTCCACTTACAGAAGGCAAAACCCCTCCAAGCATTTTTTATTGGGTCACTGTGAGTTTTGCAGTCAGCTGGGCCAGATGGAACTAAGTGGCATAGGTTCTCCCCCCCCTTCGAGGCTTTGACTTACAGTACAAATATGTTCAAGGGCACTGTGCTGCATTTCTGAACGCGGGGGTTAATGTTTGTGCTGTGACAATGTTGTGTTGACTTTGCACAGGTGACCCCAAGAAAGAAATTTAAATGTCCAGAATGCACAGCTATTGATGGGTTATCACTAGACCAAACACACATGGTGGAAAGGTGAGTGTCCCATCCTGTTCCCTTTGCCATTCCCAGTGCTTAATCCATAAGAGTCTTTGAAGTTAGGACCAAATCATTCACTGCTTTTATTTACAAAAACATGGTTACACAGATCTAATTTGCAAAGGCAGTTTTAGCATGAGACAACTTGCCCGTTACTTATGCTGAGAAGCTAGCTGATTGCATCCCGAGCCCAGCAGGTCTATTGGGTTTGAATATGTACTATACACACATAGGAGCACAGGCATCCTTGTGCTTAATAAGACGGCATGTCAAGCAATAATAGAATTGTTTCAAGTAAATTAAAATGATGAACTTATTAGAATGATAGAAAACCAAAAATAAAATTATAGGAAAAAGAGAATGGTCTGAGCTCAAGGCTTTGGAGGTGCAGCCTGCATTCATATTTTAGCATGAAAGCAGATAGAAATAAAACACGGTCCCCTTTTGCCTATCTCCTTTCATACTTCCTTAATGACTCCATTAAAAAGCATATTTTGCTACCTTTTGAAATAGGGTTTAGTGGTATTGAACTGATTTCAACAGGCCTTAACTGTCAAGTCTATGTTGCCATGAGAGAGGGAAAGTATGGCATATTAAGAATAATCTGAAATGCATACCTCTAAATGAGAGTAACTGAGAGAAACAGTATTATAGTACAAACAAATTACCTATTGTGTTATATTTCAGAATCTTGAGCTCTGTAATTCTGGATAGAAGGGCACCCAATCAGAAGAGAAATAGCTATTTGAAGCACACTTACCAGACATCTACACACTCCTTCCTTTATAATGCTTTGCAACTATAACAATAGGGATATTTTGTATTCACTTTGTGCTCTTTCCATCGCAATGTTTCACTGAGAAGTTAAGAGATCACTGGTGAAATGGACACTGTCACAGGCTGTGTGAAGGACTGATTTATGAGAAGAGATTAAGACAAATATATATAGCCTCGATAAGAAATTACTAAATAGGTATAAGTCTTCAAGTATTTAAGAATGTAAACACCAAGCATGGTGATAAGTTATTTTGGGTGGCACAAGGATATATAATATGAAAAAAGGGGATTAAATTAAGGAAAAGCCATCAGGAAGTACTACTTAATCATGACACCTTATGCTATAGATTAGAATAGTTTCCAATTGGAGGGGGTGGATTCCTTAGGAACTTAAAATGTGAAATGAACCTTATCCTTTTCCTCCTGTGTGGGCCCTCTGACACTCTCATCATGAGTCTTGTCAATGAACAAACTAGGCTGTCACCTATGTAGCACTATGTTCCACATTTTAATCAGGCCCTAAACTGTGTTAATTTTGAGAGGAACCTTTCCTTCCAAGCAGTCTTAAGACAGGACTGCACTAACTTTAGAGGATTCAGAGGCAAGATCTAGTTGCACAGTATTCTTCATTTTCAATTTAATATCATAGCGTTGAATCCTCTTGTCCATGGCTTAGATCTTATTTTGTGTTCTACCTCCCGTGTTGGAGGCAACATTGCCTCTACATACTGGTTGCTGAGAATCGCAGGTTGGTTGGTTGGGTGAGTGCTGTTGTGCTCAGCTTCTGCACATAGGCTTCCCATGGGCATCTGCTTTTCTACTGTGAGAACAGACTGCTGGATTGGGTAGGTTTGGCCTGACCCAGCAAGCTCTTCTTACATTATCTTATCTGGCTTCTCAGATTTTCAGGCTTAGGTATGGTTCTACTGCTGTAGACTTAAATTCCTCATCCGCACCACTTCCACAGCATATCTGAATGAGATAATAGTTATGAGAATCATCCAATGTGGGTGTTGGGTGCGTGAATGGGCCTGTGGTACTAGTCATGTTTCTCCCATCATTTTGGGCTGATGCATTTGATCCGGATGTGCTGTTCACGCCTTTAAAGGTAGAAATCACATTTGGCTTTAATGTCCATTGTGTTTACGGGATATCATTTAATTTTCATTTCTGTCAATAGCTTTTATCATGCAGATCCCCTCCCTCAAATATCAAGTTGACATTAATTTCATACAGGATATTAAAAGAGCTGCTGTACTGACATTATTCTTATTTATTCTTATAAATAAATCTCAAAGGAGCACAGGGTGGTGCACTTCATACATATTTGTGTGTTCATTTTGCAGGTATCGAACTGAATGTACTGCACACAAAATTAGTATCCTAGCACCTATGTTTTTGTCTGTTTTGGAAATCCAAATTTCCAATCCTAATGCTTACTGAGAAAAACTTTCAGTTTAATAGGCATTGTTGATTTCAAGCTAGTGAAAAGTTTTAAAAGTTTCTAGTGGCCTTATGGAAGGGACACTAATACCCCACAATGGACATCATCCTCCATGGCAATTTTTTCTTGCTTCCCTCAGCTTACTGACCACTTAATCATAATTGCCATGCCCTTACTTCCCTTGTTACTTTACCATCCTATTCCTTACTTAAGACTTTCCCCATCATAAAACTGTTTCCCACTATTTGGCATTGAATGAGTTTTTGCACCCTTTGTATTAGCATGCTCACTGGAACTTAGTATGTTAAACATCCAGCACAGTTTACCAGGGTACCTTGTAGACATCAGAGTTCTAACAGTTATATTCTTTCAGATAAATTTGCTCTGTTACTTACTGCTAACCCCATGGGGAGATGGGGTAAAATCCAATATTATTAAATATGGATACTTTATTTCACTCAGTTGGACAATGAAAATAAACCAGTCAGTTTCAGGTTTGGGTTTTAAAGTAATGTTGTATTTCAAGCTCTCAAGTACAATCAGTGCTGTACAGACCCTAAAGAGAATGCTTGTTTGTTTTTAGGGGAAACCCTGTTTCCAGGGAATTTTTAAAATAAAATAAAAAAATCCAAGAACTATTTCAGAATGCCTTTTGGTTTCTTAACTGCTTATTTTTGCAAGGCCTGTTCTGAGCCAAATTCAACCTGACAGTGGCTCTTTAAGAGCTATGTTGGCAGCTAATCCACCCTAGTTTACAACATGTACATTGCTTTAAGAATGCCTGGAATTCTGGTGGGGAGGGAATAGGGAATCTTTGACCTCTGTGGAAATGTGCAGCTGACAGCATCTCCTTTCTCTTCGCTACGATTAAATGTTTCAGTCAAAGAGCTTCACATCTTTGCCAAATCCTATATGGTATGAGGCTCCGCCTCCTGTTTTGTGCATCTGACCAAGTAGGAAAATGCATGCAATAGTTTGCTAGGTTTAAGGTGCCAATGGCCCCTTTACTGTACTTCCTGTCAGGAGCTCGTCCTACACCCAAGTAGGACCCTGGCAGAGACACATGCCCAACTGGCATGTTCTCTCCCTCCTGGTTGATCGTTTGGGAGCTTCAAAAGCTTTTTTCAGCCCGAACATCACAGCGACCGATGCCAACAGATATCGGCACACTTAGGGATCCACAGAGTGTTCGCAGTTTATGTAACAGACCTCAGCAACTCAGCATTTTGGCTAGTCTACTTTATTTACATATAAGCACACACAGAGCACTACAGCATGGCTCCCTCTCTCTCTAACATCAGACAGCAAAGAGAAAAGGGACAAAGGACAATAGTCCCACTTCACAGAACACAGTAACACAAACATCCTGTCTCTGTCACTTCCCACTCTGTGGAGTCAAAACATACACCGCCATGTGATAGGCAAAAATCCCATGACTGCAATCATGGAGCAGGAATTCTAACACTTCCTACAACTTACACAGTGACTCCTCCGAACCCACTTGTGTGCTCACCACCCCACATGTATTTGATGTACAGCTCTGGGAAGACTAGGATCTTCAGACAGCAAGATTACAGATGCACACCTTAATTATGAGAGTAAAGGAGAGTCCCTAACTACCCAAGCCTGAAGACTGAGTGTAATAATTTGCTACAGGAGAAAAAAGAAGGGAGGGAGTATACCTGATCTAGGAGCAAGTGGTGTGCAAAGTCAGGAATAGCGGGCTGTGTCTTCTGTGTTAAGCTGTCTCCTTAGAATCCTGTGCCAGCAAAGTTACAGTATTCCTTGCCCATTCTTTGGTTTGTGGTCTAGGGAAGCAGAAAGCTTTATCCATAAGATCGCAGAGCCAATAGGGGGTTCTGTTGGAGGTGTGAGCTACCAAAGCACTTAAAATCTGAGGTGTAAATACAGTTTTGAGCTAATTCACCTCACTGGATAGGAGAGGGGGCTTTCTGGATGAGGGAATACTATAAGACCTGTATTCCTTTGAATCATTTGAGGGTTGTTGGGTTTTCCTTTGCAAATTCCTGTACTTTAAAAGCATCCTGCCTACTTCTAAAAGGCTAAATATAGTTAAAGGGCAAAGGCCAAGTTATAGAGGAAAGTTTTTGCCTGGTGCCTGAAGATAATACAATGATGGTGCTAGGTGACGCTCCTTGGGGAGAGCATTCCACAAATGAGGAGCCACCACAGAAAAGGCCTGTTCTCGTGTTGCTACTTTCCTGACCTAAGATGATGAGCTCGGGGTTCAGGCTGGTTCAAATGAGGAGAGGCGGTCTGCAATATATTGTTGTCCTGGATTGTTTAGGGCTTTACTGCTCACAAGCAGCATTTTGAAATGGACCTAGATTGGCAGCCAGTCCTGTCGGGGCCAGGATTGGTTTTATATGCTTAAACTGTCTTGCCGAAATTCTGCACTAACTGAAGTTTCCTAATCGTCTTCAGAGGCAGCTCCACATATAACGCTTTGCAGTAATCCAACCTAGAGGATACTAGAGAATCAGCAACAGTGGTTAGGCTATCCCTGCCCAGATAGAGGCACAGCTGAGCATCCAGATGAAACTGATGGAAGGCACTCTGTGTCACCAAGGCCATCTGAGCCTCAATCAACAGCAAAGGATGCAGAAGTACCCCCAAGCTACGTATCCACTCTCAAAAAGGAGCAAATGATGTAAAAAATCCACATTGGCACCCAGTGTTAACAGTATATAGTGTTTTAAGAGAAGATTAAGTTATAGTAAGTGCATAGCTAAACTTAGCATATTATAGTGAAACGGATCTGTTGCTAAGCAATGCAATTGTTTCTTTCCCTAGGTCTGAATGCATTAACAAGTTTGCCTCCGTCTTTGGGACCATGCCTCTGAAAGTGGTGGAACACAGGGCGGATCCCGTCTTGTACAAAGATGACTTCCCTGAAAAACTGAAAAGTTTTCCTAACATTGGAAGCTTGTAAAGAATAGACGCAAGGCCAATTGGATATTGGGATCCAATACACAAACAGTGACTGGTGCCGAGCATCAGGCCTTGGAGAAGAGTTCCTGGGTGCATTACAAAGAGGATGCAGAGGTGCCTCACTCCTGGTGTAATCCAAGCTTTTTCCATGGACAACACAGGGCAAAGAATCAAACCACATGCTGCTGCTGCCTTGCTATGTGGGTCTGCTGAAATGCCATACAAATATTTATTTGTTCTACAGACCTTACATTCTGACAAAGAGTTAAGCACAAACAATACAGAATCCTACACACACACACACACACACACACACACAGTATTTTTTCCTCTAAGGGCCATTGGTTGTCACTTAAATCTATTGTGGAATCTATTATGGAAAACACTGCTATCTCTCCTAAGAGCTGCTTTCGCTTCATAGACCCCACATTTCTCTTCTATGCAAGCCTGGTTTACATGCAGCCTTTGAGATGTGTGATTAGGATTAACTCTTGTGCAGATATGCTAGGTTTTCTTTTGCTGAGTAAGATTAGAAAAGATGATTGGCATGACACCAGACTTATACAGGGGGCGGGGAGATAGCAATTGGAGTAGAATAAATCATTTCCTTTACTCAAATTACTTCTTCATGAATGTGAACACATTTCATGTTTATTTTCACAGAAGAGAAGACTGCATGCTTCACCAGCCTCAGTCCCCTTTTCTTACTATGCTGAAACATTTTTTTCAGTTCAGATGCACGTGGTCAAGACATAAACCTATGCAGCATCTAAACAAAGTTGATAGTTTGAAACTCTGCTTAGGAAACAACATGCCATGTTCTGATTCTTAAACGTGTTTATGGAGAGAAATGCACTTTCTCTATTGGATTGTGCAGGTATGAAGTATATTCACAGCTAATAAAAAGCAAACTTTTCTGACCAGCCACTATCTCAAAGCTACACACAAAGTGTTGGTACATAGAATTCACTGCCCACAAGATAATTAAAATCCATTCACTGCCCCATAAAGAACCACAGTTCAGTAGAATGTGCTTCCCCTTGAAAGCAGTCAGTCAGCCACCAACCATCTGTACTTGTTGTACACGAAAACCTCGTTTATTTCTGTAGGCCTTCCCAGAAGAAGGACACACCTATTCACAGATAGGAATTTGTTGGCACTTTTTAATGAAAACACATTGTATTTTTTACTGTATTTTGTTTTGTTTTTTTAATACAGTGCAGGGTTAGCACTTCTGTAACAATTTCTAATAAACAAATAATACAACACATGCTTTACATGCAAACGGGTTCAGTCCCTGACATCTCAACATAGAACAGGGAAAGACTCCTATTTGAAATCCTGGGGACCTGATGTCAGTCAGTGGAGGAAGTGATGGGAATGCACAGACAAAATAGTACATCAGAATGAGCTGGACTGAGGAATGAACAGACATGCTTTTGAATTGCACAGACCTCTTTAAAAGGTAAAGGTACCCCTGCCCATCAGGGCCAGTCGTGTCCGACTCTAGGGTTGCTTGCTCATCTCGCTCAAGAGGCCGGGAGCCAGCGCTGTCCAAAGATGCTTCCGGGTCACGTGGCCAGCGTGACGAAGCTGCTCTGGTGAGCCAGCACCAGAGCAGCACACGGAAACGCCATTTACCTTCCCGCTATAAAGCGGTACCTATTTATCTACTTGCACTTAAGGGTGCTTTCGAACTGCTAGGTGGGCAGGAGCTGGGACCAAACGACGGGAGCTCACCCCACCGCGGGGATTCGAACCGCCGACCTTTCGATCGGCAGGTCCTAGGCTTTAATTGGAATAACATGTATAGATTGATTTATGTTGAGTTTCTTTTTTTCTTGAGCCAGCACAGCAGCAGCTACTACCCAAACTAAAGATAATAGGCATAAGTTTATGTTCATCTAGGTGAGGAAAGAGTTTTCCTCTTTGCACCAACGGTATGGCGTTCCAGTATGTTGCATTATGAGAGATTAGCACATCTCTCTGAAGCCCGCTCCACTGTTGTTTTCAGAGGTTACTCTTATTTACGGTGTCTGCTCATGCGATTTACCTATCTGCAAGCTGCATGACAAATGCTAGGAACCTTTTTCATCCTTCTCACGTGAGTCTGAATGAAAGAAATTGAGAATTGCAGAGATTCTCCCCCACCCCCAGTATCCTGGTGAAAAACAGGCTTGCTCCTTGTCAGGGTGATACTGACAGAACACTGGCTGGAAGGGGGTGTTTCAACTTCAAACTCTCAGGGAGTTATAAATTAGACTATTCCGTTCATCAGGGAAGACGTGTTTTTCGTACGTATTTTTTTCTAAAGTTTTCCAGATTACATCCTCTGCTATAACTTTGACTAGAAAATAATGTTAGATGATGGAGGATTTGCTTATTTCAAAACACCAGGAGCTTAATTTTGAGCCACAAAGAACTCTTCAGTAGAATCTGATTTGCAAAAGGCTTATCACTGTAACTAATTTTGCATCTGTTCTGAGTGAGATAGTGGGCAAAGGACTCTCCTTCCTTCTGGTTTAAGCGTGCTTCATCTAAGCTGGTTCTCTTTTCCTTGGTGCAGCATTTATTAGCGGTCACTGCAAGAAAAGTGAGAGTGGGCCGTTCTCTTTTTTTACCAATGAGAACTTAAGCTCAACAATCTAACTACTTTTTATGTATGTTTCATTATAAACTATCATCCCTGCCCCTATAGTTTTAAAAAACCTTCCTGTTCCTTTCTTAGGAATACAGTGTGCAAGTTCTTTAAAAAGTTATCTTACATATATTGGTGTTCCATAATTTGATTTTCTTTATCTGGGATAAGCTCTACTTTTAAGCTGAACTGCTGCAGAATCTATGCCCATCTTTGCAACGTTTTATGCCCTTTTAATTCCTGCCCCCATTCACAAGGCCTTAGTTTGTGTATAGCAGTTAGTTACTCCTAATTGTAAAAATTATTTCACAATACTTCTACCATTAGAAGGTATTTGTGTCCACCAGTGTGCAGTAGGTATAAAGTTAGGGTAAACAATTACCCTGACTTCCTTTCCATTTTTTGCAAAATTGCAAACAAGACCAGATACATATTTTTAAAATAAGGAAGAATATTTGTTCCCTAAGTGCCAGAGATTTTAAGACACTTAACAATTCATAAACCTTTGTTTCATTATAGGATTCATTTCATAACCAATCCATTTATCTGTTTCATCAGTTAACCACCAGTTATCTTTGACAGCTTCTGCTTCTTTATCTCACCTCTTCCACAATCCACATTTCCTAAGCTATGATAAGGATGTTGATATCTCAAACATGGTTTACTAGTTACCTTCTCAGGTGTTACTAGATCAGTATATTCTTTAGGTGTTTCTGATACACTACCAGTATCTCCAACCTGAAACATCATCCTGTTCCAACTGTATGGAATCGGTTTTTTCTGGAAAATGTGACGTTTCAATGTTACCTTTCAAGATATTACCTTTGGTGATTCCTCTTTGTGCCACTGATAGTTCTTGACCTCTAGTCTTAGGGTTCATCCACACTTTCATTTGACCCATGTTTTTTGTTATATTACATATTGATCTCTTATCCTGGGTCCAAGAGCTGCTCTTTTTCCTCCACTGCTTGCTCCAATTAGAACCCGATGCTAACTGCTGAATCAGGTTTTACAAGATCCATCTCCCATTTGGACAAACAGGATTCAGCATAGCTACTGGTACAGTCCCATACAGCTTGGAGATGTTCTGTATATTGAATTAAGTATGCTGGAGAAGTCTCTTACGTGAGCTTCCCTTTGTTCCCGAAAGAGTTACTGTGTCATCATGTTATCACCCTAAATGTGTGTATTTCGGCTGTAGTACGTTAATGCATATTTTCATAAAGGCTAATCGTACATAACTGGGAGGGCAATTGTACCCACCGCCACAGGTTTATCAACTGGAAGATAAACTACGGTAAGTGGAATTCTGATTGGCAAATGGTATCTCATTTCACACATGGCATTTTTAAAGGTGCACACTAAATGTTAACTGCACATCTGAAAGTGAAAAATGTGAATGCAGTAAATGGGTTTGTACTTTTGTCAGGGGGCTGTGATAAGCTGCAGCTCCTTGTTGAGTGTACACTCAGTAGCAAAATGAGTGTACACTCACATTTCCTGCTGCCCAATGTGAAAACATTCAGAAGCAGGCTGAAATATCCCTTTCTTACCCACCTAGATTTCAGAAGCATTAAGTGAACAAACTCTTTGAAGGAGTTCCAGTGAAGGTTGCTTTTTTAAAATAAGTCTTCAACCAGTAAAATGTGTCACAGGTATGGTCCTAAAACATTTCACAGCTGCATTTATATTGGAAACCTTTTTTTCCTCTACTGTCTGTTAGCATTCTTTAATGACATTGTCCAGGGACCACTTTTCCCCTGTGTGTGTGTAAATGCGTTTTCTTTTTAAAAATTAAAACATTTGTAAATACAATGTGCCTGAGTCAATATATTCTCTTGATTGTACAACCTGAGGGGATAGTAATCTTAACAATGTATCAAAGAGGACTTGTGATTTGGGGGCTGGGGATATTTTAAAAGAAAATATGCCAGAGTGTGTACGTTCTGTTTTACTCACGGAAAATTTTACTGTGGCTTCTAGCAGCTCTACTCTGATTCTTAAAACAAAAAACAACACATAAGCAAACACAAAATCTACACTGAATCTTCTAAAAATATCAACTCTTCAAGCATGTGTGGCTTTTAGCAAATAATTTTATTATGAATAGATGCCACATCTTTTTTATTTTTTAGAAGCAGATGTTTTTATTCTACAGGTGAGAAAACAGAGGATCTTGAGCATGGTGTACCATATAAGGCTCAGGTGGCAGCTCATCTTGCATTATATCCCAGAGTTGGAGGTTAGAAATTATCATCATCATCATTTATTTTCTAATCAACTTTTAAACAACTGTCTCAATGTGATGTGCACTGCAGATAATATTAAACAGTTAAACACAAAAACAGCAAATACATTTAAATCTAAACTAAAACCATACAAAGTAGATACAAGGTAGATGGACCTTTCTTGCTGCTAGCTGATGTTTGGTATAGCAAGGTACTGCTGTAATCCTTTCACAAACCCTGTAAAATAGGCCAGTATCCCATTACAGCAGGGGTGGTGACCCTGTGGCCTTAGCCATGGGATATGATGGGAATTGGTGGCAAACATTAAATGGAGAGCCATCACATCCCCGCTCCTACATTACAGGTATGGAGCTGTGGCTTGAGAGGCAGTAGCTTGTCAAAGGGCCACCTCATCTGACTACAGGCTAAACTAACATTTGAACCTGGGATTTAGGGCACATACCTCTTTTTTTTAACCAGTGTACGATACAGTCACTGCAGCTTTGCACTTCCAAACATGGGTATGTAATCTATAGTGTTAATGTGATTCTAACTTCCCTTCCCCACCCATTCACAATCAACGCTAGAAATGAATTAACCTCAAAAGGAAACACACAAATTAATGCCCATTTAGTTTATTTTTAAATCAACATTCTCTGATACTTAACAGCTATTGAAGTTGGTGGGACATAATTTAAATTCAAGGGGTTGTTTTTTGCTTGCCTGTACTTTGCTCAAGGATAGAAGTTGATCAGAGCATGAGAAAAGCAAGGCCAATTGAGGAAACAGAAATATAGAGGGGGGGTATATGTGATTTGTATACTTTTCAAAGCCTGCACAGTCTTGGGCATAGCAATCATCCCTTTTCAAACAATAGTTTCTGTGTTCCTTTAGTCTCATTTCATTAAAAGAAAACGTAACCTAGTGCCACAGACATGTATGATATTTAGTTTAGTTAAACTGCAGAAGTCTCGTTTTCTAAGGAGCTGAGAAAAATAAGAAAATACAAATAATTGCTAGAACTCAACTTGAGCAAGTGGGGGCAGAGATGGTTTTCCTTCACCTTTTTCTCGGGACTACAAACTATACTGACATTCCCTCAGCACTCTGAATCTCCTCACCACAGCACGTTAAGCTGAGCTATATACATTTGAGGGGGGTAGGATTCTGTTTTCCCAAAAGCTGTAATTTATACACACATTTGGAGCATTCATTGCTGTAGTTTTGAAGCATGCTTGAAATCTGAGGTAGGCCAGTTATGTTCTCCTTGAGAGTGGATCAGAAGCTACCATAGACTGAATCCTACTCAATGCCACAGGAAACATGAACCAAGATGGCTGCCCTTTATGGCAAGGCAGGCTGGCCCAAAGCGCTAGCTAAGCCAGCACCAAGCCATCAGCCCACCAGTATTTATGATTGGTGTGTTGCTCTCAGCCTACCTCAAATCTGAAGCTATTTGGAATCTCTTGCCTTTTCTGTGTAATTTCAGTTCTGAACTCACCACTGTTTTACAGTCCTACATCTGCTGAGCTTCAGGATTCCACTGCCTGCCAGGTTCTTGTGGCGGTGGCTGTGAAGGAAAAGTTGTGTTTCTCATTAAGGGGATAACAAATGGCAACATCTGAGACAATTAGTTGAAATGGAGCAGTGATGGTGGTGGCTGAGGCATAATCCACTGGAGGAAAGGCAGCACAGCCCTGATAGGTATTCCCAGCAGAAATTCCAGCAGGCTTTCTGAGAAGGGATTCTGAATGGAGAGAGGCCCCCTGTTCGCCAGCTTCGTTTTCCGGAGTTGGTTCCAATAATTCCTCTCCGAATGTCCTTGACTTTATCCTCGTTCGCCTTGATTGTCAGTTTACTTGAAGAAAGAAGGAGTTAAGAAACACTTAACTCATTCACCACCTAACTTCTGTGAGACCATTTTTATAGTTCTTGGTAAGTTGAGAGATCAGTGGTAGTAGATTACCTTAAGAATCCACGAGAGAAAGGGGGCAGTGAACATTTCTAATGCAGTGGGAAATGGTAATTTTAAATTTGATTGATGGGCCCCTGATCCTGAAATATGCCTATTTAATTTTAGTAACTGGACATGATTTATTTATTTTGTTCTTGCAAACAAATGCTGACATAAGAAAGGCAGAATCTCAGTTTCTGTCCCATCAATCTGGCGCATTAACCTGGTAATCTTATGTCCGAGGCCCTTAAGTCTCTTCCATGTCCCTTCCGCGGCTCTTCTTCATATTTATACCTGTACTTTACTTTGTCTCCTGCTCCTTTCACTCGTGGGAACTCCAGCTTGACAGTGTTTTTGACCCTTCTCGACAAATCAGCCCCTTTTCCATAGTCCACACTAAACTCCATGTGGTATTTAAGAACATGTTTCAAAGTCCCTCCAGAATTAAGAGCCCCCACAACCCCAAACATCTCGCGGCCCATTGCCAGACTTGGAAAGTCAAAACATCCCTGCATAGGGGGGTCTATCCAACCCCCCATTTCCAAACCAAACAAAACTCTATCTCTCCAAATCTGGCTTTTTCCAAGTTCATTTATCAAATCCAACAACTCATGTTCCTGCTGGGCCACAACTCCCTCCATCTCTGGCACCCGAGGTTCAGCAACATCTTCTTCCCTCATCTGATCTGTCAGAGCACTCTCCTGATTTGATTCCTGGGTGGGCTCTATATAGTTACCCACTACCTGTCCAAAATTTCCGATCGCAACAGTCATCAAGTCTGTCTTCTCATGTAGCTGTTCCAATAGGGCACTTGTTTTACAGAAAGCACGCACCAGAGCTTCTGAATACATTGTTCTGCAAGGTCAGAAGTCTGTTCCCACGATCGTAATCTGTTGCAGCTGCAGAGCTCCCCGATTCAAATTTAGTAACAGAGATCCTATTGGGGATTATTAAGATCTCAAAAGTATGGCTCCTTGTTTAGAGCTACATCTGAAGTTGGATCTTCCAGTGCAAATGATCAAACTGGCAAATAAAGTGAAAATTCTGTGAGCAATGTGGGAGATGAGATTATAATAGCTTTTATGTGGGTCTGCAGAAAACAGGAGTCTGAGCTGCAAATATCTGTGGTTTCTATAAGTTTAAAAGTCAAATGTGCTCCCCATCATTTATACAGAATTCTGAATTACTTTAATTACCTATATATAAAATAACTAGAACTTATAGTTACTATATTCTGTACTTCTTTGTTGGTGATACATCAACGTTCATAGAAGCCTCCTTTAGTTATCTGCACTCACACTGACTTTTTAATGCTATGGTTTTTTACTTTGATATAATGCCTCTGTTGTGAAAAGTGCAGGTGTTTGAAAAACTGACACCTTTCCTTTTAAGATGCACATGCACTGGAACTAAATATAATCCTAAGAGATGTAAAGCCTAGAAGGGCACAAAGAGGCTAATGGCCTGAGCCTGTCTGCCTCATCAGTAACTTTCAATCTAAAGATAAATAGCTGGCAATAGATGGAAGAGGAAGGATACAACCAACAAATTCTTATTTGTCTTGGATTAAAAGTAACACCTTGACACCTGGTTTCCATATGGCCATAAAGAGATGCCTTTGCCACTTTCTCATAAGCAGCAATGATTGTTCTGTATTATTAAAAGATTAGACCACTCATCTTTGAAAGGAAAATGTAAAGAAGAAAAAGCTGAACTAGTAGCTTATTAAACATTACTTTTCCATGATGAAATTTCACACCTAAATGGGTTTAGCCTATTAAACAGCTCTCAAATCTTCTAGCCATAAAATTCAACAGCTGTGAGGACTCTTTGTATTCTGCAGTCAGTGTCCCGACCTGGCCAGTTCCTTCCCTGTATGTAATGAGAAAATAACCCAGAAGCCTTTAGGGTTTCTCTTTTTTATATACATCCTGATCCATTTCCCCTTGCCACCTCTCCCTCCTGCTCTGCAATTATAGGTGGATTCAGATGACCTGCCTGTCCCTGCAGTCAATGTATTATTATTTTTTGTATGAACAAACATAAATTGAGCAGGATGCATTTCACACCCCTTCACTATGCTCACCCAATAAATTTGAAGACGTTGGTCAAAGCAAGTCTATGGAATAAAGTACGGTAGAGCTGCTTTGAGTTACTATGCTGTTTAAACACATAACTATGTAAAAAGAACCCAAGAATGCTCTATCCTTTACAGGGTTTTGCAGGGATAGGAGAAACAAAGACCTTCAAGCAATGCAATGTGGAGCTGGTTCCTCCACAAGTGGCAGCCCTAGCCTGGGCAGTACAGTGGCCTATTCTAAGAACGGCACAGCTCAGTTCAGCGAACTCCAAGTCAGCTACCATGTGAGGGGCAAGGGTGTGAAGGAAAACATGTTACACAATCTTGTGTAAGTTCAGGAACTACCTAGAATCATAGAATCATAGAGTTGGAAGAGACCACAAGGGCCATCGAGTCCAAACCCCTGCCAAGCAGGAAACACCATCAGAGCACTCCTGACATATGGTTGTCAAGCCTCTGCTTAAAGACCTCCAAAGAAGGAGACTCCACCACACTCCTTGGCAGCAAATTCCACTGTCAAACAGCTCTTACTGTCAGGAAGTTCTTCCTAATGTTTAGGTGGAATCTTCTTTCTTGTAGTTTGGATCCATTGCTCCGTGTCCGCTTCTCTGGAGCAGCAGAAAACAACCTTTCTCCCTCCTCTATGTGACATCCTTTTATATATTTGAACATGGCTATCATATCACCCCTTAACCTCCTCTTCTCCAGGCTAAACATGCCCAGCTCCCTTAGCCGTTCCTCATAAGGCATCGTTTCCAGGCCTTTGACCATTTTGGTTGCCCTCCTCTGGACACATTCCAGTTTGTCAGTGTCCTTCTTGAACTGTGGTGCCCAGAACTGGACACAGTACTCCAGGTGAGGTCTGACCAGAGCAGAATACAGTGGCACTATTACTTCCCTTGATCTAGATGCTATACTCCTATTGATGAGGCCCAGAATTGCATTGGCTGGTCCCATTGCCAGATATTTGCTTCCTTTGCGTTTTTAGATTTTGCTGGAAGCCACCCAGAGTGGTTGAAGCAACCCAGTCAGATAGGCGACATATTACTACTACTACTACTAGTAGTAGCAGCAGCAGCAGTAGTAAGCCAAGCTTGAACACATCCTCCATTGTGATCTCCAAGCTGCACCAAGCTTACTCTCAGTACCACCATCTATTTGCCATATCCCTACTATGTAGAGAAGCATTCCTGCTGGCTGTCCTGTAACTTGTGGGAGAGGGGTTATTGGTTTGTTTGATTATGTGTGTTCTCATTGTGTATGTTTATGTTTTGGCCACCATGTGATCTTCAGGTGAAGGGCAGTATCCAAACTGAACAACAACAACCACAACAACAGAAAATGGGTGTAGCTCAATGGTAAAGCATTTGCTTGCATTCAGATGGTCCAAGGTTCAATCCTAAGCATCTCCAGAACTTCCATGTCACTAAACAATATGGCTCCTCCCATAACTATTTTCTATAAATGGCCTTGAAGGTTGGAGTGGAACCACTGGGGTACAGTACCCCCAATCCTCACCTCTCAGAGCCTTCCCAGGATACAGTTCAACTATATCAAAAGCCACTGAGAGATTGAGAATGAGCAGGTTGGCATTCTCTTTTGCTCAACAAATGACACCAACCAGCATGAACTCACAGTGGAAACCCAAAGGAAAACAAATGTCAGAATTGGTAATTTGTGGCGCTTCTCAAATGAGCATCTGTTGAATAGAAACCTAGATCACTTTTGGGTTCTGATCACAGACTGATCCCTTAATAAGTTATATGGAAAACCACTCCCACATGCACTTCAAAATGCAAACCTATGAGCACCAATGCTGCATCAAAATCATCCTCTGCTTTTCTCCTTCTGCTTTCGGGTCTTTGGTCCATCTACCAGCAGCATCTCAACTCACTGGATGTCTCATGTTTTGCCTGCAGGATGTTCCCGTCACTGCCTCTTGGCTGCCAAGAATCTCTAGAGGCAGTGAGGCTGTGCGCTGCCACCTGTTGTTAATCTAGCCTTGTTTAATCCATTCTGCTCTGTGTCAGCAGTTCAAAAGGGCACTGTTAGTATTTTTTGCCAACTTCAATTAACGTGAGATTTTGGAGGCCCCCCTCCGATCGCATTTCATCTGCCATGAGTCAGGCACAAAATAGACAGATTTCAGTTAGAAGCAGAGAAGAGATGGTTATGGCAACAAAGAAGAAGAAAAATAATACTTATTTGGATCTCTTCTGCCTGTGCTCTGGGTGTTTGTCTGTCTTTTCCCAGCAACTTTCTTTCTGTTTGAATATTGTTTGTAGCTCCAAGGGATTTTGTTTCTCTCCCACCCTCAACTCTAGGGAGAGAAAAGTCTTAAGTGCAATACCTTATAGCAGCAGCAGCAGAAGCAACAGAAAAACAAGATGCAAAGTAGTTTGTTCTTTTTTTAATATTACAATGTAATGAATTTGCAGTACATATCTGTATAGGCAGTAAAATTGTATGGCACAACCTCACACTGCAATTTTTGTGGGCATTTTTTCCATTCCATTATTTTATTCTTGAACATTTTTGAATGTATATTTTCATATATTCTGCCTCAGGCCATAAAGCTAAAGGGAAAAAAAGTTGCATTTATACAAGGTTACAATATCTTACAACAATAATATTGACTGAGGTTTGTTTTCTTGCGATCTTTCTCCCATTCTCGCTTTCAAACACTGCACACCCAAAAAAATCTGATATATTATTATACATTGAAAACTGTCCTTCAACATCAGTAGTATAAAAGTCCTAGCGCTATCTATGTTCATGGAAGGAGTACTGGTTTGGGTAATACATTACCCGGATTTGCGGTAAAGGGTCACAACTGGTGTGTGGGGAGGGGGGGGGAGTCACACTTTGGTTTCCCTGCACTACCATCCATGAAGTTGAAAGCAATCAAAAGCTTTCATCTGTTCAGCCTAACTCTGCCCCAGTTCCCATTTGGGCTTTTTTTTTTTAAAAAAAAATTTCAAGTGTTTGCTTTTTTGCTATGTCAGTCAAAGCAGCAAAATAAACATGGAGTTCTCAGCGGCTGTGTCTGCCTGATCATTTTTCAACCATTTCCAGGAAGCTACCTTTTTCACTGTTGTTTGTTTTCAGAGTGTTTTACAACGTACTGTGAAAACTTAGCATACACTAAGACAAGGAATAATCATCCAAAAGAAGAAGAAAGACATAGGAATATCCTGCCCCCCTCGTGCCAAATGGTCATATAGCTCACATTCTGTTGCTCTGGCCAGCAGATAATGTTACCATGGGAAGGAGAGCAAGCCAATGCTCCATTAAAACAGCCCTCTTGACCATGGTAGTATCCAGGGTACTGGATTTGTCCCTAGAACATCTAATTGTTGACCCCAGAAAGCCTCCTGAGTTCATTTATGTCCAACACAGAGTAAAACCAGGCAGAGCACTCTTGTGGAGGGCTGGCATTAATGGAATTCTCTTGCTCGGGATACATTTTTTGTTAGAACTACAAGCTATGTTAGACTCTGGGCTGCCGCTAAAATGGCAGCCCTGTGTTGGCTTTTCCTGCAATGTTTAGCCATGCTTGCCCATGTCTACATCTCAGTCTCGGCCAACGAGGCAGAGCAGTGGCAAAGACGTGTCTCAACATAAGTGGCAAGAGGGAAAAGGGCTTGGCAGAGGGCTGCTGGTTTTGGCAGCCGCTCCATTTCAGAGCACAATGTTCTATTTTGTCCTTGGGGGTGAGTTTACTTAGTCAACGAATGTGTACATGTTGCATTGAACAGTTCAGTGCATGGTCCACAGCACTCCTCCAATTATCCTGAAATGTCTTCTGAAGGATCTGCTGAGGTACAGTCTAGATATAAACTGAACCGTTCATACACAAAGCCACATTGGAGTTGACATCAGGATGTGACCAGCAGACTTCAAGCAAACCTAGTCTTAGGCAAAGTACACTTGAAATACATTTCTTGTGCACACAGACTTCACACACCACACTCTTGTACACTACTGCATGCATGTATGGTCTGCAGTGCGCAGCTAGAGCTGGCCATCTCGCTGTTCTAAAGCAACAAAATAATGGCACGTTGCTCACCTATAGGAGTCACCACATTTACTTTGGGGTGGAGCCCAAACTTTTAGCCCCACCCTGGCATTGTGTCTTTCCCCTGAAACACCTGCAAGTTGTGCACCATTTCTTGTAGAGAAACCCCAACATGGGAGCTTGGCTTGGTTGTGCAAGTGCCTCTACATATGAACAGGAGTCAGGAGTTTGCATGTTTGGGTTTCACCACAGGCAGCCATATGCATGATGTCAGGGCTAAAAAGCCTGTCTCTGCTACGAAGCACATTTGGTAACGTGCTGCACATGAATAACTCATGAATAGGACTTATACATACAGCAATGTACCCCTCAAAGTTAGCGTCTAACAAGATGACCATTTTTGGAGCTGCAGATTTCATACTGAAAGCTAAGGCAGCAGCAAAAGAAAAGAAGAAGAAGAAGAAGAAGAAGAAGAAGAAGAAGAAGAAGAAGAAGAAGAAGAAGAATTAAGAGTTCTCCCCCACCCTAGCTTCCCAACTAAAAACTGAAATCACATTGGGCAAAATGCTAGTCATGAGAGATCCTATCCTCCACCCAAGAGATGGCAAACTTAGCTGTTTATACAATAAACATACTTGCACAGGCAGCACACACACTCACAATATATTCTCCTAGGTATGCACACTTAGGAACACAAAAACATGGTTAAGCATGGATAATATTACTTATGCATTCACACACACATTAAGTGATAGCCAGCATTCGTCATCATCAGAATGGCTCCATTGATTTCAGTGGATCTATTTTGGACATGACCAATGTTGGATGTTGCCCATTATTTCTTGCCTGAGAGTTCCAGGTACAACTCTCAAAGGTACCCTTCTGAATAAGTGTGCATGCACACGAAAGCTCATACCAATAACAAACTTAGTTGGTCTCTAAGGTGCTACTGGAAGGAATTTTTTATTTTGTTTCAGGTACCCTTTCAGTTAGACTGACCACATTCAGTTAAAATGGCCAAGGCCATTCAGGGGAGTGAACACTATCAATGCCAGAAAAGTGTCTGTGGGACCTTGATTTCATAGCTTTAAAAGGTGGCGAGGGGCAAATGAGAGCACTTATCCCTGATAAGTTGTTTGTGCCACAACAAATGCAACATTGTTGTGTATTTGTTGTTGGGGGAACACAGGTGTCATTTCTGAAAGTAGTACTTTTACTGGTGGGTGTTGTGTTTTCCAAGCCCTTGATGCACAAGGCATGATCCAAACACAGTGGAAACACTTTGTATTCCTAGTGATGTCCTTAGCATTTTCACTAAAATCAACATGAAAACCCATTTTTTAATCTCTGCAGGTAGAGTATCAATCCTTGTAAGGCTTGTTGTAAAATGTGGGTCTGGAATTATCACAGGCATGTATTGGACAGTGCACGTGACATCATCACTATAGACAAATAAGAGAAGTTACATACATACACCTGAAAAAAAGAGAGTGGGGGGTATTGGATCTTTTTAGTCTGTGCCACTGGCACACTTATTTCTGCAACAGTTAAATGTGTAGAACTAGTAAAATGGCTAGAGGGATAGATGATCATGTGGAATGATCACATGGTGGTGAGGGAACATATGGCTTCCCCATCTCTAAATGGAGGCCCTGCTTCATTTACCTCTGCTCCACAAATAGGACCGTTCCCATTCCCCCCCCTTCAGATTTTCCAGCAACTTTTCCTCCTGAGAACCCATGTGCACTGAAGACCAAGAAGCCTTGTTGTCGATGAGCTGACTTTTTTGTAAGAATTCCTGCCGGCAGCCTTCCCATTCCAGGCCAGAGTGTGTGCAAATGCTTGTGATTCCACAGCCACATGTGAGCCAGAAGGCAGGTGTGCGCTTGTGTCCCAGGCATCACTGAGGGGGGTCTTGCTTTTGTGACGAGGCCCAAATGAAATCTCTGTGCCTGTATAGCAGCTGCTCACTGGGAGAAGGGAGACCAGTAGCTACCAAACCCAGTAAACACCCTCTTAAAAACCAGACTGGCGGTTTAATCCTCCTCCTTTCTTTCTCTTCTCTGAGGGATATGTAGCTCTGTGCTTAAGAAACCACAAAACCTAAACACTGTTTAAAAATCAGCTTATTCATAGCTGAGTTGGGCGGAATCTCAGCTGACTCGATCCAAATCTTCTTTGATCAATCTATAAGGAAAGCAACCACAGGGGAACTGGGAAGTTGCCACCATCCTGATGAATGGGAGTGACAAGAGGTGGGTCCATGTCTGCTAAAAGCTTTGAGCTGAAAGCAAGAGCATTTCCAACCAAAGAAACAAGCTCTAGCTTTATTCCTCCAATACATGGCTAGGGCAATCTTCATATGGTGGTTTAGGTCAGTACAAATGGAAGGGGACACCAGGAAGACTGTTTTTTGAGCTAGGCTGCGGATTGCAGAATTGTGAATACTGTTTAAAGAAGGCACTTGTTCTGGTAATCATGGAGATCTATCTTCTCTTATTGGTCAGAAGCCTGTGACCGTAATAATATAGGAAGGGAAAACCATGTTCTTTGGCCTTCTGTAGAACTAGCCATGTCACCTGGGCAGGAAGACAGGAGAAGGATTTTCTCTTTCTTGTAGACCACACTCTTGTCGCTCTCTTGCTCTTTATTCAGGCCAGTAGTCAGAACCCTTGTTTTGGACTGATGGTAGCAGCTCCCACAGCTTAATTTCATTCCTCAGAACTAAGCAGGGCAAAAGATAGAAGAGGATGGGCCATGGATCCTACTTTATGTTGATTTTCTTCCTTTATTTTCCTACGTTTCTATGCTGCCCATGCAACAAAGTTTGCTGGATGGCACGCAAACAGTCACTTATTTGAAGGACTGTCAGGATGTGGTCCTATCTCTGGTCCAAGGCTGTTTTAGAGACAAGGAGTCCTAAGGAGAGAGTGAGCAGGGGCATCCAAGTTGCCCATCCGCAGGCAGCACCTGGGTGGCAGACCCAGCAGACATGCCGGCCACTTGGTCAGTCTTCCCCACTATGGTTAGATGCACTGCATTTCTATGGGGAAACCCAGCCAGATGGGCAGGGTATAAATAATAAAATTATTGTTAAAATTATTATTATTTCAATTATAGTTTCTAAGTTGCATTATAAATTAGCGCATGCAAATGTTATGCGAATCCGTGCCCATTTTTGTCCTCTGTTTTGGATATAGATTTTTATCTTACTTG
Source organism: Podarcis pityusensis (assembly GCF_964106645.2). Classification (NCBI taxonomy): domain Eukaryota; kingdom Metazoa; phylum Chordata; class Lepidosauria; order Squamata; family Lacertidae; genus Podarcis; species Podarcis pityusensis. The sequence continues at coordinate 53,179,153 of NC_138028.1, read as the reverse complement.
GCAATAGGTACACAGTCCCCCTACGAGGATGCAGGCCCCACTACTACAGGAGATGGCACAAATATCGTTGCTTTGAGTTGTGCCAATCTCATAGCCCTTGGTTTGCTGCTTGGATCAACCCAGATTCCTGTGTGGTAGGGTTGCCAGAGCACAACACGGAGATTGCCTGGGACCTGTATTATCCTTGCCAAATCAAGAGGTGCCACACACAGCCTTGGCTTCTCTTGTTCCTTTCACGCTGTGCTCCACCCCTGCCTGCTGTGTGGCAGTCCTGTTCACGACATACAGCAGATGTCAGGAAAATGGGAGACAAGACAGCGGCTGCTTCTTTTTACCCAGTGCAGTTGCCAAGGCAACCTCTGGGTTGCAGCCTGGCATCTACAGGTATTCTGTGAGTTGAATCAGCATACCCTACACACAGCACACACATGCATGCACACACAAACACCAGTCTGGCACTCGTCAACTAAAGCAACCACATTATTCTGGCATTATAGGTATCATAGAACTGCCCATAGCATGAGAATAAATGGTACTGGAAATGTGCAGAGCAATCTACTGGGAAGTGTGGCTTGAAGCTTTTGCGTTTTAAAGAGAAAGACAAATCCGGTGTCAGAGAAAGCAGGGGAGACAAAGTGTCCTTTTTCATTGGCAAGTCAGGACAATGACAGCATTCGGGAAACATGCCATGTGAACACACACACACACACACACACACACACACACACACACAAAAACTCAACTTTGTCTGGTGCAGTAAACACACCCATTATTTCCTTCCACACACCTGTTTGTTGGGGACAACAACAACAAAATCCCCTGCATGTTTAAAACACTCCAAATACGGCAACGCACGTAATGCTATTATACCTAGGATAGCTAAAAGTGCTGCATTCAGATCTCTGAGTAGGGCACTGGCTGCCTCGGGTCCAAGAGTGGATGGATTGGTTCGATCGTCCCTGTTTGCTCGGTCAGTGTCTGGAGGGCAACCGCTGCACCTTGTCATGTCGCCCACGATATGGCAGCGCTGTGCTCCTTGGCTTTCATCCGCAGGGCAGCGATGCTGGAGGACTTGCGGTCGGGCTCGCCGTTCAGCTCGTAACCGTTGATGCCGGGGCTGATGGCTGCGCCACCGAAGAGGCTCCCCATGTGAGTCTGTCCCACGTGGCTGCCGGGACCAGAGACGCTCAGGAATTCGGAGACCCCTCCGGTTGTGTGGGGATGGGTGTGGGGAGACATGCAGGAAGGCACTGAGTCACAAGGCACGACGCAGGCAGGGACGGGGGAGGCAGCACCGTTGTTGCCAATCCAGGATGGATTCTGGATCTGGGATGGTGGAGAAGGAAGGAAAAGATCAGTTAATGAGCACTGGTTTATCCCTTGGTTCTCAAAGTGGAAAAGATGTGTGGACAGGGAGAGGTCCGAGTATTAAGGTGTTCTGTATTGAATCAAGCCAATTCCTTCTCAAAGTAGTGTAGGCATCTCATCTGCGAAGAGCACATGTCTCTCATTACATTGATTGATAGTGCTGGTGGCCGTTGGTGCTCTTGTTTTCTTCTTGAGGTTTTCACATCCTTGAGTTTATTTATTATTATTATTATTTTCAGATCATAAATTGGCCACCTCATGCCAATTTTCACATCTCATATGCTCTATCCACTGTGCTATTCTGCTTTTGGAAAAAGCCAAGGAATAGAAAACCCTGTGCTTGAAGACACTGTTAATTAATTCAGATTGAAATTCTGTCATTCAGTCATGAAAGGCACAGAGCCTTGATCAAAAAAGAGGGGTGGGAACCCTTAGAAAACTCAGCCTTCTGATGAAATGTCTGTCTAGCCCAGGACTTACCTGTCTTCCCCAACAACAGCTCTGCCAGTTTGGGCAGGTGATCCTGGGCTAGGCAGACAGTTGGCCAGTTCTTAAATCGAGGCATTTCTGGGAATTGTTTCTGGGGCATTCTGCAATTAAAGACACTCTGCCTCTGAGCTCCCCCCTTTTGCTTAGTGTGAGAGAGAAAAATTGCAATGACAACAACAAGCACATTATCTAGGATTATCTAGGATGCTGAAACCAAAACGATCCTACCAAAGCAGAGAGCGAAGAATGACTTTTACCAGCAGGAGGCCCCTGGGAGGTGGGGAGGGGAGGTGTATTGGGGGGGAGAATGTGAGATGAAAGAATGCAACAGGAGAGGATCCAGATGGAAAGTAGGAAAATGCCTGTCTCTGAAAGGCCTGCATTCCACAGCCTTCCAGCGCCATTCAGCTCTGGCTCCAAGCCTGACCTTTTACCTCCGGCAGACTACATCTCTGTGGCAGGTATAGTGGGGGAGATGAGGCCGTAACATTCGGAGGTGATGAAAGCAGGGGACGCAAGATAGCCAGAGTAAAAATGCCATCGTTTAAATTTATGGTTCTGCCACATTTTGAATATCATGTACAGGTCTGGTTGACCCCCACCTCGAAGAAGGATCATCATGGAGCTGGGGAAAGTACAGAAAGGGGCAACTGAAAGCCTGGAGACCCTTCCCCACCAGGAAAGGCTGAAGAGCTAAAGCATCTTTTGTTATGAGGTGGGAGGAGATGAGCAAGGGCAAGATGAGCAACCTTGTCTGTGTTTCCAACAAGTGGGAGGCGGAGAGAATTTCCCTTGGACCCCAGGATGTAAAGCGGAGAAGGTTAATTCGTTCTTCTTCTGCCACTTTCCTTCCTGGGCATATGCCTGTTTGCTCTGAAGGAACTCAATGGGGCTTACTCCACCAAAAATGTGCACAGAATTACAAATGGATGGCAGATTTTACAAGCCACTTCCAAATTTCTCCAGGTTATACAGGCAACAAAGTACATGCTATGTATTTATTTCCTATCTTTGAAATGTGAGGGTAAGTTTCACAACTGTTACAGAGGCAAAGGTTTTTAACACCGTATCAGTTCCTTGAACCTTGAATCACTTGTCTCATCCTACCATATCCCAACTGACTGAAGGCAGGGCCTTAGGGTGGTATTCAACATTGACTCTGGGCAGACCTGATGAAATTAATGGACCTGACTGAGTCATGTTCATTAATTTCATTAATGAGTGAAGCTTAGTTGAATGCCACCCTTAATGTTAAAGAGACAGGTGTGCTGGTGGCAGACACTCACCTGGGCATAGTTCTCTGCTCGAGTTAGTAAGGGGAGCTCATAGGCTGTGGAGAAGTGGGTGCGGACCTGCTGCATTTGACCAAACCGCTCTCGCTTCCTCCATTTTGCCCGTCTGTTCTGAAACCAAACCTGAGAAGAAAAGCACAGGTTGAAAAGTGCTTCAGGAAAGGAAGGAAGGGGACAGGATCTCAGTACATCTTCTGCGACTGGAGGTGAACAATTGCCTCCTCCAGGCCACCCCAAGTTGTAAAATATTGAAAAATAGAATTCTGCTTGGGTTGTCATTGTATACCCATCCCATATTTTAGACCTTCCTAAAGTGGCAACACTGATATCAGTGCTATTACCTTCTATGTAGTAGCTGAACGTTGCTGGCCAAGAAGCAGGCTGAGAGGGTCTTTTAATATGGAACCTAAATCCCACATTTGGGTGCTTATCTCAGCAGAATCACACATAGATGCTTTCATTTAAGCTATATTTGTATTGTACGTTGCTCACAAATAGCTGCTCATGCACCTTTGGTTAATTTGAACACCAACATAATTACAGTGGTACCTCAGTTTACAAACCTAATCCGTTCCGGAAGTCCATTCTTAAACCAAAGCCGTTCTTAAACTGAGGTGCACTTTCCCTAATGAGGCCTCCAGCTGCCAGTGTCCTTCCACCATTCGGATTCCGTTCGTCTCCTGGGGCAAAGTTCGCTAACTGGAACAGCTATTTCTGGTTTTGTGGAATTTGTTCACCGAATAGTTCATTAACAGGCTGTTCATAGACCGAGGTACCACTGTATATTGAACAAAACTAGCTGTTCCTCTCTCTTCTGGTCCATTTTTCTGGTATGAGAGCTTCATTGTCTTTAAGTAACAGGTAATCATCTTACATTGTATCTCTATATCAGGACACAATGACTTTTGAGTTGTCAGAGAAGTTCCTTACCATCTCCTTCCTATTTATTCTGCACATTTCCAAGAGCAGGTCTAGCAGAATGCTGAGCTACAAATTGGGAACGACCCCGGTTCAAATCTGATCTCTGTCACCAATTCACTAAGGCAAGCCGTGTTCTCTCAGCCTTAGTCTGCCCATAGACTTGGACCATGCAAGGCCCAAACAGACCTGGCCAGTGCCACTTGCAAGGCTGACCCAAGGCATTGTGCTGCCTTAGATGGATTCCGAGTCCCTCTGACTTTTCTGAGCATACAAACGGAAGATGCTGTGCTATCTGTTTGTTTCTCCATCTGTTCTTTCACCTGCTTTCTTAATCTGCCTACTGTGAGGAGAAACAGCTCTGAAAGTCCACCAACACATACCCTTTTGGGCCCCACTGATATCAGAGCCCCAAAGCCCTGTCAGGTCAGGTTGTTGGAGGTTTCCATTATGGCGGGGGGGGGAGGGGGAGTCCAGTACAGAATATCTTTATCCAGTGCAGGAGCTCCATCACTGACATGGGAGAGGAAGAACCAATATATCCCAATGTGCCTGGGACACTCTTCCAGAACTATAGGGTTATTCACTTATCCACTTACCTAGAAGCAAGTCCCATTGAACTCACGCCTAAGCCTGACTTCCAAATACACATCTATAGAATTGTCCTGTTAAGCTCTTTATTCTTATATCACAAACAGAGGGGACATATATTAAATGTGCAATGATTTGGTGAAAGGCAGAATTATAAATTTAATGACAACAACAACACCACAGTGGTACCTTGGTTTACGAACTTAATCCGTTCCGGAAGTCTGTACTTAAACCAAAACTGTTCTTAAACTGAGGTGTGCTTTCCCTAATGAGGCCTCCTGCCGCTGGTGCCCTTCCACCGTTCGGATTCTGTTCTTAGACCAAGGTAAAGTTCTCAAACCAAGAGACTATTTCCGGTTTTGCGGAGTTTGTAAACCAAATCGTTCTTAAACTGAACTGTTCTTAAACCGAGGTACCACTGTACTCTAAAAATATTTAGCCCATAGCAGCTGTAACCTGGCACTGATACAGTCTAGAAAAAGCCTGCTATTAACACAACATGTAACTTGGTTGCTTGTGGAGGTGCCAAACAAGGCTAATTTATTTAAAATTATTGAATTTTATATTTACAGTGAGATGCATGGCCAACACAAGGAAATGCATAGATTAATCTGATTCACTATGGGTCCAGTGCTTCACTATCTTCTTCTTTCCCCCAATGGGAGTTTTGAAGCTTTGTTCATACTTTTGAAGCTCAAACAAAATCTTAATATTAATCTTGTAATACAGCCCCAAACAGCAGGGTTCTACAACATATGCAAGACAAAATGAAAACAACTAGAATTGAGGAGAGGTGGGGGGAGGGAGAGAGATGGGAACTGTTTTACAAGGTAAAGTTTTAAAAAAGATGTACCCAAAGTATAAATGGTGCATTTAACTAAGCAAGATTTGGTCACAACTCACAGGGGAACAACTATGAGTCCAGGGATATCAAAGTGCTATGGGCATGATGTGAGACAACCAACTAAGGCTGTGTAAACCTTCCTGTTGACTCAGCATCCAGTGCGCTCCCATTGTGGGTTTGGGCAGAGGCGGTTTTAGAGTAGTACAACTAGCGCCACAACAAAGTTGCAGAATGGAGAGCGGGAGGTGAAAAGGCACCAAATTTTAGCATCGCACAGAGCACCACTGAAATTTGAGAGCCCAAAGGCCACCACTGGTTTAAGAAGCGGTGCACATATGATATTGGCCATAATCTGGATATATTCTGTATCTATCCTGTCATTACTTAGGAAACACTGCATTTTGATGTGCTTTCTGCTCAAACCAGTTTCAATCCAAATTGAGAAAAACAGTGACCTATCTGCATTTTAAGTCAGTAATATTCACATAATCCCAGTCACTAAAAAGTGATTAAATGGTGTCTGATCTGTGGATGAACTCCAGAAACCTAGTTATCTATTCAGTCCTCAATTATTATTTTTTCTTGGAAGATCTTAAAGTTCAATATTCTATTCTAAGAAGACAGTGATGCTGCCATAATATTAATCAGCAGTACACTGTCACAAAAAGACAAAACTATCAATAATTAAAGCAGAATCACAATCAGTTGCCATCGTTTTTGCCTGTTTATGAAAACTGACTATGCCACGTGGTTAATTTTTAAACTTTTTGCTATGTTTTAAATGGCTCACGTATCCACCATGTAATATGCAGTTGTGCTCTTTTGCAAGGGATGATGCAGTTATTAACCAAATCTTTAAAATAAATTTCTTCCTTTCTTAAAATATAATAATCAGGAACTAGAATATTGTGCTTTCCAAAGGAACATTTCTACAAACTGGTTTACATTAACTGTATTTGGCTGACCTGTGTCCCTCATCTATTCCCTTCAATAAAACTGAAGGAGGATTGAACAGCATAGCAAAGAAGTAAAATTATCTAAAGGGGGCTCACAACTGAATTGATTGTACCTACAGCTGCTTGCTGGGGTGTCATCTGCTTGCATTTATACAAATGCATTCATGTTTTGCCACAGGTTAAATGTGTTTAATTGAATTTTTATCGTCATTTTGTGTATATGTGTAGTCACTCACTAAGCCTCTCAAGAAGGAGGAGAGCAAAAGTGGATGGCAATATTCTTCCCTCTCTGTCTACGTCTCTTCTGTTCTCACCCCTCTCCTTAAAGTCTGACTTCCCTTGTAAACTGCAGGAGTCAGTCTTGCCAGCATCTCACTTTGATCTCCAATAGGAGATTTCTCTCTGTCTGCTTAGGCCTGGCAAGGAGATTCTCAGTGACCTGGAGGTTTCCTCCCCATGTGGCTCCAGGATGGTTTGTATCTCATCCAAGCAGCAGCAGCAGCAGAAGCAAAGCAATCACTCATTTATGTGAAATGACTGAAACCGTGTCTGCATGGGCGTCTGCCAGCTGCAGCCTTTGGAGTTATTTTTGCTGACCTGCAATCTGCAAAAAAAAAAAAAAGACAATCCCCAGCGGTGCAGTTAGGTAATTTTAGACTCTGGCCTTAACGGTCTTACAGGGTGAACCCTTTTTTAGATGGTTATGTGTATTACTTCGCTGACTTCAAGATGTAGGAAGGCAACCCTGTTGCTTTTGAGGGGCCTTGCAGCACATTCCCTGGGGTTCTGACCCAAAGTCCTGACTTACTGGTACCACTGAGGCAATCCCTACAGGGAACCGCAGAGAGGCTGCAGAACCATAGTGTGTGCATGTTAGGAGAGGGGACTAGAGACAGACAGGGCGACATCATTGTTGACATACCACTTGCACTCAGGTAGTGAGAATACAGCATTGCAACCGGGTATATTCATCACCCTCGCAGTCTTGTTTTGCCTTCCCCACATGCTGATATGACCCCTCCCATAAGCAGCCCAGCTGGCAGCCAGTCACAGGCTTGGTCAGCCGACGTATCTTTGATCTGCAGATGCCGAGTCCACAGGGTGACCCTGCTGTGCGAAGAGGAGTGGGTAGCAGGTAGAGAGGGTGCCATAAGCTGCTAGCAGAACATATGTTCCGCACATGTGTCCATCCCCAGACACGGCAAACGCATTTCTTTCTGTCATGGTGAAGCGTTCGCTATGCTGCTTGTGAATATGGATGATGTGCACCGTGCAACTGTTCTGGAGCGCCTGGGGTGCCCCGGGGCAAGGAGAAACCTTGACAGATGATTTCTAAGGGGAGGGTTGTGCTGGCAACGTGTGTCGGAGCCCAGAAATCAAAGCCGTTTTCATACGGGCAGGTTAAAGCCTTCAGAGGAATGAAGCTGACCCTACGCTGTTGAATTAGTTGAGTTGAGAGGGAACCAAGATACTGTTTTACATTTCTGAAGGGGCAGGCATTTCAGGAGCCGGCATTTTGACTAACAAACTCCTGAGAAAGTAGAAGAGGGGTGCATTCAGGGCCCTGCTCAGCAAAATGAACAGGAGGGACCCTAAGCGGGGCTGTGGGCTCAACGCATTTTGAAGTCGGTGAATTGTGGAACTTCAAGAGGGCTCCCCTTGAAAGACCAGAGTCTCAAATACCTGAGCCATCCAGTTCTGCCTCCCTGCCAGCAACAACCTCCCTCCAACTTGCTGCTACTGTTGGGAGCAGTTGGTCATCAAGGATTTGAAAGCATATGCGCCACACTTGTCTTAAAGTGTGCTTTTATGTAAAATGGGTGTGTCTGCAGGGAGGAGGAGAAACAGCCAACACATTAGGGCCAAATTATTCAGGTTTATGAACTACAGTAAAATTTGATAATATGTTTGTTTTTTGCTGCATTTTGGAAATAGGGGCTTGTTTATTTGTAACTTGGTTTTTGTTTCTTTTAAGTCTACACATCTCAGAAAACGTGCAATAAAGGAACCCAGTCTTCCCAGTAGCCTCTAATTCCTTGGTGTGGTGAATCCAGTATGCCCCTTTGGCATGGGCTGTGCTATGTCAAGTGGAAGCAAACTGGGTGTGATCCTCAGAGGACTCAAGGTCGTGACATGTGGCTGATGGCATCATTAAGCGTTTGCCAATGCCCTGAGGCCATCAGATTAGAGGCCTGACCTACGATTAAATTTACAGATCAGACTGGGTAGAGCACACCCATCCTTTGTGCTAAAGTCAGCAAAGGCTGGTTCATGGTGGCAAATGGAGTGCTGCTCCACCAGCCTCAATCTGCCCTCAGTCAACCCCAAGCTGCCTGCCTTCTTACAGACAACCAATCAGGGGTTGACCCAGCCTGTCAACTGGCCCCATCTACTGGTTGGTCTCCCTGCCACCCACCCTTCTAGCCACAGTGGCCACCAGCCACCATTACCAATGGCAGCTGGCTTGCCACCAGTGGGACTAGAGGTGAATTTCAGGACCAGCAGAAGAGCATCACTTGTGCCCTTTTGGGCTTCAACCTGTACATTGGTTTCCTGATGCTCCAACAGTGAAACTCTGTGCTCCTCACCCTCAAATCCCTTCTCTTTTTGCTTATTCGTGCTTCATCCTTTATTGCTAGGGCATGCCATTTTATCATGCACCAAACTGGGTTATTTTTAAATAGCAGGGGATAACAGAACAAGAAATAATAATAATAATAATAATAATAATAATAATAATAATAATAATAATAGATTTCTGCTTCTAAAGGTTTTAAAAACTAAGCAGTAGCTGATATGCAGATATGAAATCATGAAAATTGTCCACAGTTGAGCAATTGTACCAAACTAAAAACTCCCACAACATCTGGGTGGATTTTTTTTTTTAAAAAATCCTAACTGGAACCATTTGAGACGAGTGTGGTGGGATCCCTACTACCTCTTGGCTCCAGAAAAAGCTTTAAAACATGATATAATGAAATGCAAATGTTCGCAAATTGTGTACAAATGCTCAGATTAAAAGATTACAACACTTACTACTGAGAGAGATATCCTAATCACTATGATTTCTAGGGTGATATTTTTAGACAACCTAAGCTATTCCTCTCTTCTATTATAATCCTTAAAAAAACAACAACCCAAAAACACCAGTCTTCAGGTCTTTATTTTCCAGAATACATGAGACTGACTACTGTGTGGTTGAGAGATGGAGTGCAAAAAGACCCCTGAAGGATTCTAATGCAAAAGGCTGAAAGTTGTGTTGCCTCTGAACCATTTTGATAACCAAAATGTTTGATGTCTTAGTATGTTTCAATATATGCTGTGAGCCACCCAGAGTGGCTCGGGAAACCCAGCCAGATGGGCAGGGTATAAATATTATTTTGGTGTTGGTGTTTAATACAAATATATGAAGTCCAATTTCTTCCACCAGAAAGCAATGGATCTTCAAGCATGCAGTGCTGGTAGCAAACTGATAGCCAAAGGCCCTTTCAGTTTACACCTCTTCTATCTTTGCTTCACAGGAAACAGACTGGAAAGCTCTGTGCTGTTGCTCAGTCACATATGCTCAGTCAGTCATGATGTTTATCTCCTGCTGCATTCAAGGCTCAGTGTTTGCCACACCTGCATACCATCCAACGCTTTCAAGCCAAAATCTGGGAAGCCATTTTCCTGGACGCCATTCTCTCCGTTTTTAATCGTGAGAGCATGGTGGCCATTTTGGTTGTGATCTCACGTGATTTTGTGCTGCAGCCCCCCCAAGTGCTTTTTTTGGGCACAGTGCCCAAAAACATGTGTTTTGAGGCACAGCACAAGATCAGGCCCCCCCAAAAAGTGTTTTTTCTGAGGGAAATCTCACTGCAAAATCGTGTGAGATCACAGCAACCAAAATGGCCACCGTTCTCTTGCCAGGTATGCACTTGGGGGTTGTTTGGGATGGGCCTTTTGTGCTGAATCCTGAATCGCCTTCTCTTCCTCTCATTTTCAAAACATTCTTAAATTGTTATTCTTCTTACAGGCATATTACTGGGCATATTACAACTCCCCTTAGACTTAACCAGCACGGCCAACGATCAGGGAGTGATAGCAAGTTCTGGAGGGCCACAGGCTACCCTTCCATGCTGTGGACACAGATCTGCAAATGCTAAAGAAATTCAAATTCTGCATCAAGAAACTATGGCCAGGATTCTGTGCACTTTCTGCACCAATGTGGAATTGGGGCATAGACACAGCTTTGCCCATCAAGAATTGGTAATATTTGACCAATAAACAAACCTATGCAACAGTAGTACAAGCTACTGGGTATATACTGATCTATTCCTGTACTAGAAAAAAATAGTTTTGTCAATATGATGAAAACGAAACAAAACGAACGTACATATCATCTCCTAGTATTCTTTACTAGTCAGCTAGTCATATACTTAAATAAAAGGTTGCAGTGTTTGGGACTTTTCAGCTTAGAGAAAAGGCAGATAATAGGTGACAGAATTGAAGGTTTATAAAGTTATAAACTTTTTCAAAATACTAGAACTCATGGACATCCAATGTAGCTGAATTTTGGAAGGGTCAGGACAGATAAAGGAAAGTACTTATTCACACAGCACATAGTTAAACCATGGAACTTGTTCCATGGGAGGCAGTGATGGGCGTCAACTTGGTTGGCTTTATTTATTTTATTTATTTATTTGGTTTTTTAAATTACAGTTGTCAGGGGTTCAGGAGCAGAGGCAAGGGCAAGGGAGGAAACAGAGAGCGAGGGGGAGGAGGCAGAAGAAAAGATGAGTGATGACGACGACCCGAGATCTCCGAGTCTTTCCAGTGAATCAGAAGATTCACAGAAAGGAGCACCAGTGGCCAGGGCAAGGGGGGAGCCTAGGGGGACACCCCAGGAAGATAGAGCCAGAGGGGACTCAGAGGGGAGCAGTTGGAAATCGGGACCAGCGTCACCGCCAGAGAGCAGGGAAGAGGAAGGGCGCCAGGGATCAAGCGCTGGCAGCTCACAACAGGGGGGAGGGCACGAGTCAGGAGTGGCCACACCTCCATCGGGGAGCGAAGAAACGGTCAGACGGAAGGTGGAAGGTTGGGCGCGCGAGCCAAGTTCAAATGCACAGGAAGGTGGCGCAGTAGGCAGCCCGGAAAGGGAGCCAGGTCCTAAAGCCCGCCGAAAGGAGGGAGAAGAGTCAGGGGGGTCAGCGTCAGCGTCAGAGGAATCCCGGAAGGAAGAGACCCCGGGGGGCAGAGGGACCCAGAGAAGAACAGTCAGGCGGAAAAGGTGGAGCAAGGCTAGGATATTAAGTTGGTGTACAAGGGGCGGAGACTCAGATGGAGCTTCGCCGATCTAACCATGAGACGTAGAGTTGCACGCAGCAGCTTGAGAATGGAAACTGTAACTCAATAAAGACTTTTATTTAATGATCGCTGGCTAGCGTGATCCTCTGTGAGCTAGGATCTGGAAGCAGCTCTGACAGTAAGCTCCATCCCTAGATTGTGGGCATCTACGTCCTCGCGGAGAGGAGAGAAAGCGGGTGCCTACTAGCGAGCTCACGAACGGCAGACAACATGACGGCCGAACAGCAGATAGTGGAACTCAGAGAAGCAGTGACACGACTGAATGCCGAGGCTCTTGCATCCAGGAAGAGAGAGGAGGACGCAGCTGCCGCCTACAGGGATCTCCAGGTCAGGTTGGAAGTGCTTACGAAGCAAGGGCAACTGACACCCAAACCGGAGGGGATTGGGTTGGGGAGACGAACAGGCGGTCTGGTCTCTCACTTCGATGGGAATTTGCAACAGTACCCCAACTTTAGAGCAGATGTAATGTGTGCACTGCAACTGCTGAACAAAGACTTTAGAGATGAGCAAGAGAAGGTGGGATTCATCATGTCCCATTTGCATGGAGATGCTAAAGCATGGCTGCGCAATTTGTGGAGAGATAAGGATCCGGCGCTCCAAAATGCGGATGCCTTTATTAAAGCGATGGATGGGTGCTTTTTATCAAGCATTGACGTGGATCTTGCTCGGCAGGAGATACATGGACTGAAGCAAGGGAGGGCCAGCGTAAGGCAGTACCATGCCCGCTTTTTCGCTTTGGTCAGTGCCCTGGAATGGGACAGAGATTCGGCTCCTGTAAGAGACCTGTTTTGGGAGGGATTGCACGGCTCGGTTAAAGATGAAATTGCGAGGGGGGAGAGACCCCGGACCACGCAGGAGATCGTTCAGAGGGCGCTGGCGGTGGGGGTGCGGCTGGAAGGACGTCCGTGGAGCAGGGACGAAGGGCGTGGAGGGCGCGAACCAGCCAGGGGCTCCTCCTTCCTTCCCAGAGAAGCAGCGCGTGCGCAATCCACGCCTCCGCCAGGAGGAGGAGCGGAACCTATGGAGGTTGGAGGTGCAAGGGCTCAGTCAGCAGCCAGAGCCCTAGCACCGGCAGCAGTGAAAGCGAAGCCTCCTAGAGGGAACAGGAAGTGTTACATCTGCGATGATCCACAGCATATGGCGAAAGAGTGTCCCCAGAGGCTCCACAAGCACACTGCAGCCTCAGCAATGGTAACTGCAGCAACGCAGCAAGGACAACCACAGCAGGGAAACGAAGGAGTCTGGTTGGAAGAAGAGGCACTGGGGCCCAGCCAGACGTGTCAGTGAAGCAGTCCCCAGAGATTTTACAGCCCATGGACCCCCTCCCGCCCAAACCGGTAGTGAAGCTCACCGCGTCGCTCCAGCTGCCCAATGGAATCACCATGGACGTGCCAATCACCATTGACTCCGGAAGCAATGCGGACTTTATAGGGCAGGACTTTGTCGACCGGCACGCTATACAGTTGCTGCCTGCCACGCTGCCCCTGCAGGTTGTCACGGTGGATGGCAGGGAGCTGCTAGGGGGGCAAGTGGTGAAGCAGACGCCACCAATGGTGATGCGACTTGGGAATCACAGGGAAATCATCAGCTTCAATGTCACTCAACTATCGGACACGCCCATTGTATTGGGCATGAGTTGGCTGGACAAGCACAGCCCGACGCTGGCTTGGTACCAGAGGCAGCTGACCTTCGGCTCTTCCTTTTGCGCTGAACACTGCATCGTGCCCAGGCAGGAAGGAGGGGAAGAGGAGTCACAGCTGCAGCTAGGCACGCTGCAAGCGGTTCCCCACAAGTACGCAGAATTTTTGGAGGTTTTCTGCGAGAAAGAGGCAGACAGGCTACCCCCCCACAGACCATATGACTGCAAAATTGACCTGCTGCCGGGGGCGGCGCTGCCCAAAGGGAAGCTGTATTCCATGTCTGAGGATGAACTGCAGGAACTCAAAGAGTTCATAGATCATAATTTGGAGCGCGGTTTCATCCGAGAGTCCAAGGCAGCGGGGGGCAGTCCGGTATTCTTTGTTAAGAAGCGGGACACGCCCCAAAAAAGACTTGTAGTGGACTTTCGCATCTTGAACAGTGTGACCAAGCCATCGGACTTCCCCATGCCCCGAATCGACGACCTCCTCGCAAAGGTACGGAAGGGCAGAGTGTTCACCAAGTTGGACCTGCGAGGGGCATACAACCTCATTCGCATGCGGGAGGGAGATGAGTGGAAGACAGCCATGTTCACGCCCCTGGGCACCTACGAATATAGAGTTATGCCTTTTGGATTGCAAAATGGCTCCCACGTTTTTCAAGCTTTCATGCATCACGTGTTGGCGGGGCTCCTCTACAAGACGTGCGTCTGTTTCTTGGATGACATCCTGATCTTTTCGGAATCGCAGCAGGAGCATGACAGACACGTCAAGGAAGTGCTGAGCAGGCTACAGCAACATAGGCTTTACGCCAAGCTGGAGAAGTGCCAATTCGACGTGACCGAGGTGGATTTCCTGGGCTACAAGTTGTCTGATAAAGGGCTCGCCATGGACAGCGCCAAGGTCCGAGCAGTGTTGGATTGGAAAAGCCCACGCAACCGGAAGGAGGTCCAACGGTTTGTCGGCTTCGCGAACTTCTATCGCAAGTTTATCAAAGGCTTTGCGATGCAGACAGCGGCCATCACGGACACGCTCAGCTCCAAGAAAAAGAAGTTCATCTGGACAGAGCAGGCGGAGCAGTCCTTTCAGGCACTCAAGCGTCTCTTCGCGTCGGAAGAGCAGCTGCTTCATGTCAACCCCAGCAGGCCGATGAGGGTGGAGACAGACGCTTCGGACAGAGCCGTGGGAGCAGTCCTGCTGCAGAAAGACCCGCAGGGGGTTTGGAGGCCGGGAGCGTTTTACTCAAGGAAGCTCAGCAAGTCCGAACAGAACTACACCATCTGGGACAGGGAGTTGCTGGCCATTCATGCAGCGTTCAAAGCGTGGAGGCACTTCCTGATCGGCGCCAAGCACACGGTGCAGGTCTGCACGGACCACAAGAATCTAGAGCACTGGCGCACGGCACAGTTCCTGAACCAGAGGCAGATACGTTGGGCTGAGTTCTTTGCGAATTTCGACTTCCGAATAGAGTATGTCCCGGGGGACACCAACATCATGGCGGATGCTCTCTCCCGTAAGCCACAGTATCTGGAGGAGGCAACGCCAGCGGCCGCCATGCACATCTTCGCACCGACAGTGTGGGCGTGCGCGGCGGCAACAGTTGACCTGGATGCGGTGCGACGAGCGTTGCAGGATGACTCCTTCGCGCAAGCAAAGATGGCAGAGGTGCACAGGGGCACGGCAGCGACCGACGAGTTCCAGCTGCGAGATGGTTTGCTCATCCGTAAAGGGGCCATCTACGTGCCGGGAGACGAACTTCGCGCCAAGGTACTGCAGCAGCTGCACGACGCGCCCACTGCCGGGCATTTTGGCAAGGAGAAGACGGTGGAATTAGTAGCCAGAGACTTCTGGTGGCCCGGAATGAGAGGGGAAGTCGCGGACTACGTGGCGAGGTGTGACACCTGCCAGAGGTCCAAACCAGTGCACAGACCGCCGGCCGGACTGCTGGAACCGCTGCAAACTCCGTTCGAGCCATGGGAGAGAGTGGCCCTGGACTTTGTCACGGATCTGCCCAGCTCGAGGGGCAAGACGGCTGTGCTGGTGGTGGTGGATTTGTTCTCCAAGATGGCACATTTCATTCCGTGTGCGAAGGTGGCCACGGCGGAACAAACCGCCAAACTGTTCATAGACCACGTGTTCAAGGTTCACGGTCTGCCGCGGTCTATTCTGTCCGACCGAGGGCGACAGTTCATCTCAAACTTCTGGCAGAGGCTGATGGGCTTCCTGAACGTCAAGATCAACCTGGCGTCGGCTAGACACCCGCAGACCAACGGGCAAGCGGAGCGGGTCAATGCCATCATGCAGCAGTACCTGAGATGTTATGCGAATCAACAGCCTGCGACGTGGGTGGATTACCTGCCTCTCGCCGAGTTCGCCTACAACAACACGAAGCACGTGTCCACGGGGGTCACGCCGTTCTTCGCCAACAACGGGAGGCACCCTAGAACCTTCCCGGGACTGGAAAGAATGGGGGAGGGGGAGCCGCAGACAGCAGATGCGTTCGCGTCGGAGTTGCAGGAGGTCCACGATCAGCTGCGGCGGCACCTGGAGCTGGCTAAACACGCATACAAGGTACAAGCGGACAAACACAGAAGGGTTGGCGAAGAGATCCATGTGGGAGACTGGGTCTGGTTAGCAGCCCACGCAGTGCCGGCCAGGTCGTTGGCGAAGAAGAAACTAGGGCATAAACAACTGGGGCCCTACCAAGTCGACGAACAGGTCAACCCGGTGGCTTTCAGGCTGGCTCTTCCGGAGGGTTCCAGAATGCATCCGGTGTTCCACAGATCGGTGCTCACTCCCTACAAGGCACCTCACAGGTTTCAGGAACCAGGAACGGCACCGGGTCCGCTCCGAGAGAGAACCGGGCAAGGGGGAGTGGCACAGGAGGAGCGCATCAACGAAGTCACGGAGATTTTGGACTCCAGATGGGGGGAAGAGGGGGTAGAATACCTTCTCGCCAAGGAGGGCACCCCGGCCAGTGCCAACAGCTGGGTGCCGGGCTACGCTTTAGACGAACCTCTGCTCAAAGAAGAGTTTCATGCCCTCTTCCCACATAGGCCAATGCCAGCAGACTTTTTCGACGACTGGCTTTTCACGCCCACGCTTTCAGCCAGCACGTTCCGGGGGTTCGACTCGGACGAGGAACCGACACGAGACGCCCGTTCCCCAGAGGGGTCACCCTCGGGATCTGCTTCAGAACCCTCGTATTGGTGGGATGATCGACCAGAGGAGCAGTTCCGCAGAAGGTGGCTGGAGGGTCCAGGACGAGCAACGTCTCCAGAAGGCAACGAGGGAGAGACGGACATGGACGTTTTCGGGGACGACCCGGGTTTCGAGCACGGCGGCACAGAGATGGAAGCGGAGGTGACCGTCGTCAACGAGAGCAGGGAGGAAGAACCGGAAGACTTCGGATGGCGGCCCGCCACGGGAAGCGAACTGTATCCGACATTCGTTCCCCTGACACAGCAGCACCCAGATCCCGCACCGGAAGGAGGGGAGGGGGGAAGAGGGGGCTTCGAGGGGGGGATGGATGTCAGGGGTTCAGGAGCAGAGGCAAGGGCAAGGGAGGAAACAGAGAGCGAGGGGGAGGAGGCAGAAGAAAAGATGAGTGATGACGACGACCCGAGATCTCCGAGTCTTTCCAGTGAATCAGAAGATTCACAGAAAGGAGCACCAGTGGCCAGGGCAAGGGGGGAGCCTAGGGGGACACCCCAGGAAGATAGAGCCAGAGGGGACTCAGAGGGGAGCAGTTGGAAATCGGGACCAGCGTCACCGCCAGAGAGCAGGGAAGAGGAAGGGCGCCAGGGATCAAGCGCTGGCAGCTCACAACAGGGGGGAGGGCACGAGTCAGGAGTGGCCACACCTCCATCGGGGAGCGAAGAAACGGTCAGACGGAAGGTGGAAGGTTGGGCGCGCGAGCCAAGTTCAAATGCACAGGAAGGTGGCGCAGTAGGCAGCCCGGAAAGGGAGCCAGGTCCTAAAGCCCGCCGAAAGGAGGGAGAAGAGTCAGGGGGGTCAGCGTCAGCGTCAGAGGAATCCCGGAAGGAAGAGACCCCGGGGGGCAGAGGGACCCAGAGAAGAACAGTCAGGCGGAAAAGGTGGAGCAAGGCTAGGATATTAAGTTGGTGTACAAGGGGCGGAGACTCAGATGGAGCTTCGCCGATCTAACCATGAGACGTAGAGTTGCACGCAGCAGCTTGAGAATGGAAACTGTAACTCAATAAAGACTTTTATTTAATGATCGCTGGCTAGCGTGATCCTCTGTGAGCTAGGATCTGGAAGCAGCTCTGACAACAGTTTTACAATCACATATCCAACATGCAACATAAAGACAAGATTCCATAGAATCTTCTGGACTTTCCTTCTCCCCTTGGTAGGCTTTAAAGGAGGATTAGAAAAATTCATGAAAGAGAGAGAGAGAGAGAGAGAGAGAGAGAGAGAGAGAGAGAGAGGCTATTAGCCATGACATCTATGTTCTGCCTCCGCAGTTGGAGCCTCTGTTCACCAGTCTTAGCCCCCCACCTAATTTCATCCGCCTCTTCCCCTTACCATGTTTCTCTACCTGCCATTCCATGACTGAGCCCAGCAACACTTCAGGACTTATGACAAATTGGACAGGCCCTGGCTGTTTCTGCTAACGTTTTCGGGACACCACATTTTGACACTTCTCATTAATTAATCCATAATCAATATGGCTTGTTTTGAATCTAGAATTGTGGGTTATTATCTGTGGTTCATCCATAACACAGCGAGCTCAGAACTCCCAGGGACCCAAATCCAAGTCCTGTCTCCTATGCTTGGGCAAAGTAAATAAGGAAACCATCATGCTCAGAACATAAAGTTCATTCACACTATTGCCTCAAATTGTGGTAACCTTGGTTTGTAGTTGGACAATAGCCATGCAGCTGCCCATCAGCACACTTGAACGCTGTGCAGATCAGGGTGGGGTGCTTGATAATGAGTGCCAAAAAATGCAACAGTTGTAATCAAATATTAAATGTTATGCACACCAAGACCTGCATGGATACAACTCTGCATGGTCTGAATGAAAATCACAGCATGAAAAAGTCATATCAAGGCACAGATGGCTGAAAAGATTTTGGGGCCTGAGACACAAAATACAAATGATAGCGAAAATATAATACTACTACAACAAGACGAAAACCCACACAGTGGCATTTTGATGCCCTTTAATGGTACACCAAAACATGCCATGTAAGATGTGCTACCTACATACTGGCCAACAGTAGGATTGGCTCTGTCTGAATGGGCTCCACAAATGGGACTTGCAAAAAAGGTTGCCAGATGGAGTGAGCTCCTGTTCAGTGTGGCAGTAGCTAGCCAGGATCTTTTCCAGACTACTCCATTCCACCCCCTAGGTTTTACAGCCCTCCCTGACCCAAGTCATTCTGTGGTCACTGGCTCACTGAGCATGGTCATTGTGCTCTTTTGGGGTGTCCCACCTCTAGTTTTTCTACAGGTTTTCATTTAAGACTTGGGGTTCCCCCAAACTTCCTGAGGCCTCCCTCTTGTGCACAGACAGTGCCATTTGGGCTGCATAAGGATCCACACTTGTAGAATGTGTTTGGTATGCCTAGGATATAAATTGGTTGCACTGATTTTAGAAGGGGATTCAATCTGGACTCTTGCTGTGCTGTACAGCTGTAGGTCTGGACTCCTTTCAGACTCCCATTCACAGCATATCCCTAGCATCCACCACTGGTTCTCATAGCTACCCACCCACGTGCCTCGCTTCAGTTGTCTGTCTCTTTCTCATGATCCCTGTCTCTTGCTCATCCTCTCCACAACCTCTCTCTCACACACAACCTCCTCCCCCTCTTCCTTGTCTGTTTCACTCCCCGCTCAAGCCTTCCTTATTTCTTATGAAGGGCCATGAGCGCTTCTCTCGGCGGCTTGCTTGAATGTAGGAACAGAGCCAGAATTCATCTTTAAGCGCTGAAACTGGACACCATTTTATCAGTGGCCTGGAATGGGAAATTGGAGCCTGGGATGAGAGAGCTGAATAACTTGAGCTTGTTTTCATTTCATGTTTAATTTCCTGCAGGCTTAGCTCAGCCTTTCCGCTTCTTCCACCAGCCTCCCAGGGTTTTATGGGAGAAAGGGGATCAAGATATATTACTTCTCGCTTTGCTTTTTGTTGTGTTTTGTTTTTTCTTCACCCAGGCGGTGATTTTGCTACAGCAAAGTTTTGACATTTCCACCTTGCTTTCAAGACCCTGCCACATCACAGGGTCACCCATGGAAAAGATTTTCATTAACAAGCGAGCACTCAGGGGACGGACAGACGTTTCTTGGCACTCAGCACGGCGGAAGGAGGCAAGTTTGTAAGCTAGGCAACAGGCTGCCAGAAAGAAACCACCAACTGGGGGAAAGCAACTGGGAGCAACGCTGGGTGGATGTTCCTGTGCTATGTGGAAGCAGGGGTGCTGGATCCCTTTTCTGTCCTTGGGGACACATTAAGCTCCTTAAACTGAATCAGACCTACACTGACTGGCAGCAGCTCTCCAAGGTCTCCGACAAAGCTCTGTGGCAATGCCTACCACAGGAGCATTTAACTCAAGATGCTGGTGATCACATAGGGGGCTTCTGAATGCAATGCATAAACTCTTTCACTGAGCTTTGCCCCTTCCCTAAAGAAGTATTGTGAATTGATTGCTTCCCTTTTTGACTGGCACTCAAGTCAACTTAAACATTCAGTATACAGCAGGCCCATTCCACATAACACAGGGCAGCAAATCTGAGCTTGCTCCTAATTGTACACTTGGCAGGGAGCCACAGTCAATCCTTGCTTGCCTGATGAGCGTACCTGTGTAATACATAAGCTTGCAAAGGCCTGTCCCCTCCCAGCTCCTGCTCAGCATGCTGCTCAGGTGAGGTGGGCAGGTGGGACAGGAAGCACCTCCAGTCAGGGCAGCAGCTGCAGAGGTGCATCCCTAAAAATTTTTTGAGCCTGAGGCAATAGCTCCCACATACACACACTATGCTTCTGGCTGCAGCCACCACACCATTCTATCTGAGTCCCCTAATCTAGCCTGCTCTTTGCTCCCCCAGCTAGTCAGTTGCCCTTGGGTATGGTAAAGGATGCTCTTCCATTACCTGTGTCAAAGTAAGATTCATCTTCCAGTCTGGTTGGATTCTGTATGTGGAATGCGGGGGAAGAAATCTTGGACTTTGCCTCAGGCAGCCAAAAAAATGCCTTGAGCCAGCCCTGGAGCTCAGTATCATTTCTGCTGACTGGTAGTGGCTTTCTAGGCTTTCAGACAGGGCACCTTCCCATCTCTACCGAGAGATGCCAGGGATTGAACCTGGAACCTTCTGAATAAGCAGGTGAGAAGGAACAATTGGGAGTCCGCTTTAAAGTCCTGATTGTTCCTTTGTGGCCATGTCTCTACCTGTCCCACAACTGATTATTACCTCAGATGTGGTTTAGAAAAAGTGGCTTCAGGGAACAAATCAGGACCCCTGTCAGGCCTAATTAGGCTCACGGTCCAGAGATGTCTCACCTCAGCTCTACGTGTTCCTGGACTACAATTCCCACCCTCCCTGAGCACTGGACCCAGCTGGCTAATGGGAGTTGAAGTTCAATAACATCTGGAGGGCCACATTTCCCCTTCCTGCTTCACTGCTTTGAGAGGAGCTTCTTTTGTAGAAAGTGTTTGTGTGTACAGAGCAAGAGGTGCAAGGCCTACGTGTAAACGTTACGGGGCAAATTTTTCTTTATTGCCTTTAGACACCAGCTGCGGAGATTAAAATCCAAAGCAGTTGGAAAAGTGGCCTCTTTCAGCACCTGGAAAGGAGCCAAGCTGCAAGGAGGTGGGGGAAAGCCTCATAACTGAAAGCGATGCAGGGTTTACTGCAGACAGAACCCACAAAGTTATAATTGCTCTCTGGGTGAGCTCTTCTCCAGGTGCCTGGCTTCTGCTCAGGTATCTTACTACTCAAGTGTGAACTCGGGAGAGATTTAGGACTGACTAGAAAACCAGGCACTCTTGAATGGTGTTGAATCCTTTCTCCACCCCTATCAATCTGGCCTTGTCCCTCACTTTTGTGCTGGTCTCATTTTCATTAGGAACGATAGAGGGTCAACACTATCTTTCTGATCTCACTGGGCCTATAGGCACCTTTCAACGCTCTGAACAGTCTGATTTTACTAGACTGCTTGGAGGTGGGTGGGAGATGGTGGTGAAGTCACTTTGGTCATTTCTTAATTGGCCAATCCCAAGTAGGGTTGTTGAAGCACACAAAATTCAGTCTTAGGTTAAGTTCTTAACCCGAGGTACCACTGTAGTCTATTTGAAACCATCCAGAGGTTTGGTATAATGAGTAGAGCCATGACCTCCCTTTTATTTATTTCTCTTTTTCCACCAACACCGGAACTGCAATCTGTCAGATAACAGGCTAAGTAGACAGTGTTAAGGAGAGTAAAACTAAATTCAGTCAAGACGGCTAGAAGTTGCTACATAGTTCACTAGTCACATGAGAACAGTTAGGACATTGTCATTGAGGGATGAATGTGTCTTAAATGGATTTATAAAGGGAATTTGGTGGTTCTGACTCAACAGAGGTTTGCCAGCATATGACCACCTCTTGTATCAAGCGTTGTTTTTGTTCAAGTTTGGGCATTTTGGGGTCTCTTCAAAAAAGCCTGCAATATTATATGCAATATTATATGGAAATATATATATGCAAACCAATATGTATACTGTACATAAGATGTAGAGATTCAAGACCCATGCAGTACAATATTTATACAGCATACATGTACCTGAATTAATGCATATGTATTTTTATACAGTCACATGCATAGTTGTATGTATCTGTTTATACGCTGGTTGCTTTAGCAAACCTGGCATGCACAGTACCTTGGTTCTTAAACTTAATCTGTTCCGGAGTCCGCTCGACTCCTGAAACTGTTCGAAAACCAAGGCGTGGCTTCTGATGGCTGCAGGAGCTTCTTGCACTCAAGTGGAAACTGAGTCGGATGTACAGCTTCCGAAAAACATTCGCAAACCGGAACACTTACTTCCAGGTTTGCGGCGTTCAGGAGCGTATTTGTTCAGGAGCCAAGCCGTTCGAGTACCGAGGTACCACTGTATTATGCAAGAATTTTTCATATTCTTAGCAGAAGAAAACAAGAATTAAAACAAAATCTGTGCATATAAACTTAACATCGAGATTTTATGAAAATTCCATCATAAAATATCATAAGCAGCAGTAAATGTAAAAGAAAAAAGGGGGGGGACTTGAGGGCATTCTGGTTTTCCTGAACTCCTCCCCGTAGTTTCAGTTCTTACCTGAACTCGGGCTTCAGTGAGATCTGTCCTCATGGCTAACTGCTCCCTGGCATAGACATCTGGGTAGTGGGTCTTCTGAAAGACCTTTTCCAGCTCTTCCAGCTGATAGCTGGTGAAGGTGGTGCGGTTCCGCCTCTTCTTGCCCTTGTTGCTCTCTGAGTCAGTCTTGTCCATTGGGCTGGGGAGGTTGCTACTCGTCCTCTCCTGGGATGCCTTCACTCCGGTCTCTTTCACGCTGAGGTAACTGCCATCCATCCCGGCAGGATCTGAGCCTGGCTGCAGCTCGGCCTCTCCCAGAGAACTCTCTTTAGCTGTGTATGTGGTGGTGGTGGGGGAACAGGAGAAGGGAAGGAGATAAAGAAAACATAAAGCTGTGGATAAAACGAATGAGGCTGAGCTGGATTTACACCAGTGTGGAAAGGAAGAAGGTACGCACAGGGAAGGGTTGAGATGGGCAGATAAGGAAGGAAGGAGAAACAGGCGAGTCAGGAGGAAGAACTCTTAAGAAGCGAGGAAGGCCGACCATTTGGCTTAGGCCATATATGCAAGGTGAAGGAAGCAGCTGGAGACCTATAAAATAAATAAAAGGATTCTGTTTTAATGACTTAAGGAAGATTAGCGCTAGATTCCACGCTGTCAGGGATTTGAATTTGTCTTGCTAGTTCGGCTGTGGTTTCCTGTGCTGAAGCAGATTACCGAAGGGCGTGTAACTGACGATAAGGAGGATATCATACATATATATTATATATGCTTACACAGGGTGTTCCGTTTAATAGAGAACATGCATTCTACTTTTTATTCTGCAAATGCAATCACACTGCACAGTGCTATCTTGTTCACACAGCCTAAGTGTGAGGAAGTAGGGGGGAATCCAAAATGCTCAAATATAAAGGAAATAAATCTTTCACACAGATGTTGCGGTGCAGGTCAAATTAACCCACACATGAAAGAATGCAGTGGTGTAACTTGCAATCCTGTGTGTGTCTACTCAGAAGTAAGTCACACTGAGTTCAGTGGGGTATTCTCACAGTTAAGTGGGTATATGATTTCAGTCCTACAAGTCTAGCAATTCTATTCTTTCTCCTTCAGCCAATTTAGCACTTCCTCTGCCCGTATTTGGTTGTGTCCCTTCTTCAACGAAGCAGACATTATATGATTACATATCCTACTCATGGCAACCTGCTGCAGCAAAACCATTCCCCAGCACCTAATAGCAATGTTCCTCTTCAGGGCTCTAGTCAGCTTGGAACAGGATAGTGTTATTCAAACAGGGTTTGAATAAACACTTACAATTGAGGGGGGAAAATGTAAAAAGTTAATAATTTGGTTCAGAAGGAGGAATATAAGATGATTACAATGGAGACTATCAAGTAAGGTTATATAACAGTGCAGAACTAACAAATGTACTAAAGAAACCAGATGGGGAAGTTGGGGGAAGCCGTAGGTTGGGGGGGAGGGGGGAATACTGGGAATGTATTGTTTGTGTTTTTTGAATATGTGAATATATTATGATGATGAAATATAAAGCTGTAAAACCAATAATAATAATAATAATAATATTTTTTTAAAAAAAAGAGGCTACACCATAAAATATACATGAGGGAAGGTGTCACATAATGTGCAAAATGCACATTTTTGTTGTAGATAAGCTTTGTCTCACATGCCGCATTTCTGAAAGAGGAATAATGGTATATTTTAAGTTAATGCCACTATTGTAAATGTATTTTACCTAAAGTTGCTCCTATTGATTTTTATGGAGTTAAACTTTCAAGTAAACAGGATTACGGCCAGGGCTTTTCTTCAGCCAGAACTCATTGGAACTCAGTTCCAGCACTTCTCAAGTGGGTCCCATTGCTATTATAAGAGAACAAGGGAGGCATTCATGGTGAGTTCTGGTACCTCTTTTTCTAGAAAAATAGCACTGACTATGGCCTTAATTTAACTTCGAGTTCATGACTCAGTTATTTTTACACATCACTTGGGAAGACAGGCGAACTAATATCAGTGTACTGGAAGAAGCAAAGATCACCAGTGCTGAAGCAATGATTCTTCAACATCATCTTCGTTGGACTGGTCATGTTGTGTGGATGTCTGATGATCGTCTTCCAAAGCACCTACTCTATTCTGAACTTAAAAATGGAAAGCGTAATGCTGGTGGTGAACAAAAGAGGTTTAAAGACTGTCTCAAGGCAAATCTAAAAAAAAATGTAGTATAAACACTGACAACTGGGAAACACTGGCCTGCGAGCGCTCCAGTTGGAGAACAGCCTTTACCAAAGGTGTCATGGACTTTGAAGACATTCAAACTCAGGACGCAAGGGAGAAATGTGCTATGAGGATGGCATGCTTGGCAAATCCACATCGTGATCAACTCCCACCCGGAAACCAATGTCCCCACTGTGGAAGGACGTGTGGATCCAGAACTGGTCACCAGAGTCACTTATGGACTCATTGTTAAAACTGTGTTTATGGAGGAGAATCTTACTCGGCTATGAGTGATCGCCAAAGAAGAAAAAAGATCATTTCCATAAGATAACTTCCTTTCCTTCAAGCAATCACTGGGGTCTAGCAATGGGGAGAAATATTACAATGGGTGGGGGCAAGTGATGTGTAGGATGGAGTGCTTGCTCCCTCCTCTCTCTTGGGTGTCAGCCACAGAGAGGAGCCTTGAGGCATTATTAGGCCTTGTGGTAGGGTAGAAGTTTCAAGAATGGAGATGGGGAAAGGATACCTTTCTTCTACACTGTTCTGAAACATGCTCCCACTACTATTAGTACTATGGAAAGTCTGATTCAACAGAATATTTAATAAGAATACCAGGAATTAAATGACTGCATATGTTTCATTTCATAAGGGGAACAAATGATGTTAAGAATATAGTGAACATGGGAATATAAAGATGCATAAAACAAACAAAATATTGTGCTTTAATTTGTTTGAAGCTGCCCAGAGTGGCTGGGGTAACCCACTCAGATGGGTGATAGATGATAGATAGATAAATGATAGATAGATAGATGATAGATAGTTGATAGATAGATAGATAGATAGATAGATATTTTATGCTGTAACTAAGAAGTTAAAAGAATCGTGGAACTTGTTTTCTCAAAAACAACAAAACAATACAAATACAAAAAAGCCAAGCAAAAGCAGACTTAGGGTTTATCCCTACTTACCCTTTGCCCTATTTTTTCCAGGCAGACATCTGAACAAGCATTGGTGGTGGTGGTGGTTGTTTTCTCTGAGCTTTCCCCATGAAAACCTGCTCTTTAAAGCTGAATCGGAGCAAACGTCAATTCAGGTTTTCCAGGCATTGATGTTTGTTCTGATTGAACTTTAGACAGCAGGGTTTCATGAAGAACCTCCAGAGCAACAACAAAAAAGTGGGGGCTTTAAACTGTGGACTGTGTCTGGAAAGAGCACGGGAAAGTGTGGCCAGATCCTTAGAAACAGAGTAAGAGCACATTATGATGCAACCATAGTTGAGCATTTATGGAGAGTGGTGCTGAGAACAATATGCACAACTTTCTTACTGAAGTCTATGAGGTTGAGGGCTCATCTACACTGAACATGTCCCGCAGCCAGAAAGCATGGGTCTGAGCAGTTTTCCGCTTGTTCTGTGCTTTCTAGGTATGAGTCTGAATGGTTTTCTGTTTGCCCCACTTTCCCCCCTGGGAAAACTCGCTCTTTACTGCTGAATTGGAACAAATTTCAGTCCATGGAAAATCCTATGAGCATTTGTTCCAATTCAGTGGTAAGGAGCAGGTTTCCCTGGGGGAAAGCGGTGGGACAAGAGGAAGTGTGAACAAGCCCAGCATCTTTAACTTTGTAAAATATTTACTGCATAACAGATTTCCTTTTGTAGACTTACAAAAATGCTTTATGAACATGTAAGAAAGCTTTCTGAATGATAAGTTAATGTTTCCAGAAAAAAATGCAGAGCACCTAAAAGCAAACTTTAAAATAGTTGCAGCTATTAGTTTTTCCTAGAATTAAAGTAATGTGTGTGTGTGTGTGTACCCTTTCTTTTCTTTTTTTTAGCAAACTACAGGTTTAGGACAGAGAGAAAATAAATACTTTAGGGTGTATTTGTTAACTCTTCCTTGAGGGTCCCTCTTTCTAGACTTTTTCCTGACCTTTAGATGTTCCTTCCTGTCAGACAATAAATGGAAAATTTATTAACTGGTTGCTATATAAGAACTATATAAGAACTAACTAAGCAATTGTAAACTGATTGTGGAAAGCAATTGAGGGTTTTTTTTAGCTGGTTGCTGCTTTTTCTGCCCAGAACCCCTAAAAAGGCCTCATGCTGAGCTGCACACATTGGGAAAATCAGAAATTAGACCTGAGATGGAGGTCTGAATTGCAAATAGGTGAGTAGAGAATGCACCTAAAACTGAAAAACAGAGCAAAGGAAAGTCTGTGGGGTGGAGTCCAACTCTAGCCCATAATACAAAGTTCTAAAATTTAACTCTTCAAACATCCTATAGGCTTTTTCTTTTAAGATCACTTAAGTAATTATTGGGTGATTGTGCTGATGAAAAATCCACCCTCAGTTAGGGAAAGTCTTTAGCGAGAAAACTTTTGGGGGCACTTCCAACTGAGGCTTTCGTTGTCCAACTGCACTGCCTTATTCACTAAAGCTTTCAGAGGGTCCTATTCTTAAATTGCTCTTTTTAAAAAAGCTATAGTTCTTTAAATGGAAGCTGTCGTTGTCACGTTACATATTAAAATGACAATTCCCCTGCCCCCCCCCCCCCACAAATCCTGGGGCAAGGGAAGCACAACTTTAAAAGGGTGGCACATCTACATTATGGTTGAATTACTGCCTTCTCCTTTGCCTTACAACTTAGCATTGTTTTCTCTTGGTTTAATTTTGCTGGTTGCATGAATTTTTGGTCCCTATTTCTTGCCAATTTTATTGTTGTTGCACTTTATGGTTTTTGGTTCAGCTTGTTTTTATTGTTCTGATTGTTAGCTGCTGTGAGCGGTTTCAACAATGATGGAGGGGCGTGAGTGTTTAAAATGAATGAACGGGGGAAAACAGCACATGACGTCAATCACGTGTCTTCCCACCCCACTGCCCACATTTTCTTATTTTGTCTAAGAAACTGCGCAAACTGCCATCTCTAGCCAGTGGCCGTTGGGATGGAGGGGGAGGAAGAGGTCTTTCATTTCTGCTGTTTTCCCAAAAGAACATAAGAGCCCTGTTAGATCACACCAAAGGGCATTTAGTTCAGCATCCTTTTTCTCCTAGTGGCCAGCCAGATATCCATGGGAAGCTTCCAAGCAGGACATGAGTGAAACATTACTCTCGTCCCTTGTGATTCCCAGCAATTGGTATTCAGAGGCATACTGCCTCTGCCACTGGAAGCAAACCTTGTGTAATTCTGATGATAATTCAGCCCCCTCACGCTGTGCATTCATTAGATTTCGCCCAGGAACTGTCATCTGAAATTGGGTAATGGTTTGGAACCAATCAAAACACTTGTCGGGTATTTCATAGTCAACAATGAACAATGCTTCAACGAACTTTTGCTTTCGTACCGAATTCCAGAAGTTCAGCTTGCAAAGTTTGGTCTTTGTGTGCTTCAGCCTTATAAAGTGCATATAACTGTGTGGAATGTCTCGCCGTGGTTCAGCAGACAGTGGATATGGGATGTTTTGGTGAAGTTTGCCTTGCGGTCTACCCAGGAGACAGGAAGCAGAGTGTCAGGAAAGTGAAAGGGATGAAAAGCCTTAAATAGAAAGATATATCAAAGCCATTGGAAACATGGCAACGTCATGATTTAAAGGAGCCTGTTAAGTAACTAGGCCCAGGGTCCAAAAAAATCATCCAACTAGAGAACTTTTCAATGCAATCCTATGCAAGAATAGGCAGAAGTATATCGCACTGTGTCGAGGAGGGCTTAATCCCAGGAAAGGTTACTTTGGATACTGAAGGGCATTTTAAAAATATTTTGTAATATGGCGTATGCACCAATTGTTCAAAGAAAAGCAGTGTTTGTGTAAAATGTTATATAGCAAAAGAACTTTACAGTCTTCATTTTTTGCACCAGCACCAAATTTCTGATGGAGACCTTGGACCAATTTTCACAAGGACATCTAATGAACCACTGGCGGAGATGGAAACATAACAGCATCAAATCAATGTTCAAGTCTTAAGCCGCTGGATACCTGTAGCATTTCAGCATGCAATTAAACTGACAGTCTGCCTAAGTCCATCCCTCTATTGGAGTGATGTCTTAATTCAGTCAACACTGCATTGGACAAGACAGCAAAAACTCAATGAGTTGCTGATTAAGTAAACTTTGGATTTGGGGAAACAAACCTAGGTCACAATTCTATTCACACACATATCTGGAAGTAAGCTCCACTAGAAACAATGGGGATTTCTTCCAAGTAAACATGCATAAGACTATGCTGGGCTGTTAATCCCTCTCCTGAACACACAAAAGCAAAGCAGGGTTGCTGATATGCGGGTGCAAGTCTTGTTGTTTATTTCATTTACGTCTCCCTTTTCCCTTAAGGAGCTGTCCACAAGCTACTCCCCCCTCCTTTATCCTTATTACAGCCCCGTGAAGAAGGTTAAGCTAAAAGAGAATGACTGTCCCAAAGTCATAAAGTCAGTTTGATTGATGAGGGGGATGTGAACCCGGCTCTCCCCGCTCCAAGCCTGCAGGGAACTGGATCAAACCCTCTGAGGGCCACTTGTGTCATATGGATGGAACCACCCACCTGTCAATCACCTGGCATTGTAAGGTATCAAGTCATGGAAAGTTCAAGCAAGGGCTGCAAAGGAATAAGTGGGAGCAAACCTCCCCCCCCCAGTGCATTCCTGATTCTTCTGA
The DNA here is from genome assembly GCF_964106645.2 of Podarcis pityusensis. Lineage (NCBI taxonomy): Eukaryota > Metazoa > Chordata > Lepidosauria > Squamata > Lacertidae > Podarcis > Podarcis pityusensis. Next base: position 53,149,550 of record NC_138028.1, on the reverse strand, counting down.
TTCTTTATTAGTGGGGGGAAAATTTCTGTCACCATGAGAAGAAAAGGGTGACAAATAAAAACAAGCATCATGTTTTGCCAGCAAAGGAAAAATTGGGGGCACATTTAGAATGCACTCCTGATTCTTCCTCCTTTAGACACAGCTTGGTTTCATATATGACATCAGGCCCTGGAAAGGTGGGTGAGGTTTGCCTTAATTCCTCACCCCTTCTTTAGCTGCTAGACCATGCACCAGTGAAGGGCTCTGTGGAGGAAGATGTAATGTATTCATCTACTCTTGGTGAGACTCTTTCCCTGCATTTCCAGTGTTTGGGCTGTGAGTGCCGTTGTTGATGCAGCCAAAACGGCACCACCTATGCACAATGGGGAGGTATCAGCAGGCAAGTGAGAACCCAAAAGCATGCAGGAGTACTGAAATCTTTGGGGGGGGGGGAGAATCCTGAAACAGCCCAAGGAGAACTGAGTGTGCTCAGTAGTCACAGAATGCTGACTCAGTGACTGAGAGGGTGGTAGACAGAAAACAATTAAGAATGGAATAGAGCAGAGAGGCAGGAATCCTGAACCAGGAGCGTTCCACGCTGCAACATTTTGCTGCAGGTGCTACTTGTCAGTCCTCCTGTAGTTTCTAGAACGACATTTCTCCTTGACTCCTCAACTAGCTTTTGCTCAGATCTGAAGTGCCCAGGGAGTACAACTGCTGTCCCATTATAAAGACTAACTTGTATCCTCCTTCGATGAATACAGCTGCTTTCCTCCTTTGTTGCTTTCTCCCTCAGGGGCTGAACAAAATCATCCTGCAAGCCAGATGCTGTTCGCAGGTCACCATCCGCAGTTTCAAAACCTCTGTGCATACATGCAGAATACGTATCTAATTCATCTGTTCATTATATTGTTCACAAAACATCAGTGGTTTCTGGGAATCATATGGGGGTTGGACCTTCTTCCTCAAAAAGGCATTGTCATCTACTTCAGGGGCAGGGTTTCTGGGTCCAAATGTGGAGGAAATTTGCTCTCCCGTGGTGCTGCAAGCATGATTGTTTACACATGCCTGCAAAACCAGGAACCGCCTTTTCTAGCGTTCCAGGGTCCCTGCACACAGGTAGGCTCCATGCAGATGTTGAAATGGTACATATGGGACAGGACTTGCTGCCTTGATATAAGTCGTCCCCACACACAGGCACTCCATGCACACGCAAAAATTGTGTTAAAAGGGCAAAAAGGTCCTCTCTCAGACTTCTAAAGAAAAACAACAATCGTAGCCCATTTCTGGGTTTTGAGCCACCTGAGGTGGCCTGTGTCCCACCAGCTGAAAAGGGTTGATGCATAGCCTCCAACATTTCTCCAATGAAAATAGGGATGTCCCAATCCATAATGATAATTTTACTATTTATACCCCACACATCTTACTGGGTTGCCCCAGCCACTCTGAGCATCTTCCAAACATATATAAAAACATAATAAAACATTAAACATTTAAAAAACCCTTGCCTATACAGGATTGCCTTCAGACGACTCGGGGTTGGATAAATCCATACCCTCCAACATTTCTCCAATGAAAATAGGAACTTCCTAAGGAAAAGTGGGACATTCTGGGATCAAATCAGAAACCGGGATGGCTTCTCTAAATCAGGGACGTCCCTGGAAAATAGGGACACTTGGAGGGTCTGCTGATGTAACTCATGTACTGTGTTGCGCAAGCATATTATGTGGACATGTGGACATCTTGAGTTACCTATAAAGCATACTGAACTGGAGCTATGAAAAAGAAAAGAAAAGAATGATTTATCTTCAAGTTTCTAATCTGGCAACCATTACACTGGCATTTTCCAAATTCATATCCCTGTTTATGGCCCTGCTGAATTTGTCATGCCTGCTAAGCCCTTAATTGTACAACAGCATTTACAGGAAGACTCCATCTGAACTTGGAGCCATATGCATTCTCTCCAAAAAGCTGGAAGCAGAGAGGAAAAAGAACAATAGAAGACGAGGGGGGTGACTGTCATCTGCCAACTTTTGTTCCACATAGCTCTTTGCTCGCTTGCTCTTGCCAGTAGAGGAGGGAGCTCATCGTGGACGGGTATAAAAGAATTATTACAGAAGGGAAGAAAATAAATGCATCCACAACACACAAAGGGGAGAATAATTCTTGGCCTGGTCTAACTTCATTGGCTGTTGAACAATCTACAGAGTGAAGATGAGCCAAGAGCTTTCAGCAATATATATATATCTCCACTGCGAGTAATCAGGCCAAGATAACATTAAGCCCATGGTATCAGCTGAGATATTGTCTTGGCTCTCGGATTTGAAGTGCTTGAGGACTAGCAGCATGTCGATGCATTTCATGCAGAACACTTTGAAGGCAAATTGGTATTGGGGGGGGCAGCTAAATAAATAAATAAATGGGTTGAATAACGTAATTTAGAGAGGCCAACTCTGCAAATAGGGAATGGTTTCTCTTTATATAAGGCACAATCCCACCAAAGTTCTCATTGACTCCATCAGGATTAACCCACCTCCTAAAACATGTTTGTTGCATGTTCCCAGGCTATGTTCCCAGACCGCATGGCAAATACATAAAGTGAGGGAGGATCACATACCTGTGCACATATGCATGGGGTCTAGGGACTCCACCACAAACAACTTCCCCAGAGGGAAGACCACAGGTGGTTAAAGATGCCTGTACACATGTATGTAGTTCTCACTTGACCTGATTGTGTTAGGAAAGACTGGCACCATTGCAACGCGGGGATATTTATCGCATTCATATCCTGCCTTTCCTTGAAGGAGGTCATGGTGCTATACTGGGTTGACATCCTTCAGCAGCTGCCAGTGCTCCCCACCACTGGGCCTTCCTTTCCATTTTCCCAAGTGGCTTTCCCAATGTAGTGTCATTCTGGAGCATTGTGGGAAATTTAAATGGTCCCCTTCCAGCCACCCAGCACTACTGCTACAATCAGACTACTGCTGCCAGGTAAGGTAGCCATGGCCCTGAAGATTTCATTGGAGGAAAGGTAGAATAAAAAAATTAAACCAATCAATCTGTCAGTAAAACTGAGAGAAGTCGGAAAGGGGATTGTGTAGACTGATTCCCATGTGTGAGTTTATGAGATCTGTCAATCTCGCCTTCGTTCTGGACATTGAGTTCTTTTGAAAGCTGATGCATAAGATGGCCTGGAGACACATTTTATTTGTGGAGGGGGGGAGAAATACCCGCTAACAAAATTCAACTCCTAAACTCTTTTGAAAACCTGACTGTACATAGTAGAACCGATCAGAAGCCGTTGGGTCCCCTGGTTTGGAGGGGTGTGGGGGCTGTGGTTAAAATATATGACCCTTATTTTGACATCTGAAAGGAAACAAAGTTCTTTTGAAAATCTGGTTCTGTGTGAGTGCAGGAGGGAGAAAAAGAAAGATTAAAGAATACTTTTCGGAGTTCAAAGGAGGAGCAATGGTGTGTGTTCTTCTGGGATTAAGGAAATCGCCAGGAGCAGGTCTTTATGGGGATATTTCATAGCATGAGAGAGCATCTGGAAAGTGTGAGCTACTAGATTTCTTCAGCAGGCTAATAAAACTTTCATCATGTGTACAAGGTTGCCATTGATGCCAGTAGCTCATTGAGGCAACAAGACTGGACTGGAAGCTCTTGCTGTGTAGGAGTCCTTTTACAGTCTTCACTGTGCTACCTATCTCTCCTAAGGCACCTGTTTTAAAAGATGCATCATTTCCAATGATGTGTAGGATCAACACATTCCAGCGGTACCTCGATTGCAATGAAGTCCTGTTGAAATCAATAAGACTTATGTGAGTCACAACTAATAGGTTTGACTGATTTCAGCACAACTTGGACGCAATGAACTTTCTGGCTCAAGGGATCTGTGTCCAGTGTTGTATGTTTAAGTGCAAAAAAAAAGTTCTAGAGAGGCATTCATTAAACCCTCCTTTCTAAAGCAGCTGCGTCCAGAAAGAGGTGGGAGCAGCTCTGTGCTTCTCAAATGAAGTTTGGCACTGGAAGTAAAGGATGCCCCACAGGAGATTGTGAAAAGGAGGGATTTTCCTGCTCTTTTAACATTTAGCCTTGTTTCCCAGAGAATGGAATGCAAAGAATCGAGTTGAAATGATGCTTGTGCGAGAGAGATCATGTGTCTTGCCTGTGTGCAATCACCTTGCTCAGCCAGACACACTTAAATTTGACCAGCCCTGTTTCTTAGTGCCTAGATGTCTACAGCTGAAAAAGGCTTTGTTGATCCTGGGAGATAAAAGCAGGCAAAAAGAATTTTCTTTTTGGAGCAATTCAGGTTAGTGTAGGAAAACGCAAGGTTTCGGGATTCATGGAACTCAAGAAGAATGGGAAGATAGCAAAACTAAAAAAAATCTTGCTACACTGAGCTATTTCTAGAACAAGGACACAGGAGACATTTGCTTTCGGCATTTCTAGATAGCATGCAAAAAGTAGGCAAAATTACTTCAAAATCCTTCTTATTTCAGCTTGTTTTCGACCATGCTCAGAAAGGTAATGGGATTTTAATCCCAGCCATGCCTTTGGAAGTGCTGTATATATTTTGTTTTAAGATGTAGACAAAGGTCTTGTCCACACCAGAGCAAAATATGGATGCCATCACAATGTTGTCTTGTTGCAGACCATTCCCACTATAAATGTGGGGTTTTGCCAGTTCAGATTTGGGGCGACATTCAGTGGGGCAACACTGGGATGGGGATGTTGCTATGTGGGTGCCCCTGTATTAATGGGGACAAGGCCAGAGAGAGCAGGAAGAGCATGGTTTTGTAGAGAGAAGTGCTTGCCAATTGACTAAATTACTTATTTTGTTTGTTTTACATATTCACAGGCCACTTTCCCTGACAATGAAGAGAGCTTCTTATTCTGTGCCTCCAGATTCTAGTCATCTCTAAGGATTGCTATCCCCCCCAAATTCTAGTTTTACTGATATATATTGCCTTCATATTCATATTCATATTGGCTTCATATATTGCCTTTCCAAAGTCTGTGCCTATGATATGTGTAAAATTCATAATGAACCAAAAAACGTCAGGGAACACGACTTAAAAAATAATCTTTAGCAATTACCAAGCACAACCACTAGATGGCGTTTACCATGCGATCAATGATAATATTGGGGGGGGGGGGGAGGGGGATAACAAAGCCAAACCATGGCAGCCGTCTAATCCACACTTAAAAATACATTTAGTTGAACTCAGTAGGACTTACTTTTGAACAAATATCCTTCTTCACACATCCCACCCATGGCCTAAGTCTCCCTCTTCTCACCATTACACATTGCTGACAGCTGTATTCTGCCTTTAAGGCGCTTCTAGACTGTCACTATTTTCATAGCTGTCAACGTTTCCCTTTTTTTAAGGGAAATTCCCTTATTCCGAATAGGATTCCTCGCAAGAAAAGGGAAAAGTTGACAGCTATGACTATTTTGTAGCAGGGAATCAAGCGCATACCACAATGAATGCACAATTAAGGTGTTCTAGCACCATAGCACAACAAATTCACAGACACACGAAACCCACAAACCTCTCAGTTAGTAAAATAATGGGGAAATGCACTGAAAAGTGTAGGATGAATTAATGATTAATCAGGAGACCTATGAACACCCTGCAATCAAATCGGGATGAATTCAGGACGAATGCTCATTACTGTATAAACTCCGGAAAACAAATCAGAACGAGTCCTCAATAAAGACCAGACAAAGTCTAACCACTCTGTAAGCTTTGTGCAAGCAAATCAGAATGAATACTCAGTAAGAAGGCCGCCACACATTGACGCCGCAATAGTCCTCCTCTTTTTTTAAAGTGCTGATTGTCCTTTAACATTGGGGGGGGGGTTAAAACAAAATAGAAATGTAGACATAATTTCCCTGCAATATGTTAGCAACATACCTTAGCAGCTGTGAAATGGCAGGTTGTGCCCTGCAGGGCACTTGGATGCTGATACAGGTGCATTGACAAGCCTTTGTTGTTGTTTAGTCATTTAGTTGTGTCCGACTCTTCGTGACCCCATGGACCAGAGAACGCCAGGCACTCCTGTCCTCCACTGCCTCCCGCAGTTTGGTCAAACTCATGCTGGTAGCTTCGAGAACACTGTCCAACCATCTCATCCTCTGTCGTCCCCTTCTCCTTGTGCCCTCCATCTTTCCCAACATCAGGGCCTTTTCCAGGGAATCTTCTCTTCTCATGAGGTGGCCAAAGTATTGGAGCCTTTGACAAGCCTAAGTACTAGCAAAACCAGCCCATTTTGCACCCTGAGGTGAAGGATGAGTTTGCACATGCAAGCAGTGGCATAGCGTAGGAGGGCACCGGGGCGGTTGCCCTGGGAGCAAAATTGTTAGGGGTGCCAATCTCAACACCCGGTACTGCCTCAATACAGCTGCATGCTTCCGTTGCTGGGCTCCATTGAAAAAGACTTCTCCATGAGAACCAGGAAGTGACCTCTCCAGACAACGGAATGACTCTGTTTTCTTATCTCTGTGGCTGCAATCTCCTGGGTGATGCAGTTAGGCAGTTGAAGATGCATGAGCAACTCTGCCCACTTCCCTCCCTCCATACAGCCCTGGGTGCTGTCAACCCACGCTACGCCACTGCATGCACACTCTCACAATTTTGTGTACAGAAGCTGACCAGAATCTTACTTCAACGCTGGCAATGTGATAGTGCACCAGAGAGCATCAGACTAGCTTAGGAGGTGCAGGAGAGCCCATGTGGTGTGCATGGCTTTGCCCTATAGCACCTTGATTACACTCTCTGCCCCCCAAGCATCAAAGCTTTTCACTACGAAGGACCAGTGATCCACAGGAAAGGTCAACTGTGAGCACATCCAATGGTGGATGAAAGCAGATCCTGCCAAGGGACAGAGCTAGAGCCCGACATGGGCAGAGTAGGATTGCATGGCAGGATTGCATAGCTCTTTCTTTGTCTGTGCCACCAAACCCTTCCCTACCTCTTCATATGCACATGAAGCAGAAGTGGATGCGATTCTCAGAAGGGCAGTCCGGAGCCCATGAATGAAAGAACAATGTCTAGAGAACCAGACAATGTTGAGGGCCACATGAAATGAGGCAGATGGCCATAGATTCCGCACCTCAGCTATGCACACTTGCTTGAGAGGAAACTCAGTGGGGTCTACTTCTGAGCTGACATGTACAGTGGAACTGCGGGTTGCGAACATGATCCGTGAGGGAGGCATGTTTGCAACCCGCAGCGCCACGTCTGCGCACGCGCATGACGCAATTCAGCACTTCTATACATGTGCAAAGCACGATTTAGTGCTTCTGCGCATGCGCGAGCACCGAAACCCGGAAGTAACCCGTTCCGGTAACCCGAAAATGTGCAACCAACAGCGATCGCAACCCGAGGTATGACTGTATAGGATAGCATACATGTTAGCTTCTAGAGAATCTGTGAGCAGAGCAGAGCCCAGATGAAGAACGGTTCTAGCAAATGACACACAGAATAACAAAGTTTTAGCAAGGCATTCTTTTTTTAAAAACGTGAAAATAAGGATAAAACAGAGCCAATGATTTACCAGAGACAGATGTCAGAAAACAGGGCCATGCCTGGTAAACAGGGTCTGTTGAAGCATCTGATTCAGGACTGTGCTAAACTTTTTCTAACTGATGCTTAAATCTGTTTTTGTATTTCCTGTGTTTATACATCCAAACAAAGCGACATGTTGCCTGGAATCCAGAATTGCCTTTAAAATGGTTCTCCTCTCCATTCTGCCTTGCATTACAACAATTCTCGTGACATATGGCAAACCGAAACACTTTCTTGGACGCATCCTGAGAAAAACACTCCATTTTATTTATTTATGTCATAAAAATTATATACCCACTGAGTGTAAAACAACAACAACAATCCTACAACCCTCACAGCCCATGCTAATTCCTATGCTTAGAAAATAGTGCTAGATATCAGCAGCAGAGTTTAAGGTGCAGAAAGAATGCTACTTGAATACTGTAACGAGGAAAATGTTCCATCAGAATACCAGGGGTATACTGTACAGTTAAAAGCAACTGACTTAGTTTTGTTATCCATGACAGCACAAATTGCAATTTGCACTCAAACCAGGGCGTTTTTCAGCCGGAACTCATGGGAATTCCATTCTGGCACCTCTCAGGTGGGCTCCATTGCCATTATAAGAGAACAAGGGAGGTGTTTATGGTGAGTTCAGGCACCTCTTTTTCTAGAAAAATAGCACCAACCATTCAGTTTCTCAAACATGTTGGATTGCACCAATATAAAGCCTATAGAGCAGGGAATGGTTGACTCATCTCCAGCTGTTCCCACCTCTGCTTCACTCTCTTCAGGGCCACATTACTGCTCTGGGCAAAACTACAAGCATAACCTCCTGACTCCTTGTGCTGTGACGCTATGCAAGTAGTCACTTCTTAAGTTGTGCGCATCTTTTGCACAATGGTTTAGGAACACTAGATCCCCTCACACGAGACAAATCCTCGCTTTCAGGATTGGGCTGCAAGGCATTTCTGGTTCATTGTATCAATGCGATGAGGCAAATTTGTGAAGAAAGCAATGTTTCTTTACTTATTATTGTGTGGCCCTTGTAGTCCCTATGGGAGGCCTGGAGCACAGTCCTTGAGGGCCCTCAGAAGTGGCTGTGGGGAACTGGAGGCTTCTCTTTAAGGAGATTCTGAGCAGAGTTGTTTGAAGAGACTGGGAGAGGAAAGACAGACTGGTGGGGGGAGGGGCGGAGTGGAAAAAGCCACCACCATCCAGAGAAGACAGTGGAGCAATTTTCTGCCCCCACACGTTAATGATGATGATTTCTAGCCAGTGTTACTTCGGCATAAATATGTTCTGTCCTGTTTCTGCATCAAACTGTAACTTTACGGGGGAGGTAATACAAAAATCTGTATTTAAATATGTATCATTTAATAAATTTTCTCTCAAAATGGACCTTTATAAATACATTTTGGTGTTTGTTTGTTTTTTTGTGAGCCACGAGCTATGTCATAGCATTTTAAGTGCAAAGCCCAATCTACACATTGGTCTGGGGGGTACAGATCAGGTTGGTTGGTATCCGAATTTGCAAAAGCTGAATTGCTCGGGCAGCCCAAGAGCAATTCCGCAGCCATGGAAGTGACACAAGGCGGAGGCCTACAGAGGCCTCCCAACACATAACAGTGTAGCCAGAGACAGGTCTAAAAATCTAATCGCCCTCAGTTGGTGATCACTTAGCTACTGGACTCCATAGGAGCCAACTCCTAGGGGCCGACGGGTCTCCAGCCCTCCCAATAAAATATTTGAGGGGGCCACACACACCTCCAAAGTTGATGGCCATTGCCATTCAAATGGTGTGCACAGCGCCATATGATTATGTGGGACAGGGCTTTCCTGCCTCCCCCCCCCCCCATATTTTATTCAAGTTGGCACCCCTGCTGGACTCCATCGCCTCCCGGTGTTATTGTTTAGAGTTTTACCTCAAATTGTAGTTTGTTGGGGGTTACTGAGAGCTCTAATTCTTTGAGGGGTAAGCTACACTGCACAGAATTCTTTGAGGAAAAGAGTGTGTTTCAAATATGCTTTAAATGTGGATGGGTAGGTCTATACAGGAGAAAACAGCCTTTAGGTATTTCTTAGGCCAGGCATTGCCAACCTTTCTGGGTCTGGGTCCACACCTGCATATCTAAGAAGCAGTTGTGGGCACCACACACACACACACCACACACACACACACACCCTATTCTATTGGCTACAGCAGAAGGCTTATTTCAAGCCTCTTTCTGATTTTAGCGCAGAGAAGTGACCCTACATCAGTCAGGAAAACCTCTGTAGGCACATATGCACCCAGGGGTGCCACGCTGGCAGACCCTGTTTCAGGCATTCAGGTCCCCACACTGCTGTAGGACTTTATGGCACGATGCATTGTGCCAGCAAAGAACAACTTGCTATTCGCAGGAACTTTTTCTTTCTGCATTGGCATTGAAGTGTCAAACCAGAAACAAAGAAAGCACTTGTGCAGATGGGTTTTTAATCAAATAAACAGGGTGTATGCCTAAAATTCCTGTACAGAAGCAGTGCCAGATCTGTATTATTACTTTAAAATTATATAAGTAAGCAGCCTTCAGAAAGCGTTTCTCGACCAGCTAATATCCTTTGGAACAGAGCCTGGTTTCCAGACATTGGCTGCATAATCTAGCTGAAAATAATACAAATGCGACCGAACGTAGCACAGTCTGTGATTGCTATTTCTACATTAGCCATACATCAGCACCATGCTAATTTCCACACTATCCCCTGACTGCAAATGAAAAGGAATAATTATGCCCAATCTTAAACCTTCAGCTAGAGTCACACTTGCATCCACTGAGGCACTTCTGCTTGGGTAAGGCAGGGCACTTACTATTCTTCAACCCTCCCTACCCACTATAGCCCCCTGTGCCTTAAAAAGCTGTGCCTGAATGTTGGGGGACTCCATGGAACAGTATAGGGTATGGAAGCAGCAATCAGCAAAAAAGCAGATGTCCCCACTGCAGAAGCACAAAATCACCATTGAATACAACCCAGTGCTTGTTAAGAAAGCTGAAGGTGGCACAATGCAGGCATTGCCTCACATGATATACTACACACCCACCCTTTTTTTTTTATCTCACTGCTATTTCTGGCCAAGCAGGTTTTGTGATTTTTTTAAGTACCGCCAAAAAACAAAAACCCACCCACCCCTACAAAAGTGGAAACAGAGGTGATGGCAGGGGATGAGTAAGATAAGTTTGCACACAGTGTGTAGCAATAGAGTATCATCTCCAGAAGTAGCATGAGATCTGGCACCTAAATAACTGGAAAAACCATGCTTCCAACAAATCCAGGCTCCACACAACTACTGAGTTGCAAATTCCTCTCTCGTTGATTTTCAGCAATGCCATAAAGTGCATTAGATCTTCGGGGGTACCATACATCTCGGAGTCAATGTGCTACGCTGGTTAGGGACTAGGGAAACTGCCACCACTCAGCCATGAAGCTCACTTGGTGACTTTGGGCTAGTCTCTGGACTCAGCTACATTAGTAATAATAAAAAAGGCGTTTTAAATGCGTTATAACACTGTGACACCAGATGGCACTGCAGAGTTCGACTCTTCAGCCACATGATTTCCAGTCATGCTCTTTACCTGAAACTTTTTTAAAAAAATGTGTCCAGATCCAGCCTCTATCTCTCAGGCTAACTCACCTCATCAGGGTGGCAATTGCTGAGGATAATAGAAGAGGAGGAGTGACTATGTAAGCTGTCCTGAGCTCCTTGAAAAGTGAGGTATAAATATATGAATAAACAATATCATTCTGGATGCTATGCAGTGTGTTTCTGGCTGTGCTGACCCGTGTAATCTTGCTTTCTGAAGTGTGGAGACAACAGTGATATCAAGGACTGTTACTGTTATGGGCTGTCATCTTCAATTTTCTATGCAATGGGACGGGCTTCTTGTTTACAGACGTCCTTGCCAACCAGGGAGAGTTCAGCCTGAGTTTTGAAAGCATTTCCGCAAGGAATGTGAATAGCATGTGATGCCTAGGAACCCAAAAGGGTTAAAATCAGAACAGGATGCAAACTGCTGTGCAAAAAATCAATATCAGCCTCAAGCTGAATCCAGTGGTGTTTCTTTTTTCAGGAAAAGAATCAGCTCGTAAAAATTGCCAATTCCATCCCATGCATGCTTCATAAAAGAACATGGAAAGCCACTCATACTTACCTCAGAAGTAAGTACCAGGATGTCCAATGGGACTTACTCTGAGATAAGTGTATATAGGGTGTATATAGGATTGCAGCCTAAATTTGAGCACACGCTTACGCTATTGTGCAACACATTTCCGTTCTTGAAATACCATTATTAATTATTATTTTGTGGCGGTGGTGATTTGATTTCCTACATCTATTCTGAAACACTGCACTTTGTATAAACAATTCAGTCCTCCGCTCCTATTCTGTTTGATCCTGATTCCTACATCCTAGAAGTACCCATGTTCCGAACTACTTCCTCAGGAAGAAGCGTACTTGTTTAATGGCTCAGGACGCTTTTATACGTCAGAGGGAGCACAATCCTTAGAAACCCTGGCAAACCAAAGAGGCATGTCTATTAGAATCAATGCAAGTCTATCAGAAGTAAATCCCATTCAGTCTAATGGGACTTTATCCCAGATAAGAATGTATGTAGAATTGCAATCATAGGTTGTAATCCTAAAAACATTTACACAGAAATAAATCCCACTAATCTCAGTGAAGCTTACTTCCGAGTAAACCCACCTATGACTGGATTGCACATTTCTTAGGTTATCTACTTGGACTGCCAAGCCTGATTCTAACCATGTTTACTTTAAAGCAAGTCCCACTGCATTCAATAGGACTTATTTTCCGGTAGAAATATATTAAAAAATTAAAAAATTGTCCAGTAGTACCTTAGAGACCAACTAAGTTTGTTCTTGGTATACGCTTTTGTGTGCATGCACACTTCTTCGCTACTTCAGATACTTTATTTTCCAGTAAATATGCCTAGAATTGTAACCTTAGGAATGTCTAAATTTCTTTGGATTGCGCTTCTATATTCATATCTCGATTAAAGAAATGCATTTAAAATAATAGTTTAACAAAATGTTTTCTGGATTATTTTAAATAAATACTGTATCTGCCGTAGGCTTTTAATTTTGAATTGTATTTTATATTAGGTTCTTAATTTTGATGTTTTTATGAGATTGTTGTGTTTTGGTGGTTTATACGCAGTGCTTTTTCCTAGAAAAAGAGGTGCCAGAAAGCATCATTCTCTTAGAATCGAAATGGCACCCACATGAGAGGTGCCAAAACTGAGTGAGTTCCGTCTGAAAAAAATCCCTGTTTATGTTTTAATCCCAACCGCCCTTGAGCTGCCTTATGAAGGCAATGTGCCCTGAAATGCATGCTAGAAATGTACTAAAAAGAAAGGGAAATGAATATAGGATCCAGAGAAAGTTAAGTGCTTTACAGTACAATCCTATGCATGTCTACCTACAAGCAGACTCCACTAAATTGAATGGGCCTGACTCTCAGGATTGCAGTGTAAAGTTGCAGCCCAAACATCTTGCTTATTGCAACAGGAAATTTGCACACATATTTGTGTCTTTCCCAATGAAATCTTTATGACTTAAAGTGTTTTAACTTCAGCTGGATCATGTTCTTGATTTTTTGATTTAATCAATAAAAGAAAAATCTACCAACTGAAACACAGATAATAAACAGGCACCTCTGCATTTGTGATGGGAGCGCTCTTGAACTCGTGAGGTAATAGTTGAGTCTTAAAGACTGCAGAGACTTAAGTGCTCATGAGACAGGGCCTTTGTTACCCAGAAATCACTAACATCACAACAACTAGGTTTCACTGGGAAATCTGTGATCAGGATCTACTGCTGCATTTTATTTTTAAGATTAGCTGTGTAATTAGACACAGCATTATAATTGTAAGTAAGTCGGGGAAGGGGGAAATGCTTGATGGCTCCCAGTGCCCCTTATGCGGTTTAAACAAATATTTATTTAAATTACTCAAAATGCACCAGTCTTTTATATTTATCCCAGAAGAGCGCCATAAAACATCTACAAACAGGATTCCATTAACCTTTGCTGCCCTGACTTAGAGGAGCATATTTCAACAGCAGTTAAATTGAAGTTTAATAAACTCTCGGCCTCTGTCAGCTCCCTCCTCCTTCCCCCCCATCACCCATCCCCCCCATCCCCCCCCGCCCCACCTCCTTCTGTCTTTCCAGCATGATTTACTGCACTGGCTTTTCGTTGAAACAGCAGCTGCCAATAGGGGGGACTCATTAGCGCTGCTCCGGCTTCTGATCTGAACGGCAGAGCACCTGAAAGTGTTCCATCAATCACAACCCTAAATGGCCGCTGCAGTGTCGCACCTCTTATTTCTTCGATCGGAGAGAGGAGCTCTCTCTTTGAAGACCTCTCTCCCATTTATTTCCCCCAGTCCCCAACCCCAAATTTAGGCTCGAATGGCTGGGTGCGGCGTAGGGAGCTGAAAACCAGCAGGAGCTTCTCAAATGAGCTGCGGACCAGATCCGAGAAACAAGTTTCCCCAAAAAAATTCAGAATTGTACTGTGATAATAACAACTCACTGAGAAATTTCTCAGAACCAATCGATTCAGTTTGCTCTCTCAAGATTAACCACACAGAAAGACCAAGCAGCCTCTTGGAGTCAGGCGATCTGAGTGGTCCCCTTCACACTGGAAGCAACTCACAAATCCAGACTTTCACACTGCTTCCACCATGACTGACTGTATCAGAGCATCTCCAACACCAGCCTTGCTCACTGTCAATAAGAGAGGAAGTTTTTTCTCTCTCTCAGGGATTCATAGAAAACATGTATAAATAAAAGTCAAATGAGTATTTTCGGAATTTGTTGTGAATCTTATCATTTTAAGCATTTTGTCATTATGCTATCTAGTCCCAAGACTTCTGATTATATCATATGAGAATATTATTCTGACTGTGATTTCAATTGATGTGCATTGATAAATATTTCCTTGGTATTGAAAATGCAATTTACAAAAAGGCCTGGGTAAGAAAAAAGAAAGAGGCTTTGTCTTTTTAAACAAAAAGATAACAATTTGTTTAGAATTACTAAGGATGGAAGATTGTTAAATTCGTCAGAAGACCTATACTGATTAATGATGATTGGCACTGAACTGAACACATATGAGACTAGGAAAGGCAGGCTTGAGTCTGGTAACAAGTTCCAGTGGATCCCAGTGTACTTGGATTGTTGTTACATTCAGTGTCAAAATAAGATATCATATTTTTTTTGCAAAAAAGCAAAAAAAAAAAAAAAAAGCCCAACAACTTTGGATTGTCCTGGTTTTCACTTTTTGAAATATGGCAATCCTAATTTAGGTCTCCAATTCTATGTGCACTTTTACTCAATTTGGCATATTCTTCTTTTCTGTTGTTCATATTCTTTGCTCCCATCAGATCCAGAGATCCACATCAGATCACTGAGTGCCCAGAACAGCCTCAACTGGGGACAATCGGTCCTGTGACATGCCGATGCACACAATTAACCTTTCTCGTGATATCATTTAGGGATGAGTTTTGTTCATACAGAAGACATGATTCTGTACTGCATAAATAACTTTCCCCATTTCTCCTCAAACACCCAAAGGGCTGTCACATGTATTCTTATTCTTATCAATTATTATTATTTATACCCCGCCCATCTGACTGGGTTTCCTCAGCCACTCTGGGGATGGAGCAAGCTCTGGATGGAGCAAGCTTGTTTTCTCCTGCTCCAGAAGCTAGGACCTGAACCAATGGATTCAAGTTCAAAGAAAGGCGATTCTGACTAAACATCAGCAATAACTAAGAGCTGCTCAACAGTGGAACAGACTCCCATGAGAGGTGGTGAACTCTCCTTCCTTTGAGGTTTTTAAGCAGAGGTTGGACGGTGATCTGTCATGTATGTTCTAGCTGAGATTCCTGCATTGCATGGCCCTTGGGGTTCCTTCCAATTCTACAATTCTGTGATTCTATGTTGGTAGAGAGGGTGTTGCTTTGCAGCATATCACTTGGGTCATTCACACAAATGGTGTCAAGCTATTTCCTCCAAAAGCACCATAGCTCACTTGTTCTCCTTGTGACATGCCATCAACCTGGATTGCTTGTGTGCGTGCATGGTCCAGTTTCACAGCTGGATTTCAGCTGCAATCCAACACACACACACTTCAGATGAGTTCAGTTCAACATGGTGTGATTTACTTCCAAGTATACTTGCTCAGAACTGTGCTGATCACAGTCCTCTTAACTTGATGGCCCTATGAATTTACAGCTAACCAACCCAACTCTCTCTCAGCTGGTGTTTTGAATACTCAAGAAGCTGCTTCAGAGAGGGAGTGCTCATATTGGAGAAGTAAGTGATTACTGTGAGAATGGCAGATTTTGCCAGGGTTAAGCCCTAGAGCCTGTTTTTAATAACAGAGCTCAGTTCCGGGAGGCACACGGAATATAATAATAGAGCATGTGCAAGGGGCATTTCCCTTGCCAATGGTGCACTATACAGTAGCTCAAACACATATATCTGGAATTAGGGGTACTTTTTCAGTCATAACTTTCAAGACAACATGCGTCCCAGCATCTCCAGGTTTCAAAATCAATCACTAACTTATACATCAGGAAAATGATGTGTATCAGCTTCCTGGTGCATCTATATGGGCTGAGAAATACATGTGCCATCATTTACACACATTATAAGGGTCAGGCCTTTCCCAACACAATTCCTATAGGAGCAACAGCACAAAGCGGTCTTCATTGAAGTCCAGACAGAACTTTGGAGAAAAGATTTACTACTCCCATTTTCTTGTGTTTCTGATTAAGAAATCCCTTCTGAGCTCCCAGCAGTTGCATTCTCACATTCTGGACTAAAAAAAATAAAATAAAATCATCCACTTTATTTATTTATTTATTGAATTTATAGCCCTTCCTTCCGAAGGAACCTAGGGCAGCAATGCCAGTGCTCTTCCTTGCTACCTCAGTTGTGTCATGAGCAGCTGACCACTAACTACTGTCAGGAGCTGAAGTCAGGCATAAAAGGTAAAGGGACCCCTGACCGTTAGGTCCAGTCGCAGACAACTCTGGGGTTGCGGTGCTCATCTCGCTTTACTGGCCAGGGCGGGCCGGCATACAGCTTCCAGGTCATGTGGCCAGAACGACTAAGCCGCTTCTCGTGAACCAGAGCAGAGCATGGAAACACTGTTTACCTTCCCGCCAGAGTGGTACCTATTTATCTACTCGCACTGGCGTGCTTTCGAACTGCTAGGTTGGCAGGAGCAGAGACTGAGCAAAGGGAGCTCACCCTGTCGTGGGGATTTGAACCGCCGACCTTCTGATTGGCAAGCCCTAGGCTCTGTGGTTTAGACCACAGCACCACCTGCGTCCCTATGGAAGTCAGGCATAGGTCAGCAATAAAACAATAAAGCACCCAATGTCAGTGAAGTTAACTCTTTATTCAAAGAAACAAAACAGATCAGTCCTACTAGTCACAACAACCCTTCCCAGTAGGTCCTCCTCCCAGTCGGCCCCCTCTTCTCCCTGTGACCACTCATCGTTGTCCCACCACAAATTCCCAGGCTCTGAGCCTTCTCCTTCTGGGGGGTTCCCTTGTGGGTTCCCCAGCTGATGGCTCCCACTACTCCTCTGTATCCAGCCCGACCATGACTACTACTGATATTTGGGGGATTAAATGCAACAGACAATGACTTGGTCACTAACAATGGATGCTACCTGATCAACTAGGAAAACAAGTCCTTGCATTTCAGCAAGGTTGGGATGGGAAATTTGTCATCCTCCAGATGTTAGACTACAGTTCCCATCGTCCCTGACCATTGGCCATGCTGGCTGGGGATGATGAGAGTTGGAGTCCAGCAACATCTGGAGGGCCACAGATTTCTCATACCTGTAGTAAAACATCTCATTCTTATACTAAAACATTCTCCTTACTGTAGTCAAGGGCACAGCAAGGTCAAAAGGCTTACATACTCTTAGCTAGAGATTTCAGAAAGCAGTGGATTCTAAAAGTAATCAGTGCAGTTATTTTCTTTATTATAACCCAGAACAGTTGTAGACTGTTCCCTTGCTGCTTTACCTGCACATGTGCAAGTAAACAGTTTATTGCAAACAGAAGTATGAGCCTCCAATATTCTCAAGAGAATAGTTTTAAAGATGTTGAAAAAACTTTCAATCCTCACTGATACCTCCTAACAACTTAACAGAATGAATGAATTCAAGTTATACCGCTGGCCTGTGAAATTTGTAAAAATTATGGGGTGGGAGGAAAACACCCTGTTTCTGGATAGTTCTGCCAGTTTTATTTCACTTTGTTTTCTCTTTTAAAAACAATTTAATATTTACATGGATGCACACAGAAAGAAAGTGAGCTTTGTACTATCTATAGCAATCCAATATTTTCAAATTAGGAACATATATCAGACTCTGAATGCGTGGAATGTTTCATTTTGGCACTGAGAAATAACGCCAGAGTTCATTACGGCTTTTCCTCTGAAGAGAAGAACAGCATGTATTTCCCAATGATAAACCAAAGTCCATTTTCTCTGGAAGCTAGAAAACAAGCATTGTGTGTTGATGCAGGAGCATAGAGACAAGATATAAATTCTTGGATCAAACAAGGCCCACACCACTTTGTTAATATTAAAGGAGCTGCAAGGATTTCAAACTTAACTTTAAGGGCTGGATTCAATTAACCCGGAACACTGGTGGAAACCAGAGTAAGGAGAACCACTAGTACAGCAGGGCTCCCCCATCTCCGCCCCCTCCATGCCCCTGTGCTTCCCACCATGTACTCTGGAAGGTTGGGAGAACCCCCAGAATGGGACATGGTGAGAGGAGAGCATAGGACCTTCCAATGGGCCAAGCAGAAATGCTTGCACTGATGGAACAACTGCCTTAGCGTGACATTGTATTCCACTCAAAGTCTCATGAATGAGATGGTAGAGAATCTGTTTCCACCATCTTTATCCTCTTAAGAAGGTGACCCCACTCAGGCTCAGACACAGGTGGAATCTACACACATATAAAAAAATGCTGTGAAAATGCTTTTTTAAAAAACAGTTTGAAAAATATATTGACTTTACCATAGCTCACCATCGCCATCTAGTGTCAAATTTTTATACTGCACTTTACGACACACTTAAAAAGTTTTATTTACAACTGTTTAGTTGAGTCCACAGTTCTATTCTTTGCTCTTCACATATCAACGGTATACCAAGTGAGGTCTGGTCAAGTCATCTTGCCTACTGTCCTCCAGCGGATGACACAAGCAACAGAGGTGGTTTTAGGGTGGCACAGCACACTGGGTGCCACACTGCAGGAGGCGCCAAAACAATGCTGTAGAACAGAGCACAAGAGGTGGGGGGCGCTGAATTTTTAGCATCACATAGGGTACCACTGAAATTTGAAAGTCCAAAACCCGCCACTGCAGGTAAACCCCAAATGAATTCCAGTCCTCCTGATTCCCTGGGAGGCAAATCTAGCGGAGAAACTCTTCACCCTTAAAGAAACACCTTTTTATTGTCATCAGTGGGACTCATCAAAAAGAACCTTGATGCATTTTAACCAGCTAATGTGTCCACGGCCTTAATCTGGCTACCCATTATTATGCACTGACCCTGCAAGTTGTAGCCACCATGCAAGAGGAAAAGCTTTGGCCATTTACCATCTAGGACAGAAGGAGCCTTACCAACTCCCGTTCCAGGTCTTTAAAAAATGCTGATTCTGCTACAACAACCTCTCAGGTCAAAAGGTATCGTATTCTTTTTGTTAGTACAGAATTCTGTACGTCTTGTTTGTTGTGGTACATTGTATTTTGAATCAGAGATTTCATGATGAATCTGTTTTGAATTGTCTTTTATAGGGAGATGCTATGGATAACAAATGCATCGGGGTGGTTTGCTTTTCTTAATTGCATTTTGATAAGTATATTTAACAAATAAAACCCCCACCCCAAACATTCTGTGTGCCATTCAGGGAAGCAATAGTTAAGTTTATATAATATTTCTTGTTATTCTTGTTGCTCTCTTCTCCTACCCATCTTCTTGAATTTGTGTTGTTTCCTTTCTTATGAACAGCATTGAGAGTGTGGAATAGGTACAGAAAAGTGGTACATAGATGTCTATTTAAATGACATTTGATTAAAATACAACCAAAGCCAAGGCACAAAGAGCCCCGCCCAATATTGTAGAGCAGAATAGGTGGAACAAACACTTTCTTCCCATAACCAGTATGAGACAAATGGGGTGATAGAATCCTACTAGGCCATAGAAGGCAACTAGCTAAACCCACACTGCAATATCTGGAAAGAGGAGGAGGTGAAAAACCAACTGCACAGTGAGGCAGGTCTTATGGCAGAGGTGGGCAACCTTGGGCTCACAGGCCAAATTCAGGCCTCTCTCTCCTACCCTCCAGGCTTAGTGGGCCTGCTCTGTGCCCCCCTCTACTGATTTTACCTGGATGGAATGTGCCCTGACCTGTGACAAAACCATCTGCTTGCCTGGATAGAGAGTGGTGTGTGTCTAGGTTGAATAAAATCCATTTCTGGCACACCTGCCACAGTATTTTGACCCTCTGTCTTCAAATGGTTCCCCAGCATTTCTTACCGTCTTAGAAAGTTAGGCAATATCCAAATCCCACAGAGGGGCCTGCATGAGACTGGGGACATGGCAAAGGCACAACCTTTCTACTCAACTCCCTCATCAACAGCACAACCAGGACATGTGGCACGCAAAGCCGCAATCTCCCCGCAATCCACCCACATTGCAGGAGAGAGTACAGTGGTACCTCAGGTTAAGAACTTAATTCGTTCCAGAGGTCCGTTCTTAACCTGAAACTGTTCTTAACCTGAGGTACCACTTTAGGTAATAGGGCCTCCCGCTGCTGCCACACCGCCACCACGCGATTTCTGTTCTCACCCTGAAGCAAAGTTCTTAACCCGAGGTACTATTTCTGGGTTAGCGGAGTCTGTAACCTGAAGCGTATGTAACCCGAGGTACCACTGTAGAAGGGCATGGGCATTCCTCAAACATTGTTCATGAAAATGGTTCTAAGTGCCAAGGATTTGTTGGAAAGCAAAGTATGGGAGGAAGGAAATGATAGCAAAACTAATTTACGTCCAGTATAGGCATGGCCCAGTGCTTCCTGTTAAGCGACAGATAACCCAAATAGAATCAAGTTTGTCGAGTTGGAAGGGACCCCAAGGGTCATCTAGTCCAACCCCCTGCAATGCAGGAATAAATAGACTCTAATTCTAATAGTACATGGTCCACAAGCATAAAATTCATTACAAGAAATGAATGAGTGTTTATGATGCCTCGCTTGGGCACGTTTCAGTGAAAAATAAAACCACCAGGAATACTGAACAGAACAAAAGTGAGAGAAAATTTACATGAATGGATGTGGAAGATAGTGTGGCATCATGAGAATGCATCAGAGCCAGTGGAGAAGTATTATTCACAGAAATTAAAACAGTAAACATATTCTATACTGCAATGCTGAAAACTCTTTTCAATAATATATGCACAGACAAGAATGACTATATTTAATAGCAACTGCTATGCGAGTGATGGTGTTATTACAGCATCAATAGAAAGGAAAGAGCAGGATTCCATGAAGCCCAGTGCCAGACTCTCCCCCATTACCTTCTCTTGAGGCAAAGTGGCCACATTCCAATGTGCAGCTCTGCGCACTCAAGCCTGGCTCCGACATCTTGTTTCACAATAGGAGTTCAGAGGGACCATTGTGTTTGCTGGTGTGCACAAACAGCGTATTGTGCAAAGCACCCCTTGTTTCCAAGGGAATGCGTGGAGGACTGGGGTGCTGAGAAATAATAAACATGTGCATATGCAAGGAGGGGGATTTGGGATGCATGGAACGGGATGGAATTGCTTTGAAGTTTTTTAAAGGCACATGTCAAGCCCCCTCCCTGCCCATTTCCGTTTTCCCAACTGTTTTGAGATATGCCTATCTCCAGGGGTCTGGAAAGAATGAAATTAAGGAAGACGAAGAAGAGATAAACATTTTAGATTCCAATAGATGAAAGATACTCGAATTCACAGCAGGAAATCAGCGGAGGGGGAGCTTGCCAACACTGGCAGAGGCTGATTCTCATGCCGTCCCCAGAATTCAGAGCTGGAGGAATGTTTGAAAGGAGAAGTGGTCCGTTTTGTTTCTGTCTTCATTTGCTAAACCAACAAAAATAATCCCTCTTGCTTGCCCGATCCTCAGCTTTGCTTGCAATTAAGTCAAACTCATGCCAGATCTTTGGAAGTGCAAATAGGCAAGTTTTTTCTTTGGGGTGCTGGTTATTTTCTCATAAGAACCTATCACATCAGATTATGAGAACATCAGAAGGGCCCTGCTGGATCAGACCAGAGGCCCACCTAGCATAGCATCCTGTTTCCCACAGTGGCCAGACACTTATGGGGGACCCGCAAGTGGGACAAGAGGGCAAAGGCCCTTTCCCTCCATTCTTCCCAAGCAAGTAGCATTCAGAGGCATGCTACCCTCTGATTCTAGACTACAAGCCAGAGCATCCTGGCTAGTAGTCATGGATAGCACTATCTGCCTTGAATTTGTTGAACACCCTTTTAAAGTCATTAAAGTTGGTGGCCATTGCTGCATCTTCTGGTAGCAAATGCCATAGTTAGTACCCATGTGCAGTGTGAAGAAGTCCTTCCTTTGCTGTGTCTTGAATCTTCCAAATTTCCGCTTCTCTAGATGACCCTGGGTTCTAATATTAGAAAGCTTACCTCTATCCACTTTCTCCACACTCTAGTGTTATAGACCTGGTCTATCATGTCTCCTCCGCTTACTCACCTTTACCCACTAAATAAAATAGCTCCAAACATCATCACCTTTTTCTCATAGCACAGATGTTCCAGCCCTGACGAAGAAAAGTTACAGTGTTTAGGACTATTTAGTTCAGGGGGAACTAAATAGGTAAGGCAGGGTGCATTATAGTTTGTGCGTGGTGTAGGAATATCACACCATTCCATTCCGTGAGACATTTGGAAAGACATGGTTAGGTTTTTGGTAACTGAATCCCTATACGTCAGTGCCTTTTCTCTTAGACGAACAACAACAAAAAAGCATCCATTCACTTGCCTGTTAAATACAGTGGTACCTCAGGTTAAGAACTTAATTCGTTCTGGAGGTCCGTTCTTAACCTGAAACTGTTCTTAACCTGAAGCACCACTTTAGCTAATGGGGCCTCCCGCTGCTGCTGCACCACCGAAGCACGACTTCTGTTCTCATCCTGAAGCAAAGTTCTTAACCCGAGGTACTATTTCTTGGTTAGTGGAGTCTGTAACCTGAAGCGTCTGTAACCTGAAGCGTCTGTAACCCAAGGTACCACTGTACTGTATATGCAAATATAAAGATTTATTTTTTTCCTATTGCAATACATTTTTGTAATTATAAACAGAGATGAAGAGTCCAGCAGAGCAGCTGTGATGCAGTGTGACTCTACCTACGGAGGTAAGTCCCACTGAACTGGAAGGCGCTTACTCCCAGGTAAGTCTGCATAGAAATGCAGCCTTACAGCCCAATCCTAGGCATGTTTACTTGGAAATATGTGTCCAGCTTTTATTTATTTATGAAACACATATAGCCACACATCGGTATCTTGGACAGCTTACGAACAAGACAATACCTTAGAGACTAATATATTTGTGTGTGGCAATAACGACATGGTGGGGCAGGGTCACTGGGCCACCCTCATGACACTTACATACCCCTGCTTACCTGGCTGGGGCAAGGTTAAAGCTGTGCAGGTGGCAATGGCACCACCACCAATTGGGCACTCCCACCAGTGTCTCTGCATGACCCCAGCCCTGCTGCCACCCCGGACCCATTCAAGTGAGCAGCAGCATCGCAGTTCTCCCCGCCCCACCTCCATGTGTCACTACTGAGCATAAGCATTTGTGGACTGGAGCTCCTTTTGTAAGATTCATTAAGTGCTGTCCTCACTTGGGAGAGGTATGAGATCACTAGGTTTGAAAAGAAAAGAAATATTTTTTTCTCGTGTATGTGTGTGAACTTACACACTGATAACAAAATGCACCCAATGCTGGGCTCTAGTACAGGAAAGTCTATGCCACAAAAATCTTCTTCTCCATTAAAGTAACTTCCTGTGTGTAACTAAGGCCTCGTTCACATGGCAGTTTATTCTGTTTTCTCAACATTTCCCCAAGTGTTAATTTCCACAATCTTTTTGAGTTTTCACACACTCCTGGAAATACAGCAGGATATAGCACGAGTTTAGGATTCCTTTCCATGCTATTTGCTTCCAGAAAAAAATCCATTTGTAAATATGAAATGCTGAAAAATTAATAGCAGCCCACTTTGTTGGACACATTCATGGCGAACTTGCCAAAATATTCAGAGGCTGCTTCTCTTGTGTGTGCTACAGGACCTATTACAGTCCCCATGCCTTTGAGTGGTTTCCCTTCAAATTTGTTAGGCCCAGGGTGCACTGCAGGATAGCAAAGATCCTCACCAGAGACAGGCCCACCACAGACCCTCGTGCTCCTGCCCAGGTGTGCCACAAACACTTGTGCTCTGATGCCTTTGCCTCTTGTGACATCCATGCCAAAGGTTGACCACCCACGCGGCCCAGGATACTAGTGGGATTTGAGAAGGATTGATGGGTGTTCTTGAATGGAAAAAACTGGTGCAAACGTCTCTGAATTGTGGAGCATGGTTCTCAAAAAATAGATTATAAACCTTTTGAATAAATAAACCTCTTCCGGGAATCATCCAGACTATGTGGAGCTAGAGAAGACTGGAAGACCCTTTAATTCAAACTCCATAAATGAGGTAGAACACCATATCCTACCATATCCAACCCATATGGCACATTGTTTTGATATGCCAGGTATTTAAATGAGTGTGAATAAGGCAGACATAGAGAAAGTATGGTGGGGCGGCCAGGTCTTCAGTCTTCAGGAAACCTTCTACCTGGCAGCATATTAAAATGCTAGAAGTATATTCATCAGCAGGGACGCGGGTGGTGCTGTGGGTAAAACCTCAGCGCCTAGGACTTGCCGATCGCATGGTCGGCGGTTCGAATCCCCACAGCGGGGTGTGCTCCCGTTGCTCGGTCCCAGCGCCTGCCAACCTAGCAGTTTGAAAGCACCCCTGGGTGCAAGTAGATAAATAGGGACCGCTTACTAGCGGGAAGGTAAACGGCGTTTCCATGTGTGCTGCGCTGGCTCACCAGAGCAGCTTCGTCACGCTGGCCACGTGACCCAGAAGTGTCTGCGGACAGCGCTGGCTCCTGGCCTCTAGAGTGAGATGAGCGCACAACCCTAGAGTCTGTCAAGACTGGCCCGTACGGGCAGGGGTACCTTTACCTTTACCTTTATATTCATCAGCTTCCCTACCCAACCTATTACCACCACTACCAGCTTCCATTTAATAGTGTGGGCAGCTCAGTCAACAGCTCATTAAACAGCTGTAAGCAAGCCCCTATTCTCTCAGTACTTCTGATCTGTAACATGGGGATAATAATACCAACCTACCTTGCAGGGTTGTTGTAGGGATTTCTAAGATAATGTATGGGAAGTGCCTGAACACTACAAAGCACAATATAAAAGCTGTGCATTGCTTTTGCAAAGGGCTCACACTTATTTTTTTCGTTTCCCCTCACAACAATGCTATGCTACAGCTTTAAACAAACGAACAAACAAATCCTTCACTTTACAGATGGGAAAGAGTTTGGACAATGCTCAAAATCCAGCTCAGCAGTCTCCACATTTGTGGAGAAATACAGAGGCTTCTCACTATGAGACCCAAAATTAGGGTTCTGAATAGGGCTTCCTTTATTATCTTCCTCCTTTCATCAACCATGAGACAGGAGGCCATAATTAAGGCTCCTGCCAACCAAGCAGTTCGAAAGTATGCCAGTGCGAGTAGATAAATAGGTACCGCTCTGGTGGGAAGGTAAACAACGTTTCTGTGCACTGCTCTGGTTCACCAGTCATGCTGGCCACATGACGCGGAAGCTGTACACCGGCTCCCTCAGCCAGTAAAGTGAGATGAGCGCCGCAACCCCAGAGTCGTCCGTGACAGGACCTAATGGTCAGGGTCCCTTCACGTGGCACTGAATTACAAATCAAGGAAATTTAACAGTGTGGTGCAATCTGGATTATATTTTCTTAATTGATCATCATTCTGATCCATCAAACAGTTAAGATGGAACACTTAGATTTAAACCACTGAAAGGCTGGAATCCTGTAATCACCTTTCAGGATGTAAACCCCACTGAATTCAGTGGACAGAGCAGACATGTATAGGATTATGTACTGTAAACACTAAGGGATTATAAAGCATCTTAACACCAAGCACTCTGATTTAGCTGCTTCATAATCTGGATGTTAACACAGTGCTGTGGGATGGACCCAAGCACCTTCCTTTGAGGGTTAGCTCATTAAAAGAAACATAGGAAATAGTGGATGTTCTCGGTTTTGCAGAGATCATCTCTGCAAATTATGATTGCCAATTGGCAGGACACCTGAAGAATGCATCATATAGTACGGATGCAAAACGTAACGCAAGAAGCCAGTATACTCTCCCTGCTGCCATTCACTTCAGACATGTACCAAATTTCAGATTTCATGCGGCTGTCAACAAGCTGCATCAATAAACTAAATTCTGAGATAATAACTAAACCTTATTATGGAAATGTAGGGAAGTATGCTAAATGTGCTTTGTTTCTATCAACTCTGGATCCAAGTAAGGGACGTATAATAATCTTGTGGACACTTGCTGGGGAATAAGAAGCCCGGCTGAACAGTGGGACTTATTTATGAATAAACACTAGCTACCATTTGTTGAGATGAGTGTGTATGTGTATATTTTGTTTCCTGTATCTGGCAGCTATACTCTATTACTTGTTTGTGAATGGATAACGGCAAAATTAAATTGGGAAAAGCCTTTAGAGGCTTTTTTTAAATAAGTATGAAGAACTCTAATTTAAAATTTTATTTCTTTCTCATCATTGAACAATGAGGCCAGAAAATTTCACCAGATACCATATAGTCTGTTATCTAACATCCTTCTCCAGTCTATTGTTTTAAAATTGTTCTTATATTCAAAGCCTACATGGGTAGCTCATGCAAATAAACAACTCTTACAGAAGCAGGTGGCGCTGTGGTCTAAACCAAAGAGCCTAGGGCTTGCCGATCAGAAGGTCGGCAGTTCGAATCCCCGCGACGGGGTGAGCTCCTGTTGCTTGGTCCCTGCTCCTGCCCACCTAGCAGTTCGAAAGCACGTCAAGTGCAAGTAGATAAATAGGTACTGCTCCAGCGGGAAGGTAAATGGCATTTCTGTGCGCTGCTCTGGTTCGCCAGAAGCGGCGTAGTCATGCTGGCCACATGACCTGGAAGCTGTCTGCGGACAAACACCAGCTCCCTCGGCCAGTAAAGCAAGATGAGCGCCGCAACCCCAGAGTCATCCGTGACTGGACCTAACGGTCAGGGGTACCTTTACAGACAATAAGCGAATTAATAGCATAAAAATCACACTGTTTAGTTTCTAAGAATTATCATCTAGCAGTTCTACAGCCTGTGCTTTTCCATCCAAAACTTATATTAGGATCTAGTATCAAGATGAACTATTTCATTACATTTCCCACCTTGCACACTGACAATACATCTTAGGTCCTGTCTGCACTATACATTTAAAGCTGTTTCATACCACTTGAAACAGTCGTGGCTTCCCCCCCAAAATGAACTTGGGAACTGGGTATGATACTGCTTTAAATGTGTAGTGCAAACGGGGCCTTAGAGTGACCTGAATCTTAGGAAGAATTTCATGGAAGTTCAGATGTTCATGGCCAAGCTGTACTAGGTTTAGTGCTGCTTTATACTGTATTTTGTGTCATGTCATATTCAGAGTTTGTTATTGTAAGTGGTTGACCAGTAAACTAAACTGAAACTTAGTTTCGATTTTTAAGGATACCCAGAGAGACTTTCAAAAGGTGTCTCATGCATAGCATCTCAAATTTTCAGGTCTGGCTGGACATCCAAACATCTTAGCTGTTTTTCCCATCTTGCCTACTATGTGCTTGTATATATTTGAAGTTTGTATACATAGACACATCACTGCTAAAGGATGAACACTGAATGAAGGCACAAAGTAGTCCACACTAAGACTATTTATTCTTTTTTCAACTCACCATGAAAGCATTGACCAGTTCCTTTACTTTCTTCTCCCTTTTGCCATACAGGGCATAAGTACACCATAGACTTAAACTGCTTCAGGAAAAAATCCCTCTTCATGAGAAATGCAGGTAGCTGTCGTTTTATAGTGGCGTCTAGCATTCTCAGAAACTCAGGCATTTGTCATTCTAAGGAGAGAGTCTAGATCTAGATTCACTAAGAAAGTCTTCTCAGAACTTCCCATGATTCCTAGGAAAGCCATGACTATTAAATTGGTTAAAAGACTGAAGTATAGATAGGCTACTTCGAAAAACTGATAAATTTAAACATTCCTATCTAGTGGTGCATCTGGGTCATTTTAGACTCTGGACTTAATATCCATATATGAGGAGCCATCTTTAGGTACTAACTTCACTTGCTTCAAGATATGGTAAACCAACAGCCTTGCTTCACCAGGAGACCTCCCTGGCTCATTCTGCTGAGTGAGGACCTGGGTCTCTGCCCCAAAGTCCTGCCCAGACTTAAATTCTCATATTCTTCTGCTGAGCCCATGAATGTTAATGATGTGGCTGGCCATTGAATCAGAACCATGGGGATACTGAAGAGTCACAGCAGGACCAGACCTGCCATGCAGCTGGGTTAAGGGACCTTCACTAAGAGGAAAGACAGCAGAAATTGATGCCACAAAACTGTTTCAAGCCTTGGTCCTGTCAGGAGGCAAGGGCTTCATTTGGACTCCAGGTAGCGAAATGTCTTGGACAGAGACTGGGGAAGATGAGAGTGTGACTGGCACCTTCACATCAGGGTTTTGGCAGTCCAAAACTTACCCTCTGTCCTGCAAGGGAAAACACATCATGGCTGTGTGCGGAAAAAAGGGGGGAATAAATCTGCTGGCTTCGAGAGCCTGCAAGTCTGTAAATTAACTCTCCTTAAGCCCTGAGTGCATTAACTTGGGAGGTTGAGGAGCAGAGCCAAAACATCTCTATTGATTCACAACTTGTTTTGAGTAGTCACCCAGAAAGGCAGCCAGTGAATCACTCCAGCCGGTTTAGTCATGCAACCACATTGAACGCACACCCGAAGGAAGTGCAAAATAAACAGCCTACAGGCCCAGATAACACACACACACACTCTTTCTCTCTCTCTTCATGTGTGCTGTCTGGCCTCCATACATCTTGTTGAGGATAGGCGTCTCATCCAAGCAGACACATTTGGGAAGCATCTCCAAACTTTTCACCCAGGCAGATCCTCCTCTGTTTCATCTGCTTTGCAGTGGGTGGCTTGCTATCAAAAACAGAGGCGGGTGGGGGGAAAAGACTTTTCAGCTTCTTCCTTCCCCACTTCTTGTTGTTTTGGCCTTGGCAAAAAAAAAAATGCCTTTTAGGGGGCGCCAGTGTGAAAAGCCATGGAGAAAACAGGGTTAATTTCAGAGCAAAGCAACGGGAAAATAAACAGGCCAAGCAGGAAAGGAAATCTTCTCTCTTTCTTTTTCTAGTTGCCCAGAAAGAAGAAGAAGAAGAATGCATAGAGGAAAGGGGGAGAGGTCTGGCAGTTTGGATCTTTTGACACATCATTGCTGCAAACAAGCCTTCTCTTAAGGCGGCCAAATCAATAGCAACAAAGTTTCTTTCTCCCTCTCTGTGAAAGAGATGCAGACACATCTGGTCTGGGAAAAGCCCTACCTTTCAAGCGCATGAAGAATCCCACAGCCTCGCTGCATGTGCAGACGGAAAGGGCTCCGATGCTGCCTCCAGGCGAGGAAGGACTCGCTCCAAGCTCCAGGCGCCTCTCGCCAACTTCTAAAGCCAGATTCTTCGCTTCCCCCTCCCCTCTCGCTGGGAGGGCGCTGGAGCCGTTTGAATGACCGCGCTGGCGACCCCTGTTGTGCAAGAGGGAAGGCGAAGGCGCAAGCCGCGTCAGAACTCTTAGCTCCGAGCGAGAGGCACCGCGGTAGCCAATGGGAGTCGCTCCAGGAAGGAGAGCGGGTAAGATGAAAGCCAGCGGCGGGGAGCCGCAGGCTGCCGCGAGTTCCAATCCTGCCGAGGGCTTTTCTGCTAAGTGGTACCAGAGGCCTGAGCTACACACGGAGCGCAATGTGCAGTGGCTGCAGGTGAGGGCAACTCTCTCACACACAAACACGAACACACACACACACACTGTATTCCCACCGGCTGTCTGAACTGGTGCAGACCAAATTCTGCTGTCCTAATTGTCCTCATCTCACCCCTAGTCTCGATCAAACCGTATAGTCCAAGACTAACCATGGATAGTCAGAAGTAAGTCCTACAGTATTCAATGGAGCTTACTCCTAGGTAAATGTGGTTAGGATTTCAGCCTCTCTTTTTCTTTTCATGCTTCTCTCTCTCTCTCTCTCTCTCTCTCTCACACACACACACACACACACTTCACCTCGTCCATTCTTCACTTGATCACTCTGAGCAGAACCAGCCCAACCTAAATTTATTTCAACAGGAGACAGTGAAACTTTAACTTAAAAAATAAATAAAAACCAATGGATTTTTACAGGGACTCTTCTTTCGACCTTTAGTCTTTCTTATCCCTAGAGTCAAGTTTCTCCTTTCTCATAGACCTATGACTTATTCTGTTTATGAGCTTCAGCTTTTGTTCACCTTTTGCCTCATTAGGTAAATGTCAAGGGACCCCTGACCATTAGGTCCAGTCGCGGACGACTCTGGGGTTGCGGCGCTCATCTCGCTTTACTAGCTGAGGGAGCCGGCGTACAGCTCCTGGGTCATGTGGCCAGCATGACTAAGCCGCTTCTGGCGAACCAGAGCAGCACACAGAAACACCATTTACCTTCCCGCTGGAGCGGTACCTATTTATCTACTTGCACTTTGATGTGCTTTCGAACTGCTAGGTGGACAGGAGCAGGGACCGAACAATGGGAGCTCACCCCATTGTGGGGATTCGAACCACCGACCTTCTGGTCGACAAGCCCTAGGCTCTGTGGTTTAACCCACAGCATCACCCACATCCCTTTTGCCTCTTTAGATGACACTATATCTATGGAAAAAGCATACATGTAACTCTCCAGTGGTTTGACTTCACCCCCCAAAGGCACACATTCTTCCATTGTCCCCCAAGACAGATGGATGCCAACAACAATATCCATGGTTCCTTCCTTCCTATAATTTGGAGGCAGGGGGGAGTAGCCATCTTCAATACACTGTATAAGTTTGATCCAAAAATCAGGGACATTGCTATGATGGGTGCAGTGCCACTTAAAAGACAACATCTCTCCTTTGCAAGAGCTGGTTAGAATGTCCCACCACTATCAGGATATTTTTCTTCCCTAACCTTGCTTCAGGATGGACTGTTGCCCCTTCCTCACCTTGGGCCCTGGATCTCCAGGCCAACTTCAACGCTGCACCACCCTTGTTCTGAAGCGGGAATGGGCAACCTGTGCCCCCCCGACAACTCCCATCATCCCTCACCATTGGCCATGCTGGCTGGGTCTGATGGGAGCTGAGTCCAATAACATCTGGAAGGCCGCAGGTTGCCCATTCCTGGTTGAGGAGCCAAGAACATTGGGTGTACATCATTGTACACCTTCCTTTTGTGCTCTCACCTAGAAATCAACCAAACATTGAGGGAAACCTCTCTGAAGTGCCCCCCGTGCAAAAAAGACAGAAGTTAGTAATTACTTGCAAGTTGCTTTGCTTGAATGACATAACTTGTTCTTCAGCTTTCTGGTACAGCAGAGATGGCCTTCCAACTGTTGTTGGGCCCTATCATGGCCAATGATAAATGACTATGGGAGTTGTAGTTCAACACTTCTGGAGGACCACATGTTTCCCATCCCTGTATCATGCACTAATCAGTTCAAAGGGCTCTTTCAAGACATCCCTACATGATCATCGCCTGACGGCTGCAGCCTCATGATGATTTGCATGTGTGTGTGAACTGTCACAGATTTAACACACAGAGAGACAGAACTTCCGTGCACCAACATCTAAAGTGCATACAGTCACTTCACCAAGGACTCAGCCTTATTCACACCCAATACACAGTTCAGTGGAAAAGGGGGTGCTGGAGAAGATTGGATCACTTCAAGGCCACAGGTGAGTGATACCAAGTTTTTGACACATCAAAATAAACAGCAAAACAAGCAAGTAAGAAGCAGACAAAAACAAATTTCCTAGCAAGTAAATGAGTCCATTTCATCTGATACATGATTTGTTATCCTGTTGGCAGGATGGGGCTGGTGCGGGGAGAGAAAGAGATGAGAGGTGGTGAGGAATATGTAAGCAGTGACGTCAGAGGGAAATGAAATGTCAATAATACAGTCTGGGGCAACTACATTAAAGCTGCAATCCTGTGCCAATTTACCTAGGAATAAATCTCTTCAGCTCAATGAGTCTGACATCTAAATAGACATGACCTTGGCTATAAAAGAACTACAGTGACCATTCCCAAAAGTGGTGTTGATGATAACACACCCACCCTGGCATTGGTGATGCAATGAACACTCAGCAATGTGTTTGAGATTGGCAGTCTCCTCTCCATTATTCCACTGCAATCCATGGGGCATATGCCCAATATGTTAAAGGCCAGGGTGTATCTAAAGCTTTAAATCCAGATACTTCAAGTTCCCTGGGGTACAGATAGGGATGAAAGTGAGTCTATTTGAAAGAGACACTCCTCATCTCAGACCTGCATTTTACAAGATTAGGGAGAGGTCAGTTCACACCGCTGTAGCAGCCCTTTAGATCAGCAAAATGAAAATTAGAGCTCTACAGGTCTGTGGTATCCAGCTTCACAGTGACAATTTTGCAAAAGAGACATGTTTACACTGGTGAAATTGCTATGTGCTCCCCAAGCCAAGTCTGTGGCCAGTCATTTCACAGAGACGTATCATTGCTCCATTTAGCTCTGTATTGTCTGCACAGACTGGCAGCAGCTCTCCAGAATTCTAGGCAGGGGGTTTCTCCAAACCCTACCTAGAGATGCATTGGACCTTCTTCATGCAAAGCAGGTGCTTTGATCCTTCTCAGAGACTCAGAGATGGACTGACTGTGGAAGTCCAGAATACGTTTATTTTACATGGTGATGATTGATGAAACTTAACACATTTGAAATCCCACATAAGCTCCTAGAACATTGTGGGACCAGCAACAGCAGCTCCAACACTGTGTCTCAATGCCAGGAAAATACTCTCTTTCTCTCATGTACAGGAGCACTGTGATACAAAAAGAAGAAGCAGAAGTAGCAACCCTAAGCATATTGTTGGTCCTGAATGACAGATCCAAATGAGCAGCAGGTAGGAATAAATTGCAGATTCTGAACCCCTTACCGGGGTTCTGAGAAAAGATCTAATTCAATTGGATCTCCCAGCACCGCACACAGAGCTGCCTCTCATGCCACGAAGAGAACCGATTCAGACAGCTCCTGCAAATCGTGGCAAAAGATAGCTCGAGTGAGGAGAGGTGGTTGGCACATGCATTCCTCCAGTTCAACTGCCTATTTATTACAAGCTGTCACCCTTTGCTAGTCAGTTGCACCATCATTCGATTTGTCGATAGAGAATAAAGGAAAGAAATCCATAGCACTGTAATGGGGAATTTGTCTCTCTCCAGGTGTTATTGGGCTGCGGCTCCCATCATCCCTGACCATTGGCTGTGCTGTGTGGGACAAGTGGGAATTGGGGTCCAATTCCATCTGGAAGGTCAAAGCAGCCAGTTCCTCCTTTTACGTGGTTTTCTTGCTCCCTCCCGTAAAATCGCTAAGCCCCGATTTCCTGGCTGAATTTCGTTAAGTTAAAGGCAACCGGTTCGCGGCTTATTTTGTGAAGTGGACTGCTCGGTTTTCACTCTCTTCCCAGGACAGGCTTTCTAGCATTCCTCTTCTCACTCTCAACAGACCACCGGATTGACCTCATCCACCTTTCGCTTTGAGTCTCTTTAAACTGCCCCTTATTTCTAAATCATTAATGCAGAAGCAGGCCAAACTTGTCGTGGCGAGCTCACAAACCACGATGCAATTTCAAATATCCTCTCCATCCATAAGAGAGGATGGAGGCAAACGATCTTGGTTAAAGAACAGTTTTAAGAGTTATCAGAGCAACGCCTCCTCCCTCTGCAAGACGGAAATGCCTTTTATCTGCACCATTCTGCAGAAATTCGTCGTTAGTAACCTTTAAAACTCTGAACCAACCCACTGCAAGCGTAATAAAATGAATAGCTTGCTCCAGGAAATTTCTCTGTGTAGACTGTGCTCTGTACACAGATCCCGCACACACGCACCAATTTTTATGGTGGTGGTGGGGATAGATGATAACATCGAACCTGAGCGTCACAATAATTGCATCCTCCTGATTGACTTTTAAGGACTTTAGAGAAGAGCAAACAAATAACTTCTAAAAGTGTGGTTTTGTCCAAGACAAAGAGAATATTAAAGGGGGATCACTGAGATCGTGGAAGGATAGACACAGATTCAGCTTGCAGTGCAATCGCATGCACATCTACTCAGAAGTAAGTCCCCTTTATTCTCAGGTTGGTGGGTATGCGATTGCAGCCCTCCGCCGCCGCCCCCCGGCCATTTTTCTCCCCCCAGATAGGTGGCTTCTGGGAGTCACGAGGAACCAGATGAAGAGACCTGTATCTTCCTCACCTGGACCTTATTTTTGGACAGCGCGATCTGTTACAAGCCTGGTGTCCGTTTCTCCTTGTACTTATTCCTAGGAGCGAGTGACAGCAAAAATCCTTGCATGGTTTGCAACATCTTCCGTGAACGTTATAAGATCGCCACTTCCAAAAGGGCAGACTTGTTTGCCTCTTTTAATAAAAGCAGGAGCCTGGTGGTACCCAGAAACATTCATTCTGGCGCCCACTTCATCAGACGCATGCAATGCGGTCGCCTGAGTTACAGGTGTATCCAAGCACAGGGTCGTAGCGGTTTTGCATGCAGCGAGATCAGAGGGAAATGAAATGCAGAAGTCACCAGGAGCTTACCATAGCAGCGACAAGGATCGCTGCTCTACTCTGCCTGATCTGAGAGGACAAAAGAAGATCCAAAGTCAGTGGCGTTGGGCGTCCGACAGATTCCCAGGTGGCGATCGGGAAGGGCTGTCCCCTGCGGCTGGCTACTGATTATGGTGGTGCGAAGGAGGGTTAAGTTTCCTCCTTCCTCGCCATACGGTTTGGATCGCTCGCTCAGACGACACTGGGAGTAGTGGGCTTGTTCCTCAAAAGAACAGATCCGGACCGCCTGGTGTCTGTTTAGGGCACCCTGTGGTGTGCATCGTGAGAGCGGGTGTACTCTTTGGGCCCCACCGCAGCGGGCCAGGCTAGACCCGGGGTGGGGAATCTGGGATCGCCGCTGCGATGGTCGTTGGATTCAAACGCCCATCAGCCACGATCAGCGCGCCTAATGCTCTCAGATGTCGGGAGCTGTAGTCCCAACAACTTCTGGAGGGAGGGCCACAAGTATCCACACTAGATCTGGCCCCACCACTTTCTCTTATTTTCTGACCTGACAAGGCCAGGGCAGGTTGCAAGGACACGGAATCCCCTCGCAAGACATTCACACGAGCGGGGCAAAAGAGCAGGTCTGCTGGCTCACCATCCTTGGGTCAAGATGCTAAACGTGTCTAGGGATTATTCTCCAGCAAGACCATTGGCCCTGATGGCTGCCTTCGTTTTTGGGACATTTTTAAAATTGCCCGAAATCGAGTTGAGATTCCTGCATTGCAGGAGGTTGGACTAGATGACCCTCGGGGTACCTTCCAACTTTACAATTCTATGATTATGTTCTATTTTTAAAAAAACCCTCGGCTCTCTGTATCAATTCCTAAAGCCACGTTCTCAGCGCGCGCACTCCTCCCAAACAATACTGCTTTATAGACTGCCTTGGTTGTTCGCTCTAAAATAAAACAGGTCGTTATGATCTGCCAGGCCTGGCACTTTAGGATTTTCCTGTGCCAGGAAAAGCAGTTTTTCTTTCTCTTAATCCGGTGAGCAAACATCCCAGGGCACATTCTCTCGCACGCCTCGAAAGAGACCCCCACCCCTCTCCCCAACGCCCCGTCCCTCCCCAAACCATATTTCAAGAGGGCAATACATTTCCTTATACAGAAATATGATTTATCTCAGCCCCAAGACTGAGAAATAGTAATTCAGATTACTTTCAGCCATAAATCACTCGCGAGCCGCGCTCCCGCCCCCGTCACACCTCTAACACAAGTATATACTCTTAGGCTATACGCTTTTTATTTTAATTGCTGTTCCAGTGTGTGAGGGGATTATCTACAGCCAGAAGTTTTGAAGCAAGAAAGTAAAGAGGATCGTATTAAGAAAAGAGAGGCACATTTAGAGCATTTATCCACGCAAATCTCATTAGTAAACCAAAACCGAATAAAAACTAGGCTCCAGGATATCGGTTCCATTGCTTATCTGAAGTCACTCCGCTTCCCATTTGCTAAAGTACACACACGTCAGTAAGCAAATAATTATTTTCTCCCAACTTTACGTACAAGAACTGCACACACTAAAGTGAAAGCCCTTAATTCGAATCTAAAGCATTTTACTTGATTCGGATTGCAACGTCTTTGTATTAATTACACGTTGTGCACAGTTATCACTTGGGAGTGAGCCTACTGAAGTCAGAGATTCCGGCTACACGTCAATGACCAGGACTGCATCCTTGAAAACTTCCCTATCCTCCAATCTATGGCGGTAGATGGGTGGAGGCCGCTTATGGGAACTCACTCCCTTCACATTTTGACATGAACACCCTGATCCTAACATACTCTGCTCTTGAGCATGTATGTTCCGCTGCGGCGCTGCCCGTTTTACAGCTTCCCCTCCCGTCTCCGATCCCCCGCACCGATCTAACTCACTCCTTCCCCAATAGGGCTGTCAGCCAGACCCAGCGCTGCTCTGAAGAGGTTTTGCTCAGTTCTGGTGGTGGAAGAGGGAAAATGGATGTGTGGGATCTGTGAGATGGGTCTGCTTGAAACAGGGGTCTCTAGCGAGGCTGTGGACAAACTCGTGAGCTGGCTTTTAAATCTAGCAAAAAGCCGCTGCTGCAAAGGCTGCGAAGTTATACACTGGCATGTATGGAGGGCGCTTTCTGGGGAAATGGCTCCCATTAGGCTCCTCTCTCCCATGGAAGCGTGCCGTCCTCCCATCCCACCGACCCTGGCACGTCCCCCACCGCCGGCGCCCACGGCTTGCCCTCGGGATGCTAGAACAGTCAAGAGTCCGGGGCGCCAAGGGTGGCAGACATTGCAAAGCGAAGGGCATTGAGCAAAGGCAGCCTAGAAGAGCAGCTGGGAGAATGGTGGGGCTTTGTTGTTTTGCTAAATCTTGTTAGGTTATTGTTCTCAGGTTTAGAAAGAATCAAATGGATGGACTTTGGGGAGGGGAAACGGGGAAATCATCCAACACAACATGAAAGAAAAACCAGCAGCGCAAGCCAAAAATCGAGATGCGCCATAACAAGCCCGGCCCGGGGATCGAAGCGCAGGATTTGCTTCGGGAGCCACAAAGCAGAGGAGGCGGCTCCGTCGCCATTTCCATTGGCCGAATAGAGCTCAGGAGCCACCTTAGCGGGATGAATAACACGCGAAGCTCTTGCCTTTCGTTTCCAGGGAGCAACAGAGCCAAACGTTCCCCTTTCCACCTAGGTTGGCCCGCTAAGAAACTGCGAAGACGGCCTTGGCAAACTCTCCTCACACCCTCGACGTGCCCTGCAAATGTTCTGATTTCGGGGAAGATCTTCTGAAGCCCAAGCTTCAATAAAGAAAACATGGCGCTGCTGCTTTGGGGAAAGGTTCTCTAGGGTAGATGTAGTTCCCCATGTGCAGCTGAATCACGTATATTCCTTTTTAGGAGCCTAGAAAGTTTTCCAGTGCAGACACCCTTCGGGTTCCGCGCCATTTTTTATTTTTTTTAAGGACGTCCCCTGTCACACACAAACACAAGCCTCAGTTGGGCCTCGATTCCCCCACCAACAGCAACGCAGACCTGGGCCCGGCTGGGAAAGCACTTGAGGGGAAAACACGGGGAAGTGCCATTGCGGCCTAGTTGGAAAGCGTCCCGGCAGTAACTTCCGTCGGCTCAGGAGAGTAGGCCCTAAGCCCACCAGCCCTACCCTAAGACGGGAATGCGGGTATTCTCCACACTGCCTGGAAAGTCTGGAAATCGAGAGGAGGGTTTCTTCTGCGCGAGGCATGTAGGCCGCAGGGCTCCATTTTGCAAAAGCCTCGAGAAAGTTTGAAGGAAATGCGCATCGCCAAACCCCACTCCCCGGGGCACCCCAACATCTTTTCTTTACAATTGGACGGTGGTCCCTTTCTCTTCACCATCTAAACAGATCTGCTCGGAAGCCCTGCTGATTTCAGTGGAAGTGGCTTCCCAGGAACTTGGCGGGACTTCCCTGCCAAGCAAATGGGGTTTTTTAGGCTATGTGTACTGTATAAGTGCATTGCAACGCTGAAGCCTAGGCAGGTTCCCTCCGATGCAGGTTTCCTTCCAGATCTCCTCCTCGTCTGCCTAAGATCCGCAAGGCAATCGACACCCACCCTGAGGAAGCCCGAAGCCGGGCGAAGAAAATACACGAGTTGGGGTTTGGCAAGTCTCGCCCGCGCTGGTTAACCAGAACGACACTCAGAAGCCATTAGCGCTTTATTGCAGTGCGAGGCCATTCCCCAGGCCGACAAATCGTTAAGAGATCCGGTTGCAGAAGTGGCTAACCGGGAGCCGTGTCTGCAATTGCGCGGCGGTGGCAGAAGCAGCCCTAATGGCGAAGAGGAGCGGATCTCTCCGAGAAAGCTGCCTTTCAGGCCAGGCGTCTGAAAATGGGCCGCTGTTTGCTTTCCAGTTCTTGTACGAATGCCGGTGGCTTGGGCCGTGCTCTGGCCGAAGCGGCCCGTGTGTGGATGTATTTAGCTTTTGTATGTGCAGAAACCGCACAGGGCCCTTCTTCCTTCCCCGCTCGCCCCACCCTGGACACGCCGCAAATAAATGGTTTACTCAGCTCGAAAAGCAATGGCGCGGCTCCAGCGATTAAGAATCTTTAAGGAGCGAGGTGGTAATCCCGTCTCAGCCAACATCCATCCATCTTTTTACTCTCGATAAATGTATATATATAGTGTGGTTCGTGTGCCCAGAAATCCCATTCCTTTCTACCTCACCACCCCCAAGCCAACCTTCTCCCTACTAATCAGAAACTATTCCTCGCTTAATGGCTCCTTGTAAATAATTATCCCCACAAATCCAGATGGCTCTTATTAAATGCCCTTGTCCTTCAAGCCACATCACACAAAATGTTACAATTTAGGAGCTCCACTTTGAAAGAATAACTCCGATTTAAAGGGGGTTGGGTGCTCTGTAGCTGTGTCTTTATTATGCCCCCCTCCCATTTTTTATTTATTTTTTAAATAGGAAGATCGCAGCGAAGACGCCGCTGCTCAGTGTGTTTTGAAGGGTATCGTGATTTATTATGAAGCTGGCTATTACTTTTATTGCTATTTTTCTAAGCTCATTAATGCGGAAGTTCAGGCCGGTCCGTTTCAATAAGCTCTCCTCCCCAGAAAATATCGTTAGATGGGCGTCAGTGGTAACAACACGTCGTCGGCAGTGTAGCATCTAGAAATGGGAACCCGTCTCCCCACACATCGTGATTTATAACTATACCGGCTAATTAATTGTTAAGCCGAAGAAGTACGATTCGAAGCCGATTTAGGAAATCTGGAAGCCTGTGGGTTTAAGGCGGCAGGCAACACCAGCGCTCACTCGACTCAGTTGGGGCTGGAATCCCCATAGGAGCCGCGGAACAGAGCCTGTTAGTGGAGTCCAACTGCGCGCAAATGGTTATTTAAAACAGATCCACGGCAGGTGTCGGGGAATATTTTCTAAAGGGGCGCTTCCACCTCTACCCCCGTCCTCCTGATTTATCATCTTGAAATTCTCTGGGTGGGGAAGGGGGGCGCTGAAAAGCTGACGCCAGTGACTTCTTACGGGGCCGGTGAGCCGGCGCTTATTGGCGCTGGCAGACCCAAGACAGGATGGCTTGCGCTCCACCTCTAGGAGCGGAGCGGCTGCCGCGGATTCTCCCTCGGCGCGCCGGCGAGGATTCCATTCGAAGTCCCAGGCCGTAGAAATGCGGCTGCGCCTGGAATGCGAAGCAGCCTTTGAAGAAATCGCCTAGCAGACGAGCCTCTCGGGAGACTTCGGCCGCCCTTGGCCTTCTTGGGCAGTAAATCTGCCTTCTCTTTTTCTTTCTCTCCTCATGCACCGCCTCCCTGGAGCTTCTTTGCTTCGCAGCCCAATTCGGAGTCACTTCGCTTTTCGGAAAGACAGTGTAAACAATTTTTTAAAAGGCAGGATGGAACCGAAATCTGTTATTTCTTCTCTCCCTCCTAGTGGCACCAGGGACTTGTGGTGTGGCTTGCCTCCTTCCGATCTCCTCTGCCGCAAGATGTTTCGACAGCTGCCTTTTCTGTTTCTAGAGGAGCTGAGCGGTCCCTCGCAGAGGAAACCCGCTCACCACTAAATTTGCCCTATGTAGTAAAAGCGAAGGCGACATCCTGCTATAAAATTAATTCTTGAGACTTTCTGGGACGGAGGGTGGTCTCTGGGCTCTGTATCCCCCCTCCCAATGTCCAGATTCATAATTTAATTCAGTAGTACAGTATTTTGATTTCCCTGGAAATCAACAGAGACGGTCAACAGGCAATGGTCCTCGGGTGAGGACTGCTGCCCCCCCTCCAGATTTTGTCAAGGTGGGGTGCGCCGGGAGAAAGCTCATTTGGGATGCAAACTTTTCGCCATTTACCTGGAAGTCAGCCTTGTTGAACTTAATGGGATGTATTTCTGAGCAGGCATGCATTGGATTACACTGTTACCACACACACACACACGGAGTGCATTTCTTTAAAAGGGAATTCAATTCATACCCTTCCAAAATGCCCTGGCTGGAGTGTTCCCAGACCTATAGCAGAAAGAACTGTTTTGTTTTGTTTTTAAAAAACAGGCCCTTTCACGCTGGGTTTCCTACCTTCCTTATTACTAGCCGGCTTAGCAGCCCAGAGTGTCAGAATTCCCCTAACCTCAAACTGCTGAACGCTTAGACTGGATACACGATTGCCACAGGCTTTGCCTTTCAGCAGCGGATCTGCAAAGGGAGCCCGACGGGGCGAACGAGAAGAAGGGAATTCCGGCCCCACTTCTACTTTGTTAGGTAACCAGCCGGCTTAACGAGTCTAAGGGAGGGAGGATAGGAGGCCAGCAAGCGCTGGAAGAAATCGGGACCTCTCTTTGCTGCTGCGGTGATGGATGGCTTGTTAACGTAACCCCAGGCCCTCTGGTTTTCCCTCTAGTCAGAAAACACTCTCAGACTTCCGAACCCGTTGGGGGGGGGGGGCGGGGAAGAAATGGAAGGTGCCTTCGACGTCCTCTGAATTTGGAAACGAGAAAGTGAGTGAAGGGGGTGGGGGGAGTCCTCCGAAGGTAAACCTGACTAGGAAAAAGCAACTGGAACGGACAAATCGAGTCGTAAAGACAAGGAGATCGAAAGGAGCGTGACGGGAGTGTAGTGGACAGTGCTGAACTTTGATCAAGAAGTTCTGGGTTCAAATCCCCGCTCCTCCGTGAAGCTCACTCGGTGACCTTGAGCCAGTTATTCTCCATCACCTCTCTGTATCTCTGACTCATAGAGTCAGTGGGGACAAAGAGGGCTTTTGGAGGGGGAGTAACAAAGACAGACACTAGAAGCAACCCTTTTCGGAGTACTGAAATAGGCTCAAGTCGGACAGTGTTTCCTTTTCCGCTATTGGTCACGATCCAGCCAAAATGGATCAACTTAATGCAATAGATTTAACAAGAAGTAAAAAAATGACCAGTTTTGACTGAACTATGTTTCCACTCGCTTGGAATTACATTGCTGATTCCTCTGGCCCGTTTGAGTCTTTGGTGAAAGTTTTGTCGGAGATGAGAAGTTCGACGTGTAAACTTAGGATCGCCGCTTTTTAGGACCAGTTGAAATCTCTGGGTGGTGTTTTTTTTTTTTTAATAGGACGTAAACGGGTTTAGGATTGCGCAGAAGGTGAGCTCTCAGGTGCCTTGAATCGAGCGGGTTTGCAAGGAGGAGCGACAGGGGAGAAAAAAGACCCAGAGAGATAATTCTATAATTCTATTTTTCAATTTTCACTATCCCTTATCTCTAATTAATCCTCCCAGAATAACCGTCTAAAGCAAACATTTGCCTGCCATTTTAACCGCGTCGTTAAACTTGTAACGAGAACGAATCCGGGTTAAGGCGACTCATTAAGCCAAGTCGAGGAGGAGATGATTTAATTGACGCTAATGAAAAGCTGCGCGTCGCCGCCGCCAACCCAGACTTCGCGGACGGAAAGCTTTACCTAGTTGCTTTCGAACGACATATGATTTTGGGAAACCTGAGCGTCGATAGCCAGGAAACGTTTGAACGCACTAAGTCATCGTTATGAATTTGGTCATATGGGGGGGGGGGGAGAGAGAGAGAGAGAGAGAGAGAGAGAGAGAGAGAAGGAGAAAAGACTTGGCCAGGAAAGGAGACAGGAGGCATAACGAGGACCAAGCATCAGAAAGTTGTTATAAATGCATATAAATGTTATAAATTTAAACTGAAATCTATGTCTTCCAGTAATGGACGGTCACCCCTATGAACGTCAATTGACTTAACATGTATGGGTTTAACTAGCGTGTGGACCCAGCCAACGGAGGTATCTGCAAGCGACCCTAAGAGAAAATATACCTTAAAAAACACTCATTTTTTCTACCTAAGGGGGCTGTCTCCCTTCCTTCCCATCTCTTGAACCTTTTCGTAGGCTTCCACTTTGGAGACCAGAGGTATCTATCTAGTCCATAATATTCTACGCTACACAGGGGAGAGAGGGAACGTGTGCGAGAGTGGGGAGAATCCAAAATCCGAATTACATCCCCGGAGAACGTAGCGTGGAAATGGTGAAGAGCGACGCAGGAGTGACTCCGGATTTGCAAGGAGAAGCCCTGCAAAAACGGAAACGAATTAATAATAACTCCAGGCAAGTCCAGACTGGCTGTTTTTTGGGGGGGAGGGTGCGGGGAAAGAAACATCTACAGACCCGTGCACAGCCCATCTTGACCGATTCGGGGAACTCACCGTAGCAGGAGAGCTGCAGCGCTCCGTTGTGGCCGCTGGCGTCCCTGCAGCTTGAGGCTGCCGCTCGACGGGCTTTTGCACGAGCCTCTCTGCGCGTAGAGAGGCGGCGGCGGCGGAGGCTGTTG